>NC_041399.2:194189742-194851408 GCF_900747795.2 Erpetoichthys calabaricus
GATTTTCAAAATAGCATTCCTCCTTCATATTGAAATAAATAAAAATACATGATAGAAGCAATGTAATATTGTAAAAATTCATAGTAATTGGAGAACATGCATATATAAGTACACATACAGTGATCACTCTTGACCACTTGCTTTACCTTTACTCATATCCACATTTTCTAATACTTGATGTACGTTCTGCTGCATATTTCTTCACTCTGGGTATTTTTTGGCTTCAGTTTAAGATGTATCCTACAGAAGTTACATTGCCCCTGGGATGTCTTCTCTACTACTGACTAGAAGGGTTCCAGTGATGTATTCCAATTCCTGCTAAGCTTTTGTTAATGTATTTGACTTGTTCTGTTTTATTGCTTCTCTGTGTCTGGGTCAAGAGAATGTGAAACCTTATTATTGCTCGCTCAAAAAGCAATCTTGTATCACTCCCTGTTCCTGCTCTTCAACAGATACAGCTAGCCTTCTTGTTACCAGGGAGGACATGCCTAACATTAAGCTCTGTCTAGTGAAGCATTACAAAATGAACTATACCTTTTCTTTATATATCTAATAATGTGTGTGTGTTCTGGCAACTCCAATAGTGGCATGCAGATGCATATGGAGGTAAAGTATATCATTGTTATTTGTTTAATAGTTGTGTTCTTTCATGATAACTAATTGTAGGCCTGAGTTGCCTCGAAAGCTTGCATATTGTAATCTTTCTAGTTAGCCAGTAAAAGGTGATAACTAACTGATACTTGGATTTGCTCACTTTAGCAAGTAAATATTATTCCAAAGGAAGTGCTTGACCAATGTAATCAACAGTTGTGCTCCTCTTACACGTGTTTGTTAATTCAGTGTCTGGGATCATCCTAATGCAACAAAGCTGCCACATCCTATCTTAATGCTCTTTATATTTAGAAACAAGAATACAGTACCAGTTTTCAGAGACTCCTTCTTTGTCTGTAATCTCTTTCTTACTTGCACGGGGCATAGATTGCAGCTTTCCATCTCATTCCAACTAAGACTTCTGCTACTGCCTGTAACCTTAGTGTGACATGTGAAGAAATTCACAATGCTTGATAAATATTCTGCCTTTTAAGAATTTCCAAATTACATTACATTTGCTTATCTTTGATCAGGATGAGTGTGTGCTTTATGGTTGTTTGTGGTTAATTTCAAAGAACATACTGTAAATGGGCTCAAAAAATAACCAGTTCACTGTGGGGGTTACTTACCCAGAAAAGGAGACTACAATTAGATGTTATGAAGAAAAGTGGTTAAGAATACAGTTTTGTCATTTTAACACTAGAATGTTTCAGTAACTGCAAGAACTTTACAGTTGTAATCTCACAGCATTTTGTCTAAGCTTTGATTTTGCTTAAGGGTACATTCATTATTCTGCCCATTTTATTTAGATCTCTGTGTTTCCTAACACTGTAATGGAGAAATTAGATAGGTAGGTTTGGAAGACTTTGTTGGGCTGAATGCCCTGTGGTTGTCAAAATTTGTCCAATATTCTAATGTTCAAAGATATGTTCTGAGGTCTTAAGGCATTATAAATTACTCCATTTGTGTTGGTCCTTGTGTGTATGTCTCTTTTAATAGGTGTGCTTCCTGTAGAGAGGTAATTTCTGCTTTTTGCCTGTTACTGCTAGCATAAGCTGTAGTTCCCCTGGCATGGATTTGAATTTGTTGTACAGTGAAGTAATTAACCTCATCTCCTGACAACAGAAAGATAGAGACATACAGAAAAGGCATGTTTACCTCGTTATATATTGTATAGGAAATGCCATACCAATCCAGTAAAACTTTCTTCCACAGCAAAACAGTAGCTCTACTCATTATGATTGCCTTATTATTGTTGTTGCTATCATTATTATTATTTTTTTTTATTATTATTATTATTACATTGATTCTCTTCATATAGAACCCACCATTTACAGATTATCCTGCTTATAACACAGGTTCGAGGGAAGTTAAAGCAGCAAAACCAGTAGACAATACAAATAACTATATTTTTCTTTCCTTCATTATTGGTTTTCTTTGTTTTTAATTATTGATGGTACACAAGCTGTATAACAATTGTTTCAATAGTTTGCTTTAATATGTTTGACCCAAATACAAATGCAGTCCTGTGACATTTACTTATTGAAACATTAAGACAGTTTGTCTAGGTGTCTCATCTTTTTTAAACCCCTAATGTTTTACTATCATTGAGTTTTACATTGATTGAATTATTTGTGTTTTTGGTTGTATATTTTATTATTTGTATTGTGAAATGATGCTCTTAGTGCACCATCAAATACATAAGTAGTTTATTTTCAGCTATATGCTATTGCTGTGCAGGTTTTTTATTTAAGACTATAGATTGATTGGCTTCTCTCAGCTGTTATTTATTTATATATTTTTTTGCCAGTATAGCTACTATTCACGCATCACAGAAATGAGCTGCATATCTTGTTGCGAGTCAGTCAGCTAGCTTCCTTAACCAGCAGGAAGGTGACAGAGGAGTGTGCAAATGGGAGCCCAGTGACTGTGAAGCATGCTTAATCCTCTATTATATAGCAATAAAATAAAACAGAACTGTCAGGGGCCAACGTAAACTTGTCAGTTGGCCAGATGTTTAGGATGAATGAATGCCATCAGTGAGAGTAAGAAGGTTTTGAGGGACAATGAAATAATACCCCACCCCCCATCTATATTCTATCCTATGTCTGCATGCAAAGAGAACAGATGGGTAAGTGACTGTCTGCTGCTAGAGCAAGTGACAACTCTGTTGAACCAAGCATCACGACAACACACTATCAAAGCCTACTCAATCATCCTCTTACTAGCTTCTAGCACCTGGAGTTTTCCTGCCCACCTGGAAGAAAGGCTTCTTGTGTTTTAAATCATAAATGTATTTTTGGATTGCATCAGCAGGAAAGGCAATGGCTAAAACATACAGACCAAGTTTTACTGTTAAAATTATAGTTTTTGCAGGGCAGCCACCCTTAGAGAGATTCTTGAAGATAAAAAGAATGAGATTATGTCAGAAATTATATTCTCATGTTGGAATAATAGTTAAAGCAAATTTACAATGTTATTTCAATAGTCAACTTTAATGTAATTTCTTTTTTTGTCATTTAGAATAGTTACGTTCCCTGTGTGAACCCTTGTTTACTATAATAGGAGTAGGTCATGTTAAGTACCCCTGTTTCAGGTACCCAAAAACCCAGAAGAGGTTATCAGTGACCAATATTATAGATGATTAGGCAGCATACGATGGCTGTTGTAGGTTAAGAGTAGCAATTTTTTTTGCCATTTTATTAAGTTAGTTCTTTTATTTTTACACAGGAAAATGGACATCTTCTAATTGTTTGAGTAGTCTCAACAAAACCTCCAATAGCCGTCAGGTGGCCAGGTAAGTAAAGGTGGATTTCTGTTCTGTTTTAAAGTTTTATTTAGCTTCACTCTAATTAATGAATCAAATACACAACAAAATAATAATCACCCATTCAGCTTTTGAAACTAAATAAATAACCATTCTGCAAACTTAGTAAGAATATTGTTTCGCATAATTGAAATGGAATTTTAATGGAAAAACATCTTGATTTAGGGGGATTTTCCTGTACTTTTTTGTATATAGTGTACTCTTTGTTTTCTGAAAATTCTCAGACAATAGGTTGCAAATATGAAATGATGCTCATCATGTTTGGGAAATTTTAATTATGAATTTTGTCAAGTGTTTAATGGACATACATTGGAATGAATATTTATATTTGTTATCTTTTTTTCTTTCACTGGTGAAACACAGTCTCCAGATGGGTACTTGTATTAGGAGTTATTCTTGGAAATTTTAAAGTATTGGACTTTTACAATTATGTGAAATTAAAAATGCATACAGTTTTTTACACAGACTACTATCACCAGACTAGAAGGATAAAAACTATTTCTAAAATATTTGTAAATTAACTACATAATCATGATGGGTTTCTGGCAATTTTTGAATAATAAATTCCATAATTTTAGTGTAGGATTTCTAATTCATTAAAATAAGAGAACTGATCTATTACTATGCATTCATTTCTAATAAGAGCACCTCATTGTACAGTTTTCAGCCCAACCAGCACACCAGAAATATGTAGCCCATAGTTTCTGAAGCAGCCAATATCTGTTGCTGAAACTGAACCTGGTGATCACCTAAGTTTAATTTCACTCATTCCAGTGGCATTCAAGGCTGGGTGGTTGTTGAACAGGATGTGAAGAAGGCTCCCACATCAGTCTGCAAGCTTCCACGTACCCTGGGCATCCAGCAGCTGTTATATCTTATCCCCACAAGTGGTCTTCCACTCATTATGACCTAATTAGCTTCTGAAGCCTAATCTAAGGCTCTGGGTCTCACAAACAAAAGTAACCAAAGTCATTTAAAACACAGTACAGAATGAATTGTATAGTGAAACAATAGGGCAACACTAGCGATGTCACCATACAGTTGTTTCATGTAGCTTAATTAATTTGAGCCCTGTGTATATATCTATAGTCTGGAGTAAATACATCTTAGTCTACTTGGAATTAAACTCTTTGAAGGTGTACAATACAGTATATTGCTGATTTCACGGAGGGATATAAATGTATGACAAGTGTATCTTGGCGAAATATCACACTGGCCTTGTCTGATTTTTAGTGCTGTTTTATTGTGTCTCACCAGTCGTGCTGTGCAACGAAGCCTGGCAATTATACGGCAAGCTAGGCTGAAGAAACAGCAAAAAAAAGAATACTGCATGTACTACAACCGCTTTGGGAAATGTAATCGTGGAGCATCTTGTCCTTTCATTCATGATCCAGACAAAGTTGCTGTTTGTACCAGGTGAGTTAAGCATGGACACTTTTGTACACTAGGAGTTACAAGTAAAACTGTGTAAAAGATACACCTCATAAGCAATTATGAGATTAATTTCATATGCACAACCCAAAGTTAGACCAGTTTAATCCCAGGGTAAGCACCAACCCTTTCACACTGTGAAGTGAGCTATCCCTCAAGTTTTACTGTATAATATCTAAGCCAGGGTTTACCAGTCATGAGCTACACATGAAACATTTATAATGGATCCCAGGGTACTTCACTTTGTCACACAAAACCCTTATGTTTGTTACAACTTAAGACAGGAAATTGTTTTAATAATCTAACAGGTTGGTGGAGTGTCTTTTAAATGCCATTAGTCATGAGAAATCATAACAGCATGTGTATAAATCCTTTTTTTGTATATGGGGATATAATATGGAAGTTCCTGTTTTTTAATGTTGTTTATTTAAGGTAATTTATTTTAAGATATACAAGGAAAGTTCTAGAAGTCCATTTGCTTTAATAAAAATAACAGTGATAACCCACACTTTTTATTTTCCTCAGAAACCTTATTTATTCCCTACTTCTCCACATAATCACCTTCAACCTCAATGAGATTTTGAAATTTGTGGATCCATTTTTAAAAACACTCCAGAAAATAATCATTTTTTCAGCTTTGCCAACTTTTCATTGACTTCCTTGATCACGTCTTCTTGACCCTTTTAGCATTTCTGATGTATGCTGGCTTTGATTTTGGGGTAGAACAAAAAATCACTAGGGACCAGTTTAGGTGAGTAGGGTAGGGCATCCAAAAGGCTTATTCCAGAGGCACCAATGAAGAGATGGCTCTTGGTCCTTTCTTCAAGTACTTCGAGGTTGATTTTGGGGTCTTCACCGACAGTCTTCACTTAGAAGACAGTTTCATCATATGTTGACATCCTGGGGCGTTCTTCTGTGGGTT
Source organism: Erpetoichthys calabaricus (assembly GCF_900747795.2). Classification (NCBI taxonomy): domain Eukaryota; kingdom Metazoa; phylum Chordata; class Cladistia; order Polypteriformes; family Polypteridae; genus Erpetoichthys; species Erpetoichthys calabaricus. The sequence continues at coordinate 194,195,514 of NC_041399.2, forward strand.
CTTCCTTGGTGATCAAATGACCGCTTTTTGAAGCTGCCTTCCGCTGAAAAACCGAAGTGAAAATGGTAGAGTTTGAGGGCTCATTTGTTCTCATTGGAGAAAGTCACTTGTGAGCGCGCAACACATTCCACCATAATGACCTATGAACTTGAACATTTCAGGAAGTTTTTGTGAATAACTGTCAAAATAATCAACCATAATGAACAAATTCCAAAGTCCATATGAATGAACTTTTGGGACTCTCCTCATTTTTCTTTCTTCATATACTGATCTTAAGATTAATACATTTTCTTGTGGATATTTGAAGCATTTTTTTTTTTATTATATATTTTGCAAGAAACCATTCTTTGTTTTTTTGGTTAGAAAACCACATTCTCTGCATCGTGTTTTAATTGAGTTGTCTTTTTAGTTTAGGTGTGTGGCACAGTGCTATTCAGCTTTAATTATTGTCTTTTTCCCTCCTCGTTTAATTTGATAGCTAGCTGCAAGTCCCTCCACATTTGGTATTTCAGAATTTTGCCTAATTTCAATTTAAACACTTGCTTAACATTCATCATATTTTAATATATTTTGACTACTCTGCTATATACAAATGTTCATATGATGGTTTTTATGTATAAGCTGTTTAAGGATCTTGCTAATATTTTATTTTTACCACGCTTATTTTAACTTCAACTGTTTGTTGTCTGGTACAAATCTTGTAATCGATATTTAACCCACTTCCTATTGTCCAAATGCCTTGAAATTTTGCACTGTTACTTCCGATGAGAATACATGAATCAATGATCAGTTTCACTAACTGATCAATTAATCCTTGTTAATTAAGAAATGAAATTTTCATAAGAACAATTGTTAAAGATTTCACCAATAGATGAGGCTAGTAACGGATAGAAATATTAAGGGAAGAGTTAAAATTTTGATTACAAAATTTATATTAAAACAAACCTAAGACTAAAAAGTGTGTGTGTGTGTGTATATATAAAAATCCCTCCTCGATCGCGGGGGTTGCGTTCCAGAACCCCCCGCAAAAGGTGAAAATCCGCGAAGTAGAAACCATATGTTTATATGGTTATTTTTATATTGTCATGCTTGGGTCACAGATTTGCACAGAAACACAGGAGGTTGTAGAGAGACAGGAACTTTATTCAAACACTGCAAACAAACATTTGTCTCTTTTTCAAAAGTTTAAACTGTGCTCCATGACAAGACAGAGATGACAGTTCCGTCTCACAATTAAAAGAATGCAAACATATCTTCCTCTTCAAAGGAGTGCGCGTCAGGAGCAGAGAATGTCAGAGAGAGAGACAGAAAAAAGCAAACAATCAAAAATCAATAGGGCTGTTTGGCTTTTAAGTAGCACCGCTGGACAAAGCAGCTGCAAGGAACAGAGCAATGTGAAGGTAGTCTTTCAGCATTTTTTAGCGGAGCGTCCGTATCCTCTAGGCCAGTGTGTGAACAGCCCTTCTGCTCACACCCCCTCCATCAGGAGCAGAGAATGTCAGAGAAAGAGAGAGAGAAAAACAAATAATCAAAAATCAATACGTGCTGTTTGATCTTTTAAGTATGCAAAGCACCGTGCGGGAAGCATGTCGCTTGACAAAGCAGCTGCACAGAAGGGAGCAACGTGAAGGTAATCTTTCAGCATTTTTAGACGAGTGTCCATATTGTTTAGGGGTGCGAACAGCCCCCCTGCTCACACCCCCTCCGTCAGGAGCAGAGAATGTCAGAGCAAGAGAGAGAGAAAGAGAGAGAGAAAAGCAAACAATCAAAAATCAATACGTTCTGTTTGATCTTTTAAGTATGCGAAGCACAGTGCGGGAAGCATATCGCTTGAGAAAGCAGCCTCATGTAAGCCCAGCAAGGAAGAGAGCAATGTGAAAGTAATCTTTCAGCGTTTTTTGAGGAGCGGCCATATCCTCTAGGGATGCGAAAAGCCCCCGTGCTCACAATATATTTGAGGAGTTTTATTTAATACGTAATACACGCTCTGGTTGGGTAGCTTCTCAGGCATCTGCCAATAGCGTCCCTTGTATGAATTCAACTGGGCAAACCAACTGAGGAAGCATGTACCAGAAATTAAAAGACCCATTGTCCGCAGAAATCCGCGAACCAGCAAAAAATCCGCAGTATATATTTAAATATGCTTATATATAAAATCCGCGATAGAGTGAAGCCGCGAAAGTTGAAGCGCGATATAGCGAGGGATTACTGTATATATATATATACACATATATATATATATATATAAAATATGTACAGTGCATCCGGAAAGTATTCACAGCGCATCACTTTTTCCACATTTTGTTATGTTACAGCCTTATTCCAAAATGGATTAAATTCATTTTTTTCCTCAGAATTCTAAACACAACACCCCATAATGACAACGTGAAAAAAGTTTACTTGAGATTTTTGCAAATTTATTAAAAATAAAATGAGAAAGCACATGTACATAAGTATTCACAGCCTTTGCCATGAAGCTCAAAATTGAGCTCAGGTGCATCCCGTTTCCCCTGATCATCCTTGAGATGTTTCTGCAGCTTAATTGGAGTCCACCTGTGGTAAATTCAGTTGGTTGGACATGATTTGGAAAGGCACACACATGTCTATATAAGGTCCCACAGTTGACAGTTCATGTCAGAGCACAAACCAAGCATGAAGTCAAAGGAATTGTCTGTAGACCTCCGAGACAGGATTGTCTCGAGGCACAAATCTAGGGAAGGTTACAGAAAAATTTCTGCTGCTTTGAAGGTCCCAATGAGCACGGTGGTCTCCATCATCCGTAAGTGGAAGAAGTTCGAAACCACCAAGACTCTTCCTAGAGCTGGCCGGCCATCTAAACTGAGCGATCAGGGAGAAGGGCCTTAGTCAGGGAGGTGACCAAGAACCCAATGGTCACTCTGTCAGAGCTCAGAGGTCCTCTGTGGAGAGAGGAGAACCTTCCAGAAGGACAACCATCTCTGCAGCAATCCACCAATCAGGCCTGTATGGAAGAGTGGCCAGACGGAAGCCACTCCTTAGTAAAAGGCACATGGCAGCCCGCCTGGAGTACATGTGATTTCTCAGTTTTTTTATTTTTAATAAATTTGCAAAAACCTCAAGTAAACTTTTTTCACGTTGTCATTATGGGGTGTTGTGTATAGAATTCTGAGGGAAAAAATGAATTTAATCCATTTTGGAATAAGGCTGTAACATAACAAAATGAGGAAAAAGTGATGCGCTGTGAATACTTTCCGGATGCACTGTATGTGTGTTTTAAAAACCAAGTGCATATAAAGTTAAAAAGTGTACTAAAAAGTAAAAAATAAGTCTCTCATACATCACTCGTAAAATAAAAGCGTGGGCGCTTTTCATCAATCAACATTCAAACAAGCACTTCTTAAAATCTTAGCAAAAGCACCCACCTTTTATTTTACGAGTGATGTATGAGAGACTTATTTTTTACTTTTTAGTACACTTTTTAACTTAATATAAGCGTGGTTTTTAAAAAGTATTTTTATATATATATATATATATATATATATATATATATATATATATATATATATATATATATATTAGTTTAGCTGTCAGAAGCTATGTTGCAGGTTAGGTGGATTGGCGACTCTCAATTGCCCCTAGTGTGTGCTTGGTGTGTATGTGTCCTGCGGTGGGCTGGCGCCCTGCCCGAGATTGGTTCCTGCCTTGCGCCCTGAGTTGGTTGGGATTGGCTCCACCGGACCCCCATGACCCTGTGTTCAGATTCAGCAAGTTGGAAAAGGGATGGATGGATGGATACCTGAAAATATAAATGTTTAATAGGTTTTTAACAGAACTTTTTAAATTACACATTAGTATAAAAACACTTGTAATGACTTCAGGCTTTTGAATGTTGATGAAGTTTGTATTTGTTCTCCAGATGGTTTATGACAGTGTTGTACATAAATGAATATACTTCAGAGTGGCCAGCTTTTAACGTTGATTCTCATTTATAAATATGCTTAAGCAAGGAAGCTGTCTTTTTTTAACCTTTGCTTTTAAATAACTTGGGGGTAAATATAATCTGTCTGGATGTTAGGTTTCTAAGAGGCACGTGTAAGCAAACAGATGGGACATGTCCATTCTCACACAAGGTGTCAAAGGACAAGGTAAGTTTCTAATTAAACTCTTTCTGAATATATAGACAAATGTACTGTCAGTTGTTTATTAACTCTCTGCTGTATTGGACACTATTTTGTTATCAGTTTGTCTATCACACAGGACTGCACACATGGGCCTTCTGTGTTTGTTTTCTCATTAGCAGTAGTTGTTATAGGTCATATGTAAGACAGTTTTGATATTGATATTGATTAGTTGCACAATGTAGTGTTTAAAACCAAAAATGTCTACACTGTAGTATTCTTTTTTGTCATACACTATAACTCTACATTTGTGTTAATTTAGTTCAATAAATAAATAATTACATGGACAGTAGTTTTTTTTCAGTATTTTGCAAGGTATTCCTGTTTATAAAAGTTGTTAACTGTCAATACTGAACAAGTAATGTTACAGTGATAGTAATTTCTATATTTAATTGCTATCATGGATTTCTTTACGAGAAAAGCAGGTAATTGCTCGTTTCTGGGCATGCTACATCCACAGTGTCAAATTGAAGATTCATGCAGAGACAATCTTCTAAAGTAATTTTGGGGTATTAAATTAATTTTATGTTGTGTTTGAAATAACTTTGTAATTAACAATCAAATTGTAAGTCATTGTTTACTGATTATGGCATTACATGGCCATCTATCCTTTTTTTGGTTCTGGTTTCATCCAGTATAAAGTCATGTTGTTAAGTTACCTGAATTCACCTCAAGCCTGTAGTTGGAAGGTTTCCTTTTTCTAATTGTACAGCACACTCCTAAGACCAATGCAGGAAGCGTTCCTTAGCACCAGCAGCCCACTGAAATAAAACACATTGTCGTCCATTGAAATCTATCTAATTTTATCTCCACAAAGGAGGATAATGACAGCCTGCACCCCCAACGTCCTATTCCCAGCACACCTGCTCCAGTACCACCATGGTTCATGAATCAAGACACGCTGACATTTCACAGGCTAGCTAAACCTTTATTTTGTCATGAGAGGAAGTTGTGAACATTCTCTTCAGAATAAACAAGAGATCTAAAATTCAGTTCCAAAAAAAGCTACAGCGGCTGCAGGTTTTCATTACAGTGAGCCAATATTTGTTAATAGAAACCAGTTACTGCTCTAAATAACACATTCTTTCTATTTAAATTTAGTCCCCTTCTACAAGTAAAATTTCAAAACTTAAATATCTTATTTTACAAAATAAATTTGTACATTCAGAAACTTCATTTTGTCCTCCTGCCAATTTATAGTTAAATACAAATTTTGCATAGAACTGCATCAGGTGAATAGGGCCTGAAGAGTTCCTGTTAATAACTTGTTTCAATCTAGAATGCTGAAAAAATTAAATTAAAAAGACTCAAAATTCCCACATTGTTAAAAATCCATTCCTTTTAATTCTCATCAGGAAGACTTTGCTCATTTGCTTGGATAACATACTTCATGTCATTACTGAAAGTTTTGAAAGCTGAGAAAGCATTTTAAATTTTCATTGTAAAATTAATGACAGCAAATAAGATTTAAAAGTAAAGAGAACGTCAGTAAACATTCCTAAATCACACAACATTTAGAAGCCATGCACAATCATCCACCAGCTTAAGGTGCACAGTTCTGCACACTGGGTTCAAGTGAACACCATATCTTTTAAAAATACAAACACCTGACATATTTTATGAATTGTTAATATTTTTTTCCAATAAGCAGCTTAAATTTTTATAATCACTTGTCTAGTAATTGTTAATGGTATTGGAGGAACCACTGAACCCATGACAATCTTTTCGCTGGCTTTAAGATTGATAGGAGTCATGAATGAATGATCTACAAGCCCTACTGATCATCCCACTGCATGCAAAAGTTTTCAGATACAGAGCTATGTGTGAAGACGACCTGTACAGCTATGAAAATTGCTGTTTATCCTAATGATAACCAACAAACCAATGTATATAGTGTGAAGATCAGCCCAACTACACACAGACACAGGACTCCATTTTCCAGAACACACACGTTTATTTGCTTTCATTATTACCGCACAAACACAGTGCACAATTCACCCACAATGCTCGGCCCTTTTACTTTACTTTCTTCTCCTTCTCTTCAGCCGCCGCCTCCACTCCTCTCCTGCAAGCTCTGTCTTCTACCCCCGACTCCAGCTTCCTCAATGGAGTGAGGCAGTCCCTTTTATAATGCACCCGGATGTGCTCCAGGTACTCCCTGATGGCCTTCGTGCAGCACTTCCTGGTGTGGCGGAAGTGCTGCATGGTCACCCGGAAGCACTCCGGGTGTACCTGGTTCCTGTTCCGGCAGCACTTCCTGGTGTGGTGGAAATGCTGCAGTCCATGACTCTAGAACCATCCAGGTGCCTCCTGGCAGTGACCACAAGGTTGAGCTTCCAAGCTCCATGGCCCCAAATCAAACCAGAGAGGCTGCCCTCTAGTGTTGCGGGGGAAGTATTGTCCCTCTCCCAGTCCTTCAATTCTCCAGGCGTCCTGCTACAAAAGGTATTGATAACAACAATATACATGTGGCTGTCTGAGAAAGATCAGACAAATCACTGCAATCAAAATCAAGAACATACTCTCACTCGACAATGATTGCAACATTGGGTCACTTAGCTCATTTATCAGTAACTCAGACATACATAAATATATACACATCTTTTCAGATGTGTGAAGAACCGTATTCTGGATATGATAGACAAGAAGAATGCAATGATATGCAGCATACAGTTGAAGCCAGAGGTTTACATACACTTAGGGTGAATTCTTTAAAACTCACTTAATAACCCCAACACACATTTTATACTAACAATCTATAAATTTGGAATATCGTTTAAGACATTGACTTTGTGCAGAGCAAACATAATTAAGATTTTTTTCAGCTGTGTGAGAATCTTAAAGTACAAGCTGATTTCAAGATTTAGTTTAAAATAAATTAAACATCTTTTAAGGAATTATAAGTAAACAATCTTTATTCAGAGTTATCTTATAGATACTAAATGTTTAGAGAAACCTTTTTTTTTTAAAACAATCTGGAAAAAATGACTTGAATAAAATATGCAATATATTCAGATTCTTATGTCTTTTCTGTTTAGATGCCAGTGTGTTCATACTTTCTGAAAGGAATCTGCAGTAATAACAGCTGTCCTTATAGTCACGTCTATGTATCCCGGAAAGCTGAGGTTTGCATTGACTTTGTGAAGGGCTATTGTCCACTTGGAGAGAAAGTACGTATGCTTTATTATGTGTTTGACAAGGCTTTTATTATTGACAGAAATACTTGACTTTTCTGAACACTGTTGAGTTTTTAGTAATTGAATGATTTTGGTAATATTTTTTCTAATTCTGTCATTAAAATATAGTTTTTTTGAATGGGATTATTTTTACAATAATTTATCTGTGAATTCGTTAATTTATCATACATTTCATTTTTTTCACATCCTGTATTCTGTATTTTAATTTTGCTCAGCTTGTGTTATATTTACACTTTTTGAATGGCCAAACACTTCACCTACAAAAATGTGTTTTTTCACATCTCATTCAGTGGTTCACATTAACACAGCAGTGGTGCGGTTATGAGAAATGGCCGTTTAAAAAAAACACACCCCTCTATTTAAAAAGCATCATGGAACTGCTTATGCTTTCTTTATTTTGGAACCAACGGTTGTACTGAACCTATCAAACGTCAACAAGCTATAGTTTTGTTTAACTGCTATTTTAAAATTTTTATCTCTCATTTAACTTTGTACATATGTAGTTTAATTTTTCACAAGTTGCTTTGGACAGAGTACTTGCTGAATAATGGTAATGACAATAATGAAGAGTTAGTCATTGTTTACAGTACAATAATATTTGATACTGTAGGACAGACTGGCATTATCCTTTCTTAGCATGCATGGAACACAGGTCCTTGGCTTAAAAACCCAGGCCATATGCTCTTTAACTTCATATTCTTTTCCACTTGGGAGCGCTTTGGAATGCAACCTCTGTGCCTTACATGATAAAACCGGGGTTCTTAAAGTTTATTTTCTTCTGACCAAATTTTGCTTTATATGTGTATTCGAGACCTTGAGTCACCTCAGACTGTCATCCTCCTCCTTGGAGAACTGTCACTGAACGTCATCCCACTGCATGTTGTCACCTTGGAGAATCACCTACACAGGTCGTAACAAAGCAATGCTATTTGCTTTAACTCCATCACAAGACAATCTGCAACCCGTACTCGCCCCTCTTGCATTGTAGAATCTCGACAATTCAGAAAACACATGACCCAAAATTGGTCACAACCCATAGTTTAAGAACCTACTTGAGATCTCAGAACCATCTTCTAGTGGTACCAGTTAAGTAGTCGGCTAAAACAAAGAGCTGTAACTCAAGCACTGACCAAACCTGAGGGAAACAAGTTTGTATCAATGGTCAACATAAAAGGATGAGTTTATGTTCACCCAAGAAACTAATGTTGAGTCATTCCCACCCGCTTTTAAAATACCCTAGCACACCCTAGCTCATTGCTTCTTCCATCAAGTTGACTGCTTAACCTGGCTGTATAGCAGAGACCCAGTGCTTATAGGTTGTGCTCATAAGGAGTCAGAGCCATACGTTCACCTTGCTAAAGGTATGAACTTACTGATCTGCTGACTGATCACCAGTTGATCCAGCAGGTGTAAATTTACTAGCAACAAGATGACTGATACGGTGTGTTTGTAACTCAAAAAGAAACTGCAGTACCACCCATAACCAGAAGGTGCAACCAAGGAGAAGAAGCAGACAAACTCCTATTACGAAATAAAGAGAGTGTGCTGAAGATCCTTCCACATGTCTGGGGAAAGCCAACCAAGAAAGAAATAAAGCATCTCTTCACCAGAACCATAAATACACCCACTTTGATTTTGAGAAGTTTTAATTGTAACTTAGTAGTTAGAACAAAACCAGCTAATGTATTGTAGTATTGGTGTAACTGTAACTAATGTAAAGGATACATTCTAGCTGGGTTTAAAGTCTTCCTAAGTCCAGTGAGAAAGTACAGAGCAGCAATTAGTACACACATGCACAGAAAAACTCTGTGTAGGGGATGGTTAACCAGCACAGAGACTAACTGTGAGTAGATGAACGCCAGTTGCAGGTAATGGATGCTTCATACTCATACTGCTATATTCACAATTTTTGAAATATATGATAACTCTCAGTACACCATTTTACATAAATTACAAACTGGCAATGACAGAAAAGTTTAGAACCTCGGCATAACAGTGAATTCCACAGATCGATTAGTGACTGTGTGTAATTTGTTTAAGGAATCACAAAAAGTTTTAACAAGTTTGTGGTCTGGTTAAAGTTCCTACAGTCTTATTGTGCATGGCAGGCGGAATCCTGTAGTTCTAAGCTGCTTTCTGTTTTATCTCCTCATCTTGTGCACATCAAGAATACAAAATTTCGTCACTACATGAAATGAATCTGCAAGTAAGCATTTGTGCAAGCAGTGTTTTCTTTATGTCAGTAGAAGAGATCCAACCAAAAATGAGAGTTATAAGCAAATACAGGAAAGTGATATTAAAAAATAAAGCACTGTTACTCAGTGATGATGTCAGTGACGACATACTGGATGAACAATTTATAATTTTTAGCACATCTGAATATAGGCCAGGCATTGTTGTGCACCAGGAGGAACCCAGGACCCATTGCACCAGTGTAGGGTCTGACAATGCGTCCAAGGATTTCATCCCAATACCTAATGGCAGTCAAGGTGCCGTTGCCTAGCCTGTAGAGGTCTGTGCTTCCTCCATGGATATGCCTCCCTAGACCATCACTGACCCACCACCAAACCGGTTGTGCTGAACAATGTTACAGGCAGCATAACATTCTCCACGGCTCCTCCAGACCTTTTCACATCTGTCACATGTGCTCAGGGTGAACCTGCTCTCATCTGTAAAAAGCACAGGGTGCCACTGGTGGACCTGCCAATTCTGGTATTCTATGGCAAATGCCAATCAAGCTCCACGGTGCTGGGCAGTGAGCACAGGGCCCACTAGGGGACGTTGGGCCCTCCTGTCACCCTCATGAAGTCTGTTTCTGATTGTTTGGTCAGAGACATTGATACCAGTGGCCTGCTGGAGGTCATTTTGTAGGGCTCTGGCAGTGCTCATCCTGTTCCTCCTTGCCCAAAGGAGCAGATACCGGTCCTGCTGATGGGTTAAGGACCATCTACGGCCCTGTCCAGCTCTCCTAGAGTAACTGCCTGTCTCCTGGAATCTCCTCCATGCCCTTGAGACTGTGCTGGGAGACACAGCAAACCTTCTGGCAATGGCACGTATTGATGTTGGAGTAACTGTGCAATCTCTGTAGAGTCCAAGTATCGCCTCATGCTACCATGTAGCCAAATGCAAAGCTAGTGAAAAAAGTCCAAAAAGATGAGGAGAGAAAAATGTTGGTGGCCTCCACCTATTAAACCATTCCTGTTTTGGGGGCATCTCATTGTTGCCCCTCTAGCGCACCTGTTGTTAATTTCATTAACACCAAAGCAGCTGAAACTGATTAACAACCCCCTCTGCTACTTAACTGACCTGGTCAATATCCCAGAAGTTTCATTGACTTGATGCTATACTCTCATTAAAAAGTGTTCCTTGGAAGTTCAGTGGAAGAGTTTGCAAACATGCCACAAATGTCATTAGTTACCCTAACAGAAGCCAAATAGCTGGGAATACAGTTGCAAGGAAACAACTCCTGAATAAGTTGCCTTGTGTCAAGGCTCAAGGCATACCCATGACAATACATAGTACAGTATAATGTATTATGTTACATGCCATAGGGGTTTGTTTAGCTAGCAAGGGATTGCCAGAACAGATGGAGGAAAAAATGGCACATTGCAACTGTGGGACTGCACTGCACAGGAGTCTGCACTGGTGATTGGGGAGACCCTCCAATTTTCAGTGTATGTGAACAGATGCTGCAGAGGTTAACTGTCTTTAAATGGTGCATTTGACATAATTAGTTTGAGGATACTAAAATGAGAAAGAAATCATGAGCAACTAATAGAATGTCGTAATTTTGGCTGTAGCAGAGAGTTCACAAAGCCTTTTATTTGAAACAGGTTCAGAAAAATTGGGAAAAGGGCTGACAGAGCGGTAGTTCATCCAGAGATGCGAAGAACTGTGAACTTCAGGGGAGGGGATATTTCAGGAGAGTTTTGGTGCTTGATGCACAATGTTCTGAAGTATGAAAGTATGTGAGTCATCCCACCTGATATTCAGAAAACAAAAACCCTGTTAAATTAAGTTGATTGTAGCAGGCATAATTTGCCTTCATTTTTTTTTTTGTTTGATAACTTGCGTTCTCCTTTTGATCACCCACTCCTATGTGTCTCTGTTTGAAACCTTTTATAGTCTAACTTTTTGATAAATATGGAGTTTTAAGGACTTTTTATTCTATTTCAAATGCATGAGTGCAATTTTTAACAGCATTTTTCATTATCATGTGTGTGCCTGATGTCTTATTGTAACAATTTCCATATATTCAATTAGTAAAGATTGATTACCTTTCTTTTAGTTATTTAATACTTATGGAATTGCATAGTTGAGTGTTGATAATTATTAAGAGGGTTTCATTTCATCCCCAGAGTGGTTTACTTAACATGAAACCTAAACCTAACTCTTATCCCCAACAATATAAATATTATTGCATTTCTCAATCAAGAATGGAAACACCAAAGTAAATCCAGACATTCTACTGTGGTGAGAGTCATGGGAAAAAATAGTCACTGCTGGACCAATATATGATAGTGTCCTGTTTAAAATGCAACAGGGATGTCAAGAAATAAAGTTCAAAAGTGGACAAACCTGCATTTATACAGTACATAATTCTTGGTCACTTATGGGATGACCTAATTCTTTACAGTGAATGCAAACTATTGTGTTTCTAGAAATATATGTTTACAGGGGTGCATGACTGAATTAATCTTAGGTGGCATGTACACTTAAAGTAGGGATATACTGTATTAGACTGCTAAGACGAATGGTTGCATCTTTTCTGAGGATCCTTAAATTACAAGGGGGCTCCGCCCCCTGCTCGCTTCGCTCGCCTACCCCCGGCGTTGGGTATCCTGAAATACATTAGTCAAGCTCATTCGTTTTGGAGCCGTGCCCGCTTTGCCCACGGCATTTCAGATGCGCGTTGTAGGCATCTGCGTTCATTGATTTTATCCAGGTGGGCTCGTGTTTGTATATCCGTCAGTCGAGGTCGTTTGTTTTGAACTCGTGCCTGCTTTGCTTCCGCAGTTTCAGACGCGCGTTGTAGGCGCCTGCGTTCATTGATCTTATCCAGGTGGGCTCGTGTTTGTATCGTTGAGCTGTATTGTGTTTTGAATTTGGTGTAAAGCGTTCAGCGGTTTGTACAATCCCAAGCAGCACATTATTCCTAACTTCACTCCGCAGTAGTGCCACTCACAATATGGCGGTGACGCCTGCGCCTTCACTCCGCAGTAGTGCCACTCACATTATGGCGGTGACGCCTGCGCCTTCCGTACCATCTTTGTGGACCTGAGGGGCCTCCGTAGCCTCTCACGTTTGACTCTGGGGTGCAGTGCAGAATCCTCTTTTGTGTGTGGCTGTGTCGTTAGTCGTTAGCTATGGGCATGTTGTTGCTTCATTTCTCATTCACGTTAGTTGAGCTCTTTTGTTCTTGGGCCGTGACTCCTTCGTTCGCGGTGGATAAGACTTCGCTTGCGGTTTATGAGACGCGTGCCTGCACAGTACGTCTCATGGTCCCATCGCCGTGTACCTGCGTCCATATCCGGTTTATTCTCGGTTAGTAATATGGGTATTGTAGCATAGCATGACTTTATTGTGCAGTTTTGCATTGTTAATTTTATCACCTATCAGTTGTAAGGTTCAATATTTTATCTAAAATAAATTGGTCAGTTATATATAACATAACTAAATGTGTTTTTGATAGCTTGGCATCAAAATCGAAAGTCTCTAACATATTATTGCAACATCATTGTTAGTACATATAATTAAAGCATTTAACTGTTGAATACCTTAGCAATATTTAAATAAGTAGCTGGCTGTGTGTCTGTTTGTCTATCTAGCTATAAAGTATGTTACTGTAAGCTTCCTGGGAGTATGTTATTTGATTATAGAACAACAAATGTAATGATTAATTGATACTAAACTCTTAACAGTGAATGCTTGTGTCCCTCCAAAATTTGTTTGCCACTTTTTTCTGATTAAACGTATGAAACTTTCCTAGACATCTGATTTAACCACATGAAAAATCGTTCATATAATCTAACAAAAAAAATGATAAATTAAGTAAATCCATAAATCATTTGCATTTATCTTTTATAACTCAGAAGCGTAAATTAGCCTTCTTGCAAACAAGTTTGAACAGAGACAACACTTTAAAGTCACATGAAATAACACTATGTTAATAAGTATAATAAAAAATTGCTTATTAAGAAACCAGTAAAGTATTAAAGTAACAGAATGGCAGCATTTACAAAATACTTTAATTTTATGTAAGATGTAATAAAAATTTGCCAGATATCCCTGAAGATTATTGTCAGTAATAATGGACTTTGATGTTCCTCTCCATGTACAAATAGTGTACATGATATTAATCTACTTCTCAATCACTATCAGCAAGGCTCTACGAAGCTCTACACTTTGTATACAACATTAAATTTCTAGCTGAAATGCTAGCAAAAATAAGCTATATACAGTAGACTGCTATCTAATTGACTTTAAAAATGATTTAATTGCACTCATGCATCAAAATTATATATACCCACTTAGCTCTTTCCACCTGCTTGTTGGAAATGACAGTGCAAATATTCTCCAAATTCTAAACCAGAATATTCTTATTGATTGTTGTTCATTGTATTGACAGCTTAAGTAAGTTCTTTAGTAGCCAGTAAGTCAGTGTGACAGCAAAGGAAATTTAACATAATATTAAAGTGTTTAAATACATCAAAGCTCACTGATAAACATTAAAGTTACTGTCTGCCTAATGTAAAATTACTTTATACATCCAAGGAGAAAAAGAAAGACCATTGGTATAAGATTAAAAAAAGTAAATGCTTCATTACACTCAGTCTGTCTGTTTCTCATACAACATCTTTCCTGTCTGTCAGTGTTCAGATATGAATGGCTTAGAAGAGATTACGGTTCATAACCCACCAAAGAATCAAAATAATAGACAAAACATAATAAAAGCAACAGGAATAGGCACCAGCACCTTATGTACATAGCCACTAATTTGAACATGTATTTTTTTACCACATACAAGAATCTTAGAAATTTAATAATAATTTATTCTCTAGGGTCTTGCCAAACTATCTGAATTACATGCTACATGAATAGCAATTTGCAGCTGTGATTTTTTTATTTTTTATTTTTTTAAGAATATGTTTTGATTCTAATTTATTATCTTTACAGTTGTTCTGTGCTGGAGTAAAACACATACAGTTTTTGCATAGTTATCCACTCATTATGAATCACATTTTACATTTGAAAAGGCGCTTAACAAATACAGGATCCATTCCATCATCATTAGATCCTTAAATAACATCATATGTTATGTTTAGAGTATCATGTTCTTGTCCTTTTGGAAAATTCACACCAAGTAGTCCCTGAGGCAACTCTTAGCTCATTCATCAGTTTTGGCTAGCAGTGATAGGGTGGTAATGAAAGGTAAGATGACTCTTTATGGTGACAGTAAGATTTATGCCTAAAAAAAGTCTATGTTGCAGCACATTCGAAAGAATTTAATTTTTCATAGCTTGTGCTGTATTCATTTTAATGCTTAAAGTTTATCACCTTTCAGTTGTAAGGTTCAATTTTATACCTAAAATAGATTATTGGTCAGTTGTATATAACGTACCTAAATGTGTTTTTCATAGAGTGCCATTGAAATCCAAAGCCTCTGACTTATTATTGGAGCATCATTTATTTCCTAAATTGCATACCTGAGTGAAACTTTGTTATTCCATCTGTTATGGAAAGCTAAACATGATGCATAGGATAAGTGTATATTAGAGTTATTTTACTTGGACAACTACATTATATGCTTTGATATAATCAGATGTACTTGCTTAAATACAGAAAACATCTGCCTTCCCCCTCACTTTTTTTTTTTTTTTTGTCCCTATCCATGTACAATTTAAATATCAATTCAAATGAGAATATAAAAGAAGAGAGATATATTAATATTTATTCTATTAGTAAAAGTGCTTAGTCTGTAATTTTTGGTGTGTCACAGAAGCACTCTGCTAGATATGATAGATAGCAGCCTATAATTATATATTGGAAAAACTGCTGACCTAGGCATACTGTAACAAGGAGAAAAACCAGGCATGGCATTCAGGGGTTAACCCTGTTCCCTAAATAATAGAAAATCTGCTGATGCTCTCTTTTATATTGAACAGAAAAGGACTCTAATAGGCCCCGGAGAGTTAGTGATCTTTCTTAAATCAAGTGGAAAATTGTAACTTTGTCTTGTATAAAGATATTCTTTTACTTCATGAAAATGTATGGTATAGAAGTCTTGGCTCAACAGGACTCTCTGTTGCTGTTAGTTTTAATATCAAACTTCCTTCCTCTTACTGATAGAGTTGTGTCAGGTTGTAAAGATGGTGAAGAAAGCTGTAACATTCTGTAACATGGGCCAATATTATTTTTCTTCTTTATTAGAAAAGAAATTAAGGCTTTATGTTATTTGTAGTTTAGAATTTTGATAATGTAACATAATGATTATATCAGAAATTACTCATGCTTGCATTTTCATTATATTGTCACAATGTTAAATATTTTACAACAGCTTTATTAACTGTTAAACATTCTACTGAAGAAATAACTGCTTGTTAGCTACTCCTTTTCTCAGTCTTTCATATCTGGCATGTGAAAAGTTTTGAAATTGAAGTGCATTTTCTTTAATCTTCTGTTTCATTAAGGGTGTTGTTGCTGTGACCCTGTGCCCAGAATAAAGCTAAGAAGGCTGGGATATTCAGCATAAGAAGATTTCTTATATTTTTAAGCAATAGTGAGGGGTGAACACAGGAAGAAACCAAAGCAACAACTGAACAAATAATAATAAGCCCAGCTACCCCTTTGAGCCTGACTACACAGATACTAATAGATAGAACTTTATTTGTCTCCATGGGGTAATTTGGCTTTTTTTTTACAGAAACTAGACAGACAGACCGACAGAAAGAGTTTGGTCTAAACACACACTGGAATGACTATAAACCAAGAAAATTTAAAAAAAAAAAAAAAAAAGTTCTGACTTGGCTGTAAGTCACAGTGAGGCATTATGCAGACATATTGCTGTTGGTATAAAGGAGCCCCAGCAGCATTTCTTGACACACTTCTGCTAAATAATTAATTGGCTGAATGCTTCGGTGTTACTGTGTCAGAGAGAGGATGTGCAGCATTGTTGAAAATGGCACACAGTTTTGTTTTAATTCTTTCCTTCACTACTGCCTCCAAGGGGTCCAAGTGTGACCTGTAACTGAGCTTGCCCTTTTAATTAGCCTATTGATTCGGTGGGCCTCCCAGAGTAGAAAATTGCACTGGCCATCACAGAGTTATAGAACATGTGAAGGATGCCACATTAAAGGAACGCAGTCTCCCAATTGAAAAGAGCCTGCTCTGCCCTTTCTTATATAATTCTTCTGTGTTCTGAGACCAGTCCAAGCTGTCATTAATGTGGATCCCCAAGTACTTATTATAGGAGTGGACCACCTCTACATCTACTACCTGAATAGTGACTAGACGTAAATGCTTTTGGTGCAATGAAAGACCATGCTGATACCAAGATACCGACAATTCTCATCTCCTCTTTCTCATCCCACTTTTCACTACACCCCATAAGTGCAGAATCATCTGACAATTTCTACAAGTGACAAAGCCTGGTGTTCTATATCTAGTGAGAGGTGTACAGAGTAAAGTGAAAAGGAGACGGGACTGTTTCTTGTGGTGCTCCGTATCGGAAACTCTGTCCTTGAGTCTTACAAACTGGGGTCTCCACGACAGTCCATCATCCAGGACACTGTAGGCTCATCTACCTGCATATCTCTGAGTTTACTCCTTAACAGGGATGGCTGTATGGTATTGAGTCACTGGAGAAATCAAAAAACATAATTTTCACAGTGCTGCTAGTTCTGTCCAGGTGAGAATAAGCCTTGTGAAGCAAATAGATAATTACATTCTCCACTCCAGTCTTTGTCCGATAGGCAAACTGCAGTGGGCCCAGGTTATCTGCCACAATAGGACTCCTATAGTCCAGGACCTGTCCCTCAAAGGTCTTCATGATGTGAGATGTAAGTGCCACTGGTCTGTAGTCATTAAGTAGCGAGGTGCCTGCCAGATTTGGTACAGGAACAATGCAGGAGGTTTTCCACAGCAGTGGCACTTTCTGAAGCCTTAGACACAGAGGACACCACAAAGTTTGTTACCACAGGACTTAATAACTCAAGATCTGACGCCATCTGGTCCTGCCACTTTTCCTGTGTGTAGCTTCCTCAGTTGACTCCTTACTTGGTCTTTAGTTATGAACAGTCCACACTGATGGTCAGAGGTTGATTTGTCACTGGCCATTCCAGTTGACATTTGTAGGGGTTGTTGATGTAGTAGAAATGGTGTAGGGAGACTGGACATTGGAAGAAGGTGGCAGTGACAAGGAAAATCTAATAAAAAATTAGTTCATGGTATTAGCTTTGCCCACATCCCCTTCTAGCAACTTAGCCCTGGATTGCTTGAGTCCAATAATTATACCCAATCCATTGCAGACATCCTTCATGTTATTCTGAGTGAATTTGTTTTCTATTTTAGCTTTGAAAGTTTCCTTTTCTTCACTCAGCTTTTTTTTTTTTTTTTTTTTTAGTACACGCTGTATGTCCTTCAGAGCCCCCTCATCACCAGATTTACATGCTATTTTTATCATTCAGGAGACCTTTTAGCTCCTTAGTAATCCATGGCTTCTTCTTTGGAAAGCAACGCACTGTCTTTGTGGATACTACTGTGTTAACACAGAAGTTAATATCGTAGGTAATGCAGTGATAGTCCCTCAAATTGATAGTCCCTCAAATTGATGTCCATTTGACACACACATCATTTCCCACTCTGTCATTTGGAAGAAGTTATTCAGAGCCATTTCATCCTCCAGGCTCCACTTCATCACTATTCTGATGGTAAGAGGTTGCCTTCTAATAACAGGTTTGCAGCTGGAAATAAGATGAATCAGATTGTGGTCTGAATTGCCTAAAGGAGCAAGAATGTTACACTTCAAAGCATCTTTTATATTTGAATGCAGCAGGTCCAGCTTGTTATTTCCTTAAGTGGACTCGATCACAAACTGATAGAAATTTGTCATTGTTTGTTCCGAAGTCACATGATCTGCCTGATAGGGAGGATTGCCCACATTCCCACAAAAGTACCACAGATTAGGTCATCATAAATCTTAGCCTGTCCTTCTATCTATTTGTAATTCTCAGAGTCTGATCTCAGCCCTCACCCTGACTCCAATCTCAAGTAACCTCTGGCCATGAGCCGGCTTCAAATCCCATACTGGGGTAACATCTAGCCAAGCCCCAGAATTACCTTTTGGAGCAGCCTTCTGTTTCCTCCACGGACACCAGCCTAGACCTGCTTTTAGTGACACTACACTCCTGAGTCTTCAGTGTCCTTATAGTACAGGGCACAATCTCCAAGACAGGTGCTGCCAGCTCTATCATGGAATGGAACAGCACAATCCACCTAGGATCCCTGCTAGGAACATTTGCTCTGAGTTGGTGGTTAGTAGATATTGTTTTTTTTTTTTGGCATCTTGGACAGCGTGGACATTACTGTCTGCCCTACAATCACAAGATGTAACCCCACTCTAATGTATTTTCAGGAAATCCAGCATACACATAACGTGTACCATCCTCTTCTGGTGCCTTTCTTCAGCACACATCATTCCTGATAACATCTGCTTCTTTGTTTTTCCTACAAGCAACCTCAGCTCTGTCCTATCCTCTGATACCATTGCCTGCCTGCAATTCCTTTATTTACCAGCCCAATCATTATACTTTAATGAGTAGTTTTACATGTTGCTAAAATTGATACATTATATATATATATATATATATATATATATATATATATATATATATATACTAGACAAAGAGCCCATTTCGACAACGTAAGATGAAACGGGCACGAGTTTGTGTCAGCAGCGTATGAAGAACAAATGATAAGTAACGAAAAAGTTGTTTTGTAATGATTGTAGTCCGCTTTACTCATTACTGTATAGGCTTGTACTGTTAGTTGATGAATTTTCCAGGCCTATGGTATACTATTGAATGATGAATGTTCCAGTACAATATGGAATAGTAATAAGTATAAGCACCACAAACCTGATATAGGTGTATTGAATGAATGCGTAATTAGGCCTCAAGCAGTAGTCGAAATCGCCTTTCAGGCCTCTAGAGCTTTAATCAAAGTCGCCTTTCTCTTTGAATTTTTGCGGCCGTAAATCCACCGCCAGCCGCGATGTTGGGGTTGGATGTCGGTCTCGTAAGGTTTTTCGGGCAGCTGCGCAGAAGGCGACTGCGCGTTTGGCTTCAGACGTGCGCAGAAGGCGACTGCACATTCGGCTTCGGACGGACGTGAGTTGAGTGAGTGAGGAGGCAGGCAAATTATGTATTAAGATATATATATTTATATATTAGGACTCATACAAAGTGACACAGAAATTCCTCCAAATTCACACTTTCTATTTATACTTTTTCACAAAACTGTGTTGCATTTTAGTGACTTTTGTCATCTGTATTCTTTTAGCCTTCTTGCAAAGCTATAGTATTGACTTTAGCAAACATTTAGTTAGTCTGTTACATTTTCAGCTTCAACACTAAATAAAAATTCTGTGAGGTGTCAAAAGTTATATTATGCATCAGTAAGTTTGATTTTTGGTTTGTTCTGTAATAAGTGATCAATGTAATTATACATCAATTTCAAAAACCCTTCAGAGATACAAAAATGTTGCAGTGGGGTTCTGTATTAAAAAAAAATAAAATTCTCATTAAATAAAATACATGTTATATATAATGACTAGGAGGAAACAATTTTTCTAATCCTGTCTCATTTAAAATGTAACTTGCCAGAGAAACCAAACATGCAGCTGTTACATGTAGTTGGTTTTGTCCCCAAACCACCCCATCCCCCCGAATTTAGACAGCTCATCTTTGATATTTGCTTTCAGGTTCTGTTTTATTTACCAGTAGGCATCTTGTATTTCCACATCTTAACAGTCATTTCTGCAGTATAAAAGGCATTGCTTAATCTATAATTGGAAATGTCCTGGTACAGTATCTAGCAGTAGAAAAAGAACACAGAAGTACTTGTGCTAATGTACTTTTCTTAATATCGAGGCAATATAACTCCGTATATAATCCTTGCTATAGATTCCACCACAAATCCCCATTCTGTTTTATCAACATGAGGCTACATCTGATTTATGTAGTAATCTGCATATTTGTTTAATGTGACGTGAAATTCTTTCTTACCTTGTTGTCCCATATTTGGTTGCATAATGATATGCTTCCTTTCATGTATTTACATATGTTTGTGTGCTCACATTTCATAAAAGCAGATAGCAAGTATTAGGGGAACTTACTGAAGTTCTAATGCAGGAAGCGTTATAGTATATTTAAGATGCCCTAGACTCCCCCTTAACCCCATTGCTTTTATATTATTACAAACTCTAAAGTTCAGCTAAGGGATAGGGGAGGACAATCAGAAGACTTGCAGCCCTCAAATTAGCCTTTCTCTGGAAAAATACTGATTTTTACCTCTGGTTATTATTTTATTTCCTTTTATTTCATGGTCCTTATGGATTAACTTTATACTGTGTTTTAATTGACTAAATTGAATGAATTTGGGTTTTTTTCATAATTCAACAAATAAAAAACATAAAGTGAAGTAAAATTGCATTACGTTTGTTTTTCTATATTGCAATCTGTTTTTGTGGATGAATTATCAGTGGATTTCAAAGAAAGAGTGCTGTTCTCCACACTTTTATTGCAAAACAAAAAGTGCACATAATTTCTGTAGCAGCATTTCAACTCATGACCAGCATGAATGTTTCTTTTCATTGTGGCTGTCTAAGTCTATCTATGTATCTGGCATCATATCCTCCTGAGCTAAGTGAGACCCAAGTGGTAATCAGTTGATAGTTCACCTCCTCTCTTTTACCAAGTGTCTGAAACATGAGACCCTAGGTCAGAAAATATAATTAGAAAGTCGAACAACTTTGGTCCAGACGTATGCTACTGTATAGTACATTTAAAAACAGTCTTCAATTCAAACTGCAGGTTTCTTTTGGAAAATGCATGGCTAGCATAGGGACCCAGTCATAATTCATTAAAACAATTCAGATCAGGCAGGAAGTTTCTCCCATTTGCACTCCTGTGGAGTTAGTGGATATTACCCAGTGAAAATGCTCTGAAAAATTGTTAGGAGCATACTGTGCATACAAATATGCTTTTGTTCTCCTCTCAGCTACTTGTTCAGAATTGTACTGAGGTGGTCCTTTTGTGTATCGACACAAATCTTTTTCTGCTAGGATTTGCAGATTAGGAAATACACCGATCAAGGTTTTTAGTTCCAAAACCTACATTGTGTGTGATGGTCTGTCTGACTCTATCTAAATAGTACCTTTTCAACCTTTTGCATAAGTTCTGGTTATTATGACAGTAAAGTCAGAGGAGAGCATGTCAAACTTAATGCAGTTTCTACATTTTCTTGCCTTGAGAATATCAGATCACCTCACTAGAAATTACAGTGGATGACAAATTACACACGCAACCGTTTCAGCACAGTCTCACATTTCCAATATATTGCAAGTTTGCCACATTCCGATAGCCAATAACATGCTGCCTGATAAAACCGGTTCCTGCACAAAGGCTTTACAGGTACAGCAAGTTCAGCCTCAATCTTGGCTCTTTTATTTCTGTATTTCAATTCTGTTGTGGTATTCACAGCTAATTGGAGGATCAGAGATGTCCAAAGTCCTACCCAGAGGATCAGCTTTAAACAGGTTCTCAAAGTAGCCAGCCCTGCGGGTCACAACTGCACCGTCAATTGTAAGGAGTGTTCCTTCACCCGCCCTGACTATGACTCTCCAAGGAACAGATTCAGATGTGCTGCTTGCTTTGATTCCTCTGTAAGCAGGACAGTGGTCACTAGATGGTAGTGTCACTTGGTCACAGATTCCTCTAACAAACACCTCCTTATCTACCCTCAGAGCCCTCACAGCCATTCTTCTCAGTTCCTGGTATAGACTAGGGTTTGCCATCAAGCCATGTGCTGTGACTCCTCTCAATAATATCCAGAGTGCCCCACGAGATGTAATACCTCCTTCTAGAAACACCCTGGAAGACATCCTCAGATCTCACAAGATCCCACCAAAGTTGCTCGATATCTTGGCCAGCCTGTACGCTGGTAATGTGGGTGAAGCAGAACCTACACATTTTTCTCAGTTGATTCTGAGGTTCATCGGGGTTGTGTTCTTGCTCCTACCTTGTTCAGTTCTTGCATGGATTGGGTGTTGGGCAGGGTTTTATGGTCCAGTGGCTGTTGGGCATCTGTTGGCGTAGAAAGATTCACTAATCCCGACAATGCTGCGATCGTTGTGGAATCAATGAAGGCTCTGATTGGGGCCCTCGAGAGACTGAGTAAGGAGTCTGAGTGTCTGGGCTTGTGAGTGTCCTGAATAAAAACCAAGATCCACGCCTTTAATGACTGCTTGGGCACAGCCATCAGCATCTGCAGAGAGAGTGGTAATGCCATTGAGAGGTTTACTTACCTTGGCAGCAACATTCATGTCTCTGGTGACTCTTCCTATGAAGTCAGTAGACGGATTGGGAGAACATAGGGTCATGAAGTTGCTGGAAAGGAGTGTGTGGCACTCACGGTATCTTTGCAAAAGAACAAAGTTCAGAGTCATTGGAGACCTGGTGCTTCCTGTTTTGCTGTATGGCTGTGAGGCATGGATGCTTTCCAGTAACCTGAGATGAAGACTGGACTCCTTCATACTGTGTCTCTTTGAAGAATCCTTGGGTACTGCTGTTTTGACTTTTTGTCAAACGAGCGGTTACTCATGGAGTCCCAAATGAAGCACATTACCTGCATTGTGAGGGAGCATCAGTTACGGCACTATGGCCGTGTGGCACAATTCCCTGAGGGTGATCCAGCTCGCAGGATCCTCATATTTTAGGACCTGAGTGTCTGGACCAGGCCAAGAGGACGCCCACATAATATCTGGCTGTGGCACATGGATAGTCGTTTCTGAAGTGTGAGACTGAATCGCATGTCTGCCTTTTGCCAACTGGGATCCCGAGCTGATTTGTCGTGTGGTGGAAGTGACAACGCGCTGCACCAGAGAATGCTCCCCTGCCTAACCTGATCTGAGGTGCTAAAAGTAGAAACAACGGTAAGAACCACAAACCTCCATCCAATCATGGTGAATGTGATATTGTTTGAAAATTTTCAAATGATCCAAGAGTTCTGCTCAGTAGGCATTCATCTGTGAAATTAAGCCAGAACAAATCTGGGTCTTTCAGTCTATCAGAATGATTGAGATAGAGGAGAAATTTAGAGTTCTGTACTGACATTTTTGACAGAACATGGAGCAAAAATTGTACTTGTACAGCTCCATGCAAGCTGTTCTACAAGGAAGAATGAACCAGATTTTCTCCATAGCTCCAACAGTAGCTGCAGTTGTATAATCAGTGGCCTGCAATATAAGTAGTTAGACAGACAGATGTGAAAGGCACTATATTAGATGGAAGGTAAACAGAAACTATTGATCCCAAAGAACAATGCAGAAGTTACTGCAGCAATCATGTCAGAAACACTGCCAAAAAACTTTAGGTCAACATAAAGTTCAAGCTGTCAATAATAATGAGAGAATAAGTGATCAACACCACCCAGTCAGAAGGAGGTGCATAACAGGCTATAAAGGCTGTTGACAAAAGTGGCCTCATATAGCTACAAAGCCATGCACTGGCAGAGTGTCTTTGCCCATGACAACCAGTACTTTATATAGTATTATATGCCCAGCCTTCCTCATCAGTTTATTGAGTTAGCCAGCATCATCTGCAGAATTGTTTTCTGAGGAAAATGCTACTTTGCAGACTGGACCTAATAGAACCAACTGGTAAAATGCAGTATTTGTATCAGGTCCTCCTTTCTGAACACTTGCAATTTTAAATCTTTCCTTTATTAATGTGGCACAAACATTTACTAAAATTATTTAATCATCATATTTCAAGTAGATTCAATTTAACTACAATTAGAGGAAATTGAACTTTCTTATATATACAGTGAAGGAAAAAATCCACATACTCGTCTCCAATGCAAAATACAAGGTCATTCAAATAAATCTGTCTATTTTAGAGAACAACCTTGCATTAAGATCATCGAAAAGCTTATGTAGCGAATCAGTGTGGCAGGCAGCTGTTATTGCATATTGAGACTTCTAACTGGCCCAGCTATTTTGTATGAAAATGTAAAGAGTTTAAATCTGTGCCTTATAACTGTAGCACATGTAGCTAAGGACATTTATGTGTGCTTTATGCCTTCATGTCAAAACAAGACACTAATTAATGGCAACTGGCATTGTTTGCATGTAGATGGACTATGTATGTTCCCTTATATTATAGCCTGAAATCTGCAGAGATCATTAGGTCAGGAGTTCCTTTATTTTGCAATAAAACAAATTAAAGGAAAATAACGAAGATAATATTGCATCCACAAAATGCAAGAATTTGCAGATTCTCATTTTTCCTTGCAAAGTAAAACTTAATGAGCAAGTATGGCCTACACCATCCTATTTGCTTGATTACCTTATGTTTTGATCTATCATTTCATTATTTTTTTAAAACTGTTGACATACATTTAATGATAAAGCTAGGGTGAATAAATCATCTTTTTAATTGTTAACACTGTGCTCCATATTGTGAAGCCAAAGGCCTTGCATGGGACTCTAGGGATGAATGGCTGTTCATTACATAGACCACATTTCTGAAAGATCAGTTTCTTGTTTTAGAAACTTAATTCATATAAACCCTCTGTAAGCATTTTTGTATTATATGAATGTGTTTGCATGCATGCAAGTTTTATGTGATTGACCTTAAAAGTTACTTTAAATGTATTTTTCTGTATTAACTGCTTAATTTCTTTTTATCATTTAGTACAGTGATGATGAACCTTTTGGGCTCAGTGTGTCAAGAATTCTAAAAATGCCTAACTTGACTCTGCTGGCATGTCGCCCTGCTAAACAAACGAGAAACAATTCTTTAAATATTCATTTATTTAAAAAAACAAATACAGCCCAATCATGTATGGTGCTTTGTATTATAAAAGTAAAAGAAAATTCAGTGACTTACAATAGAGAAAATGATGTGCACACTGGTAATTGGGATTAAAATAGTGCACTAAAATATTACCCGCTTTTAATAGTAATTTTGAATTGAACTGACATCAATTAATGATATTTTTGTTTTTGAGTTTTAATAGATAAGTTGGTAGTCGTTACTTTGTGTACTTCAAGCCCAAGCAAGTAGTACTAACTTAATCTGTTACTCGGTTTCTTTTGTCCATTTTGATGTTGTTTAGTACTGAGAATATCGTCTCACAAAACTGTAACATGGAAAATGAGCCAGTTTTAGGAGGGATTAAGAGGGACAGTTGAGAAAAATGTAAAACAGTACATTCTTAGAATTGAAACTACTTCTTGCCCTTTGCAGAAGTGAGAGAAAACAATGTCTGCACTTGTCTTTGTAGACTGTTATCGACACAGTATACCAAAGAAGTCTTTGAGGTTAATAACTTCTTTACTTCTGCAGCAGTGTTGTTTATGGAAGCTCTGAACCATACAATGAAAAAAACGTTATGGGATAACCCTTATCTCGTACATATCCCATACATGAAAGTATCACAAATGTAGTATGAACAGGATACGTACAAGATAATGTTTTTTCATTGTGCAGTACAGAGCTTCCGTTGTTGTCCGTTCAGTTGTTGAACAGGCTACTGGCACAAAATAATTCAAATGTAAAACCTTATTTCACACAAACGCTGATAGTGCATTCATTTTAGAGTCTGCAGTTGCATATCTTGCACTTGTGCCATGAAAACGAGCTTTTGGTGCAGTGGTTAGAAGTCAACTGAACTGTGTGGCTGCAGTGATGAAGGATGATGTGCTGATATGGATGGCGAGAATCCATTTTAAGCTCTGGGTGGTGCAGGGTCTCATATTTCTTTTTTTTTTTTTTGTTCAGTTTCTTTGGTAATTCAGGTCTTTGTTGTCGCTGGCATGTCACCTTTGACATGTGTGTCATAGGTTTGTCATCACTGATTTAGTACATTGTTTTGATTTTGATTTGATCTTTTTTTCCCCTACAGGCTTGTTAGCCACTGCTATTGTTATCTGACTTTTAAGTTTTTGAATGAGTTGTGGCATTTTTTAAACAATTATTATGTCTTCATCCTTTAAATACAACAATTAAAGCACCAAGAGAGGTCTTGTATTTTGTTACTTTTTTTAATTGAATATGTGTGCGCATCAGGGTTATTAAAAGTTTCGATTTAGAACTGGTTATGTACCTTTTATGGAATTTTTTTTCTTTTCTTTTAGAAGGTTCTCTGCAGCAATGACTTTCTGTCTACTACGATTAAGGTTCAAAAGTTCAAAGTTTAACTATCAGGCAAATCTACATTAGTAATTAAAACCTTGCTTTAATTTACAGTTGCAAAAATTGGGAATCATGCAGTATTAGGTCTACTTTGCAATCTACTAATACACCAAGGAGCATTTTATAAAATAAATGCACTAATTAATGTCTTCTGAAGCAATAAGAGGATCTCTAGATATCCTTTTCATCTTTGTAATCCCTGTCTCAGAAGAGTTATGGTACACCAGAGCCTAACAATTGTCACAAGGCATAAATATATGTTAAGACAGGTACCAGTCCAATATACTGCAGTGGAAGAATTGAGTAATATAATTACAGTGTATAGTCTCCAATTTCATTTTTACATACATATAATATACAGGAAAATATTGATAGACATGTTGCCCATTACTAATGATCAACTGAATTAAAATTGCTTAAATAAAGACATTTTTTTTCCATCATTACTGCAGCAGTAGACTTTGTGTCCTTTCTTAATCAAGTGTTTTCAAAAAAAAATCTGAATAGAAAAAGAATGCTGCTTTCAAAATAGACATTTTAATTTTATTTTAATCTTTATTATTATTATTACTCATTAGTTGTCTTGACACCTTTACTCAAAACTCTTTTCAATATTTGTTACACATACTGTTTGTGATTCCTTTTTTCCCACCACCTAATTGGACACAGACATGTCCCTTGACTTATTCACAGCCACACAGTGCCAGTGATGGGATTTGAACCTGCAACCTCAGTCTAAAGTCTGTCTTAACCTGTACATCACACTGCCTTGTTTATGCTTATCATTCATGCTACTCAGAATAAAACCAAGAGAAAGACCAGTGTTGTCAAAAATAGGTAGACGTAAGACAGAAGAATAGTGCTAAGATAACAAACAAGAACTTCTTCCAAATGTTTATTCATATAGCATTTTCTAGAGGAAATTAGGATTTTCTTGAATTGTTTCACAATTTTCACACAGCTTCTGTTTGCCTACACTTTGCAGCTTAATAATATTGTGCTTACTGTTTAATTATGTATGTCTTGGAAGTATTAATAAAGCTGCATCTGCCCCATTTTGTAGAGTGTAGGACACATTTGTAAATCTGCATTAACTTTAAAAACTGTGCAGCACATGTCTATTGCTGTATCTTCTGCAAGTTGTGTAAAGAGTAAAACATGTACAAATTGAAACTTGGTTAATATTTTAAAGGTTCTTGTGATATTTTTCACGTTCTTGTTACATGTTGTGAGATAACCAGCCTGGACACAAACCAAACAGACACCGGCAGTTCTAAAACACACACGTTTATTGTTCCTAGGGCCCCAAAACCCAAGTCCCGCACACACACAGTGCTTCCTGCACCACAGCACCCTTCAACGGGCCTTCCTGGTGTGGTGGAAGTGCCGCATGAGCACTTGGAAGCACTCTGGGTGTCGCTGGAAGGACCTTCCCCCCACCTTCCCAGGTGTGGCGGAAGTGCAGATTTATGAGACTTGGGGCGCCCACTGGTGGTAGCAACAGGCCCCCATGGGTTTGTGCCTTCTTGCTCTGTCGCTCGTGGTCCCCTGCTTATCCAGGGTGGTTGCCCCCTCGCGGCCCGGGGAGCGACAGACTGCCTCCCAGTCCTTCCATGTGTCCCGGCTGGGTCTGGCCTCCAGCCTCCTGCCACAATGTATACTGAGAAACCTACCCTGTAATGTCTTTTAGAATATGATTTTGTTTATGTAGAGGTTCTTGGTCAGAACTCTTTTTATATCTCTTGTAATTCATTTATTGCAAAAATTAGCTGTTTCTCAAACACATTTCCTTTTCTTGGGAAGGTAGTACATACGGCAGAAATACTTTATAGCTAAAGTAGGGTTTTATTTTGTCTTAAATAACATTTCCGTAAATCAGGCCATTTATTTTAAAAATCTTTCTACTGTTGAATAGAAATAAGTTGTTACTTGCTCTTTCTGGCAGTTGAGATGCAACACCCTCTTGTGGACATTGCAAATAAAATAAATAGGGACTTGATTAATTTTTTTTGGGGGGTGACTCAATTAAAAAAGCTTTCAGGTTTATTATATATGAAAACTCATACAGATTACTCATGTTTTTATTTCTGATTTTATGCACATGCAATACAGTGAAAAGGGAAGTTTGTCTTACAAAGTTAATTCCACACAGTATCAAACAGTAAGCCATGTAATGTAGAACTGGGGAACCACCAATGTGAGTCATTAGAGGATATCTGAAAATATCTAGGGATATGGTTTTTTTTGGGGGTTTTTTGAGTGCATGCTAACAAATTATATTTTTAGTTTATTATTTTTCAGCTAGGCTGCTTTTATGTAATATTATGGCATGGTGAATCTTAGTAGTTAATACAATATTCAGAAATATATTCAGTTATAAAATCTTAAATGGTATATTCTGTTCTACAGTGCACTGTTAGATACTTTAACTATACAATAGATAGTTTCAAAGAAATTTATAAAACATTGCAGTTTCATTAATTTCAAAGTTTCTAATTTTGCTTAATAAATTCTGAACATTTTGTACTCCTGGAGTATGTGGAGAGCAATTGATTCTCTAGGCCTTCCTTAAAAGTTAGATTGTTACCATTTGAGCTAAATTGTGAAAATGGTCCAGACTGTCTTCCATGTGTATTTCAGGCAGTATGTTGTTTTGGCATGTCACTTGTTATATATTGCTGGCAAAGTATGAGCAGTAAGAGAAACAAACACAGTTATACATGTAAACATAACTGACAAGAGTGTCTGTTTGGCAAGTCAGTTAACTTTACACACTTGCTAAATTACAGAATTACTTGTAAATCTCTTTAAGTAGTGGTTGTCCACTTGACCCCTGTGCAAGACCCCTGACCTCCTCACCTTACAGTCCCATTCAGCTGTCAGAATGTGCGTCTCTCACATGCTTATGCTTATTTTACACTCAGGCACCCACTTGCATATTTGCATATATGCCACAGATTTAAAATCTTTTTATTTCTTTAATCTCAATTTTTTTGTTGATTCTTGTTACTTCTGGGAGATTTATCAGGTAGGTCTTCTAAAGCAGTGCTGGTTTTGGTAATGGGATCCTTTCATTTTTTTATGGTTCAACCTGCTTGTTGGCCTAAATCCCCCGATCCCCCCCAGTGTGTGTATCAAGGCTTGGTACTGCAGTTATAATTAGCTGCATTGACAGGTGGGGGAGATTGAATCACTCACTTCAAGAAGGTGGCTGTCAGTTTACAGCATCCAGCATGGCTTTCCCCTCCCTTTTCAACAAGCATCAGTCCTTGGCTTCCCACGCACCCTTTCTCCCTTCAGGGGCCTAAACACCATTTGTTCCCATTTTCTAAATTCTTGCCATGGAGTTGTACATGGGGGGAGTTTTCCATTACTTAAGACAGAACAGTCACAGAATTTCAGTAAATCAAACCATTAAACCCACACTATGAAGTCCTCAAACAAGAAAACAAGCCACCTTGAACATAACTGACTTTTATTAGCCATTAATAGTTTGTCCTTGTAAGCATGTTACTGCGGGGTTAATCCATCAGATGTAATATACAGATAGTTATACTATTTTTTAAATATCATGAGTTGAATTTTTATTGTTCTGATTTATCCCAAAGCAAGTTTACTTTTGTGTAAGGAATGCATCGTTACAGTATAATTTAATTACTAACTCAGTTTCAACTAATGATCAGTTATGGAGAAGTTAGTTTGGTCAGCAGAACATTATAATATCTTACTGTCTAAAACAATATTTAGTTTTCCTTTTTTTAAAACACACCACTAATAGAGAAATTAAACCCTGATAAAATGTGAGTACCAGGTATAGCCTTGTAAAGTATATTGGTTCCGGTGACTCACAAAATCAGTCATTTAAAATTCAGAATATAGAATGTCTAATGTTTGATGTGTGGCCATGGTAAAGATTTGAATTGTTTTTCATAAAAAATAGTCAAAATGTTACCTTTTTGTTAGGGTGGAAGCGAGATTCTGCAACACTGTTTGGACTTCTTATACCTGCCCTACTTTTCTTTTACCTATCTGCTTCATCTTAAAGATGGAAAAAATATTCTAACACCTACAGTGGCATGCAGAAGTTTAGATGTTTAGGCACCCCTGCTTAACGTGTCTCTTACTGTTAATAGTTAAATGAGCAGATGATGAACTGATCACCAAAAGGCATAAAGTTAAAGGTGACACATTTCTTTTCAGCATTTTATGCAAGATTAGTGTATTGTTTTGGTTTTTTTTACAGTTGTACAGTGAAAAAAAGAAAGGAGAACTGCTCGTTGGATTGCTATAAATATAAACCCCAGTTTGACTTCAAAACGATTCAGGACGATTTAGCAGACTCTGGAGTGGTGGTGCACTGTTCTACTGTGCAACAACTCATGAACAATTGAAGAGCTCAGTTCCAAAATCAGCTAAGTACAAAAGATAAATTTTGGAGATAAATAGGAAAATCTGGGTCCGTAAGCAGATTTTGAAACTAAATCCCTAAAACTATAGCGCTACACTGTTGCGATTAGCAGGTTTTGAAGCTCAAACATATTTTCGGCGCGTGACCAACTGCATGAAAAGTCACAATCACATGTTTATTAAATTTTACCAAAAGGTGTAATTAGCAGATTTTGGAACTCACATCTTCAATTATGACCTTCATGGTAGAGTCGCAGAAGAAAACCTTTCCTGTCACCTAGCCACTAAATTCAGTGCTTGAAGTTTGCAAATAAACATCTAAACAAGGCTGATGCATTTTGGACCACAATGTGCAAAGGTATGTTTAGAGAAAAAAATGGGACTGAACTCCATGAAAAGAAAACATTTCCAACTATTAAGCATGGCAGTGGATCGATCACCTTTGGGCTTGTGTTGCAGCCTGTGGCATAAGGAACATGTCAATCAATGGTAGAGGGAAGAATGAATCCGAATACATATCAGCAAATTCTGGAAGCAAACATTATACCATCTGTTAAAAAAATAAAAAAAAAAAGTTGAAGATAAAAAGACGATGGGTCCTACAGCAAGATAATGATCTGAAACACACCTCAAAATCTACAATTGAATACCTGAAGAGGCATAAGCTGATGGTTCACAGTCCCCCCCGACCTAAACATCAAAATCTATGCAGAGATCTCAGAGGAGCAGTGTATGCAAGACGGCCCAAGAATCGTTCAGAATTGGAAGCCTTTTCCAAAGACAAATTTGCGAAAATACCCAAGTAGTAAATGAAAGACTCTTAGCAGGCTACAAAAAGGATTTATAAGCTATGAGAATTGCCAAAGGGGGTCTTACGAAAGACTGACATTCTTGGGTACCCAGACTTTTGCTTCAGGCCCCTTTCATTTTTTTGTTTTTTCCATATCTGTGAATGATAAATTAATATTAAATAAAAATGTATCCATCCATTGTCTCCCGCTTATCCGAGGTCGGGTCGCGGGGGCAGCAGCTTGAGCAGAGATGCCCAGACTTCCCTCTCCCCGGCCACTTCTTCTAGCTCTTCCGGGAGAATCCCAAGGCGTTCCCAGGCCAGTCGAGAGACATAGTCCCTCCAGCGTGTCCTGGGTCTTCCCCGGGGTCTCCTCCCAGTTGGACGTGCCCGGAACACCTCACCAGGGAGGCGTCCAGGAGGCATCCTGATCAGATGCCCGAGCCACCTCATCTGACTCCTCTCGATGCGGAGGAGCAGCGGCTCTACTCTGAGCCCCTCCCGGATGACTGAGCTTCTCACCCTATCGTTAAGGGAAAGCCCAGACACCCTGCGGAGGAAACTCATTTCAGCCGCTTGTATTCGCGATCTCGTTCTTTCGGTCACTACCCATAGCTCATGACCATAGGTGAGGGTAGGAACATAGATCGACTGGTAAATTGAGAGCTTCGCCTTGCGGCTCAGCTCCTTTTTCACCACGACAGACCGATGCAATGCCCGCATTACTTCGGATGCCGCACCGATCCGCCTGTCGATCTCACGCTCCATTTTTCCCTCACTCGTGAACAAGACCCCGAGATACTTGAACTCCTCCACTTGGGGCAGGATCTCGCTACCAACCCTGAGAGGGCACTCCACCCTTTTCCGGCTGAGGACCATGGTCTCGGATTTGGAGGTGCTGATTCTCATCCCAGCCGCTTCACACTCGGCTGCGAACCGATCCAGAGAGAGCTGAAGATCACGGCCTGATGAAGCAAACAGGACAACATCATCTGCAAAAAGCAGTGACCCAATCCTGAGCCCACCAAACCGGACCCCCTCAACACCCTGGCTGCGCCTAGAAATTCTGTCCATAAAAGTTATGAACAGAATCGGTGACAAAGGGCAGCCCTGGCGGAGTCCAACTCTCACTGGAAACGGGTTCGACTTACTGCCAGCAATGCGGACCAAGCTCTGGCACCGATCGTACAGGGACTGAACAGCCCTTATCAGGGGGGCCGGTACCCCATACTCTCGGAGTACCCCCCACAGGATTCCCCGAGGGACACGGTCGAATGCCTTTTCTAAGTCCACAAAACACATGTAGACTGGTTGGGCAAACTCCCATGCACCCTCCAGGACCCTGCTAAGGGTATAGAGCTGGTCCACTGTTCCGCGACCAGGACGAAAACCACACTGTTCCTCCTGAATCCGAGGCTCGACTATCCGACGGACCCTCCTCTCCAGGACCCCTGAATAGACTTTTCCAGGGAGGCTGAGGAGTGTGATCCCTCTGTAGTTGGAACACACCCTCCGATCCCCTTTCTTAAAGAGGGGGACCACCACCCCGGTCTGCCAATCCAGAGGCACTGTCCCTGATGTCCATGCGATGTTGCAGAGGCGTGTCAGCCAAGACAGTCCTACAACATCCAGAGCCTTGAGGAACTCCGGGCGTATCTCATCCACCCCCGGGGCCCTGCTACCAAGGAGTTTTTTGACCACCTCGGTGACCTCAGTCCCAGAGATGGGGGAGCCCACCTCTGAGTCCCCAGGCTCTGCTTCCTCATTGGAAGGCATGTTAATGGGATTGAGGAGGTCTTCGAAGTATTCTCCCCACCGACCCACAACGTCCCGAGTCGAGGTCAGCAGCGCACCATCCCCACCATATACAGTGTTGACACTGCACTGCTTCCCCTTCCTGAGATGCCGGATGGTGGACCAGAATCTCCTCGAAGCCGTCCGAAAGTCGTTCTCCATGGCCTCCCCAAACTCCTCCCACGCCCGAGTTTTTGCCTCAGCAACCACCAAAGCCGCATTCCGCTTGGCCTGCCGGTACCTATCAGCTGCCTCCGGGGTCCCACAGGACAAAAGGGTCCTGTAGGACTCCTTCTTCAGCTTGACGGCATCCTTCACCGCCGGTGTCCACCAGTGGGTTCGGGGATTGCCGCCACGACAGGCACCGACCACCTTACGGCCACAGCTCCGGTCAGCTGCCTCAACAATAGAGGCACGGAACATGGCCCATTCGGACTCAATGTCCCCCACCTCCCTCGGGATGTGGTCGAAGTTCTGCCGGAGGTGGGAGTTGAAGCTACTTCTGACAGGGGGCTCTGCCAGACGTTCCCAGCAGACCCTCACAACACGTTTGGGCCTACCACGCCTGACCGGCATCTTCCCCCACCATCGAAGCCAACTCACCACCAGGTGGTGATCAGTTGACAGCTCCGCCCCTCTCTTCACCCGAGTGTCCAAGACATGTGGCCGCAAGTCCGACGACACGACCACAAAGTCGATCATCGAACTGAGGCCTAGGGTGTCCTGGTGCCAAGTGCACATATGAACACCCCTATGCTTGAACATGGTGTTCGTTATGGACAATCCGTGACGAGCACAGAAGTCCAATAACAAAACACCGCTCGGGTTCAGATCAGGGGGGCCATTCCTCCCAATCACGCCCTTCCAGGTCTCACTGTCATTGCCCACGTGAGCATTGAAGTCTCCCAGCAGAACGAGGGAGTCCCCAGAAGGTATGCCCTCTAGCACCCCCTCCAGGGACTCCAAAAAGGGTGGGTACTCCGAACTGCTGTTCGGTGCATACGCACAAACAACAGTTAGGACCCGTCCCCCCACCCGAAGGCGAAGGGAGGCTACCCTCTCGTCCACCGGGGTAAACCCCAATGTACAGGCTCCAAGTTGGGGGGCAATAAGTATACCCACACCTGCTCGGCGCCTCTCACCGGGGGCAACTCCAGAGTGGTAGAGAGTCCAGCCCCTCTCAAGGAGATTGGTTCCAGAGTCCAAGCTGTGCGTCGAGGTGAGTCCGACTATATCTAGCCGGAACCTCTCAACTTCGCGCACTAGCTCAGGCTCCTTCCCCTTCAGATAGGTGACATTCCACATCCCAAGAGCCAGTTTCTGTAGCCGAGGATCGGACCGCCAAGGTCCCCGCCTTCGGCCACCACCCAACTCACACTGCACCCGACCTCCTTGGCCCCTCCCATAGGTGGTGAGCCCATGGGAAGGGGGACCCACGTTGCCTCTTCGGGCTGTGCCCGGCCGAGCCCCATGGGTGCAGGCCCGGCCACCAGGCGCTCGCCATCGAGCCCCACCTCCAGGCCTGGCTCCAGAGTGGGGCCCCGGTGACCCGCGTCCGGGCAAGGGAAAACGGCGTCCAAAATTGTTTTTCTTCATAGGAGGTTTGTTTAACCGCTCTTTGTCTCATCCATCACCTAGGACCAGTTTGCCTTGGGTGGCCCTACCAGGGGCATAAAGCCCCGGACAACAGAGCTCCTAGGATCATTGGGACACGCAAACCCCTCCACCACGATAAGGTGACGGTTAAAGGAGGGGAAAAAAATGTAATCTTGCCTAAAATATTAAAGAAATATGTCATCTTTAACTTTATGCCTTTTGGTCATCAGTTCATGTTCTGCTCACTTAACTTTTCATAATAACAAACATATTACGCAAAGTTGCCCAAATTTTTGCCTGCCACTGCATTTGTGAGAAAAACAGATCTCCAGCACTCCATGAAAAGTGTAATAGGATTAATAAAGTATCTATCTATCTATCTATCTATCTATCTATCTATCTATCTATCTATCTATCTATCTATCTATCTATCTATCTATCTATCTATCTATCTGTCAGTTATAGAGTGCCTATCTATCTATCTATCTATCTATCTATCTATCTATCTATCTATCTATCTATCTATCTATCTATCTAGTGATTCACAAGTCAATCTAGTATTCACCAGTTCTATTTATAAGGGTGTGATTCCAACTGAACAATTGACTTCACTATTCCAGAGTGCACAGCCA
This sequence comes from Erpetoichthys calabaricus, assembly GCF_900747795.2. Taxonomy (NCBI): domain Eukaryota; kingdom Metazoa; phylum Chordata; class Cladistia; order Polypteriformes; family Polypteridae; genus Erpetoichthys; species Erpetoichthys calabaricus. Next base: position 194,231,562 of record NC_041399.2, read on the forward strand.
GTTTGCAATCATGAAATTATTATTGTTCCAGAATAGATATTAGGATTTTTTTTCAAATGGGTCTGTAGTGAATTTAAAATTAAATGTTAAAACAATTTTCAGGTTACACTCGTATTCATTAGATTCCTATTAGTAATCAAATGATCAAAAAACAGTTTTTCTAGTATTTGTGAGTGACTTTGAACTTGTCTGTGGTGCTTTTAGTAAACAATCCCCATGCCAGTCCTGCAAAGAGTGCTGTGAACAAATAAAAGGAATAACTGGTGGGGAGGTTTACAAGGCATGTATTGTATTTGCAAGAAACAATGTGTGTTTTCATGTTAATGAGGCTTTATATCATTTGTATCCCTGTATGCTTTTCTGGCATAATACAATTTCTTTGCACACTGTTCATTGCAAACAAGAGCCTAAAATAACAAATCTTACATTTTATCATTTTTTATAGTGTAAGAAAAAGCATACCCTATTGTGTTCAGATTTTGCCAAGTCTGGAACCTGCCCAAAGGGCAACAAATGCAAATTGCAACACCGACAACAGCAGAACCGTCCAAGGACCCAAGAGTTGGGAGTGAGGAACAAGCAGGCCGAGAACCAACTACTGCAGAAAAGGTTAGTTATTTTCCCTGCGACAAGAATGCATTTATATACCTTAAACGTTTTTATATTTGCTGACATGAATGATTTTGCAAAAGTAAACCCCATTAGGTTTAGATGGTTATCCCAGTTTATTCAAAAGTAGCTTCTTTTTAGTTGTACAATCCTAAAAATTTTTTTAATGATTTTAATTTAATTGTTCTTTCCTAAATAATAGTTATGGTCTTTTATTGCAAGTTTTAGAAATATTGCATACTTAAAAGCCTAGAACATACTGTACCATTAAGAGCTTCTCAGACTTGGTGGGTTTATTTAAATCATGTATTGCACCTTGCATTTATATTGTGTTTTGCTGTTAATGTGAAGATGTCTTGTGCGGTAGACAAATCCTTGCACCCCTCTCTCCCTGGGTAGGTGGACTATTCAAGAAAAGTTCTGATTCTTTTTATTATTTGTTTTTGGTTAGTGTCCCTGTTGCTCAGCTCTTTTAAACAGTGTGGCTTATGTTCACCTAGAAAACTTTTAGCTTACAGGGCTTTGATGACATCATGTATTTTCTTGTCAGCACTGAAGGAGTCTCACAGAAAACAGAAACCGAAACGCGCCTTCAGGAAAATGAACATTGTCTTCCTCAGCTTGAAAAGCTACCCTCATACATTGCATTAAGTTCCTCCCCAAGCACCCCAGAAACTGAAGACAAATTCTCTCTGACAGTGATTGAGGGATCTGAAGGTATAGGTAAGTTTGTACTTTGCAACATTCTTACCTAATTATCACCTTGAGTGGCATGGTGGTGCAATGGTACAGCCGCTGCCTTGTAGTAAATAGATCAAGGTTTGCATCCCAGGTCTTCCCAGCTTGGAGTTTGCATGTTTTTCCTGTGTCTGCATGGGTTTCCTCCCACTGTCCAAAGACATGCAGGTTAGGTGAGTTGGTGACACTAAACGTAACGTGGTTAGTGTTTGGTGTGTGGATGTGTGTGTGTTCACCCTGCAATGGATGGACACCCTGTCCAGAGTTTGTTCTTGCCTTTTGCCCTATCCTGTTGTCTTAAAAGTCTGAATTAAGTGGGTTAGAAAAATGACAGGACAATTATCATCTTAAAACTGATACATGAAATGAAATGATGCATCATGGATGCAGATAAGGTTGAAGAAAGCTACAGTACCATATCAATGCTGTTTTATAAAGCAGTGTTAACTGAAGTAGTTTTAGAAAAGTGTGTCATATGCCATTATGGCACAATGGGAAATCTTCATTATTGTATTCTAGGGTGGAAGTGTTCCTTGCAATAGATAGATAGATACTATATAAATGGACAGTTAGATAGGAAAGGCACTATATAGATAGATAGACAGATAGATAGATATGTGAATTTCCCCTTGGGATTAATACAGTATCTATCTATCAGATATAAACTGTTCTGTTTGTTAAGAATACAAGATTTGATTAATGAGACCATATAACATATCTTTATGTTAAAACTCTGTTGCAATATTTTTTAGGTTACTTTTTACAAATGCTTATATTTTAATGAATAATATTCTGAATCATTTTCCTAAATTCATGTCCATCAGTAATTAATCAGTTATTATGATATGTCCGAAGTACTCATATTTAAAGGTGAGTTACCTTTCTTTATGTATCTAAGCTGGTCAGTTTCAAGGATCAGTAATTACAAGGACATTATTAGGTGTCTTGCACTGGCAGGGCTCTGTATTTCCTTTGAAGTTTTTTTTTCCTTTTATTTATTGTTATGTTTATTTGCCTATTTTATTTTGGTTGTTGAATTCATAGACTCACAGGCTTAGGCTCTTGAATTAAGAATTATATATTTTCAATTCCAGTTTACCTCCTCCAGCCATCACCGTTTCCCTCTTAAACATATGGACTACTAGGGGGCTTTGCCCCCTGCTCACTTCGCTCGCCAACCCCCGCTAGCCTCTTTCCGATTCTGCTGTTCGCATATGGGGATGCAGATGTACAATTTAAACAGATTCTTATTTTCATGGGAATTGTTACATGTGTATAATAGAACTAACTATTTTACATTACAGCGAGTAATTAACCATATTAAAAAATAGTAAAACGCAATCATTTGAAAGTAAATTATGTTTAATTTTGCGTTAGTTATTCATTGCGTAATACGATTTCGTTCTGTTTGGCTTTGAAATTAACTTGCAGATAAGTTTTACAGTAAAAGTGTAACTTTAAAAATTAAGTAAAAACAATTTTATGAATTAATTTTTCGTCAATATCGCATTGAAATTTTGATTCTGTGTTTGGACTTTCATCGTGACAACACAACATATAAGTGCCCATGACTGAATTTTGTTTCTTTCCCTCTATTAAATGACTTTTTCAAATGTCTTTGCAAAAGCTATTCTAACGGGAAACTATTAACGTTTTAATACGAATGGCATATCAAGATCTCCTTTGTTCTCTAATGTTATCCGTGAAAGATGTACTACATTACCTTTCTTGGATACATCCTTCTTTCTACAGTAATTTGTGCGGTGGAAGACCGGCGATGTTAACGGTTGCAGATATTCTTTGGGATGTTGTAAGTTGATGTTTACATCTTCCGCATGATCACCACAAACTGTTTCAGCATAGTCTATTGATACGCAATTCACCAATTTGCTGTGTAACTGATCGTCATTTTTGGTGTTAATTTGTTTGAATTTATCGTTTCTCGGTGCTAGGATTGCCCATGTGCTCATTTTTTCTGTTGATAACCGTTCATGATGAAATTCTTCAATAAGATTTGGACATAATAAGTCTTTTTTAATTGGGAACTTAAAGTGAGGAAAATGTTAAAATTTATAAGAGCTGAGAGTGCAGGAACTGTTTCTGTCAAAAGCATTCACACAAATGAGAGGTGAGAGTACCATGTACATGGTGGAATATGGTTGAGAGGAGGGCGGGTCTTGAAAAAATATCTTGAAAAAAATCTCGTCTCGTCTCAGGATTTTTTTTATATAATAGAGAGATAATCCTTTTCAAAGCTGGGGGTGACCCTCTTTAAGTAATTTCTATTGTGAGGGAAAAGTGCAGGAAAATGTGGTGCCTTGAGTTATAAAGATATGAAGCTAGGGAGTTGTGATGTCATCCAGAATCCTGGAAGTATTTTCAATAGTTTATTTGAAGTGGCACAAACCATTAGTATTAAAAGCCTTCCCTCATCTTGGTCAGACGAGCTTGGGCTCAGGTGACAGGGAGGGAGGGCAGTAGGAAGGAAGACCAGAGAAGTGGAGACCTGTGCTGTGCAATAGTGGAAGAAGAGCAGGGAGAGCTGTTAACGTTTGGGTATTTAGAGACTGTGTGTTTAGGTCAGCTGTGAGGGCATAATTGGTGTTATTTTAGCCCTTTGTTTAGTTGCAATCTCCTGCTACAATTATTCATTCTGTCTGTTATCAGTAAACCCCATTTATGTTCTTATTTTAATCACTTATGTATGAATTTGGGATAGAGATCAGCAGAAGAGCACCAGTATTATCCAAAGTGTGTATGTTATTTTATGTAGGCAGTTGTATTTCAGGTAGAGTTCAGCTCTCTGTGTTTGTAACAAGTAATTCATACTGTAAGTACAAATGTGCTGTTTATGTACACATTTAAGTATTTCCGCATTTCCGCACTCTCATAGTAATGCCCAGCATGTGTGCTGCTTATCTAAGGAATATCCTGTGCAGCTCAACCTTATATCTTTCATGGTACGTTAACCCAGGGCTTCAGCCTTGCTCTTCAAGTTCACCAGTAGCTGCTGGATTTCTTTCATACTAATTTATTTTCCTGAGATAGATTTTGCTTAAAGTCTGGAGAGATACATATCTGAGCACATTATGGAAGAAACCCATTTATTTTTTGTGTTACTTGTTTTCCTATGAGTTATATTTATCCCTTTTTTTATAGAGGTAGATTATTTAGATTTTTTCAGACCTTGTCGAAACAATGTGCAGCAATGTAAATGTTATTTCTGCATCTTAAAAAGAAAGAAGAAACTAAATAGAAAAACACATATCACTGTTTTCTCAGGATAAACTGGGAGTAAACCACGTGAAAGTTGTTTGGGTGATGATTGCCATGTTTAATGGAGTTCTAAATCAATGACACTGTACTGTCATTGATGAGATTCTTAATAATATATCCCAGGAATTTAAAGAAGATTTTCATCTTTAATTTCACTTTTAACAGAACATTTTTCCACACCTTTCCCATTTTTTTCTTCATTATAATTATATACTGTTTTACTTCCTCTCTTTTTTTTTTGTAAACAAAACAACTTAAAAAAAAACACAATTGCTAATAGTGTAAAAAATTTAACCAAAAGTATATTATTCAGCATCTTGTGATTGTTTTCAGTTTTTGTTGTGAAAGAAGTAATAGCCATAAATATGAATTAAGTATTAAAAAAAAAAAAAAAGAAAAGAAAAGCAGTCACTGAGTGAGCATGGGGGCTAATGAAGCTGCTGGAAAGGGGTGTGTGGCAAAAGGACTAAGGTCCAAGTTTTTAGAGTCCTGATGCTCCTTGTTTTGCTATATGGTTGCAAGACATGGACGCTATCTAGTGACCCGAGACGTAGACTGGACTCCTTTGGTGCTGTACATTACCTGCATTGTGAGGGAGCGTCAGTTACAGTACTACAGCCATGTGGCGCAATGCGGCTCACAGGATCATCTATTGTTGAGGACCCGAATGGCTGGACCAGGCCAAGGTGACGCTCACATAACCTTGGCAGATAGATGGTCATTTACGGAGGGTAGGATCCCAAACTGTTTTGTTGTGTGGTGGGTGTGGAAACGTGTTGTACCAGTGCATGCGCCCCAACCTGACCTGACTGTAAAATATGCCATCAGGTAAATATCAGTTCCCAACTCGGGTGATTGACTTTTGTTTTCCCAGGGTGTCTTCTGTTCATTGACTCCACCAAGAATCTACATCTATGAACCCACTGCTGAGACTTTTGCAGTTTTGTATTTCTGCCAGGTGTTTCTTTGTCATTTTGTCATAGCTAAGATATTCTTGCATGCTGCTCATACTCCCAGGACTGTTAGTTAAGAAGTTTGGCAGATTTAAGATACACTTCTCAAATCTGGTATAATACAAACGCTGACAAAGATACATTATTTTATGTACATATAACTACAATAAACAGAATGCAATGAATTTTTAGATTGGGAGAAAATTTATATGTAATAATAGATTGACATCCAAGTACATAGTTTTTTTTTTTTAAATTAAAATAACATTAACTGCTATATAATGAGTCGTTTAAATAAAATTCCTTAAGTAATTACTTAAATAATCCTCTTATCAAATTACATTCAGTCTGTAGACTTTTCATATTAATTTTGCTTATCTTTTGTAAACTCTGTTGCAAGAAGTATCAGCTATAATATGTGACCTTAGTACATACTGCTAAAAACAGAGCATAGTTAAACACAAAAGACATGCATTAAAAAATAAACCTTTTTTCACCCCTACCTTTTTCAAGTCCTATTCCATTCCAGTTCAGAGTCACAGTGGGTTTGAGCAAGGTATGGTCTAACTTGGAAGGGATGTGTATTCACTAACTCCAGGGTAAACTAAATGACATGTTCATTTTTGAGATGTGGAAAGATGAAAAGCCCATGTAGGTATGTCAAGAATATGCAAGCTCTTTTTTTTTTCTTTCTTAAAAAAAATTATATTTTTAAATATTAATAAGTTTCAATATCAGTAAGTTTAATGTTATGAATGCTACTCTCAGATTACTACTGTTCTATTTCAGCAGAACACCTGGCCTCACCTGGTGTCACCATACCTTCTGCCATCTCTATTTTTGTTATAAATTAAGATGTGGGGCTTTACACTACATGATTCTGCAATATAAGGCTAGTCCAGGTCTGTTTTCTTCCTTATACAACACTTGTTTCCTCTTTCGTTGAAACAGCTGTGTAAATCTCCACTACATACTTTTGATGATGCTGGCACCTCCCTGTTCTCCACCCTCATTAAATTGAATTTACAGTAATGTAGCGTCATTGGTTGGTTCCTGTCTTACTGTATCTCACTCTCTCTCATGTCTGAAAGCACTTGTGTGTGTACATTTCTTCCATGTATTTTCATGTGTTTTGTTAAATGGATGGATGGATGGCTGTAGTACCACCTTAAGCTAAGATGATTTTGATATAGTAAGTGCTGTATATTTCAGTCAGGCTTTAAGCAGATCTGCTACAGTGTTTCAGCTGCTGCTCACCACACTAATTGCCCGCAACCATGTGCCCTTCCCAGGTCTATTTCATGTGAGCGCTAATTTAATTAGAAAGCACCCATTTCTGTTAATTTACCGGAGAAGTGTTTAGACCTTTCAATTCTTTGCTTCTCCCTGCATCTCTCTTAGAGTGGGAACAGATGTTCACTGCTCAGTGGATGAACATTTAGGGGTTTGTAAATGGCTCCACTCCGCCTTGTTTAGGAGAGAAAGGAGGATTTTATAGCAGCAAACGACCCTTTCTGTAAACATTTTACAGCTCTCTGCTCGCTCAAGCGGCGATTAAAACCGTAGAAACTCGGCAGGAAAGCAAATTTGCCACCATACGGCCATCATTTTATTGTCATATTTCACAGTCGTAACGTTAATGGAGGATACTCTGCACTGGTTTTTAACAGCTCCACTGAGCATGCTTAACAGCAAAGAAGGCTTATTTTACTGTGTCACTGGAGTAGATTTCTGTGTGGGGGGCCACTGAATGGTGTTACGACATTAATTTATAACTTTTCCACTCGTATGTCTGGAGTAGGGTCTTTATTTTTGTCAGCTGTACGAGTCAGTCATGCAGATTTATCTACTGGCACTGTGGTGATAGTGTAGTAATCTGTGCAAATACGTCTGTACATACAACTTAGGAAAAGTGTAGGCTTTACATTATCAGTATCTGTCCATGGAGAACTAGATTTTTATTTTAATGACTTGCAAGTTTCCTGGTTCAAGTATTTCTTCCACAATTTTCAGCAACACAGGATATTTGTTTTTAACATGCACCACAGGGCCTCTGAGTAGCAGCTGTTTTGTTTCAAATAGAGTATATTTGCGTTATAATGTCAATAGCACTATTAGCACAGATTTCAACAGGAGCTGGTACAGCATAATGTAAAGTGTGAGACATGTCTTAAAGTAAATAAGAGACTGCGCCAAGGAGATTTAACTCTACCACCTTGATTGATCAATATTTTACTCTGATGCTGGTGTGCAATTCAGACAGTACATTTTATTTATAAAATAATGGAAATAAAATATTCTGTAGGTCTAAGCCTTTTAAATTTTAAAGTAAATGTTTGGTTTATTTGTTGGAAGACTGCTAGAAAATTCTTACCTATTTTAAAAATACAGAAGGATATAAAAAATGCAAGGACATTAGCAGCATACTGATGGTATGTAAGTCAGGAACCCAACTTAGTTAACCAAGCTAGGTTTTCTGTTTTCACAAAAAGACTGAATAGGTGTATAATATTAGACAGATTTTTATTTGTTGCAGTAATCAGTAATGGTTTATTATTTATAACCGGGTATATTTAAGATGATACATACGTACTTTTGAAGGACTCCTTTTCACTAAGCTGCTTCAGCACACTTTTTAGCCTGTTATAACTGAAGACACTTACAGTATTTGATTTTGAGCATATGAACATGACAGTTTGCTAAAAATACCATAATGAAGGCAATTTCAGAAAATTACAAGGAACTAAAGTATATTTAATTAATTGCTTCAATATTGTTTTAAAATCGCCTATTCTGCAAGCCAAAATGTTGATGTCTTAGAAACTGTGCTGCATGTTACTTTCTCAGAAATGATGAAAATACACCAACTTGTTCTTTTCACTGACTCTGTTTTCATTCTCTATAACGATGTTTGTTGATTCTGATCTTTTACGCTTTTAATATTATTTGATCTCTGGCAAATATAAATAGAAGGCTCACATCTGTTTCTATTTTAATTAGTAAAATTTTTGATGTTCGGTTCAGAGCATTTAGAGACCTAGATGATGAGAAGTCAGTGTGATATACAATCTGCTTGCCCCTGCTGAATGTTTGGGTCTAAACTTAGTTACCTAGAAGATCCTAGCAAATATGGGTGGATTACAGTCTTTCTGTCTGTGTGGGTTTGCTCCCAAAGGTGTCCAGCTGAAGTTGATTGTCAGCTTTGAGTTAGATGTGTGCACGTATATCCGTCCCCTGGAATAAAGTGACATTATATCAAAGGCTGGGTTCTGTCTTATGCACAGTTTTACTAGAAGAGAACTCTGGCATCATCCAACTCAGATCTGACCTAAACAGTTTTTTGAGAATGGAAGAAATAATTACATATTTATGCCCCATATAAAAAGTATATAACATGAAGTATGGGATCTACTGTTATCTACATGAAAATTACACATATCACTTCAGTAGTCCTGACTTAAAATTTTACCCTCGACATTATGTGTGAGTGTTTGACATGTATACTTGACCTCAGAACACTGAAGATTTGAGATGGCAGTACTAATGTGTTAGCTTCTCTGACGCCCTTATTTTAAACTTCTTATTAATCTAATGCATCACATACAGTATTGTTCACCAGATGCTGAAAAAATTTAGCAAATTTTTTTTTATTTTTTTTTTTTTTAAAGTTCACTTTTGATAGCAAAAATGTATAATGACCGTTCATAACATAGCATTCTGAAAGGCAAATAAGTGTTTTTTTGTTTTGTAAAATATTTTTAAATGAAAATGTGATTGAAACCGTTTGAAAAGTTTAATTAGGAACAACTAGATTTGTGTGCACTAATTAGGAGGCCTGTAAGCATATACAGTATTATAGCTGAACTAGAAACCATGACACTCTGCTGTTATGTCTCAGAGCTTCAGCACCATAAACAGCTCCTGCAAAACAAAGTCAGGCTTGACATTTGCACACTCACTTGGCAGGCAATATGCAGAAGAGCACTGGTATTAAGAGAACAATAGTGCAGTATAGTATTCTTTTGTTCAATATGGTACTGCCATTTGTATGTAATGTTAATGTAAATAAAAGTATAAATATGGTAACCGTAGATAGATAGACAGATGGATGAACTTTATTTGTCCCCAAGGGGAAATTAGAACTTTACAGAAGCATGAGTGAGAGAAATAGAAATATATAAATAAAACAACAAAGAATGTCTGCCTCGCAGGCAGTAAAGTGGACAAATTCACTCAGTGTTTCAAAGTCTGGATCACACTTTTTGGCTTTAATTGTAATGTGCTTACATCCCCTTCATAAGTCTCCAGGCCCTCTCCTACTTTTACCACTCTGTCTGATTATATCAAATGAAAACTGTCCTGCATTTAATAGCATCCAAAATACGCTTGACTGTTCCTGGTACTATGGCATTTATTTATTGTGGAGAACCAGTTTAGTGACTTGCCATAACACATAAAAGTTCATCCAACTTATTTAAAAGTGATCGATCATTCCACATTTATGGACAAAAAGCAGTTCTGAGTCCTTTCCATATTGCATATATCTTTGTTCCATATTCTTTCCATCATTGGATGAGCTGCTTCTGTGATAAGGTGCAGCAGTCAGTAGTGATCGCAGAGCTATGAGCTAAGATGGGGAACATCTAATATTTCTCTCTTTACATGCTCAGAGTCTCCTACATTATCTGATGTTATAGACACAGGTAGCTATCAGATTCTTCTGAACCTCTTCGTTCACGCTGTTATAACTTTCAAGGTCCCAGCTCGTCCAAAAAGCAGTTGATACAGGCTGACCACTCGAGTCTGTATCTACAATGACAGCAGTGAACCTCTTCGTTCACGCTGTTATAACTTTCAAGGTCCCAGCTCGTCCAAAAAGCAGTTGATACAGGCTGACCACTCAAGTCTGTATCTACAATGACAGCAGCATATCTTTAATTTAAAAATTCCTTTAAGATTAACAGTAACAAGCCAGAAGCCACATCTTAACATTATCATCAATAATAATTGTATAAATTGCTTCATAATTTTTTATAAAAGAAATAGTAAATAGTCCCTAAAAAAGAAGAGGAGAGCTCCTGTAAAAGGCTGCCACTTGCGCGGCGCCTGGGAATAGCCTTGAAAGTTGTATTAATTCATTGCTTCTTTTTAATAATAATAATATTTTATTTATATAGCGCCTTTCCCATGCTCAAGGTGCTTATTTCCAAATTTAATAAGACCACTTCAGCCATGGGTAGCCAAGACCTAACCTAGCAGCATCAGATGTAAAACAAGAAACTGCCTTGGTTCACACATCAGTTCATCACAGGGCATCTTTAGTCTTGCCATACTATTTTCGAGTCACTAGCTAACTTAACGTGCATGTTTTTGAAAGTGGGTAAAAAATAGAAATACTGAGGGGCAAAAAGAGATCGACACTGGTGTACCAACAACTCTACACAATATAATTCAGTTTAGTTTATTGTTATGTAGCACTTTTTAAAAATAAAGCTCTGGTCTAGAGTTTAGAACCAAGGAATTTACCTGAGGGGTGGGTGGATTAGTTTTGTGTCCGAACATAAACATTAATCTGTTAATTATTAATTATGGATATGTGTATGTCATAGTATAAGTAGAAAGGTTTGGTTCCATTTTCTACAATATTCTGTCCAGGCTTCCTGACTAATGAAATATTAAAAATATTTCTCGTGGAGCAATAATGAATATTAAAGTACAGAGTTTGGCTATAAAGTGCCTTGACCATGATGAAGGAACTAAATTATGATTACTTTTAATCAGTATAAAGCATCTCAGTTAAGACATTTTTTGGCCCTGAAAAAAGTTTTAAGTTCCCCATGGCCTAATGTTAGTGCATCCACATGTGAATATTCTTCATTGTTACAGCTGCACAGCTGAATTTAAGATGCATCCATCTGGTAAGCCCCTTTTATATTACAAGGTCACAGATTGAGCAACAGCATGGAAGAACGCAGCCCTAGATGGAGCAACAGTCCATCGCAGATCACACACACTTCAATCCTATCAGCCTATGTGTGTGTCTTTAAGTGTAGGATGATTCTATTTGACTTTCAGATAAAGAAAGGAACTGATAGTTCAGCTAAAAAGTGTACATAAGCCACATTAAACCTGTATAAAACGTATCCAGGGCAAGGTCCAAATTGTGAACTCTGTCAACAGATGCCTGTCTCCACTCTACATACATGAGAGTGTTCAATACTTAAGCCATTTTGTCTTAAGATTTTGATGAGTCTTTAAAATGACCTTGTATCTAAAATCACTCCCAACTCCATACCCGCAATATTTTCAGATAACATTATCTAAGGAGGGTAGTAGACTATACAACTTCGAGACAGCATGTAATACTTGAAAGACTGGAGTTGATGGATCCTGTTGTCTTGAGTTGAGAATATCAGATGAAACAACTTGAAATTGCAAGTGATGATGTCTTACCTGACTCCCTTTTGAATTCTCACCATAGTTTTAAATTTTGTGGGCTTACTGCATTTTGACCACTAATTACCTTGTATCCTTGAGAACACCACTGGTTGAACAAATGTTTTCTTGGTATGTTGAATTCAACCACAATCTCATTTTTCCTTTTTCCATTGTGTCATAGAATGACAAACGTGAGACAGTATACAGACAAGTTTCTCTTAAGTTTGTACTATCCAAAACACCAGCTTTCTTTCTTGCTTGTGGTCTCACTGTATTCATTGTATTTCTAGCTGAGCATGCATTGGTGTCAACTTTTCACACACATGGGGACTCAAGATAAAATCAGATGTGTTTGATTTTGTGATATCTGATTGCTGAATCTTAGGACTGTGAATCACTGGAAATATCACACTACACAACTGGCACATATGATTGTACCATAACTGTCCACAGCTGGCTAAGATTATGTAAATGAAGAAATACTAGCCTGAGGGAAAATTCTGTTGTGGTTTCCTATACTGCATTGCTTGTGCAAAGACTGTTTGTTTGTTTAAGTAAAAGAATTAGAAGAATCTTAATTTACTTCACATAAGATTATGGGAAAGTGATGTCATATGTTGTTTTTAACTGGAATTTTTTTCTCTGCGGAACACTTCAAGAACATTATTTTGGTGTAACTAGTTAGAAGAGCTCGCCAGGTGTTTTGTCTTTTTCTGTTTTTTAAATAAGTGTGTGTATGTCTGTGTATACAGTGGCGTGCAAAAGTATTCAACGCCCTTGAAAGTCATCATAATTTTCTGCACTTGCAAAAGATTTGTACAACCTATTTATCTATTCAGTAGTTTTAATGTGAAGTCTTGTGCTGCCACAGTGTATTTCCCAAGTCAAAATAAACCATTAGATATTTTACTGAAGAAGTGAAACTCAGTTAGTGTTTACATAAAGTATTTAAACCCTACACATTATTTCTTTGTCAAGAACTGTTTTTCTCCAGTTGACAGCTTTAATTCACTTGGGGTAAGTATGTACCAGTTTTGTATATTGTTCAGGAGTGATTTTTTCCCCATTCGTCTTGGCAGAATAGATCCACTAGGTTGGTGGGATGGCACCTCTCTGGACAGCAGCTTTCAAACAGTGCCATTGATTCTCAATAGGGTTAAGATCAGGGCTTTGACCTGGCCATTCCAAAACATTCATCTTTCTGTTTTTGAGCCATTCTAGTGTCGCTTTGGCCTCAAGCTTAGGGTCATTGTCAAGTTGAAAGATGAATCTTCTCCCATGCTGTAGGTTAATGGTAGACTGGAACAAGTTATCCTGCATTATTGTGTGGTTTTTGTGTCCATCCATTGTCCCTTCAGCTCTGACATGATTCCCAGTCCCAGCATCCTCATAGGCAGATGCTGCCACCACCACCGTATTTCACTGTAAGTCTGGTGTTTCTTGAGGCTTGGGCAATGTTAAGTCACACATACCTCTTTGAAATTTGGCAAAAAATTTCTATTTTTGTCTCATCTGGTCATAACACCTTCTCCGACATGTTAACTGGGTCTTTCTCTTGCTTTATAGCAAATGCGTACATGCTTTTATGTGGACCTTCTACCCTCCCATAGAGGCCAGTTTTGTGGAGAGCTCTTGAAACTGTGGACCCCTGCACCTTCACTCCAGTTTCAGCCAAATAGCACTGCAGACTGCTGAGAGTGACAGTTGGATTTTTAGTAGCCTCTCTCATCAGTCGATATGTTGCTCTGACGTTTAGTTTTGAGGGACTGCCTGCTCCAGTAAGAGTCTGGATGCTGTGTTTAACCTTACACCTTTTGATGATGGATCAAACAGTGCTTAACAGGACATTCAAACTCCTCCAACTATTTACTGCCTTGTGCATTTCATTGACATCAGCAGAATGCTCCTTTGTCTTCATTTATGCAGTGATTGACTAAAAAAGACTATGGCCCTTACAAAGGGTGTTTTTTATAACCAGAGAGATATAAAGGATTCACAAGTAGAGCCGAATTATGTTTAATTATAGTCAAAGGACTTTCACCTTTGTGTCATTTGTTATGAATTTGTCATTTGTGTAAACCTGGTGCTTCCAAAGCACAGAAGTTTAAATACTTATGTAAACACTGTCTTTTTGAGTTTTTCTTCTTCAGGTAAACGGACATACATAAAAAGTAGAATTAATCGCGTTTGTCTTTTTTCATTTAGCCCTCTGATATGGCAGAGAGAAGGAGATGGCGTGTTCTACAGCTGGCTGTCCTGGCTTTTGTGAATGCACTGAATTGTGCATTTTGTATAAATTCAAAAATAAAAATGTAAAAGTTCAGCAATCAAAGTAACAAGTCCAAAGTAATGCAAGCTATGATTTCTCTTTTTCAGTGGTTTGGGGTCAGTGATTTACCAATGAGCACATTAGTGGATCTGACACTGAAGTAATTGCAGCCTTTCAGCATTCATAGTCTTTCAGCATTCATAGCCTGGGGTGTCTATTCCTCATTGTTCTCCTTAATAAATACTAATAATAAATTCTCATTAATTAACAATAAATTCTCATTAATTAAAACAATTAGGGAGCAAATTACACAGAAAAAAATCAAATAAATAGGAAACCAAAAGTATAAAGTATTTAAAGTTATTGCAAAAATACTTCTATTTGTAAATGCCTTATAAATGTAAAAATCTAACTGGCATGATTTTCTGAATGTGGAATGAAAGAAGAGGAAAAAAGCCCAGCTAATGAAAGCAGACAAACTCAAAGTCACATGACTTGCTAATTGTCAAGCTGGATAGAACAAAAACCTGTAGCTGAAGGGGTCTCTGGACTGAGGTTTATCACTGCTGCTCTGTGGGTTTACCTATGAGGGCAGTCCTGAAAATGCTCTCTAAATTCCAATTTTCAGCAGCAGGTAAGAACTAACTAGTCAATCAGATTCCATTGTTTTTCTTTGTATTGTTCCCTCTTGGTATTTCACAGTATGTTCTAGTAAAAAGAAATGGTAATTAAAAAGTAGAGGGTTCAGTTGACATGAAATGCTGAAAAAATTTAAAAAAATATTAAAAAAAAAAAAAAACAATGTATGTAATGATAGTAAAAAAAATCTTCATTTGAGTTTTTTTAGTATTGTTTTAATAGCCAAGTGAGTGACATCCCCATACAACTGATCTCTTTGATAAGTTGAGAAAATAATGCATAAATAATTTACTAACATTTTTAAATATTATTTAATTAGTTGCCATTAAATGATATAGGTAACTTCAACATTTACTCAAATTTGATAATCTGTTATCATTAACAAATAATTTCATGATCAAGCCAAACAGCTCACATGTTTTGAAAGGAGATACTTGACAGGTACTTTTACGTATAAAAGTTAACCCGTTTGCTCTACTTTTAATAGGTTTTGCAAGTAGCTGGAATCATAGCCATCCTGCTTGTGCAGTTCACATTCAGTACTTTTTTCATGAGTTTAATACAGTATTTGACTCCCTATTTTAGTACAGTAACTGATTTCTAAAAGGATTGAACAGTTTTCAGTGCATCCTTCCCAGAAACAGCTAATAAATAAAACAGCACATTTACTCATGCATAGTTCTTGTGTAACAATATTTGGTCTGGATAGATTTTATGTTGAGTGTACCAGGTTCAGTGGGTAGTGAAAAATAGTGGCCATATATGCCCAGAAGTTCCCTTGCCCTGAGTTGCCTCGAAAGCTTGCATATTGTAATCTTTTTAGTTAGCCAATAAAAGGTGTCATTTTGCTTAACTACTCACTACATTCACAATGGCTAACACGGTGCAACACCCTAGTACTACAAAAATGTTCAAGAAACAATACCACATTTTAAAGTAGTACGATAATTTGTTTATAGTTTTAAATTAGGTGCTACATAGTTGATTTAGACGAACAACAAATAAATGTCCAGGTAGGGTAGGTAAAGTAAAAACTCTTCATGTTCAGATTACTTGATAATTGATATAAAGACTGAGGCATTGATACAATGCAAGTAAAACTTTCACATTTTGTTCCCATGTAGGATTAATACCTTTACTACAGAAAGTGCAACTGTCACATAAGCATATCTGTGTTGAATGAACATAAAGGGAAGCACTTATTTTATCAAATGTGTAGCTGATTATCAAGCCACTCATGATTTCAATTATTTCTAAATCTTGGCAGTGCCTGCAGTGTATGTTTTTGAGTTACCTTTGCATGTATTGTAAACCCTATAAGTAACCAGCTTATCAGGGCTTCTAAAAATGTAATTAACAAAGACCAGACCTGACATGTTTTTACTGGCATAACAGAATGTAAGCAGTTAGTCCTGTTAAACCAGGCAGGTTTTAAAGATAACTGCTGACTGACAGACTGTCGTCTTTCGCAAGTTTTATAAAAGGTGCTGTTTTAGAAATAAAAGGTGCAAACTTGGTGAGAAAGCAGGTAATAATATAGCTCTATTACGTTTAAGAGAGAAGTAGCATTGTTAACTTAATTATGAGTTCAAGGACTTGCTGTAACAATTACAGGAATGCTTGGAGACACAGTCCATCCAAATAAATCTGGGTAGGATATAAACTCATGAAGTGTACATACATCCATACCAGGCCAATTAAAATTTGTCACGTAACTTAATGTGGTGAACACTGAAATAGCATTAAAAAAATGCAGTAACAAAGAAAAGTTGCAAACGTCAAATAGACAGTGTGCAAGTCAAGACTGAAGCTCAGGTGTTTGGAGCCCTGAAGCAGCAGTGCTAAACTCTACATCACCAGTGTATTAATGTATCAAGCATGATAGTGAGAAAGAATCTGTATTTTGTTTAGTCTAATAGAACAGTACAAATGGTAAGCAGCAATACGATGAACCATGCTCTGTGAAAAGGCTGATCTGTTTTATTGTTAAGGATCTTGTGCATTAAAACTGACAATGAGGTGTTCTTATTTATGCTCACTTTGCTACATGATTCTGCAAACTTAAATGTCATTCTGATTCATTCTGTCTAATATCTGTTCAGTCTAAAGACTGCTGTGGCTTACTGGACAGGCACAGCCAATTGTAAATTCTCACTATCACAGAAATGAGCTCAGAATTAGTAAAGCTAATCCAGCAGATATCTTCTAGCTACATTTTAAAATCTTACACTTGTGGACAATGCTGGAAAATAAGGAGTAATACATTATAGATGAAGCATAAAACATTTCTTAACTCAGATGATAGTGTAGCTGTCATTTTGTAATAATCTTTTAACTACTTGCCCTACCACTGTTTTAAGAAGAGCAATTAGATGAGGAGTCAAGTACAACTCCATAATTGAATGTAAACCTCCATAAGATAGTTGATAGTCTCTGTAAAGTCTCTGATATTTTATGGCTTCTCCTAAAATTGTCAAAAAGAAGTCCACTGATGACATAAAGGGAACCCATAAATTCCCAAACATGTTCAAGAAACAAAAATCCTTGTTGTAAAAACTTGCAGCAGTTCCCTTTTAGTCACCTTCAAAATACTTGAGATGCATACATTGAAGTGCTGAGGCATTTACAGGAAAGCATCAGAAGAATTCTCTGGAGAAGTGGTGCACCCAAAAACTTGATGTACACAGTGATAACACACCTGCACACAACTCGTTGCCAGCCAAAGAATGTTTGACCAAAAAATTTGCCTATTGCTTTGCATTACCCTTTATTCGCCAGATCTCGCTCCCTGTCACTTGTTTTTGTTCCTGAAATTAAAATTGAGACTAACAGGATGAAGATTGACTACCATGGAAAAAAAAACATCCAGAAAAAAACACAGGAGGCTATGAACATGGTAACAAAAGGACGAGTACAGAAAATGTTTCCAGGAACGGGAGAAGTACTGAGACAAGTATATTATATCTTGGCGAGAATATTTTGAAGGTGACTAAAATGGAATTGCTGTAAGTTTTATCTTTTTTTTTTCTTTAACAATTCTATGAAATTTTGGATCCCCCTCATACTTACATTATGATACCTACAGTTTGTGAACGTTAATTAGTCTCCAGTTTAACTATTAAGTGCTTTCATAGTTTTTTAATGGCTAATGGATGTGCTTCTTTGAGCAAATGCCAGCATTCTCCCTGTCTGCCTTCCACATGGTTCTTGTTTGACTGCCAGTATCTGTCTTTCCCCAGCTTCATGTAGTGTACATGGGGGATGGAGGGTGTGGTGGGAGAGAGAGAGATGCACTATGATGTGAAATCAGAAAAGACATATTTCTTTTGGTTGCCAAACATTAATGGAAACTTTGCCTAAATCATGCATTGCGAGTAGTTGCTTAACCGTTATTATAAAAATTGCACACTTTATGCCCAGCACAAGTCCAACATTTCTCCCTTGGAGTTTGCAGCATTGTGATCAAAGGCTGGATGTTGACAGAGTAGAAGGGGTTACCAAGATGAGAGCTCTTACGTATCCAAGAGTGCCAGTAGTCAAAAGCAACAAACGGCACTTGCTAGCCATTGAGCTTGGCTGAACTTTCTCTTTCAATATAATCAAGTCTCTTTTTCCTATCCAGAACACCACCCCATGTTCAGTCATCTGTCCACCCTATTGGTTACAGCTTCTGTTGGTGTGGCCGGTCAATCATTTCCGCAGTGTCCTTCAGTTGCATAAAGCATGCTTGCAGAGCAGCTGTGAGCATGTAACTTGGCTTAAAATTAATAATTATCAATGAATAAAAAAAGTGTTGGCTAATTTTGTTTTTTCTATGAAATCACCAAATTTCAATCAAGTTTGTAAAGGCATTTTTGAGTTTTTGTGTAATTTATTTGTTTTATTGTTTTGGGGAGTTTGGTGGACATAATGTTAAATATTGATATACTGAAATTTCCTTTCTTAGCCGATACCTACTGTCCTAGATGTACTATCCTGCCAAATTTCTGTTTTTTGTTGATGTTAACTTAGCTTTTTATATATATGTTAGAGGCCAAATTCAATTTTAAGACAAGGTAGTTTACACTAGGATAAACCAGTTTGTCAACGCAGATAGGATGAACCTAGTCTGAACTAGATTATCCTGAAATCAATGTGGATCTCCCAGAGCAAACTGATTTGTCCTAGTCTAAACTAGTTTGGCCTGCAATCTCACTTTCCTAGGCCAAACTGATTCTTTCAATTGCGCTCTGGACAAACTGGCTTGGCCTAGTCTAAATTAAAATTGAGTTTGGCCAGTAACATATTAGTGTAAACTAGTTAGTCCTAAAATTGAGTTTGGCCTGTTTATATATATATATATATATATATATATAATATATATATATATTCACGGCATTCGTAGTCTGTGTCACAATCTGATTGTATGGGTGGTTACTTACCAGGTAACGCTTGTGGTTGGCCAGCAATCTGCTAACATCCGCCACGGTGCCCTCAGTTTGTGAGGAGCAGATCATAGAATGGTTGAAATAGTTTACTGTCAAATAAATGCAAAGAGTACACGACACGTGTTTCGCCCTCATTCTGGGCTCATCAGGTGTACACACTCCACTGAACTCCCTCTCGGGAATCGAACCTCGGACGTCAGCGCCAGAGGCGATGCCCCTAACGTTGCGCCACGGCGTGTGGTTCGTTTATTTGACAGCATGTAGATCGGGGTAATTACATTCATGGCATTCGTAGTCTGTGTCATGGCCACCCCGTATACTTGAAAAAAGGTAGCGAAAAAATACAAACGTCTTTACAGATAGGAGTCCAAAACAGAACTGCCGAACATGTTGAAAGCTGCTCTATAAATATGGCTGAACAGAGGAAGAGGTGGAGTCGGAGAGGCCAGAACAGGAACTGACATGGCAGGGAGATGAGTTCTGGGTACCGGATATGACATCATCAGAAGGTACCAGAAGTGACATCAACTGGGGTCAGATTGGTGGTGATGTCATTGAGGGGCAGGTCCTTCAGATGGTCTGCAGAGTGACAAAAGGAGTAAGGATCAGGTGACAGTGCCAACCCCTGGTCCACTATTTGAGCCTGTAAACTGTCTGCTATGGACAATATGTAATGTTTGTGTGTGTTTTTACAAAGTAAAACGTATGTGAACCCCTAGGAATTATTTATATTTATGACTAATTCCCATATAGAATATGGTCGTATCTTCATGTCAGTCACAATAATGAACAAACACAGTCTCCTATAACTAAAGGTACACAGATTTTTGGAGAAATTTTCACTATATTGAATAAATCATTCAAACTGTGAAACTGAAGGTTGGAAAAAGTAAGTGAACCCTAAGCTAATGACTTTTTAAAAAGCTCATTGCAGTCAGAATTTAGCACACCTGGAGTCCATTTAATGAAACAAGTTCAGAGGTGTGGCCTAGAATTACTTTGATTGATAAAAGAAAAACACTATAAAGTTTGAGTTTGAGCTTTTGACAAGAAGCATATCTAGATGGGAATCATGCCTCGCACAAAAGTGCTGTCTGAAGAGCTACGATCGAGAATTGTTAATCTACATAAGGCTGGAAAGGGTTACAAAGTAATCTCAAAGATTTTAGATATTCATCAGTATACTGTTAGGCAAGTTGTCTATAAATGGAGACAATTTGGTATTGTGGCTACTCTACCTAGAAGTGGGCGCCCTGCCAAGATGACCCCAAGAGCACAACGCAAAGTCAGCAATGAGGTAAAGAAGAACCCTAGAGTGACAGCAAAAGATTTGAAGAAGTCATTAGAACTGGCTAACATCTCTGTTCATGAGTCAACTATAACCAAAACAATGAACAAGAAAGGAGTCCATTTTAGGACACTAAGAAGGAAGCCACTGCTATCAAAAAAGAACATTGCTGAACGCCTGAAGTTTCAGAAAGAGCACTTGGACACTCCACAACGGTACTGGGAAAATGTTTTGTGGAGTGATGAAACTAAAATAGAATTATAGTGAGGAACAAGCAGAACTTCATTTGGCGTAAAAAGGACACTGCATATCAACATCAAAGCATCATCCCTACAGTAAAGTATGGTGGAGGGAACATCATGATTTGGGCCTGCTTTGCTGCATCAGGGCCTGGACAGCTTGCCATCATTGAGGGGAAAACGAATTCACAAGTTTATCAACAAATTCTCCAGGATAATGTGAGGGCGTCTAGATAGATAGATAGATACTTTATTAATCCCAAGGGGAAATTCACATAATCCAGCAGCAGCATACTGATAAAGAAAATATTAAATTAAAGAGTGATAACAATGCAGGTATACAGACAGACAATAACTTTGTATAATTTTAACGTTTACCCCACCACCCAGGTGGAATTGAACAGTCGCATAGTGTGGAGGAGGAACGATCTCCTCACTCTGTCAGTGGAGCAGGACATTGACAGCAGTCTGTCGCTGAAGCTGCTCCTCTGTCTGGAGATGATACTGTTCAGTGGATTCTCCATTATTGACAGGAGCCTGCTCAGTGTCCGTCACTCTGCCACGGATGTCAAACTGTCCAGCTCCGTGCCTACAATAGAGCCTGCCTTCCTCACCAGTTTGTCCAGGCGTGAGGCGTCCCTCTTCTTTATGCTGCTTCCCCAGCACACCACTGCGTAGAAGAGGGCGCTCGCCACAACCGTCTGATGGAACATCTGCAGCATCTTATTGCAGATGTTGAAGGACGCCAGCCTTCTAAAGAAGTATAGTCGGCTCTGTCATTTCTTACACAGAGCATCAGTATTGGCAGTCCAGTCCAATTTATCATCCAGCTGCACTCCCAGTTATTTATAGGTTTGCACCCTCTGCACACAGTCACCTCTGATGATCACGGGGTCCATGAGGGGCCTGGTCCTCCTAAAATCCACCACCAGCTCCTTGGTTTTGCTGGTGTTCAGTTGTAGGTGGTTTGAGTCACACCATTTAACAAATTCTTTGATTAGGTTCCTATACTCCTCTTCCTGCCCATTCCTGATGCAGCCCACGATAGCAGTGTCGTCAGCGAACTTTTGCACGTGGCAGGACTCCGAGTTGTATTGGAAGTCCGATGTATATAGGCTGAACAGGACCGGAGAAAGTACAGTCCCCTGCAGCGCTCCTGTGTTGCTGACCACAATGTCGGACCTGCAGTTCCCAAGACGCACATACTGAGGTCTGTGTGTAAGATAGTCCACGATCCATGCCACCAGCTATGAATCTACTCCCATCTCTGTCAGCTTGTCCCTAAGGAGCATAGGTTGGATGGTGTTGAAGGCACTAGAGAAGTCTAGAAACATAATTCTTACAGCACCACTGCCTCTGTCCAAGTAGGAGAGGGATTGGTGTAGCATGTAGATGATGGCATCCTCCGCTCCTACCTTCTCCTGGTATGGTCTTCATCACATGTGACATCAGAGCAACAGGCCGGAAGTCGTTCAGCTCACTAGGATGTGATATGTTTGGGATGAGGGTGATGCAAGATGTTTTCCAAAGCCTCAGGACTCTCCCCTGTTCCAGGCTCAGGTTGAAGATGCGCTGTAGAGGACTCCCCAGCTCCAGCGCACAGGCATTCAGCAGTCGTGGTGATACTCCATCTGGACCCACTGCTTTGCTGGCACAAAGTCTCCTCAGCTCTCTGCTCACCTGTGCTGCTGTAATTGTTGGTTTGGGGAAACTCTCTCCTATGCTGGTATCAGCAGAAGGATGGGTGGAGGGTGCAGTACTCTGAGGTGAGAGTGGGTTAGGGTGGTCAAACCTGTTAAAAAAGTTGTTCATCTGGTTTGCTCTCTCCACATCTCTCTCGATGGTGGCACCCCTCTTCGAGCTGCAGCCAGTGATGTTCTTCATCCCATCCCACACTTCCTTCATGCTGTTGTTCTGCAACTTCTGCTCCAGCTTTCTCCTGTACTGCTACTTCGCTGCCCTGAGCTGGACTAGGAGTTCCTTCTGCACGCACTTGAGCTCATGCTGATCATCGCCTTTAAAAGCCTTTTTCTTCTGACTCAAAAGGCCCTTGATGTCACTTGTAATCCATGGCTTGTTGTTAGCATAGCAGCGTACTGTTCTTACTGGAACTACTATGTCCATACAGAAGTTGATGTAGTCAGTAGTGCAGTCAACTCAACTGTCCGTCAACTTAAGCTCAGAAGAGGCTGGGTGATGCAACAGGACAATTACCCCAAACATTGCAGCAAATCCACAGCACAGTGGCTTCAGAAGAACAGATTCCGCCTTTTGGAGTGTCCCAATCAGAGCCCAGATCTCAATTCTATTGAGATGCTGTGGAATGACTTGAAGAGAGCCATACACAGAAGACAACCAAAGAATATGGAAGAGTTAAGGCAGTTCTGCAGGGAAGAATAGGCAAAAATTCCCCCCGCACAATGTGCACGTCTGATCTGCAGTTACAGGAAGCGCCTGGTTGAGGTCATTGCTGCCAAAGGAGGGTCAACCAGTTATTAAATCCCAAGGTTCACTTACTTTTTCCAATACCACTGTGAACATTGAATGCGTTTGTAAAATGAAGACATGAAAGAGTAGAATTTTTTGTGTGTCATTGGCTTAAGCTCATTTTGTACATCAGTACCTGCGACTTAGATGAAGATCAGATCACTTTTTATGACCAATTCATGCAGTAAACCAGATAATTCCAAAGGGTTCACGTACTTTTTACTTTGACCGTATATGTACAGTATATGTGTGTGTGTGTATATATATATATATATATAAGATTACAATATGCAGACATGATAGTAAAGGAATAACAATCTTATCTGAATCCCTTCCACTCTAGTGGGTATGTGTGTATATATATACAGTACTGTGCAAAAGTTTTAGGCAGGTGTGAAAAAGTGCTGTAAACAAAGAATGCTTTCAAAAATGGAAGTGTTAATCATTTATTTTCATCAATCAACAAAATGCAGTGAATGAACAAAAGAGAAATCTAAATCAAATCAATATTTGGTGTGACCACCCTTTGCCTTCAAAACAGCATCAATTCTTCTAGGTACACTTGCACACAGTTTTTGAAGGAACTCGGCTGGTAGGTTGTTCCAGACATCTTGAAGAACTAACCACAGATCTTCTGTGGATGTAGGCTTTCTCATATCCTTCTGTCTCTTCATGTAATCCCAGACACACTCAATGATGTTGAGATTAGGGCTCTGTGGGGGCCATACCATCACTTCCAGGACTTCTTGTTCTTCTTTACACTGAAGATAGTTCTTAATGACTTTGGCTGTATGTTTGGGGTCGTTGTCCTGCTGCAGAATAAATTTGGGGCCAATCATACGCCTCCCTGATGGTATTGCATGATGGATAAGTATCTGCCTATATTTCTCAGCATTGAGAACACCATTAATCCTGACCAAATCTCCAACTCCATTTGCAGAAATGCAACCCCAAGCGTTCAAGGAACCTCCACCATGCTTCACTTTTACCTGCAGATACTCATTATTGTACCGCTGTCCAGCCCTTCGATGAACAAACTGCCTTCTGCTACAGCCAAATATTTCAAATTTTGACTCATCAGTCCAGAGCATCTGCTGCCATTTTTCTGCACCCCAGTTCCTATGTTTTCGTGCATACTTGGGTCACTTGGCCTTGTTTCCTCGTCGGAGGTATGGCTTTTTGGCTGCAACTCTTCCATGAAGACCACTTCTGGCCAGACTTCTCCGGACAGTAGATGGGTGTACCTGGGTCCCATTGGTTTCTGCCAGTTCTGAGCTGATGGCACTGCTGGACATCTTTCGATTTCGAAGGGTAATAAGCTTGATGTGTCTTTCATCTGCCTTACTAAGTTTCCTTGGCCGACCACTGTGTCTACAATCGTCAACGTTGCCCGTTTCTTTGTGCTTCTTCAAAAGAGCTTGAACAGCACATCTTGAAACCCCAGTCTGCTTTGAAATCTTTGTCTGGGAGAGACCTTGCTGATGCAGTATAACTACCTTGTGTCTTGTTGCTGTGCTCAATCTTGCCATGACATGAAACTGTCTTCCACAACCTCACCTTGGTAGCAGAGTTTGGCTGTTCCTCACCCAGTTTTAAGCCTCCTACACAGCTATTTCTGTTTCAGTTAATGACTGTGTTTCAACCTACGTTTGACATTGATGATCATTAGCACCTGTTTGGTATAATTGGTTGATCAAACACCTGACTAGAATCCTACAAAATCCCTGACTTTGTGCAACTGTACCTGTAAGAATTGATGCTGGTTTGAAGGCAAAAGGTAGTAACACCAAATATTGATTTGACTTAGATTTTTCTTTTGTTCGCTCACTTTGCATTTTTGTAAATTGATAACAATAAACAATCATTATTTATATTTCTGAAAGCATTCTTTGTTTACAGCATTTTTTCACACCTGCCTAAAACTTTTGCACAGTACTGTATATATATATATATACAGTGCATCTGGAAAGTATTCACAGCGCATCACTTTTTCCACATTTTGTTATGTTACAGCCTTATTCCAGAATGGATTAAATTCATTTTTTTCCTCAGAATTCTACACACAACACCCCATAACGACAACGTGAAAAAAGTTTACTTGAGATTTTTGCAGATTTATTAAAAATAAAAAAATTGAGAAAGCACATGTACATAAGTATTCACAGCCTTTGCCATGAAGCTCAAAATTGAGCTCAGGTGCATCCTGTTTCCCCTCATCATCCTTGAGATGTTTATGCAGCTTCATTGGAGTCCACCTGTGGTAAATTCAGTTGATTGGACATGATTTGGAAAGGCACACACCTGTCTATATAAGGTCCCACAGTTGACAGTTCATGTCAGAGCACAAACCAAGCATGAAGTCAAAGGAATTGTATGTAGACCTCCGAGACAGGATTGTCTCGAGGCACATATCTGGGGAAGGTTACAGAAAACTTTCTGCTGCTTTGAAGGTCCCAATGAGCACAGTGGCCTCCATCATCCATAATTGGAAGAAGTTCGAAATCACCAGGACTCTTCCTAGAGCTGGCCGGCCATCTAAACTGAGCGATCGGGGGAGAAGGGCCTTAGTCAGGGAGGTGACCAAGAACCCGATGGTCACTCTGTCAGAGCTCCAGAGGTCCTCTGTGGAGAGAGGAGAACCTTCCAGAAGGATAACCCATCTCTGCTGCAATCCACCAATCAGGCCTGTATGGTAGAGTGGCCAGACGGAAGCCACTCCTTAGTAAAAGGCACATGGCAGCCCGCCTTGAGTTTGAGAAAAGGCGCCTGAAGGACTCTCAGACCATGAGAAAGAGAAAGAAAATTCTCTGGTCTGATGAGACAAAGATTGAACTCTTTGGTGTGAATGCCAGGCGTCACGTTTGGAGCAAACCAGGCACCGCTCATCACCAGGCCAATACCATCCCTACAGTGAAGCATGGTGGTGGCAGCATCATGCTGTGGGGATGTTTTTCAGCGGCAGGGACTGGGAGACTAGTCAGGATAAAGGGAAAGATGACTGCAGCAATGTACAGAGACATCCTGGATGAAAACCTGTTCCAGAGCGCTCTTGACCTCAGACTGGGGCGACGGTTCATCTTTCAGCAGGACAATGACCCTAAGCACACAGCCAAGATATCAAAGGAATGGCTTCAGGACAACTCTGTGAATGTCCTTGAGTGGCCCAGCCAGAGCCCAGACTTGAATCCAATTGAACATCTCTGGAGAGATCTTAAAATGGCTGTACATTGACGCTTCCCATCCAACCTGATGGAGCTTGAGAGGTGCTGCAAAGAGGAATGGGCTAAACTGGCCAAGGATAGGTGTGTCAAGCTTGTGGCATCATATTCAAAAAGACTTGAGGCTGTAATTGCTGCCAAAGGTGCATCGACGAAGTATTGAGCAAAGGCTGTGCATACTTATGTACATGTGATTTCTCAGTTTTTTTATTTTTAATAAATTTGCAAAAACCTCAAGTAAATTTTTTTCACATTGTCATTATGGGGTGTTGTGTGTAGAATTCTGAGGGCAAAAAATGAATTTAATCAATTTTGGAATAAGGCTGTAACATAACAAAATGTGGAAAAAGTGATGCGCTGTGAATACTTTCCGGATGCACTGTATATAATATACATACACACATACATACTTTTTATTTTTAGTTTTTAGCCAGTAAAAGGTACAATTTTGCTTGACTTCTCTTTACTATCATAAAAATGAAAAATTAAACTCAAATGAATATGTATTGTTTCAGGGTGGCAATGTGTTAGCACTGCTGTAGTAACCTCCTGTTGATCAAAAGCATGCAGATTAGATGAATTAGCGCTGCTGAACTGGCCCCTAGTGTGTGTGTGTGTGTGTGTGTTCACCTGCGATGGGGTAGCACCCTGTCCAGAGATTGTTCCTGCCTTGTGCTCACTGCTTGCTGGGATAGGCTCTAGCGTCTCTGTAGGTTTAGAAAATAGATCGATAGATGTATTGTTTCAAATAAAAATATCCTAAATTTGTGATTTCCCCTTGGGATTAATAAAGTATCTATTTATCTATCTATCCATCTATCTATCTAAATATATAACTCTTTGCGATAACACTTCAACAATACTTATAACCAGTATGTCTGCACAGCAGTTCTGAATGGGATAAAAACCTTCACAAAATGGATTAATGTAAGATAAAATTTAAAATGAGCTACAGAAAAAAAATTGTGTAGTGCAATGCTATGTGTTATTGGTGCATTTTATTTTTTATCTCACAACTTCCTTGAACTATTACTGTCAGAACATAAGACAAGTTACATTAATTTGGAATTCTAGGGAGAATAAATCTTTCCATATGCAGTGAACTGTTCTTTAGTCTTCACCAATAACTTGGCTTGAGTAGCTCAGGTCTTCTTCATTTAAGGTAAATGTGAGTAATTGCAGAGAAGCCAGTTACTGTTTCACATCTGCCTGATGTATGGGTGTTGCATTGAGGGTGGAAAGGTGCTAAATGAACTCCCTTTGCTTTACATAAATTAGCTAAAAAACAATGAATCAGTGCCAAAGCTTGTTACATCTCAAATAAACCTTGTTTATCAAAGTACAAGGAGGAACAGATTTAGCAATAATTTCACACATCTACGGGGCAGGTACATTCATTTTTCTATTTTTTTTCCCTTATGCCACCTACCTAGGTGGCAATGAAATGGAAGTGATCAGCACTGCTGTGCTAATAAAATGCAGCTCCTGCTGTGAAATGGTGACACTCTCCGCCCTCTTGCTATTTTGTGCTTCCCCATAAGCTAAGCAGAGATAGCTTACTGGGCTGTGACAAAATAGATAAATAATAAATAATAGTATTATCTAGCTGTGAAAAGAATGCAAAAATTAAGTGCACTCTCAGTTTATATTAGTAACTAAGAGTAAGTCATTAAATACATCAAATATTGTGTTTAAACCCATTGTAGTGTTTCCTAATGACAGGTACGATTTGTAGATGTTTTTAAACTAAACTGTGTTTTAGTGTAGTAAAAATTTCCCAATATGTTCCATTGTTTCTATATTAAATACTAATTGCTATGGATCTAGGCTGGTAACTTGAAGGTTGCCGTTTCAATTCCTGGTAGTGACAGAAGGAATGCTACTCCATTGGGCCCTGGAGCAAGGCCCTTAACCTGCAGTTGCTCCAAGAGCGCTGTACAAAAAGCTGACCCTGCCCTCTGACCCCAAAAAACTCCCTGGAGAGTAAGTTGGGGTATGTGAAAAATGTCAAGTTCCTAATTTAAGAAATTGTATATGGCAAAAAAGGGATTAAAAATCACTAAAAAATATGCATTCCTTTATGCTAGTGTACTTTATAATTTATTAAAGAAATCATTAACTTCATGTTGTGTTTGCAATTTGCATTTTGATAAGCACTAATACATTTAGCTTACCACCTTCATGTCTCCATTATATGTCCTTTGTAGGGCTGAGGGATGTCATTGGAATTATAATGCTGCCAGTTCAGTACCCACCAGTCTTACACTGTTCGAACAACTCTTTAACCTGCTAGTGTGCCAACTGTAGAGCTATGGAAATAAATGTGAATTAATTAGAAATCATGGTGGCTTAAAAAATGTTACATAAAATGTCAATTTAAGCATCCCAACAGGTAAAACTAACCTGCACAACTACGTAATGACATTTATCTCACATTTTACTGCAGCAGCTAAATAGGTAAATGTAATATTAAATTAATATTAGGAGAAACTATGTCATTCATTTCTGTTTGCAAGTAAGCCCTGTTAAGCCCTGGAGTATTGCAGCCATTAGTAAAGGTCAAGTTAGACCTGGGTCATCTTTGCTTTTTTTTCCAGAGTTTGATTGGAGGGATTTCACTCTGTAGTACTGGGAGTGTAGCATTGCTAAATGTGTTTTACCAAAGGAATGTCAATAACAAAAAAACAGTATTAGGTAAAATGTCAAGTCATGCAAATTTCAGGTACATTTAACAACACATTTGTTCACTTTATTTCTATAACTGCTAATTGACTCTCGCCACACCAAAGAGCCTCAATGCCCGGTCACTACTGAGGGAGTGAATGAGGAGGTGGAGCACTGCTACAAGTACTTGGGGTCCACATTTTACAAGTGACGGGCTGGATTGTTCTCTTTACACAGAGGAACTGTATAAGAAAGGGTAGAGCAGACTCTTTTTTTTTTCTTAGAAGACCGCGTTCCTTTAATATGGATAGTCACATCCTTCACATATTCAACAACCTTGTGATGGCCAGTGAGATTTTTATTTATGCTGTGGTGTGCTAGGCAGGTAGCATCACTTCAGGAGAGGCCCACCAAATCAGCAAATTGATTAAGATAGCAGCGAGTAGCAGTCAAGAGAATGAAGACAACACTGAGGGCCATTAGGAACAATGCTTCACATTTTGTGTGTGACACACCAATATTAAGGATTATTCAGCAGAAGTGTGTCAAGAATCACTAGAGGGGCTCCTTCATAACTGCGGCAATAAGGCTTTATAGCACCTCACTGCCACTAGGACTGCTCTGTTATCTTCAGCCAATTCAAAAACTATCCTTCTTTTTAGTAATTCTGGTGAGTATTTGAGGGGGGTTGTTATTGTAATATTTATTTGTTTGTTTGTTTGTTTATATTTTGAGCCTCTGTAATAAGCTAAATCTCTCCCTTGGAACAAATAAAGTTGTGTGTCTCTGTCTTTCCGTCTATCTGTTAATTTATCAATTTTATGGTGCCTTTCCTATCTGCCTGTCCACCTGCCTACCAACAAAATGTAATGTTGCTGTTGAAAATTAAGTTTTCAGGGTAGTCGGGACATTTCTGATCTAATGATAGTTTTTTTTTTTTTTAACCTGTTTCATTATAAAATGATGCTGGAAAACAATTTTTTTCATGACCTCTGGACAGTAAATACAGCTCTCATAGTTAAACGCCATTGCTATTCTATTTGGTGGTGCCAAACCAATGGCGGCCATAGCAGGGGCTTCCCAGGGGGTGGTGAAGAGGCAAAGTTTTGATCCTCTGCCCCTGTGATATGAGTTTTGTAGTTTTCTTCATTGCAGTATTAAGTTTGTCTTTATTTGAGCAAATTAATTTCTTTTTATATATTTTATGTTTCAATATTATTTTAAGTCTTTGTTGAATTATTGTGAAATATTTGGGTTTGGTGTGGCCTCTATCATTTGTGTAAGATTTAATAATATAGCCTAATTTTTTCTTGCACAAGTTGACTTATTTCTGAATTTTAGACTGCTACTTCCATATTCTCGAAAACACTACCCTGGTGTTATTGTTTGACAGTCACTGTAAAGCCATTATTGAAACTAAGGCATATGAATATTTTTTTCACTTCAATTATCAGTTTTCTGTCATCCAGTGCCACCACATCCCATCAGCTAGTGATACTGTTGATCTTCTTGTGCTTTGTTATGTTTGTCCATTCTCTGTAATATTATGGTGGCCCATCCAAGTCTCATCCTTACAACTATAAGTGTGACTTTGATTAATGGAATTAAAAAACAGGGTTTCAGTCTCAATATACATGTATTCTGTTGTGTTTATTTCAGAAAAGAAACTCCAGATCAAGCCCAGGTTCTGAGCATCAACTATCACCAGCCTGTTCCGTGTGCTACAGTATCTCAGGAAAACAACTGCCACTCAAGTGGTAACTTTTATTATTGGTTTTTATCTACAAACTCTTTTATGCTTCAGAGTTTCAGTAATACTGTGTACATATTAGGTGAGTTGAGAATATAAGATCCTAAATAAAGTTTATTGAAACTATTTGGCAGAAAGTTGTGAAGTTTGTTTCTCCAATCAAAGCAAGCAAAGAAGTCTTCTGCTGCCTCCAACCCCCAAAACATGGATGAGGAAAATGAAAGAGTGATCTTGTCTTTCCGCTGTTTGCCATTCTCTCCTGTTTTGCAAAACAGTATAAATTAGCAAATTTAGATTTTTTTCACCCTTCTCAGGGCACGCAAAGCATTGAGAATGTTAAAGTATACTGGGGGACACCTTTATGTTTCTGATATCCTTGGCAAACATTCAGAATGTCTAAAAGGGGGACATGTAAAGTGCTAAAGGACATTCCCAAAAACAACAAGTAACAGTATAACTGACAGCTGTCGTGGAGAGGGGGCATTCTAGGGGCTTAACCCTAGGTAAATGACCCCCAGAAGTTGGGATTGGTTTGTGCCCTCACACAAGTGAAGGCCTAACTTGTACAGAATTAAACAAACTGCAATGAAATGTAAATCCCTCTTATGCACTAAAGATGGTAACTTCAAGCCGGTTTTGGAAGATGTTTGCATGCCTCAGAATATTTTGTTTCTAAGAAAATTACTGGAGTGTCTCCTGTCAATGTACAATTCCAGTTCACTCCATTACAAGTGATGCACCACAATGTCAGTTTGGGTTCAGTAGAGTGGACCTGTGAAAAGAAACTACAGGCTTTAAATATCTTCAATAAGATCTACTCATTTGTTGTAACACATGGCTACCAGCTGCCTAAAGGTCACAAACATTTAGTTAAAAGGATGGAATTTGTGTGCACATAATCTCACTTTAAATACACCTGTCTGTCAATGTATGGTGCCACCCAGACATAATGCGTTCAAAGCATACATTCGGCTGTGAAAGACAAGTAGCCTTTCAAAATAAATATTGATATAAAATGTAAAGAGGTGCTGATCAAGGTGAGAACGAACATATTTTAAAAAGCACTAACAAAGGCTTATAATATAGTCAAGTTATTCTATAAAAGGTAGGAAAGATGAAACATCCCATCATCATTCAGAAAATATTTTCAATTGGTTACCCTCCCAAACAGTTTTCTCCCATTGTAGACTCTCACAAGATCTGTCATGTCAATGCCTGAGGCCATTTCTCTCTCTTTCTCTCCCTCCATCTTGAATCTGAGACAGCATGGGTTGTAGGTTTTTTCTTTCATGTCCTAGGCCAAGTCATTTTAGGCAACCCTGTGGGGTCCTCTTCTGTCAAGGATCTTAGTGTAGCCTTCATTCCTTCAAGGAACAGGTTTCAAATACCACATGTTAGAATCACTCAAATTACCAGACTTCCAGACTTTTAGTAGGTCGGACAAGATACATAGCCTTCACCTGTTCCAGATCACCTGGCGTGCTGCAGTTCCAACATGGCTGTGTCTGTATATTCAAATTCTGAAATTCCATCTACTACAATATGCAGACCGTATGTAAACGCTTACCTAGAAGTGGGGTCTTTCCAGGTCTTCTGCAATTGAGTCAGTTCTTATCTTGACAGTGACAAATGGTATAACTTGAACCTTACTGAAGCTTGAGCTTGAAGGGCAGCTTGAACCTGTTTTGAAGTTTTACTTGGTTCTTTCTCTTTAATCTTGGGTCAGTTTTTCTTGTGCTGCCACGTCCAGGGGTGTTGACAGTCACATGGGCCTTAACCCTTTTGATAACATTGACAACACTGAACATCAAGCTCTTTGAAGATGCTTGAACATGCTCGGCTGTTTCCATCTGTCTTGCCTCCTCAGACATCTCTGCTTTTCCTTCTCTTTTCCTTTTTTTAGTGCAAGCTGTCATCTCCATTCAAACTGGCTGAACCAGTGACTAAAAAAATGAAGACACCAGTAACAATCATTAAAAGATGAGTCTGTTTGAAAGTTCACTTTGAGACAATTACTTCTTATAATTTCCAGTCATTTTGTCCTTGCCATTTTTGAATGTCTCTGTAGAATAACCAAGAGTCAAATTCTTTTCCCAACTTTTTTGTTTTGTTTTACTGAAAAGCAAAGAATTACAGAAGGTTTTTACATTTCAGTACTTTTCATGGATGAATGGTGCATTATTTGAATAAAATGTAAGGGTGTCAGTGTTTTCAGCTATGTCTGTAATTAAAAATATTATGTTAACAGCTGTTATTATGAAACTTGCTGTCCCAACCCACCTAACTTGACAGACAGACCTTCAATAATTTAACAAGATGGTTTCTCTTCTATGTCATTCTGTTTCTCATTTTTTTCAGCCAATGACTTTCCTCTTGCGTCTTCACAGCATAAAGACAAATTTGATGGCCCTTGAATATTTTGCAGAAATTTTGACCAAAATAGCATTGCACTCAAATGAAACTATTATTATATGTATTAGAAATTCTGAAAGAAAATTCTTTTACTTTATTGGTTTGTGTTTATTTTATTCCTTGCACACAAACTTTCCAGACAAGCAGTGCAACTTGATGGAAATCAAACTAAATTAAAAGAAGTTGCCCCTTTTTATATGCATCCAAATGTTGAACACTTTGTCTCAATACAATCTGATAAAGAGCACATCCTGGAGGCGCTATATACTCCAGCTAACGTGTTTGTTAGTTTGCCCTTGTACTTTGGATGGGTGAGACGACATATCACTCTGTCAGTGCAAGAATTTCAAAGGAATCTTGCATTCCCTAATTAAAAACTTTTTCCATATTTTAAATTGTTGGAGTATGACATCATTTTTAATGTTATGTGTGGCCAGAGGAGCTATAATTGCCAGATAATGTGATTAGCATTACCCGTTTTTATTGCTTCTCTGTTGTGACACATTTCTGCCAAATTGTTCAGAGCTTGCAGTAATGAAGAAGCAGCCTTCCTGCTTTTTCATTTCAAAATTGACTAGAGAAAAAGACAAAGTGAAGATTATAACCTGCAAACACTTCAGAAAACTTGCAGGAAGGCTTAAGTGGCTTGTTGTGCCTTCTGCTAAAACACATTTTAAACAAACGTTTAACTTGTGTTTGCAAGTTAATCAAACATCCAGTCTTCAGGCACCAATGTCACCACCTTTCTATGATACTATGCCACTCTAAAGGAATGATTTGGGTCAGCCATTTAGTTACTTGGTTTAGTGCAGGCTTGTGCAATTTACGCCAGACTAGCTTTAAAGCCACTTCAACTCTGTTATCCCTATCATGGAGTCCAAGTCTGAAACAGTAATTAAACTTCCCATCAGTGACTGTCTTGCCAAAAATTTCCATAAGAACAAGGAGTAAAATTTTGCATGATGTCTCATAGTCCCCTAAAGTAAAAACTATGGACATGCAGGCCTATGTGTCCTCCACTAAAGTCAGCATTTATGATTCCCCACTGCATAAATGGAATAAACAAGAAGCAAGCTGGGAACCATTGGTCACTATAAAGAAAAAATGTGCCCCCCTCCCCTTCTAAATCCTTTTGGAAAGCCAACAAAAGCTCTAAAATTAAACATGGGCTTAATTTCATGGTGGGATGGCCAACATTCTGCAGAAGAATCCTGATATACTGAGCAGAATTCATGGTTCTTTCTACAACAGAACTTCCCTAAATAACAAGAACACAGGGACATGGTTGGAAAATTTTTGCACAAATGTTTAGAAAAGTTCCTTAATTAACAGCCAAGCAATAATGAGATACAAAATTAACCAAAACATGACCACCAAACTGTGACCATCATACAATATCTGAAAATAAAAAGGGTGAAGATCTCAGGAATGCTGATCTGCTCAGGTCCCCAAAACATTTGAACAGTGCTCTTAGAAAAGTAAAGAAAAAATCAACATTTGAAAATGTCTGCTATTGAACAATGAGAGCAGCAACAGGCTGTGGAATTAAAGAACGGGTTTAATTAACGACAAGACTCTGTGCTTAACTGAGCAACCGGTTGGATTGAAATTGGTTGGAATTTGAGGCCCTGACTTCTATCTATCTATCTATCTATCTATCTAGTTGGTTTTCTGTTGGCTCACGCAATTCACATTTCATTTCTGTTTAAAGAAAGAAATGGTACAATTCAGAGGAACAAATCTTTAAAAAACAAGTGAATTAAAATGAATTCAAAAGAAGTTACTTAGCAGCAAAAACAGGTCACTAATTAAGAAAAGGGTTAGAATGAAAACCTCCAGCCATTGCGGCCCTCCAGGACTGGAGTTTGAGATCCCTGGTTTAGGGAGATGTAAACACGCCACTTGCATTCTGATGCGGACCAAAACAACTGCACTGAGACCCTTTGGAAAGGGTGGTCTTGGTGTGTCAAGTGAACCGTGGAGCAGTTTGCATGAGGTCTGAATGTAATCCGATTTATCTACATGAACTACTCTGCCTTATGTGTGACATTTTGTGTACTGTGATAGTCACACCAAGTGTCTTTTGTTGTTACTTGGGGAATTTCATTCATAGCATAACAAATCAAGGATTAACATGGAGCATTAAAAAGGTAAATAAATGTACAAACAGGGACAATTATAACACAGTTTGCATAAAACAAAATGCACAAATACTCAATGAGAGCAGCATCTGATTCAATCCAAGAGTCTCTTGTGTGTGTGATCAGGCAGCAGTTAACCAGGTTGTATAAACAAAAAATAAAAACAAAATTGCGAAAATTTACTTGTAATCAAGTTGATCAGAACACTTACAGAGGTGGCAAGAAATAAACTGCCGATCAAACGTCCTCATCTTACACCATGACCACACGCAGGAGGGGCATGTTACTCAGATATTCCAAAATAAACATTAATAACAAATACATACCAGAGATATGACAATAGACACGTGTTATGAGGGTGCATTCATATTGTGGCATGATATTGTGCCTAAATAAGCAACATCATACAATTAAATGAAAATGGTGTGATTAGTCTTCCGTCGTAAAACTGAAACAGCAGCAGAACTTTTTTTTCTGTAGTACATTTGAATACTTGAAACATGTCCTTCAGTGCTTAAACTTAGGTGCACATCATTTTCAAGTAGTGTTCCATTTAATAATATGCCAGCAGCCACACCACATGCACTTCAGTAGAGCTCATCCACCTGAAGCCACGCTCGATCGGTCCGGCCGCTACATGGAGTGGAGATTAACCAGGAAAAAGCTTGGGTTGCTGCTGGAAGAGACATTGGAGAGGCCAGCAAGGGGCGTATACCCTGTGGTCTGTGTGTGGATCTCAGTGCGGTGATTGGGACACTGCTATAAAAATGGTGACGTCCTTTGGATGAACCGTAAAACCTGGGTCCTGACACTCTGTGGTCATTAAAGATTCCAAGGCATCGTTCATAAAGAGTAGGGTGTATCCCAATGTCCTGGATAAATTGCCCACCAGATCCTAGTCATTCAGGGCCCCCTAATCGTCTCTCTCTCTCGCACCCTTTCAGCACATATGTCATGTGTGGTGAGTGTACGGGTGCAGTAGTGGCTGCTGTCACATCATTCAGGTGGAAGCTGCACATTTGTGATGGTTGAGGTGGCTCCCCACTCACTGTGTAAAGCTCTTTGAGCACCAAAGTATACTTGAAAAGCTCTGTATAAATGTAATGAATTATTATTAATAATTATGGAAAATGTGCAAATCCCTCCCATGATGTTGGAACAAACCAAACAGACTAGGAGTGTGAGAACACCTTAGAAGACTCCTCACCGGCTCCGAAACATGTTTGCAAGTCGTGATTTTAGCTCAAGTGCGGTGTTACCAGCTCCTGACTTAGTAAGGAGTACTCACAAATGCCACATTTATTACTCTTACTTTTTTTAGATTTTTTTTATACCTCATCAAATAAATTGCAACTTTGCATTGACATTTTCATCATAATGCCATTGTTTGCTCATCTGTCTCGCTTAAAACTGTCCAAAATGTTTCCAGGGCAAGATCCAACCTGCGAGCGCTGCAACCAAGCTCCTGCCTCACTGGGTCACATGTTCTGCGTCTGCACCAAATTAACATCATTTTGGACAAAAAATTTTAAGTGCCTTTCAGACAGCTTTGGGGTCACAATCCCTCCTAACCCACTAACAGCTGTGTTCGGTGTTCTTCCAGACGGACTTGAAGTGGAAAATGACAAGCAAACGGTGACTGCATTCACTACACTTTTGGCACGCAGACTTATTCTGTTAAAAAAACTGGAAGAATCCTAACTCTCCTCTGATAAGTCAGTGGGAAACCGATGTTTTATATTATTTGAAATTGGAAAAAATCAAATTCTCAGTTAGAGGATCTGTACAAAATTTTTTCAAAACCTGGCAGGATCTGATCAATATTATTTTAGAATAAGAGAAATAACTATTACCGCATTTAATCCCCTTCTCCATCTCTTATTTACATATATATTTATTTCTCCCTTTCCTTTGCGTATTGTTGTCTTATTAAAAAGCCCTAAGCAATTCTCCTTTAGCTAAGCTCTCCTTCTCAGGGGTGGGGTTTGATTTGTCTTTAATTTGTTTGGTTATAAATTGATCTATTTGTATGGAATGATTACAATAAAAATGAATTTAAAAAAATGCCATTGTTTTAGTGTTTTTGCTATTTTGCACTTGAAATGTACTTTGGC
Source organism: Erpetoichthys calabaricus (assembly GCF_900747795.2). NCBI lineage: Eukaryota > Metazoa > Chordata > Cladistia > Polypteriformes > Polypteridae > Erpetoichthys > Erpetoichthys calabaricus. The sequence goes on from NC_041399.2 coordinate 194,269,224, forward strand.
CAAGGATGTCCACACTTTTGCATGGAACTGTTAAATATTCTATGTTTGCATATGGATATCTCAGTTTTATTAGTTATTATGTGATGCTCTAATTATCTCCCTTCATTCTTGAGGAAAAGAGGAAGGCCTAAGAGGAGGTTTATGGATGTGCTGAGAGAAGACATGCAGGTGGTGGGTGTAATAGAACAAGATGCAGAGGACAGAAAGATATGGAAAAAGATGAGCCGCTCTGGCGACCCTTAATGGGAGCAGCTGAAAGAAGAAGAAGAATTCTTGAGAAAGGACTGGTATAATAGCCAGTAAAAGTGGGAAGACAGAAACAGGCGGTGGTAAGGATTCAGTTGGTCGTGTCACTCTGTCCAGTGTAGACAACGCATTGCTGGCAGTGTTTGTTGGGAGTCCTGCCGTGTTTCCCAGGCCTCCTGACTTCCCAGGTTATAAATATTCCTAGAGACTATGAGTGGCAGAGGGCAGCTCTGGATTCCTGGCTAATGACAATCCCCCTCCATGCACTCACACAGCTGTTAGTAAAAGTTGGACTCTCGGATTTGTCGAGGGAGGCTGAAGGACACAAATGTCTACTTTTTTTTTTTCTTCCCTGTGTTCAATTCTAACCTCGAGGACACCAATCCCACACACGTCAGTTACAGAAAAGACATGGAGCAAGGCAGAGATTTCCCACAAAATGTCTCAATGATCTGCTAAGCTTGTCCGCCTACCATTTGTCTTTACTGTCTGGTGTTAATGGATCTCTGCACCTCTCACATGAAGCCAACACCCCAGTTTAACTTGAAACAGGCATCAGAGCAGCACTCCCGTGATGTGTCTGTCATGAGTAGGGGACTGGACTGTCCCTTTGGGATGGATCAGTTCTTGTGTGCATTGTCTGGACATTAGGATGGCACACAGCACTGTCCCAACTGTCAAGTACCAAAGCATGGCACCAATTAATTTACAAACATACAATACAATAAAAAGTCCAAAAGTAACTCAAAGGGATTAAAATGAAAACTTTTTAACAAGAGATTTGGGAAAATGAAAACATCTACTGTAAGCCCCCAGCTCAGTGCCAGTTATTGGAACCCTCACTGGTTGCACCTTCTTTACCCTTCGTTTGAACTGTGCATTTAGTCCATACTTGTCAAAATTTAGAATTGAATAAGGGGCTTAGTGAAAGCCATCGTAGACCAGGGGGCTTCAAAGTCAGTAGTCCTGGAGGGCCGGAGTGGCTGCAAGTTTTTGTTCTTCTATGTGAGAATTCAGTTATTGCTGTTGAGGCACTTACTGCTCAAGCAGCATTGTTATGCTTCATTTTAGTGGTCTCACTTGTTCAGCTTCCCCACCCTTTATTGGTTATTTTAGTCTTAAACAGCTGCATGCACGTTTTTTTAATAGCTCTTTATTAGCAATAAGATGCAAAAAATAAAAAAGCAGTTCTCCATCTAAAATGTTTCCTTTTAAAGGAAACTGAAGAGAAAAGAGTGAAGGACTGAGAATTTCTCATCCACTTCAGGCTACAGACCATTAGAATAACATCCTTGTAAAAGATCTACAAGAATAAGAATGACCTGCCATGGCAGAAGGAAAACACTAACAAGCCATTAAATGAAGTAAGATCTGTTACTGGCAAGAATTGGTGTCTAAATTAAGCAATTATGTTGGAACAAAAACCTGCAACCACCCAAACTGATAAATCATAAGGCAAGAAAGAAATTTACAGACCTTCCTGGACATTCCAGTGAATATTAAGAGTTTAGAAGATCTGAAAGCTGGTCTGATATTCGGTTCAATTGGTGGACATTACACTTACCCTTCTGCTGAGAAGAGATGTGTGCATGCACGCCTTCTCAAAGTTGACATTGTTTATGATGGTAGTGTCTGGTGTGACAAGTTGCTGTTTTTAATTCAAGTGGGTCGCCAATCCAATGATCGCACTCCTTCAATCCGATGGTCATGCTCAGTTCACCAAGGGTGACCCAAAAAGCATTCTTGACAGCTGCACCCAATTGACAAAATAAGGACCACCTTCGCCACTCTGCTCTGATGACTGCGCTTGATTCAGCAAGGCAGATCCCACCCTTCCGTGAGTCGCACTGTCACAAAGGTCAAGAAACATGCTGATCTACACTACCGCTGTATCGACTGCTCTGCTCTCATGTAACCATTCTTGGAATTATTAGTATACTCATCGTCGGCATATCATTTTTATCTTAAGATGTTTTTTATTTTAAAGAACAGTTTTGTTCTTGTATAACAACTTCCTCCTGTCTTTATCTCCTTGTATTGTTCTTCCTCATTGCAAGGCTCTTCAAATACCAAGTGGCCCAGGGAAACGGGAAATTTTCAATTGACGTTCAATGCACAAATAGACACATTACAAAACATATTTAATGAATTAAAAGATATGTTGTTTGGTAAAAGTGAAATCCAGAGATGTGAAGCACAGGTTGGGGGGGCTGGGGGCAAAGCCCTCTAGATTTTATTAAAAAAAAAAACTATATTTAAACAAAAATGTTCTGTGTTCACACTAGCGTTTTCACAACTGAAAACGCATATGACGTAGACATTCACCTACACTGGGCACGCGTGTATAATCTCACTAGTATGTTAAAGTTTTTTGTCATGTCCACGTTATTCAACCTTGACTGCTCCCCTCCACATCGCTCGCCCAATCGTTACTCCTACTGCGCACATCCTCTGTCCGTACCACCCCGTGACACACTCAGTGCTAACTCACCCTTCAACGCAGTCGGTTAGAATGGCAAGGCAGAAAAGCAAATTATCTATTCAAGAACGTTGAGTTTTAGCATGAGCTGACAATGAACGTCGAAATGTTCGACCATCGAAAAAAAGAAAATGAACAAAAAAGAGCTGCATATAATAAAAACCGAGAACAAAGAGAATCGTCCAATAAACGAGAACGAATAATATCCCGAACGATATCCGAACAGAAATGCAAAAAAGCAACGTTTATAGAATGTAAGTTAGAGGACAAAGTAATTCGTAATATTTTTGACGAGGCGTTAATGTAATTTAATTTTTTATTTACTTTTTATTATGTTTTACTTTTTTACTTCTGCTTTTGTATTTTTTCTTTTTACTACATTTTATTATTATTCATTGGTATTTAAAATAGACAGTTGTAGTGAAATAGTCAAGTAACTGATTTTCTATCTACAATAACTAAGGACCAAACCGTCTTCTCTTCTATATACCAACTCTTTAAATGCAATTGCTTTCTCTAACGGAGGAGCGCCCCGATGCTCTTCAAGCAGCTCACCCACAAGATTGCCCACCCCCGGGGGCTGTCAAGCAAAATGAGCATTGGGTTGGAGGCCCCTAGTAATAATAATAATTCTTTACATTTATATAGCGCATTTCTCACTACTCAAAGCGCTCCATGCAGGGAGGACCTGGGACATCAACCCAAGATTTGGCGGAAAAATCCTTGAAGGGATGGTAACACCGCAGGCCACAGGATTTATCCGAAAACTGTAAGCCTGACTGTATACCACTGTTAAACTTTACCAAACGCAATTTAGGTGCAACAGGACAAGGTCTATGAAAAGTGACTCCTATCTGTCCGCTATGCTGGAATACAATTCTCTTATGTGAATGGTGACCAATAAATGAGTGAGATGTAACGAGCAGGGTCCAATCAGGGAGCACGATTAGAGTCTGCATTTTCACCCATCCACATTACAATGCTGCACAGCCGTTTTTGGAAGTACAGTATATAACTCTGGACAGTGTTATTAAAAGTCTCCGTTTTTCGCCAGGGTAGTGTGGATGGGGCTTTAGTGGGCACGACAAATAAATAACATCTAACAACACCAAAAAATTAAAAAGACAGCAAGAGGCCATTCCAATTTGATTTATATCCTGTAGATTTTCTAACATTTTAGGACATTTCTCACGTAATTCACTCTCTGGTAGCCATGGACCTGTTTGGTTCTTCTGAGTCCAAGCTGAGTGTGTTCCACTTGATATCACTTGCTGTATTAGTGATGCATTTTATTTACGTATATAGTGCCTTTGCTATGCTCCAAGTATAATCTTATTTGAAGAAGACAAACCTACATTAAACCTCCTGCACATCCGTTTCCTAACCTGATGTTCCGTTTGCTTTCTTTGCACAGGCCAAGTGTCCCAAGTTGGACGCTCTCCTGGGGTCAGTTTGCTAGCAGCCGTTGACAGCCTTCCACTCTCTCTCTCATTCACAGCTGTTTCAGGCGGGTCGGAGGGTCACCCACACGTGGTCATCAGTTGCTGTCAAGCCTTCCATGTAGCATACCCTCATGCAGCAGAGTGTGGGGTGCTGAGGACAAACAGGCAAATCAAACACCACAAAATCTACAAGAAGACAGTGTAGCCAAAAGAACGTGATTTTATGTTTTCACTCTCCTTTCCTTGTTTGTGGGGGAGTTAAATTCATGAAACGGAATCAGGAACTTCAGTGCTCCTGGTCCTTTGAGTGCTAGGCTATATTTGCTGGCTCCTCTGATTTTAGTCCCTTTTTTTTGGCACAACTAAAATGTTAATTTCTTAAGTTCTCTTTTTTTCTGTTTGGGAATAACCTTCGCCTTTTTATTCCTGTTAATGTTATGAAACACCCCTTGTCTGACCCCACAGTAACTGACTTTATCCACCCAGCTGCAGTTTTTAGCTTGTATATGTTTTATGGCTCGGACCCTGGCTGGGGTGCCTTCCTTCTGTAGTTTTCATGTTCCTTCACATAACTGAACCAAATGCTGCTCAGTGGCTTAGCTATGGGTGGCCGGAGGGGGCTGTCCACCCCGGGCGGCATTATTGGGCAAAAGGCTCAGTACAATTCATGTGTAAGCAGCAGTGTTCGGAAAAATATTACTCATGAATGAAAAAAGTCAAATTCTCTGATTTTTATCCACAAACGCTTCAAAAATAATTTTCAGACTGTCCTTCTGTGACGGCATCAGACACAGCAGTTGAAATTTTTGAGGCAATAACAAAAATAAACATATACATTACACCAATAATAATTTCTAGGAAGATAAACAACTAATTTATAATTTAGTTTCGTTATCAATCCAAATGCGCTCTTGCTCTACGCAGAAAACGTCCCCACCTGTCACTTGTACACTACACTGGTTCTGGTTTTCGCAGCGTAATTATATTAAACTTATAATCAGAACACGGCCAATCAGTGCGTCTATACTATATTCTTGTCTGGTTGATGATTATAATTATATGTGAAAAATTATTTCTGTTTCTCTATATATGGATAAATATATGCAAATTTTATCTTAGTTTTTCTCTCTACATCATTTTAATTTTCTATTTAAATAGATTAACATATTCAGATATGTTGGAGGGCGACAAATTGAAGAACCACCCCGCCCCAAACGGCACAAACTCGAGCTACACCACTGATGCTGCTAAGCTGTTGGGAGAGCAAGTGAAGAATTGTGTGTGTGTGTGTCAAGGGTTGGACCCTGCCCGACAATGGAGAGGGAAAGGAACTTCAGCCCCCTTGAGTCTGAAGTGGATTAAGGGGTTTTGATAATGGATTTGTGTGATGAGCTATTGACCTGTCTAAGGCCAGTTGCTGCTTTACACCCATTGATGCTGGTGTGGACACAATGCTGACAATGAAATGGTGGGACTAGAAAGTGGTCTCTGACGTATCATGCAAATCCGTTATCAAAACCCCTTAACCCACTTCAGAGTCAAGGGGGCTGAAGCCTCTCCCTGCTAAAGATAATCACTGGATTAAGTATCCACTATGTAATAAAACACTAAGGTGTGTGTGTGTGTCCAGTCCCTGCGAACAATCTGATTGGTCAGTTTAGCTTGAGTGTTATTGGTCAGTTTAGCTTTGGTGATGAGATTGAAAGATAAAGTGCGAGTGTCAGCCCCACAAGGAGGAGTAAAGGCAGGGAAGACACGCTAAGAGTCGCCTACAAGGACAGGATGTAGAAAAATTAACAAGAGGCCGAGTTGACAGTTGCCGCTGTTGCCTACTCCTTCTCCTTCTCCTCCTTTCTCTCCTACAGATTGGATGACCGCCAGTCTCAGTGACATCACTTCCTGGTTACCATTGCCTGGCCACACCCCTTCCATTCTGGCTTCCTCTTAAGGGGCAGTGCCACCATGTTTCATTTTTTGTTTTTTCCCATTCAATTATATGGGATGCCCAACTCCTTATCTTTGTCTTTTTGTGTTTCTTACACATAATAGTGTTTATTTATATTCATTTTTACAGATGAATGTCATCAAGGTGTCAGTCACATGAACGCCTCTGTAGTCTGCCACATGCATGCCGAGGTAATTAGAGAAGTGTGCAGGAAGAATGAAACAGCTGAGTTTCATTTTACATTTAATTTCACAATTGCAAAACTGAATACAAATATTTTAGAGGATAAAAAAAAATGTATACGTTTTTTGGTTTTAATGCCTGTTCTGTGTGTTTTGTTGTTTAGAAGTAAATTTTATTTTTTCCAAAAATAATTAATATTATTTTGTCAACAATGTCTGATGGGAGTACTGTGTTATGAAGGCCATATCACATATCATATTGCACATGGAGAAAGGGATACACCTCAGGCCTAGTAAGGAAATGGGCTTCGGCCACAAAAAGGTGCCCTCGCCTCAGATGGTGATGTTGAACTCACTGGCACTGCATAGTAGTCTTGCATGGTATACCAATACTAAAAAAAAGTACCAAACCCTGAAAATGGGACTGTACCAGTGTTCTGCTAAATACAGTATTACCAGCACCACACCTAGCGCTCGGACCCCCAAGGGAAATGCTCTTCAAAGCAATATTTGTTTTTTTTAGTGTGCTCAACACTCACCAAAGTGGGTTCCACATTATCATATGTGCATATCTGCCCACTCGAAACTCCAAGAAGGAACAGCCCCCCAGTCCTGATTAGAAATTAAAGGGTAAAGTGTGGCAGTCGGGTTGCATCTGACCCAATACCACAGGGCCAGATGGTTCATGTGTGGTTTTGGGGGTGAAGTAGCTGGAAACCAGTGGAGGAAGTCATCTTTTATGAGGTGCAAAAGCTGGTATCGGTAAGAAAATGTCAAAATTTTAATATCGATCCTACATGGTGAGCCAGCAGTGCAGGAGTACGGTTTATGTGTGCCGAGTGTTCATTCAGGAGGTCCACCCGCCATTCCACCGTAACTGACTGCTCAGCCAACGACACAGTCGTTTGTGCTGGTAGTGGAAAGAGCAAGAATGGGCAAGACCAAGGGCTGAGGTGGCACAAGAGAGGCATGAGTCAATCAGAGCAGCGTCCCTACCACAGTCACAGTGAGAACGGGCCACCAGGCAAAAACACATCAAAGCAACAGCAGATCCTGGAGTCGGCGACAGGTCAGTGGTGAAGGAGCGGATGGAAACTTGTACAGAAAAACAGATGGACTGCAGCGAGTGAGTTACCAGCCGAGGGAGAGGCATTCCAGAATGTACAACTTGCACCTTGTCACAAGTGGGATATGGCAGCTGGTGGCCAAAGAACGTAACAACTGGAAAAACATCACCTGGCTTGATGAATGGAGCGCCTTCATGGCTAGAATGTGGAGTGAAAACACAACGAGCCTGTGGATTAAATCATGAGGGGTCAAGAGACAAGCTGGCGGTGGTGCAGCTGTGACCTTTTGTGGCACACCGTGAGTTCCTTTCAAGTGGACTAAAGTTTGAGACATCAGGATAACGGGACAATGGCACAAGGCTAGGAAACCTCTGGAATGACTCCAAAAACATTAGTGTGAGTTCAGCTTAGTCCAGGCGGGTGTTCCTGGGATAAGATGGGATGAATTAGAGTTGATGTGGAGCGACACCACTCTGTGTCCCACTGAGTTCATTGCCTTTGTGTGGGTAAATTGGGAAACAATTCGCTGTTAGTGAGGCAGAAGGTGGATGTTCAGAGTGGTGGCTCCAGCGTCTTAGGCTCTTTTTTTAATTTGGAAAATTCCTTCCAAAATTTGCTCTGTCACTTTTAAGAATGGAAAGGAATGAAGTAGTGCATTAAATATCCAACCCCATAATCGAGTTTGAGGGCTACAGCATATCCTGTCACCCTTTTCCACTGCGGAGCACCCACACGCCAGTCCAGTTTAGAACCGCCGACTATCCTAAAGATGTTAGAAAGAAGTTGACAGAGAGACATGAGAAGAACATGCAAACCGCACCCTAACGGAGCCTGGGCTCAGTAGCTGCTACTGTGCTGTCCTAAAGTATTCAGAATACAACAACAACATGCAGTGCAGTCCCAAGGATCCAGCAATCTGGATTCGAATCGCATGTCCAGCTGTTTGCACTTTCTCTCCACCTTTCTAGGTGAGGCTAATAGGCAACTTGGAACAGCCTGTGTGACAGAGTCGGCCATGTCATGGACTGACACCTTCTTCAAGGCTCTGATTGCCTCCCAACTCTGAATTGAGGTTCCGTATATACTCGCGTATAAGTCGGGTCTTGAAATCGATCATAAAATCAGACCCCGATTTATACGCCTGTTCCAAAATGCAACACTTGTTTGCCTCCTCCAATCTCGCACCAGTTTCTTAGACACATCGAATTTTGTTGCAGCAGCACAGTTACCGATTTCGTTCGCTACTTCAGCGATGTTTAATTTTAAACCAGCTTCATATATTCTTCTGATCGAACGCTCCATCGTAGATAAGAGATGCTCTTGCGATAAAGGTGTATGAAAGTGTGAGATACAAAAAACACAAAACAGTGCAAACGTCGCTTCGGAATAGTTTGGGTATTACTGTGTGGTCACGTAGCCACAATACATAGAAATAAAAGGCAGTGTGCTCCGTGGTTACTCTCTCAGGTGGGCGTTAGTATATCGTAATCTCTTGGACCAATAGCACGAGTTTTCCACATTTGACTTAAAGGACAGACATTATAAAATACCAGAAATCATACGGTAAAATCAAGTCCCGACTTATCCGCGGGAGAACTTATACGCGAGTATATATAGTAATGGCGGCACGGTGGCGCAGTGGGTAGTGCTGCTGCCTCGCAGTTGGGAGACCTGGGGACCCGGGTTCGCTTCCCGGGTCCTCCCTGCGTGGAGTTTGCATGTTCTCCCCGTGTCTGTGTGGGTTTCCTCCGGGTGCTCCGGTTTCCTCCCACAGTCCAAAGACATGCAGGTTAGGTGGATTGGCGATTCTAAATTGGCCCTAGTGTGTGCTTGGTGTGTGGGTGTGTTTGTGTGTGTCCTGCGGTGGGTTGGCACCCTGCCCAGGATTGGTTCCTGCCTTGTGCCCTGTGTTGGCTGGGATTGGCTCCAGCAGACCCCCGTGACCCTGTGTTCGGATTCAGCGGGTTGGAAAATGGATGGATGGATATATAGTAATTGGTATCATACATGCGTGTTTAGGGGGCTTCATCGAGGATTATACACCATCTTTTTGGATGAGTACCTGTTAGGGGCCAGAGGCTCATTCTTCATGCAAGTCTTGACGTGACATCCGCCATGTCTTCCACCTCAGTGAAGTTCATTTGCCTGTGCAGTGACATGGACTTGTAAGGTCAGGATTTGGTTACTCAAAGCTGCCACAAGTGACCCCGAGGTCCACCAGTCCTGTCACTCTCTGGAAATCCTACCGACTACACCACTGTAAAAGAATACCAACGAGATGTAAGAAGGGTTAGGGCAACTCCGGGTGAACCCCATTTAATGGCAGATGATTTACTGTATAAAGAATAAACTGTGAAGAAGACCACCAATGCACTGTCAGAAAGCGATGGCTCATGCAGACTCAAGTCCAGACAGAAGAGGTCCACCAGCCTGCGGTCGTCGGATCTGGAAACACAAGACAGAGAAGAGATGTCAGTGACTGTGCCAACCCACAGTTTGGTGAGGAATTACAGGCAGCACTGATGGCTAAGCACGGGAGTATGACAGCGGGTGTGAGAATGAGAATGCTGGGAGTCAGTCAGGCCCTATGATAACTTTATGTGTCCTCTGATTCTGGCCTGGTGATTTCTGGTGCTCACAGCTCCAGAGTGCTATTTGAATGTCCTCCCCAACTCTGTAGTACTAGGGTGTTGTACCGTGTTAGCCATTATGAATGTAGAGAAAAGCCAAGCAAAATGACACCTTTTATTGGCTAACTAAAAAGATTACAATATGCAAGCTTTCATCTTGCCTGAAGAAGGGGCCTGAGTTGCCTCGAAAGCTTGCATATTGTAATCTTTTTAGTTAGCCAATAAAAGGTGTCATTTTGCTTGGCTTTTCTCCCCAACTCTGTATTTTTATTTTTTGCCTTTTGAGGCTCCTATCGGGTGGCACAGTGGTAGCGCTGCTGCCTCACAGTTAGGAGACATGGGTTCGCTTCCCAGGTCCTCCCTACGTGGAGTTTGCATGTTCTCCCCGTGTCTGTGTGGGTTTTCTCCCACAGTCCAAAGACATGCAGGTTAGGTGCAGTGGCGATCCCAAATTGTCCCTAGTGTGTGCTTGGTGTGTGGGTGGGTGTGCCCTATGGTGGGCTGGCACCCTGCCCGGGATTTGTTCCTACCTTGCGCCCTGTGCTGGCTGGGATTGGCTCCAGCAGACCCCCGTGACCCTGTGTTCGAATTTAACGGGCTGGACGATGACTGACTGGATGCTCCAATCTTCCTCCCACATCCCACAGACCAACTTACTAAGCTGTCCATCAAGTCCAAATCGGCCTGCTGTGACTTTGTATTTCAGCGAGTGCCATGATGGACCAGCACCTCTTCCAGGCTTCGCTTCTGCTCTCGGGACAGACACCAGCTCCCCACCACCCGGTCAACCCTGTTTTGGATTCATGTAAAAGAATCTCAAAAATACGAAAAAGCCACAAAGGAGCCAAGCAGAGCTGGTGCTGCTCGACAGTTCAGATGAGAGGCTGCCGCTCATAAACTATAATTAAACAAAGTGTGAGATGAGATTTGTCTTATTCAATATTTATGGTACAGATTTTGGACTACCGTATATTTTGCCCAATAAGCATGAAGAATCTGCGCTTATAATCCACAAAGAGGGCAAACACATTTAACAGATAAACAATTCCTACAGTTGCTAATGGGCGAAGTGAGCATTTCTATATTGGGATGTGACATTTCATTTGAAGAGCCTGCTGTTTTTCTATTCCAGTAATTCTTTGCAATAAAATACAGAAATTAGACCAGGGGAAATTTAAAGTCAGCCAATTAATGGCTAAAATCTGCTTACAAACCAGAAATAAACAAATTAATTAAATCAGTAATACAAATGCCAGAAAAAATCAAAACAGTGTTAGAAATATTGTGTGTCAAATCCATCTTACCGCCTCAGCACTTCTCGGAGTCTGCGCCTCTCGCCAGATGGAGGACTTTGTTTAAAAAAAAATTAAAAAATCTCACTCCAGCCATCTTTTGAGTTTCTTTACATTTTATCTTTTAGCTCAAAGTTTCTTTGGAAAATAATCCTAAAGCTTACATTGGGACCGTCTGGATGGAGCCAACCCGTCAAGTGTGTTGGTTTTCATTTTGAGCTTCACCCCAAAAAAGATGACTGCCAGCATTCAGTGACGGTAGAAGTGGAATAAGTTGTGTTATCACGTAGACGGACAAACTCCTCACGTGGACACAACTCGACAGTCGAAGCTCCATGGGAGGTGAAACATCAGAACGACTGCGATGAGCACCGGCCATTCAGCCCAACCAAGCCTCCTACAGCGGATCTGGTAAGTATTCAGGCCCCTTTGCTTTCTGCACACTTTATTCCATTAAATGGATACATTTTGCCATTCCTGCCCTTCCATCTTCACCCAGTAATCCAAAATGACAATGGCAAAGAGTAAACCTGATTTCAGAAAGATTTGCAAATTTACAAAAAAATCAACAACTGAAATCTCTCATTCATTTACATATTCGGACCCTTAATTTGGCAGTAATTACAGTTTTAAGTCTCCACAAGCTTTGCACGCCTGGGTTTGGGCAGTTTATCCCATTCTTCCTGGCAGATCTTCTCAGGCTCCGTTAGACTGAATTGGAAGTGTCTGCAGTCTGCCGTGTTCTGGCCTCTGGGCCACTTCAGGACTGTCAGAGAGTTGTCCCAAAGCCACCCCATTGTTGTCCCAGCTGTCATTGTCATGCTCAAAGGGTGAACTGTCGCCCCAGTCACTCTGGAGCAGGTTTTCTTCAAGGACCCTCTCTGTACGTGTCTCCATTCATCCTTCCTTTTACTTCTAACCCGTCTCTCAAGGGAAGCACCCCCATGGCATTATGCTGCCACCTCCATGCTTCACTGTAGAGGTGGTACTAGGCATGTGATGGGCAGTGCCTGGTCTTCACCAGGCATGGATTTTTTCCAAGATGTGAACTATACATCAGACCCGAGAATCTTTTCCAGAATGCCATCCTATATCCCTTTTACTCAAGAGTGGCCTCCGTCTTGGCACTCTACCATAAGTGCCCATTTGATGGAGTGCTACTGAGATGGTCACCCTTCCAGCCCATTCTCCCATCATAGCAGAGGACTTCTGAAGCTCTGTTGGAGTGACCATTGGGTTTTAGAGTAACCAGTGGGTTCTTTGTCACTTCCCTCACCACAACACTTCTTGCCAGGGCAGCCAACTCTAGGAAGAGTCCTGTGGGTTTCCAAAATTCTTCCATTTTATTATTATTAAGACCACTGTGGTTGTCCTGCCTCAGCACAATTTTATCACAGATGTCTTCAGACACTTTCTTGGACTTCATGGTTTGGTCTTTCTCCTGACGTGCAGTGTGAACTGTGGACCCCCTATACACAGGAGGTGTGAGCCTTCCTAAAAGATGCCCAGTCAGTTCACTTTGCCACAGGTCAACTTCTCTCAAGTTCTGCGCACTTCCCAAGAGAATTCAAACAATCAGGAGGCACCTGAACATAAGCAGAAGTGCCACAGCAAAGGCTCTGAAGGCTTACATGAATGAGCGGTTTCCGTTTTTTGATTTTTATTAACTTTGGAAACCTTTCTGGGAACGTGTTTTAACTTCGTCATTATGGGGTTTTGAGTACAGGCTGGTAGGCAAAAATGGAAGATGCATCCAACCACCTTAATAAGAAGACAAGTGTCTCTCCATTACATGCCATTTAGTATGGGATTCATAAAAACAGTGCTAATGTTTGTGACGCGCCATCTGTTGGAATGAAAAATGCAATGCATTTTATTACTACATGCATTAAGAAGGGGCCTGAGTTGCCTCGAAAGCTTTCATATTGTAATCTTATTAGTTAGCCAATAAAAGGTGTCATTTTGCTTGGCTTTTCTCTACATTCATAATGGCTAACACGGTACAACACTCCAGTACTACATGCATTACAAAATACATTCCAATAGAATGTTAATGGCAAATACACCGAGGTCTACATTAATTACTGAGATTTCAGCTCGTCTTAGACGGGGAGCACAGCTAGTTTAAAATAATTTGTTTCTTGATCTGATACTTGGTCCACAGCTTTACAGCCAAGCTGATCTCCTATCCATGGAAAAGCCATCCAACATACCAGGAACTTTAGAATCAGCAGATGGAAGCACTGTGTCCTCAGACAGGACAGCCCAGCACAAACTCCGCTATCAGATGCCCAGAAAAGAAAAGTCCTCTGAAGTACTTTGAGTTTTAGAATCAACAGACTATTTTATGAGTCAGTCCACCATATTCACCTAGATCTGAAGTTCACCGAAGTCCTACTGCCCACCACACTACTTGGCAATTTATTCCACGTCTCTTTGGGTTCTTTGTAGCATTTGTGTAAAATTTTTCAATCATGTCTTCCATGGCCTTGTTGTTCAGAAAAGCTTTCTTGTAGAAGGAACTGTGAATTGTGCTCAGTACGCCAGGATTCTTCTGCAGAATGTTAGTCATCCTAACATAAAATGAACTCTGTACAATCCTGTTTCAGAAAATGGCACAGTTGTAGTCGCTGCCACCTGACACCCCCAGAGACCTGGCGTTTTAATGTCTGTGTGGAATCTTCATGTGTCTTTGTGCAGGTTTGGCTCACTGGTGACTAAACTGGCCCCAAGCGAGTGGGTGTCTGCGTGACGTGTCCTGTGATGGACTGGCAGCACATCTACAGAAGATCATCACCTTGACCTCTACCTCGAGATCCTCAAAGTTGGCTTAAGCTGGTGCAACACATGGACTTGTATCAGATCTGATGCAATTTAATTTGAAATAGTCCTGGGGGAAACAGAGCTGGACGGCATGGTGGCGCAGTGGGTAGCGCTGCTGCCTCGCAGTAAGGTTCGCTTCCCAGGTCCTCCCAGCGTGGAGTTTGCATGTTCTCCCCGTGTTTGCGTGGGTTTCCTCCCACAGTCCAAAGACATGCAAGTTAGGTGGATTGGCGATTCTAAATTGGCTCAAGTGTGTGCTTGGTGTGTGTGAGTGTGTCCTGCGGTAGGTTGGCACCCTGCCCGGGATTGGTTCCTGCCTTGCGCCCTGTGTTGGCCAGGATTGGCTCCAGCAGACCCCTGTGACCCTGTGTTCGGATTCAGCGAGTTGGAAAATGGATGGATGGATGGATGGATGGAAACAGAGCTGGAGTTAGACATGGTGAGACCCCAACAGACAAGCAGGCTGTGTAACAAGTGAAGTTGGCAAGAATACAACAAAGATGAGTAACAAACCCGTGTGTTGGTGGAGAAAGGGTTACTCCATTAGAACATTTAAAACATGCAAGAAAAACAAATTACAAATGTCCTCAAGTTTATAGAGACTCTTCAACAGTAAGGCCCTTAGCTATTTCGTTAATGTCTACTGTACATTGTGCCCACTGCAAACAACAAGGCGCTGTGGTTGTTCACATGGGAGACGGGCTTTGAGTCCCAGACTCGTCACTTGCATCATCATCATGAAACTTGGCACACATGTTTCTCATTGGTCAACTATAAATACTGTATGGTGAAATCAACCTTAACCCACCCACTTCTGGGTACGGTGGGGGGGGTTCTTGCGGTCTTGTATGCATGTTATCATCGAGCTGACACTCAGAACGACCACCAGAGGGCGAACTGGAGGTGACTGCCAACATTCTTTATGTTTGCGCGCCACCACACCCTGTTGCTTTTGAAATTAAATAGAGTTGGCCCGTTCCGAGCATCAACTGGATGATAATATACATACAAGACCGCAAGACAAGCACATTAGTGAGTCTTCATTGTTTGTTAATTTATTTTTATTTTTAAAGTTGTATTTTTTTAATTATTTTTTTCTCAAACAAGTAAAAAAAAAACATTTTATTAGTACTAAAATGCATTGCATTTGTTTATTCCAACAGATGGTGGCACATTATCATTATCCATCCATCCATCCATTATCCAACCCGCTATATCCTAACTACAGGTCATGGGGGTCTGCTGGAGCCAAACCCAGCCAACACAGAGTGCAAGGCAGGATACAAACCCTGGGCAGGGCGCCAGCCCACCACAGAGCACACACACACACACCAAGCACACACACTAGGGACAATTTAGAATCGCCAATGCACCAAACCTGCATGTCTGTGGGAGGAAACCAGAGTACCTGGAGGAAAGCCATGCAGACACGGGGAGAACATGCAAACTCCACACAGGGATGACTCAGGAAGCGAACCTGGGTCTTCTAATTGTGAGGCAGCAGTGCTACCCATTACAAACATTATTAGTAATAAACTGCATTGCATTTGTCATTCCAACAGATGGCAGCACATTACAAACATTATTAGTAATACAATGCATTGCATTTGTCATTCCAACAGATCGCGGCACATTACAAAAATTATTAGTAATAAAATGCATTGCGTTTGACATTCCAACAGATGGTGGCAAATTTCAAACATTATTAGTAATAAACTGCATTGCATTTGTCATTCCAACAGATGGCGGCACATTACAAACATTATTAGTAATAATATGCGTTGCGTTTGACATTCCAACAGATGGCGACACATTACAAACATTGTTAGTAATAACCGTGACCCTGTAGTTAGGATATAGCGGGTTGGACAATGACTGACTGACTGCATTGCATCTGCCATTCCAACAGATGGCAGCACATTATGCGAGACTGGCTTTGAATCCCAGGCTCATCACTGTCTGTGAGGAGCTTGCATGTTCTCCTCAAGGTTTCCTCAAACCTCCCAAACATGTGCTTGTTAGGTTAGTTGGCCCCATGTGAGTGAGCGTGAACTGTGATGGACCGACGTACCACCCATGGTACCCAGCACTACTGGAATACACTGAATTTGATTACAATAAGTGGACTTGTCAAGCAGGGTGCTGGTCACCAGAACACGCAGCCTTTCTGTTCTGTTTTTACTGAAGATGTTCAGTGGTTTTGTTCACGTTGTGGCTGCCTTGTTGTCTGTAGGATTAGAGGCTCACAGTTTTTTTGGAGAGACAGCAATGCTTATAATAAACCTCTTCCCATCTGTGTGTCTTTCTCAGAAAACATACAAATATTTAACACAACATCGCTGAGCTTGTAAAGCCTACTTTTAACGCAGGCCATGGGTCACACCTCCATGCCAGCACTTGCGTCATTTGTCCTATTTCTTCTTAACTACAAGTTTGCACAGCTTCTGATTTGCGCCTTACATATAAAGTGGAGAAGCTGATGGAAGACCTCTGAAGGAATTTCATATCTCACTTTTTAACGTATCATCTCTAAGCCAGCCGGGCCTGAGCACCTGCGTAAGTGTGCTCTGTGATGGATGGGCATCCTCTCTGGGGTTTTTTCTTTGGAATTGGGGCCAGATGGATGGATGGATGGACATTTAACAGCTTTCTTACTGCTGCCATAAGTTTTGGGGATGGTGGATTTCTTTCTGCCCTGCTTACCACAGCTGTGGTGCCAGTTTTATTTTCTTTTGCAATGCCAACTGCCTTTAAAGGTACTTTATACTATAGTATACTCTCAAAGACGCTATATAAAAAGAAGTGTGTTTAGGTCAGCATTGGCATGCTGGTGCAGGCTGCAGGGTTTCCACTTCATTTTCTCATCTAAACTCTGCAAATGGCTGAATGGATTAAATCGTTGTGTTTTCTTCCTCTTCCTGCCAGCCAGTCTTCTGTGCTCAACTATTGAAGCACAGATGAAAAGAAAATCAATTTATTCAGATGTTCAAACTTCATGAATGGCACCCTGGTGAGCCCAACGTAGGCAGGCCCTCATACAGCAGCTGGCTTCTTTAGTGAGGCTTTGGGGTCGGCCTTGTCTCCGGTGGAGCTCCATAAAAGTTAGGGTCACACTTTAGGTATCCATTGTAAATCAGATATTAACACTTTATCAACAGTAATAAATTACTATTACAAATAAGATCTTGGAAATATGGCACTATTATTTTGCATTGTTTCATATCCACCTTAATAAAAAGATAAGTGTCTGTGTGACTGCTCATTTCCTATGTCTCTGTCATTCCAACAGATGGCAGCACATTACAAATGTTATTAGTAATAATAATAAAATAATAATACATTTTATTTATATAGTGACTTTCCCATGCTCAAGGTAATAAAATGTGTTGTGTTTGTCATTCCAACAGATGGCGGCACACTACAAATGTTATTAGTAATAAAATGCGTTGCTCTTGTCATTCCAACAGATGGCGGCATATTAAAAACGTTATTAGAAATCAAGTGTGCTGCATATGTCATTCCAACAGATGGCGTATCACAAACATTAACACTGCTTTTTTGAATCTTATACCAAATGGCATACAACAGAGACATCTGCATTGCATGGTGCACTGCAAGCGTTAACGCTGAGGTCTATGTTGATTATTTAGATTTCAGCCCATCTTAGAAGGGTAGCACAGCTTGTCAGGTTATAAAAACTTATAATATATTTTAGAATGTGCACATGTAATAACTGCTTACATAATGTATTTACATACAGCTGCTCCTTGACTCATCCTCAGGTGATTCCTGACATTTATTAGATGTTTCACCACTATCATGTTTTCTTCTAAAGGGTGCGCCTGCCTGGTTGATCAGGCCCGACCTGAGCCAGGTGGCTAATCCAAGACTTCTCACTTTTAAACTGTAACCACTGTGATGCTCTCTCTGCTTCTTCTCCCACAATGCTTCATATCTTCTGGCATTGCTGATGTCCAAGGTCTTCAGTGTCCTCCACAGTGATTGCCCTGAAAAACCCCAAAACTTCAACGTCCACTGGCAGGTGCTTTGCCTTACGTCCATTCTGTAAACTCCCATTAGCCAGCGGCTTCTATTTGTGAGTTTCCCACAGGACTGTCAATTCCAGCATCCATCCATCCATCCATTGTCCAACCCGCTGAATCCGAACACAGGGTCACGGGGGTCTGCTGGAGCCAATCCCAGCCAACACAGGGCACAAGGCAGGAACCAATCCCGGGCAGGGTGTCAACCCACCACAGGACACACACAAACACACCCACACACCAAGCACACACTAGGGCCAATTTAGAATCGCCAATCCACCTAACCGCATGTCTTTGGACTGTGGGAGGAAACCCACGCAGACACGGGGAGAACATGCAAACTCCACGCAGGGAGGACCCGGGAAGTGAACCCAGGTCCCCACGCAATTCCAGCATGATGATGGTTTTAATTGTCCTACACCAAATGACCAAATCTGGCCTTACTTAGCACTGTGTTTTTTTTCTATGTCCTTTGGGAAGATGAGTTACTATCAGAGGGCCACCATCACCTCTCAATCTATCACTTCCACTGATGTTAGGGGTCTTCTCTCCATGACTGGTAAACTGGATAAACTAAAGTACTACCAAGATTTGACTAGAGGAAAGAAAAGTCGTAACAATTACCATAGGAGAACCTGCAGAGGGATCAATAAGGTCCTCCGGGGAAGAGTGCAGTCCAATATGTCTTCCCAGTCCTTGGGCCCTTCTCCACTCCCAGCACTGAAAGGTCAAACAAAAATCCCAAAGGAATGTGGACATCCCTAAAGTCGTCCAAGCAGGACCTGAAGGAACAAGTTGTGAAAAGATCAGACTCGACACACTTAAAAAGGTTTGGGGCAGCCACCCGTATATTACCCCTGGCTGCAATGGGTTCATCTTTTAGACAAGTGTCTTGGTTGGAGTCCAGACATGAACGGCTGAAAGTTTGGCAAGTTGGCAGTTTTAAGTGATCAAAGTGGAAGTGATGTAGAGGAACCAGAAGTGACCTTCTTCTGACGTTAGTCTAGACGCCGGAACCAGAAGTGACGTCTTCAGTGTTGAGTCAGACTGGTTTTCCCACAGCTGGTCTGTAGAGATAACAGGAGAAGGTTTAGTGCACCCTGCCACCTGCTGGCCTGGTGTGGAATTACCTTCGCTTGGTTCATACAGCGTCCTCCTACTTGCACGTGTGTGACAAAGTCAAATGAAAACCTTCAGATTAAAAGATAAAGGGAAGGACAACAAAGAGTGGAACAACAAATGAGTGACGTTTAAGCTTCATTGTAAATGTGACGATAGGTTGAAAACTGGAGTGGGCTTCAGAGGGTACGAGTGTGAACTGTGATGCGTATTGGATTGCTCCTTCCGAGTCCTAACTTGTGGCATGGACATCTGGTGAAGACCCATGGCTGCTCACATTTCTCCACTACATGTTCAGTGCTCTCCGGGGGTGACAGCCTGGGTAGATCCTGTCCCAACTCCTCATGGTGCCAGCTTCTGCTAATTACTCTACTTAAGCAGGATATCTGATGGTTCAACACTCGCTTGTGTTTACAGTACCGATGTAGGTGACACTCATCTTCAGCTACCATCCCAGGCTTATTCAACACATGAGAATCAGGCTCTGTTGAAGTAAATACCACAGCACAGTGAGATGTCCTTCCTCTTCCTCTTTCTTGTAGGGAACTGGCTCTTCACACATTTACACATTCTTTTCATGTCTACATGGATGTTTCTTCACTTTTTTCCTCCCATATCTCCCAAGACGTGCAGTTTTGGTTAAGGGGTGACTCTAAATTGGGATATCAGGGTGTGCATGAATGAGGCCTGTGATATACTGGCACCCTCTTCAAGCTTGGGTCCAGTGTTTGGCACAGTGCTGCCATTGGCAACTCTCGATGGATTAAGTGGGATCAGAAAATGGAGGGATAATTTATTTTCATCATTTTGGGGGCATGTAGCAAACTTTCTTGTGGTGCCCCTGTTAATCTGCCCTACCAGGCAGAGACACTACACATAGTCCACTGCACTCATTTAGGGTTGGTAAAAGGATAAACCCTCGGTCCCGAAGATGTCCAAGTTTTGAGTTGTTACCTTCAATGCTGAAGGCATGTCTGCCAACAAAGCGCAACTCCTTAAATCACTCAATGCTGATGTTATATGTCTGCAGGAGATCCACAATACCAGGAATGGACCTTCTCATCTTCCATCCAAGCTCGTTTCAGGGAAGTGAGATATATCCATCCATCCATCCATTTTCCAACCCGCTGAATCCGAACACAGGGTCACGGGGGTCTGCTGGAGCCAATCCCAGCCAACACAGGGCACAAGGCAGGGAACCAATCCCGGGCAGGGTGCCAACCCACCGCAGGACACACACAAACACACCCACACACTAAGCACACACTAGGGCCAATTTAGAATCGCCAATCCACCTAACCTGCATGTCTTTGGACTGTGGGAGGAAACCGGAGCACCCGGAGGAAACCCACGCAGACACGGGGAGAACATGCAAACTCCACGCAGGGAGGACCCGGGAAGCGAACCCAGGTCCCCAGGTCTCCCAACTGCGAGGCAGCAGCGCTACCCACTGTGCCACCGTGCCGCCCAAGTGAGATATATGTCCAGGACAAATCCACCATTCTGATAAGCAGAGATTTAACAAACAAGGCGACTGAGATCCTGGCTGTGGAAATGGAACACCTGAACATCACATCGGTACACAAGCCTCCTCCAACCCCATTTAACTGGCCTCAGGCAGTCCAGCTTGAACCAAACGCCCACCTTACAGTAGGTGACTTTAATAGTCACAATACCATCTGGGGATACAGTCAAACCAATAAAGATGGTGAAGCTGTGGAAGAATGGGCACTAGCTAGTAACCTCACAATTCTCTACAATGCTAAAGACAAGCCATCCTTCCAAAGTGCTCGCTGGAAACGAGGGTACACTTCAGACCTGGTTTTTGCCTCATCAAGACACTACCCAAACTTTAGAAAAGTCCAC
Organism: Erpetoichthys calabaricus; assembly: GCF_900747795.2. NCBI lineage: Eukaryota > Metazoa > Chordata > Cladistia > Polypteriformes > Polypteridae > Erpetoichthys > Erpetoichthys calabaricus. The sequence goes on from NC_041399.2 coordinate 194,290,358, forward strand.
CACAAGTCCCATTCCTAAAGTCCCAACACCAACCGATCCTAATTGACATCAAGCCCATAGTAAGACCTAGAGAGACACAATCAAAGCCAAGGTTCCACTTTTGGAAAGCCAGCAGACCTGGAGGCTGACATCTTAAACATCAGACCCGTCCCACAGTGCTATGCAGAGTTCCAGCATACTGTATGGGAATGCTCTAGAAGTAACATCCCGAGCGGCTGTAGGAAAGAGTACATCCTAGGCTTCAGCCGAGAAAGCAAGGCTCTTGACAGAGATTACATCCAAGCACGTAATGAGGACCCCTTTGCTGAGAATACAATAGAGCTCGGGGAAACCCTTGTTAAGTGAGGAAAGGAAAGATCGGTGGATGGAAGTCATAATGAACGTCGATATGACTAGTAGTAGCAAAAAGGCCTGCCAAAGGTACGGCAGCTGTAACATCTAATGAGGTGGCACGCCAGTTGTTACTCAACGGGAAACCACCAAGTAAGGAAAAAGGTTACCTCAAGAAAATGAAAAAAGACATGGGTCAAGTCATGAACACCAGTGACCACCACTTTGATCCATTTGTCTTAGAAGAACTGAATGACGCTTTAAAACAACTGAAGCCTGGTAAAGATGCTGGATTAGACGGGATTACAACAGAGATCATTAGAGATTAGATCTCCCGGCTGGCCTGGGAACACCTCGGGGTCCCCCTAGAGGAGCCTGGAGGAGGTGGCTGGGGAGAGAGAGGTCTGGGCTTCCCTGCTTAGGCTGCTGCCCCCGCAGACAAAACTTCAGATAAGCGATGGACAATGGATGGATGGACAACAGAGATCATGCAGCACTTTGGTGATTAAACTAAAGAGTAGCTTCTCTCATTACTTAACATCTGTGCCACATCATATCGTATCCCAAAGATCTGGGGCCTCATGTATAAACAGTGCGTACACACAGAAATGTTGCGTACAAACATTTCCACACTCAAATCACGATGTATAAAACCTAAACTTGGTGTAAAGCCACGCACATTTCCATGGTACCTCATGCCCTGGCATACACAATTTCTCCGCTCGGTTTTGCAGACTGGCGGCACCCAGCGTCAAAGCAGTGCTACTGTTCCTGCGTGGACACCCTTTCTTTCTTAGACCCACATTCCTGACGTGGCTTTATAAATACACTGAAACTAACTGCATATTGTTTATTAGTGTAATGCATCTGATTGTAATTAACCTGCAGCAATATAATGGTCCAGGGAATGGCCATAGTATTCCAAATACCATAACTGCTTTAGCGTTGTTACTCTCACTGCATCTTCTTCTTCTTTCAGCTGCGGCCATTAGGTGCTGCCACAGCAGATCATCTTTTTCCATATTACTCTCACTGCACCACTCGGAGTATTTATATCACTGTATCTGAGTGGGGAATCACAGCAGCAGCTGATCGGAAAGAGAAATATCGGTATACAGCATGAAGCAGACGCTGCCTGAGCCAAGGCAAAATGTTTCAGAGACTTTCCTGTACGGACCCTCGCGGTTTAGTAAAACGTTTCATCCGAAGAACTATAAACGCACTCAAATAGTCCATCAAGTGCTCCTTGTAGAACTGTTTGTACTTATAAGTACAATTACCCCACTGTAAACTTGCACTACAGTTATAATATTCCACAACCTGCGCCACTTTATAAAGCGCTTATTTACATATGATGATGATATCATTTTTAAGATGAAATGCAGCAAAATATGTTGATTATATTATACAGATAAAACTTTAACTTCATTTAAATAATCTGTATTGTTATTAATTAAACATGTGTGAGGACACGGTGCCGCAGTGCTAGCTAGTTCATGGATTGTTCCTGCATTGCGTTGTATTCTTGCTGGTGCTGACGCGACACTCGAAGGATAGACGGATATAATAATTAAACATGTACTACGAAGATATTTCAATGTTCCTTAAAAGTTTTGAAGAATCGGAGTTCTAAGCTTACAGATGGCTTAACGTCTATTACAGAGCTGATTGTGTGGCGATTGGGTATTCGGAGAAAGAAAAGTAAGGACAGGAATTGGAGGTTAGTACGTTTGAAAGAGACAGTACTTCTGTAATAAATTATTTCATTGAAGGTCACGAATGGCACAGCAAGCCTCTTGCGTGAGACATGAACAAGCACTGCACCACCGTGTTCCCATGTTTAATAACATGCTTTAACTCATATCATCATGAAAAAGATATCACGTATACATCTCAGTATTTTAATTATTCAGAGAGCTGTAATATCACGAATGTAATGGATTCTGTGTCCTGTTGGAGAAAAAGAAAGCCAGTTTAAGAAGCAGGTAGTGATTTACACACATAGAGCACATAGAAGATCGAATACAGAACAAAGCATTTAACGTGCTACTTTGGTTACAATGGGATTTGAGAAACTAGTAAAATAAACGATTTTAAGATGAAGTTTATGATGTTCTACTTTAATGGCAAAATAAACTACGTGATTAAAGTGGAAATTTCGAGATTAAAGTTGACATTTCGTGCTTTTTTCCCCACTGTGTGCCTATTTTTTTTGTCTGTACCCTAATAAGCTTTCATATGACACTCAGACGGTGGGCTACGAGTCGCCTTTTCACGGCGACTTTGATATGTGATTTCTTTTTTATTTCGGGCACTGGACGACTTTGTGAACTTGATCTTTCGAGTTTCTCCGACACTCTGTCACTCGATCAGCTTCATTTTGTTGATTATACCACTGTTTATACCAACAAATAGTACGTTTTTCCTTTGCCTCCACTTGGTATTCGCTGAAATTCTTATATTTTCCCCCGTGCTTTTAATAATAATAATAATAATAATAATTCATTACATTTATATAGCGCTTTTCTCAGTACTCAAAGTGCTATCCACACAGGGAGGAACCGGGAAGCGAACCCACAATTTTCCATAGTCTCCTTACTGCAAAGCAGCAGCACGTTTTCCCATTGTCTTTTCACAGAAGGCTGTTTATATTGATTTGCATATTCAAAGAGGCGTAATTCTGGGAGGTGTTGGGGCGGGGCTGAAGGCGCGTGCACGTGCGTTACTTTTCACGCTGATCGGGATTTATGTAGCGGAAGAACGTTGAAGTTTGCGTACGTACAGATTCCTGCATCTGAATTTTTCTGTGCGTACGCACATTCCCGCTTTTGTGCTTACGCCATGTTATAGTGTGAGTTCTACGCACAGCGTTATACATGAGGCCCCTGGAGAAGTGCAAAACTTGTGCCACTACTGAAACCTGAAAAAAAACCCACAAGAACCAAAAAGTTACCACCCAATGTCACTGTTATGCATCTTACATAAGGTACAGTCAAATGAAAAAGTTTGGGAACCCCTCTCAGCCAGCATAATAATATACTCTCCTTTCAACAAAAAAGATAACAGTGGTCTGTCTTTCATTTCCTAGGAACATTTGAGCACTGGGGTGTTTTCCGAACAAAGATATTTAGTGATAACAGCATAGGAGAGACATCCCCACCCACAATTACAGCAGCGCAGGTGAGCAGAGAGCTGAGGAAACTTTGTGCAAATACAACAAACAACAACACTTATGTGGCCCCGCGACAGACTGGAGACTGAAACTGCACACAGGACTCCAGATGAGGAGTCACCGGTGTGTTATAAAGCTTGAGCAGAACCTCCTTGGACTTGTACTCCACACATGTTATCTAACCTAACATTCTGTTAGCCTTCTTAATGGCTTCTGAACACTGTCGGGAAGTCGATAGCTTAGAGTCCACTATGACTCCTAAATCCTTCTCATAAGGTGTACTCTCGATTTTCCGACCGCCCGTTGCGTATTCAAACCTAACATTTTTACTTCCTATGTGTAATACTTTACATTTACTGACGTTAAATTTCATCTGCCGCAAATCTGCCCAAGCCTGTCTGCTATCCAAGTCCTTCTGTAATGATATAACGGATTCCAAATTATCTGCTAATCCACCTATCTTGGTATCATCTGCAAACTTAACCAGCTTGTTACTTATATTCCTATGTAAATCATTTATATATATTAAAAATAGCAGCGGCCCTAGCACTGACCCCTGTGGAACACCACTCTTAACATTCTGATGAGGTTCCTCACACCATCACCCTCTGCTTCCTGTGTCTGAGCCAATTCTTCACCCATCTACACACATCAACTCCCACTTCCTTTAGTTTGATGCCCAACTTCTCATGTGGCAGCTTATCAAATGCTTTCTGAAAGTCAAGATATCTCATTTATATCACCAGTGTAAAAGTTGTGGTTTCATCACACCACCAGTAGCATGAAAACAAATGGTTCAGTAGGATGTAAAACATATGCAACAGCAAGATTTGAGTCTTATCTTCTTTAAAAAATGCTGTCAAGAGATTTGTAATATAATTTTGACTATCCCTGGACAAGACACTCATTCACCTTGGCACATACAAGAACACACTTTGGCAAGTTTCGTTCATACTCCACAAAGAAAGTGACCAGGCCGGAATATCAAATCCAGGACTCCGGAGCTATGAGGTAAGTGTTCTAAATAATCCATCGCTGTGCTGCCAATGAAAAGTTGAAATTATTAAAACTTTAAGTCCCACGTATTGACTCCTGCGTTGATGTGTATTAAGATAATTCTTTAACTGAGAGGCCAGTTTTGCTGCTTTATTACTTTAGTGCCAGCAAGTAGCAGACCACAAGTGACATTATGGACTTGGGAGAAGTTCCTCACCTGAGCACAAGACCTTCTCCTGGTAGGATATAAAAAGAATGCCAGTGAAAGAGCTATGGGAATTCAAGGACAGTCATTGTAGGGGCCTTCATAGACAGAGAAGTGTGGCTCTTTGGAGTGAACTCAGCTGTCCAGCTACTCTCACAATCACAGAGGCAGTTGGTCATAACTGGAGTTCAGGTTTCTCTCCAGGGTCAGTTTCCTTTGAAATGTCAGAGGGGTTGATGCAGTTGTCACTCAGCCAGAGCCCTTTGCGTGAATGACTGTAAGCCAAGATATTGGCCTCCCAGGTAGACCATCCATCCATCCATCCATCCATTCTCTTCCACTTATCCGAGATCGGGTCGCGGGGGCAGCAGCTTGAGCAGAGATGCCCAGACTTTCCTCTTCCTGGCTACTTCTTCCAGCTCTTCCGGGGGAATCCCGACGCGTTCCCAGGCCTGCCGAGAGACATAGTCCCTCTAGCATGTTCTGGGTCTTCCCCTATTGCCACCTCCTGGTTGGATGTGCCCGGAACACCTCACCAGGGAGGTGTCCAGGAGGCATCCTGATCAGATGCCCGAGCCACCTCATCTGACTCCTCTCAAGGTGGAGGAGCAGCGGCTCTACTCTGAGCTCCTCCCAGATGATTGAGCTTCTCACCCTATCTTTAAGGGAAAGCCAAAACACCCTGCGGAGAAAACTCATTTCAGCCACTTGTATTTGCGATCTCGTTCTTTTGGTCACTACCCACAGCTCATGACCATAGGTGAGGGTAGGAACATAGATCAACTGGTAAATTGAGAGCTTTGCCTTACGGCTCAGCTCCTTTTTCACCACGACAGACCGATGCAGCGCCCGCATCACTGCGGACGCCGCACTGATCCGCCTGTCGATCTCACGCTCCATTCTTCCCTCACTCGTGAACAAGACCCTGAGATACTTGAACTCCTCCACTTGGGACAGGATCTCGCTCCCAATCCTGAGAGGGCACTCCACCCTTTTCCGGCTGAGGACCACGGTCTCAGATTTGGAGGTGCTGATCCCATCCCAGCCGCTTCACATTTGGCTGCGAACCGATCCAGAGAGAGCTGAAGATCATGACATTATGATGAAGCAAACAGGACAACATCATCTGCAAAAAGCAGTGACCCAATCCTGAGCCCACCAAACCGGACCCTCTCAACACCCTGGCTGCACCTAGAAATTCTGTCCATAAAAGTTATGAACAGAATCGGTGACAAAAGGCAGGGTAGACCTTCAAAATGTATTCTATACAATGGTCAACTACTTCCCTGTTGTGTACATGTAAATCACGTGGGACTAAAATGGTGGCTAATTTACTTGTGTTGTGACAAAGTACTGTAGGCAGGGAATGGAAGCACAGGGCCTTGTAGAGGTGAAGCATTACACTGACCCCAAGGATAGTGGGCAACTGGCCCTCGCCCTTAAGGGAACTGGGTGGGGTGGGCGGTCTTATTATGGTCACCATACATCCAGGTATTCCCAGACATGTCCTCTTTTTAGGCGCCTACTTGTGTGTTCAGGCAAATTGTACAAAACTGTCAGTCTGTCCAGGTTCTTCACACCTCCTTACTTAAGTATTACCTACCGTATTATTATTGACAAACATCAGATGAACCCGCAACGGGCCGTAGATGAGTGGTTCTCAAACGGTGTGCAAGTAATTACAACAAAGCCCCCACTCTTATACAAAGAAAACCTGTAAGAAGGACGACACGATTCCAACTGGAGTCTTTTTCTTTATTTTGTGTCCTCTTAGGAAATTTGGTAACCCTAGTTGTGATGAATGTAGACTTTTACCTTTTGAAATTCATTTTTGGATCATCTAGAATTTTTTTGTTATTCTTATGACACCATTTTATGTTTGCTTTCATTAATTTTGAGATGATTTGTGCCCAGTGACAGCTAGGTTACTTATGGTTGCTATGCCCATTGCTGGTCACGTGACACGAAGATCAGGTGACCTAATGTGTCAGCGCATCCTGTCCATTTAAGATGGCACCATAAAGCCCCGGGCATCTTTACTTTGGATCCCTTATTTTATTTTGCATCCTTTCTAAAGAGCACCAGTAACCAAAAGGTACACTTGAGAGGTTTTTAGTTTTAGGAATTTTGTTTTGTACGTTGACTTAAGTTGTAGCATGTGTTTTATTGTTTTATTTTTCAAACTGCTTCCCAGTGTTTTGATATCTTTCCTGTACCTCATATAAGATTTGGATTGTTTCTCTTCTGTTTTTTTCATTTCCCTTACATATCCATTCTTGTTTGACCTCCTAAGTGTGTCCATAACAGAGAGTTGCTTGGAGATGTGACCATTTCAAGAGTGTTGGGACACCAGGAGCCAGTTACAGGTTGTTCTAGGGCAACTGAGGATTTCGTGACCCCTCAAAGTGATTCTGGGGCTTGGAAGGAATTTGTATTACGTGTGGACCACCAAGGGGTGCACAACCACCCAAACCCGACACAAACAGACACACTCAAGCACACTCGATTTTTCTTTTTCTTTTCCCTTGTGGGAAAACACAGTCAGCAAACACAGCACAAAACTCTTTTGTTCTTTCTTTTTCTGTTCTGCTTTTTCTTCCTCCACTCCTCCAGACAAGCTTCGTCTACTCGCACCCGACTCTGGCTCCCGGCTCCTATTATCAGGCACCCAGAAGTGCTCCAGATGCTGTTTACCTAGTTCTGGCAGCAATTCCGGGTGTGGCGGAAGAGCTGCCCATAAGGGCTCAGCAGCCTGGCGGTGCCATGGAACCCAACATGACTGTATCACACTCCAACTCCCATGAAACCCTGCGCAAGTCTGAGGCACCGCTGCAACCCAGGGGAGCTGCCACCTAGCACTCCAGGGGAGGTAATGCTCTGGATACACTCCCTTCCCCAGTCCTTCCAGCGTGGAGGCGTCCCAGCCGTATGCCACATGGGATAAGGTTTAAAGTTGCCTAAGGCCAGAAGACCATTTGAGTCAGGAAGTGAGCTGGGGCAAAGGGCTCACTGGCAAGTTGAAAGGCATCCAGAAACAGGTGAGAGAAACATAGGGTGAGATAAGGCAGGGACATGTGGTCAGGGGAGGCAGGTGAGGCAGAGCCTCATAACTAATAATGATAACATAAAATAAATTAGTCCACTGGTCTGTGCTATAAATTTGTTTTCTCTGTGATTCCAATAATTGTGATCATTTTTATAGTCAAAATCGCTGAATTGGCGCATTTCCTATTCAAATACCTGCAAGAAACGCGAGGTGTGGCAGCAACGAGCCTCACCTCACCTCAGACTGCGCTTTCCCTCACTCACTGGGTTGATTCCTGTACTTGACGCGTGCCTGTTGCTGTCTCTCTGTATGTCGCTAATATCAGGTTTGCAGACACCCTGACTTCCCACAGTCTGGCTAATACAGTATCTTGTAATATCTGGTAATATCTTTAATGAATGTCCATCCATCCATCCATTTTCCAACCCGCTGAATCCGAACACAGGGTCACGGGGGTCTGCTGGAGCCAATCCCAGCCAACACAGGGCACAAGGCAGGAACCAATCCCAGGCAGGGTGCCAACCCACCGCAGGACACACACAAACACACCAAGCACACACTTGGGCCAATTTAGAATCGCCAATCCACCTAACCTGCATGTCTTTGGACTGTGGGAGGAAACCGGAGCGCCCGGAGGAAACCCACGCAGACACGGGGAGAACATGCAAACTCCACGCAGGGAGGACCTGGGAAGCGAACCCAGGTCTCCTTACTGCGAGGCAGCAGTGCTACCACTGTGCGACTGTGCCGCAACCTCTTTAATGAATGTGTGTGACATATTTAGTTTTGCTGATCGGACATAAAACTGCAGTGAAAAGGCACAAGGCGAGACAGACAGTACCGTGCCGCCCTGAAGGGGGCGCATGTGAGCCCAACAGGTACTCTTTACTGCTGTTCTTCTATGCAGAGGCTCACAGCGCCAATAAGTTAGCGATATCAGAAAGTCAAGCGCACTGCAGCGGTCCATTTATTTTTATTTTTTGTTCCAGCTGACTGCCAAAGTGGAAGATTAAGATAAAACTAAAGGAAAATAAGGAGGACTTTTACAAGAAATTGACAGAGATTTTCGCGGAGAAGAATAGGCGCATGAACTTCATTTACAATTAAAGGTAAGACCATAAACAGTTTTCAATTTTATAAAAAATGGGATCAGACTAAGAAAAAAACAATCCTATATTTTAAAACTAAATTATGACCTTAAATAAAATATTCTTTTGTTTTTATTGCTATCCTTTTGTTGAACACTCTCTATTAAAATTGATTAAATCATCAGAATAAAAAGCTTTTAAAAAAAATACTAAATATTTCAATTAAGGTCACAATTGAAATCCATTTTTTTTTTGGTGTATCACTCAATACGTTCGTTTGTATTGAATGTATTTGAATTGTGGAATTGCAACGGCAAATTTAGAACACGTGGAGGGTGAAGAGCAAATTCGCCGCTATAAATGTAACGTTCTTTCTTAGCCAAATCTGTACCTTACCTACTGTACGTGTGTGTAAAGAATACTGATGAGATATGAAACATAACCAGTAGTCAATGTGCATGCTGGCTGCCAACTGAATAGTGAATAAGCGACTCTTTTGGGTTCATATATTTGTAAATCTGACTCTGAAGGAGTCTGTGCCTCACCAGCCACGAACCTCACTGAGTTCTTTCTGGTAGTTTGAGTTGGCAAATGGGTCAGCCATTCTACCTGGGAGGCCAGGACCGACTCCTGCTGTGGGTTTGTGGCTTTGTACTCTGTTTATTTGCTAGCTTTTGCTCATCCTTTCCCCAATTTTCATTGCATATGATTCCGTTTTTTATATACTGTTAGAACGCTTTCTGTTATGCTGGACAAGAGGGTAACTACAAGAGTGGTACCTCATAATGTAAAGATGTGGGAATCTGAAACAAACTACCAGGACATGTAGTTGAAGCAGAAACCCTGACAACCTTGAAGAAGCATATGGATGAGATATTGGGACAGCTTAGCCATTAGCTAAACGAATTAGCCTGATGGACTGAATAGTCTCCTCTCCTTTGTTAAATTCATTATGTCCTGAAAATATTTGGTAACAGTAATATTTGCACATATAAAATGATTTACTGTGATGCTTTTAAGACCTTGCACAAATTAAGCCTCGGGTGTCTTGAAGTTCATGACTGACTGGAAACCAAGAATGAGTGAGAAACAGAGGCAAAATTTTGAAGTGCAAAACAAAAGCTTTCCTTTATTGCAGCAAGTGCCAACAAAACAATATTCAGACATCAGTGCCATGCAATTCTATCACAACACAGTGCAGTAACAACACACAAAAAGTGAGTCAGTCAGTCATTATCCAACTCGCTATATCCTAACACAGGGTCACGGGGGTCAGGAGCCAATCCCAGCCAACACAGGGTGCAAGGCAGGAACAAATCCCCGAGCAGGGCGCCAGCTCACTGCAGGACACACTCACCAGGGACAATTTAGGATCGCCAACACACCTAACCTGCATGTCTTTGGACTGTGGGAGGAAACCCATGTAGACACGGGGAGAACATGCAAACTCCACGCAGGGAGGACCCGGGAAGCGAACTCAGGTCTCCTAACTACAAGGCAGCAGCGCTACCACTGTGCCACCGTGCCACCCACACACAAAAAGGAAATAAAAACATGAAAAATAAGGACTTTTTATGCTATTCACAATTGCAGCATACTATGCAGGCAGACGGTTTCGGTCAATCCGTGTATGCACAAACAGACTAAAAAAGTCTGTTTCCCATCTGCCATAAACTTTCTGAACTCTGAATCTCCTCAGCCTGAGATCATTTTTAATTGAACGTGTGCGATAAACCATATTGGTAATGTGCAACACAGTAATCCCTCACTTATCGCGGGAGATAGGTTCCAAGGCCGACCGCGATAACTGAATTTCCGCGAAGTAGGGACACCATATTTATTTAATTATTTAACGTGTATTTGGACGTTTTTAAACCCTCCCTGTATTGTTTACAACCCACCCTTTACTCTATTAATAACAGGGACAACTGCTAAGCAATATGAAATCGGTAGATAAGTTTACACTTACTGTATAGCGAAGTACACGTAGCTATATATGACGTGATGATGGTGATGAATATGCTGCGCAGTAAAAATGATGACGATTGAAGGTGATAATCCCCTGAATGCAGTAGCAAGAGCACGTTAATGCTGAATGAGTGAGATGAGACTTCCTGGTTAATGCAGCACTCCGTCGCTGAGCCAATCAGCAGCACACAGGAACTTAACTGCGTGCTCTGATTGGGTAGCTTCTCAGCCATCCGCCAATAGCATCTCTTGTATGAAATCAACTGGGCAAACCAACTGAGGAAGCAAATACCAGAAGTAAAAAGACGCATTGTCTGCAGAAACCTGCGAAGCAGCGAAAAATCCACGTTATATGTTTAGATATGCTTACATATAAAATCTGCGAAGTCGTGAATCTGCGAAAAGTGAACCGCGAAGTAGCGAGGGATTACTGTATACTAATGTAATACAATACAGTATATAATATGTAATGTACTATTCATTAACGGGTGCAATAACAATTTATGCTGCTGTACTTTGAGCAATAATAATAATTTGCTCTGGTTACTTGATCACTTAACACTGTATACGACATATTTGGAATTATCTGACTTTTCTTTAAATGCACCTTGGGGCTGTCACAAAAACTAATTTCGCTGTGTTACACAATGACAATAAAGTGCTTGAACTTGAAGGTTTTCTTCTTCCCAAAGAATATTAAAGAAAGTTATTCCACAGGAAATCAGAAAGAAACAAAAGAATCAAATAAGTATAAAGCACACCACCTTCCTCTCAGCGACCCCCAAATTCCTACTAAGAAGTCGGAGGTCCAATCAGAAGCACCTCACACTTTGTGCCTTGGGGTTTCACCGTCCAATCCCGGCGTCGATCTCCGAAGTCTATCATTTATTACACCCGTTGTGATGCTCGCCACGCTGCCTGCCATGTTAAGTTAGGATATCACTCTAACTATTCAAACATCCTGGTGTGCATGCCTGCTGCCTGCTGTGCGTGTCAGGTCTCCCTCCTTCCACTTTCTAGTGGCTGTCTCAACTAACCCGTGGGTCCTTTCATTATGTGTACCGGCAACTTGTTTATTCTCCTGCTCCATAGTGGCAGACACTGCTGGGGGTTAACAGGCTTGTGTGTGTTTGTAGGCCTCTGAGCTGCACGGACACTTTTGGCCATCCCTATTGCTACAGCGCATCTGCAGAGTGGAACTCCTTAACACCAACCTCGTCCCTAAAGGTAAGTTCACCTCTGACTATTGTCACAAAACTGAGACATACACAGAAAAAGGTTTGGGGCATCCACCCGTATATTCTGGCATCCTGGCTGCAAAGTCGTTTTCTTATTCACTGATAGCACTGATGTGCACACAACTGAGTCCAAAACAAGACTGACAAACAGGGGAAAGGGGAAGGCTTTTAAAGGGGAAGATAGGAAGTGAGGTCATAAGGATCGGGCCCATATTTGTTAGCCATTGGTTCGAGCCTGGACGTGACATCACAGGGGCCGGAGCCATTAAGGTCTCCTTCCATTGGTTCGGTCCCGGAAGTGATGTCAAGAGAGGCAGATGGGATCTCCCAGGAATGGTCTACAGGGAAGAGAGAAAAAGAGTCAGTGCACTCTGCCACCTAACCCGGCCTGTTTCAAAACTGCCGTCACTCAAGCCCTTTAGCTGCCTTCCATGCGCACGTGTGTGACACTATTTATAAGAGTAACACTGCTATCAACTGCATGAAAAACTGCTATCTCTGTGATGGAGCTTGTCACATCTTTGTATGAGTTCTATGATATGATAAAAGCACCTAGATATTTTAATACAGAACAAATCTGCATTACCAGGTGAGTCAGCCAGGTGTTTTTCCCAAGGTGAAGGAAGTGTGGGAAGGAGCACCGGCCACACACTCAAAGGCACATTAGAGGTTACCAGTAACAGCGCACTGCACGATGAATCCACTTGACTTGAGTTTTCATTCCTAGTTGTCATCCTCTCTTTCTCTGTACGTTTACCATTCGTTTGCTCAGAGGTTGATGCGCTTGCTGCTTCCTGAGCAGCTCTTCACTTCTCCACCCTAGCGACCCGCTTCTTCTCTTCTTTCGTCGACATCTTTTCACGTTAAAACTGATTAAGTCAGTGTTTTTGTTACAATTATTTAGTACGCTTTCTTTAATTTTTCACTTAAGCTGGCACTTAAGTCTTCAATCTGCCTCGAGAATGATTTAAGATATGAAGAGGTAGGGGAAGTGACTGCGAAGGTGGTAGGGATGAGTATGGTGCCCGTATGCATGTGCCGCCCTGCTGGCCACTGCCGAGAGTTGATACTACAATAAAATAAAAAGAGGAATAACCTTGGAGGTCAATCATCTCCCCAAAAGCGGATAGTAGACGTCACGTAGTATATCCATCCATCCAGTTTCCAACCCGCTGAATCCGAACACAGGGTCACGGGGGTCTGCTGGAGCCAATCCCAGCCAACACAGGGCGCAAGGCAGGAACCAATCCCGGGCAGGGTGCCAACCCACCGCAGGACACACACAAACACACCCACACACCAAGCACACACTAGGGCCAATTTAGAATCACCAATCCACCTAACCTGCATCACGTAGTATATGTGTACCAAATTTCAGGTCAATAGTTAGTTAGCGAGCTACAAGTGATTTAAAATCCTGGACAGACAAACGATCAGCCACGGTAGCGTATTATACACTGCCTGGCCAAAAAAAAAAGTCGCCACCAAAAAAAAGGTCACACACTGTAATATTTCGTTGGACCGCCTTTAGCTTTGATTACGGCACGCATTCGCTGTGGCATTGCTGCCCTGCAGCCAAGAGCTGATTCTGCAATAAAAATAAAATAAAAAGAGGAATAACCTTGGAGGTCCATCATCACCCCGAAAGCGGACAGTAGACGTCACGTAGTATATGTGTACCAAATTTCAGGTCAATCGTTCAAACGGTTTGCAAGCTACAGGTGATTTAAAATGCTGGACAGACAAACGGACAGCCACGGTAGCATATTATATATAAAGATTACACGAAGATTGTACTTGATTATATTTTTATCATTCTTTTTAATATCATAACTTTTTTTAACAATCAAGGCAGAGCTGAGTCAGCATGCATCTGCAAAACTGAAAAAAATGGATTCATTTCAAGGTTAAACATAAAAACAAAATTATAAACACATAATTTTGGCCATTGAGTCTTAATCAGAAAAAAAAAATCAATTGTCGCTGAGGGACCTTGGCACAGTGAATAAACACGCCGCTGCTGAACACACCAGGTGGGTGAATTAGTAATGGGTTATAATTGTGCTTAATGAATTGCGCTGGATATTAATTATTCATTACACTCCTCATTTCTTTGAAATTGTCTGGAACATATGCTTTTCAGAAAAAAAGTGTGAAGTTAATTTGCAGATTAAAAACATAATCAAGATTAGATTAAAAATATTGTTAAGGAAAAATAAATTCATACTGATATGCACTTTCCACAGCTGAATGAGGTTAAGCAAACAAATCAATGAGAAGCTGATTGGCTCTCGGCCTTCTGTTCATGGCCGGGTTCACAGCAAAAGGATATGTGTAAAAATGAGATTGAATTGAGTCGAATATTTATTCAGTCATAATTGACTGCTCAGTCAGTGAAAACATCATACATACGGCCAATGCTAATTAAAATAGGTTTCCACGGGAGGAGTGCATCTCACAGGCAAAATTCAGAGAAAATGTGCGAAAATGAAAGTAGCGTTGAATGTGCCATGAAGACTGTTGTCACCTAAAAAGTGTTGAGAGATCACATCAGTGCTGCCAGTGGAAAATTCTCTGTTTCTGATGAGAAGATCGCTACACCAGTTCCAGGGTCCTCACCAAGGACAAGCTGACCAGCCAACTAAATCCACTGGATGAGCTCCTGCCTCAGAACCCCATCTCTCTAGACAAGTTCTCCACTTTCAGCTGAGCAGAGGTCAGATAACAAGGGGGCTTGACAGGCCAAGTGTTTCAGAGACACAAGCCTACCTTACCAAAGGCCGAATCAACATTGCTACCTGTTAGGCTGTAGCCATGGATTGTCCTTTATGGCACTGCATGATTCATCAAACACAACATAAATCTGAAGAAAGTTTTGTCCTTCTTGTTAAGACAGAGACAGTCAAACAAGTGGAACTTAGTGATTTGCATAAGTTGCTTCAAAAGAGAGAGCTTTAAAGATTGGATTCCTTACTCAGCTAAGGTTCTCATTCTGTGTGAACATCAACAGAAACTTTGTGAGTGTTGGATAAGCTGCTCTGAACTTTTCAGGAGCAAAAAACCCTGCAGGGATTTTCATACACAACGTTGGCACGGGTAGATCTAGAATGGCTCACCCTCTAAAAATGAACAATCTTGTGGTTTGATAAATGGGCCTGATGTGAGTTAACGTGATGTATGCAGAGTAACACAACTGGTGACTGGTAAACAGCTCAGCTCAGCAATGAGACCTCATCAGAATGGACAACACGTGACAGCTGAGAGTCCAAATGGGTGTCCCAACGGTCAGTGAAAAACAAGAAGGTGTGGCTGCAGGAATTAAGGAACACACATTCCAAAGGAATTAAAACACGGCATGATGTGGCGACTTCCAGTAGCTGTTAATCTCTTACCACTGGAATGTCAAAGACTTGGCAAAAGCCTCCTTGAGTCCACAGATCCATCCTCTCAGGAGAGGTGAGGCAGTGCAACGGTGTGGGGTGTTAAGTTGTGCAATGCTGGAATGACACAAATATACAGTATAATCAGAGCTAATGTCACACTATGATACTTCAGGCCAAGATGCTTAGAAAGTTCTGAGACTGAAATTATGAACTCTTCCTAATTCAGTGGTCACACCAGCCTCCAGATGTTAGTACAACTGAACAACTGCAGGACAAAATTAAATGAACTGTAAGAAGGAGGGTCCACCACTGGCTGACACATAACAACTATGGGACAACCTCGACGTCCCTATGGACTGCTTCTGACCTCAAGTTAAGTCCATGTTCTTGTGCAATTTACAGTTCGGATCACAAATGTGGAATCGACTGATATGAAATTCACTGTACTCTTTACACCTGATACTAAACTTACACTATACAATGCAAGTGCCATAATGGATGGACTGGCTTCTTGACTGGGGTGGAGAGTAAATCCTTGCACAGTCAGAAGGTTGCAATGGAAGGACGCTATGGATGGAGGTGTAACCCGGCTGGGTAGGTTCTCAACTGTTATTCCAGTTGGGGTGAAAGATTAATGGATAGACTTTGGGTGACTGTCCACCAGAAGCAGTTCATTCCCTGAGTATGATAGGTGGCCGTGTTCCTCTGGCATGGTCCCAGTTTGGACACCCGCAGGGTTACATGGCATTCCCAGTTCAGGTAGGATAGCCCTGTCAGGTTTCTTGGGTTCCCGTAGACAGCACTGCTGGGAGAAGATCGTCCTGCTTAATGGGACTTCTGCATGACCCAGAAATGCTTCCCTGTGCAATGCGATTAACACTAGAAATACTCACAGGTACAAAATTAACAAAACTGTCCCACCTCAACTGGGGAGTTAAAGTTTGGAGGAGGTGGACATTGGAGACATGGAAGCAGCAAGGAAGATAAGTTTATCCATATTACTAACCGAGAATGCTAAACCGGATGGACGCAGGGACATCCGGCCATGGGCCGTAGCCGCAAAAAGACATAATGCGCAGGCGCAAAAAGAGTCCGCGAGAGGCGGCTGAAGAGCCGCGAGAGGCCGTAGCCACAAAAAGACATACTGCGCAGGCGGAAAAAGAGTCCGCAAGAGGCGGATGAGGAGCAGCGAGAGGCGGACAATAGAGGACGAGAGAGGCGGATGAGGGGCTGCGAGAGGCGGACAAGACCACATAAAAAAGGAGTCAAAGAAATGAGTCGCAACGAGCACCGAAAAAAGGAAAAGGCACATAAAAAAGTAGTCAAACGCAGGCTCAGCACGAAACACATTGCACACGAAACTAGCCCACCCCAAAAAAAGAAGAGGCTCGCGCACAACAGGAAGGCACCCCCCCCCCCCGCTACAGGCACTGGACGGGACACACACCAAGAGGGGGATTCAACAAGCCCATGGAACACAAAAAAAAAGAACACAAAACCACCCCACAGACCCTACAAGCAAGGGACGGAACACACACAAAGAGGGGGATTGAACAAGACACAGGAACACAAAAAGAAAGAAGACGCTCGCGCAACAACAATCCTCACCCCCCCCCCCAACACATCCATGAGAAGTGACACCCAAAGCCACATATTCTAAAGTGAACGTCGACACCTTCACACTAGGCAGCATAGGTGTCAGCATTGGTGGATCTCCTTACAATAAAGCACTATTAACCGTTCAACTGCAGAAAAGGAAAGATATTAACAGTGAGTGCGATCCTCCTTATTACTTATCCATATTTCGCAAGCTGAGAAAGAAACAAGTCATGAATACACGGTCACGGGTACAAAACGAAAAGGAAAGGATAACAGGAACAAACACACGAACACGAAAGAAACAACAAAATAGACGGCGGCGCATAAAACGCGCTTCTGAAACTCCGGGAGAAAAAATGTCTCGGATCAAAAAACGAAAAGCACAAGTGACCCCGTTACAGAGACGTGCCCAAATGGACAAACACAATGAACGCAGACGTCTACAACGCGCAAATGAACTGACAGAAAAAAAGAAAGCAAGACTCAAAAAACAGAAAGATCAAATGACCGACATACAAAAACGTAAAAGGCTTGATACAAACAATGCACGACGTAGACTGAAACGGACTTTGCGCAAAGCGGAGGCAAATAAATTAAAAGAAAAAAATAGCGCGTCACAAATAATGGACATGCAACAACGTGGCACTCAAATGCCACAAGCAAAACATGCACGTCGCGGACATCAACGCCAGACACATGTTAAACGCTTAAGCCAAATGGCTGAAAACGCCTTCAATAATGAATCCACTATTGAGGAAAATTCATTGGGATTAATGAATGTCATTTGCAATCATTGTCATTCACTTAACTTCCCAGAAGAAACAACTGGCAATACAAATAATGAATTTACACGTTGTTGTCAAAAAGGTCAGATTAGACTGCCTCCTTTACATTCATATCCTGAATATCTAAAGAAGCTTCTAACTAACGATGTGCCTGAAAGTACAAACTTTATGAACTGCATTAGATCCTACAATAGTTCATTTGCTTTTGCATCTACCGGAGTACATATCAGACCACCAAAAGGCAATGGCCCATACTGCTTTCGCATATGTGCACAAATACTGCATCGCATTGGAACAGTGCACCCTGAAACAAATCAACAACGCAAATATGCACAAATCTACATCCTAGATCCAGATGAGGCAATCTATCAACGAATGAACCTTCCTGAAAACAAACAATGCACAGAGCTTATAACTATTAACCCGGCGGGATTACCACAACACAACCTTACCCTTAAAAACGGAACAATAATCATGCTATTAAGAAACCTTAACACTAAACAGGGTTTATGCAATGGCACAAGATTAGTCGTCAACACCATGACACACGATGTTATTCAAGCAACAGTTCTTACAGGATCACATGCTAACAATACTGTTCTCATTCCTAGAATTGACCTTACGAGTTCTGACCTGGAATTACCTTTTACATTGAAACGCCTACAGTTCCCCATTAAACCTGCATTTGCCATGACCATCAACAAATCACAAGGACAAACCATGGACAAGGTTGGCATCTACCTCTCTGAACCCGTTTTTGGACATGGACAACTTTATGTTGCCTTCTCACGTGTTCGACGTTCATCTGACGTTAAAGTTAAAATTATAAATAATCCGTGCCAAGGAAGACTCATTCAAGGACAAGACACCATCTTTACTGCTAATGTTGTATACAAAGAAATATTCCAATAAAACATTAATATATGACAAACACTCTATTTGTTATTTATAAAAGCAGCATCCAAAACGGCACACTATTCTATATCTAATTCATACATCTCACTCTTTGTCATGCCCCAATGCCAGGGGTTGGCGAGCGAAGCGAGCAGGGGGCGGAGCCCCCTAGTTTATTTATATATTAATGTCTGAAAAGAAGAGCATGTTATAAAGTACTGTGTAAATAAATATCTTTCATTTGAACCTGACACTGTGTTGGTGCCACTGTCTCTGGGAGTTTGATGATGAGAGGCAGCCCCTACTGCCTGCATTGGCATAGTTGTCAGGATTCCTGACCATTTGTGTGTCAAGAACCTGAAATTTATATAGACTATGGCTAAAAACAATCTCTGTTCACAAAAGTGACCGTGAAACCCCAGGAAAAGAATGGGCAATGAATCTCCTTCCTTTTCCAGATGCCAGTCCAACCATTAACATAATTTATTTGAACTATATTCTGATAGCTTACCAAGTAAAAGATTTCAATTTCCAGCTCTGTGGTATTAATTTGATGGTGTGGTTTGTATTCCACAGAGTGTACAAAAGAACAAATGAAAATACACAGAGCAGAAATCACTGACTAATAAAGGATGATAAATGGACGGCACTCATAGGAGAAGTAAAAACTCTCAGGGTCTATTAAGAACATACTCACTTGTCCAAGAGATGGGAAGAAGTTTAGGAAAAGTATCCTCCAATAGTGGATGTGAATGTTTATATGATGAGAGTAAGGCTATGGTCAGCCATGTTCTTGTCTGTGGCTCTTGCCATACAAATTATAGCAGCCCGGTCATTCAGGATTGTAAAGCTACTATGCCCAAATCAGTCCTCACTATGCCCAAATCAGTCCTCACTATGCCCAAACACTATGCCCAAATTAGTCCTCACTATGCCCAAACACTACAGTCATGGCTGAAATTATCGACACCCCTGGAATTTTCCTTGAAAATGCACCATTTCTCCCAGAAAATTGTTGCAATTACAAATGTTTTGGTATACACGTTTATTTCTTTTATGTGCATGGGAACAACACAAAAAAACAGAGAAAAAAAGCCAAATCTGACATCATTTCACACAAAACTCAAAAACCAAGCTGGACAAAATTATTGGCACCCTCTACTTAATATTTGGTTGCATGCCCTTTGGAAAAAATAACTGAAATCAAGCGCTTCCTGTAACCATCAACAAGCTTGTTACACCTCTCAACTGGTATTTTCCGACCTCTCTTCTTTTGCAAACTGCTCAAGGTCTCTCAGATTTGAAGGGCACCTTCTTCCAACAGCAATTTTGAGATCTCTCCATAAGTGTTCAATCGGATTTAGATCTGGACTCATTACTGGCCACTTCAGAACTCTCCAGCGCTTTGTCTTCAACCATTTCTGGGTGCTTTTAGAAGTATGTTTGGGGTCATTGTACTGCTGGCACACCCATGACCTCTGACGCAGACCCAGCTTTCTGACACTGGGCCCTACATTGCATCCCAATATCTTTTGGTAGTCTTCAGATTTCATGATGCCATGCACACAGTCAAGGCATCCAGTACCAGAGGCAGCAAAACATCCCCAACACATCTTAGAACCTCCACCATGTTTGACTGTAGGTACTGTGTTCTTTTCTTCATAGGCCTCATTCCATTTTCTATAAACAGTAGAATGATGAGCTTTACCGAAAAGCTCTACCTTGGTCTCATCTGTCCACAAGACGTTTGCCCAGAAGGATTTTGGCTTCCTCAAGTACATTATGGCAAACTCCAGTCTGGCTTTTTTATGTTTCTGTGTCAGCAGTGGGGTCCTCCTGGCACTCCTGCCATAGCGTTTCATTTCGTTCAGATGTCGACGGATAGTTCGAGCTGACACTGTTGCACCCTGAGTCTGCAGAACAGCTTGAATATGTATTGAAGTTGATCGGGGCTGTTTATCCACCATTCAGACTATCCTTCGTTGCAGTCTTTTATCAATTTTTCTCTTCCGTCCACGTCCAGGGAGATTAGCTACAATGTCATGTGTTGTGAACTTCTTGATTATGTTGCGCACAGTGGACAAAGGAACATGAAGATCTCTGGAGATGGACTTGTAGCCTTGAGATTGTTGATATTTTTCCACAGTTTTTGTTCTCAAGTCCTCAGACAATTCTCTACTCTTCTTTCTGTTCTCCATGCTTAGTGTGGCACACTCAGACACACAACAGAAAGGTTGAGTCAACTTTCTCCATTTTAACTGGCTTCAGGTGTGATCGCTATATTGCCAGCACCTGTTTCTTGCCACAGGGGAGTTCAAACGAGCATCATATGCTTGAAATAAAACGATTTACCCACAATTTTGAAAAGGTGCCAATAATTTTGTCCGGCCCATTTTTGGAGTTCTGTGTGACGTGATGTCAGATTTGGCTTTTTTTCTGTTTTTTGTGTTGTTCCAATGCACATAAAGGAAATAAACGTTTATATACAAAAACATTTGTAATTGCAATAATTTTCTGGGAGAAATAGATAGATAGATAGATAGATAGATAGATAGATAGATAGATAGATAGATAGATAGATAGATAGATAGATAGATAGATAGATAGATAGATAGATAGATAGATAGATAGATAGATAGATAGATAGATAGATAGATAGATAGATAGATAGATAGATACTTTATTAATCCCAAGGGGAAATTCACATACTCCAGCAGCAGCATACTGATATGGGGCATTTTCTGGGAAAATTCCAGGGTTGCTGATAATTTCGGCCATGACTGTATGCCCAAATCAGTCCTCACTATGTCCAAACATTTTGCCCAAATCAGTCCTCACTGTAAAGTCCTCACAATGTAGATTCTAAAGGCACGATGTGTCCCACTTGGTCAACACTGCAATCTTGTTCCCATGTAGTTTCTAGATGCACTCCATACCAAACTCATTCATCATTTTGTTGTTCTTACCATACAAATTCTAGAGGCACATTGTAGTCCACTCATTTATTGCCAAAAATGTGTCCCTATAAAGTTCAGCCCCGTTGGGGTCAACAGAGGGGCCTAAAACATATTAAGGGAGAAGCTTCACTGAGGTTGTAAGGACAGCATGAGCTTCTAGGTGGAGCTCTGACATGGCGCTCCTAGTCTGAGATAGACTCATCCCTGGCCCAGAAATAATTTTGTTGAGTCAAAAGGGGTCTCTGGAGCTTTAAGTTGGGAGTGAGGGTGGTGACAAGAGTTCAAGTGGTGGGAGGAATAAAGGCCAAAAGTGGTAAGAATGTTACTCATTTTGTATTATTTGGTTCATATCCATATTCTGTGTATTTATTTTTATAGTACAGCCATCGTTTTTGCCCTGTCTTGTGTTTTTTGGTCTTTGTCACGTTCCATATAAATTTTAGATGCACATCATATCCCACTTTAATATACACTGTAAAGTGGTCAACATACAGATTTTAGAGGTACACTGTGCACCAGGCAGATTTGTTTTTCTCAAGACCCTCCGAAAAACAGCATTGACAGCCCATAAACAGTCTACCATTTCTTAAGCCCTGGAGCACTACTGAATTCCAGTTGAAGACAATGTCTGTTTGACTCACCAGAGTAAAGGTGAGCAAAAGAAAATTATGTTTTTTATTTCCCCTTATGCAATTTCTCGTATTAGGAATTTGTTAGTTTTCACACACCCCTTGGGGTCAGAGCGCAGGGTTAGCCATTGTACAGCGTCCCTGGAGCAATTGAAGGTTAAGGGTCTTGCTCAAGGGCCCAGCAGAGTAGGATTTCTTTTGGCAGTGACGGGGATTCGAACCGGCAACCTTCAGGATACCAGTACAGATCTTTAGCCACAGAGCCAACACTCCACCCTAAACAGCAAGCAGAAATCTAAATCAAAGAGCAGGCAGGGGTCAGATTCATCAGTGATTGTCAAAATCAGAGAAACCAACCCAGAATCAAAAGCCAAAAATTTGCTGCTGAGGTCCTCTTACTAGCTTGTCTCAGTTGCACCTGACTACGTCTTGATGAAGTTGTTTTTTTTCTTTTTACTCTAGATCCAAAAACTTGGAGGCCAGAAGCTGTGTGCTACCAGGTGGGGAATGATGACATGATTTGATCTCCGTTTGACTTGACCAGCGTCAAGCCTAGAAACTGTAATCAATATGGCTGGAGCCACGCAAAAATGTTCACAAAATGGTGGTGATAAACAGAACAAAAAATGGCATTACCATAATAACAACACAAATAAACAAATGCAAAAACTATTAAATAAATCTCTCTATTATAAAAGAAAATCCCGAGAGGAGACTATTTCCAAAAGATTTTTTCAAGTTCCGCGAGATGAGACTTTTGCCATGAGATTTTTTCAAATCCCGCCCTCCTCTCAACTATCTTCAGCCACGCCCACGGTCCTCTCACCTCTCATTGGTGTGAATGCTTTTGACAGACACAGCTCCTGCTCTCTCAGCTCTTATACATTTGTATGTTTTCCTCACTTTAAGATCCCAAATAAAGAAGACTTATTATGTCCAAATCTTAGTGAAGAATTCCATCCCAAAGGGTAATCAACCGAAGAAATGAGTACACGGGCAATCCTAGCACTGAGAAACGGTGAAGTCAAACGAATTAACATGAAAATTGTCGATCGGATACACAACACATTGTGAAGTCAATTGTGAAGTCAAACGAATTAACATGAAAATTGTCGATCGGATACACAACACATTGTGAAGTCAATTGTGAAGTCAAACGAATTAACATGAAAATTGTCGATCGGATACACAACACATTGGTTAAATGCGTTTCAATAGACTATGCTGAAACAGTTGATGGTGATCATGCAGAAGATGAAAACATCGACTTACAATATCCCAAAGAATGTCTACAACTGTTAACAACATCCGGTCTTCTGCCGCCTGAATTATTGTTGAAAGAAGAATGTATCTAAGAAAGGTAATGTAGTACACCTTCTGCGGATAACATTAGACAACAAAGGAGATGTTGATATGCTATTCATATTTAAAGATTAACAGTTTCTCGTTAGAAAAGCTTTTGCAAAGAAAATTAACAAATCACAGAGACAAACATTTGAAAAAGTCGGCACTGAGGTTTTACAGTAAAAGTGTAAGTTTAAAAAGTATTTGCATGTTAATTTCAAAGCCAAACAGAATGAAATCGTATAACGCAACGAATATCTCTAATCCAACATGAAACATAATATACTTTCAAATTATTACGTTTTACTATTTTTTACTATAGTTAATTACTCGCTGTATTGTAAAATAGTTAGTTCTATTATGTAACAATTCCCATGAAAATAACAATCTGTTTAAATTGTTCATCCCCATACACGAGTGGCAGAAACGCTAAGTGGCTAGGCTAGCACTTGCTTGGCACCGGCCCGGGGGTTGGAGAGCAAAGAGAGCAGGGGGCAATGCCCCCTAGTAAAATGTTAAAAAAATGAAACTGGTTTTTCAAGAAGGATCTGGAGGTGCATCAGTTGAGAGACAAATAGAACTTTTAAAGCTACATCTCTCCCATTACCTCTAGCAAAAAGCTAATACTGTGCTCCACAACAAATAGAAGCCTCATACCGGCACAGCTTGTTATATTTGAAAGTTTCAAGAATCAGGCAGTGACTGAGAACCTGCACAATGAGGGATACACAGTAAGTTTTACAAGGCCATTTTTTTATTCCTAGTAATTTATCATAAAGTTATCTGAACATTCTCATCGGATACCTCAAGATTTTTACTACACTTTTCAATTTACTCCATAATGTCCATCAACCTCTTCAGCTTTGCATCACCAGCAGACAGGAGCAGGTATCCCTCCTCAAAGCAACACTGAAGTGACTGCTGTTGTTTAGTGGCCAATGAGCCCTTCTTTATCTACAGAATTGCCCACCTATGAACTTCTTAACTGTTTTTCAACACTGATTCATTCTTCACCACTGGAAAATCTATAACTGCACATTTCTTAAAAATCAAATCACCACACGACACCATTTAAGAGCACCTGTGCTAGAAAAATGGATTATTCTGAGACACTGCAATAGCAATAAGGATATTTCAAACTGGCCTTCGAGTAGATCGCAGGCATCTGCTGATAATTTGGAATGAAATATACTAAGTGTTACATTTTTGGGGGGGAACGTGTGCCCTCTTTTCAGGGAAAGATAAAATTCCACAAATCTTGGTTCCAGAGAGTTCTACAGCAGACAATCCTGCTCTCTGTGCGTTTGAATCATGCAATTTAACAGTGAACTCAAGTTCTGACTGAAACAAAAAAAGAAAGCCTCAGTTAGCACAAGTAGCCCCAACCAGCGGTACCCAAGGATTTTCCTGGAGAGACACAGTACCAAAGGAGTCCAGTCTTCGTCTCAGGCCACTGGATAGCGTCCATGTCTCGCAACAATATAGAAAGACAAGAAGCACCAGGACTCTAAAGACTTGGACTTTCATCCTTTTGTATAGATATCAGGAGCACCACACACCCCTTTCCAGTGACCTCATGACCCCCCATGCTCTCCCAATCCGTCTACTGACTTAATAGGAAGAGTCACCAGAGACATGAATGTCACTGCAGACCTCTCGATGAGGTCGACACTCTCTCCGCTGACCGACACACTGCTGATGGCCATGCCCAGGAGGTCATTAAAGGCCTGGATCCTTGGTTTTTATCAGGACACTCGCAAGCCCAGACACTCAGACTCCTCACTCAGATCAGAGCCTCCATTGACTCTGCGAAGATCACAGCATCATTCTCTAAATATTTAAAGACTTATTAATAAGATTTCAAAGTACTGCAAATAATAAGGCAGGGGCAAAATACTGAGTAAATATAAGTTTGCCTAAAAGGCAACACATAAAAGTGAACAAACCCAAATAATTACTACACAAAGACAATATGTTTTAACAAAAACAGGGGACAAAAGCCTAGGAAACTCGAAAAACAAAATGATGCAAAAACAAGAAAACCAGCAATCTAAATAAATACAGAGGTTTCTGTGAGAACATCAGCTTCTTCATTTGTTCTACTGGGAGCATTCATGGAGCTGCCAAATCATCTCCTGGGATTGTACACATAGGTGACAGGGCAAGTGACAAAAACTAATAAAGTTAGAATAATACAAAATGTAAAACAAAAATTAAAATAATAAGCGACACAACCCCAATAAAAATTATAATACAGGTCAAATTCAGTTATAACGAACTCCCAGGGACCTAAAAAATATTTCGTTATAACGAGATTCTGTATTTGTTACTATAGTGCTTTCTTTAACTTGCGCCCAGGCATTTGCAATCATTTCAATAGCTTCTTTTGTGTTCATTTTAATCTCCTCCTGCCTACAAGTTATGCTGACGAGAATTTTTCTCAGCATTTCCTTTCGATAATACACTTTCCCGAAGTGCGATTGCAATGTCTGTGGAAGATTGTTTGTCCATTGGCAGGGCAGGGCAAAAACAAGCTCATAGTGCTGCAGTGAAGTGGCACAGAAGCAAATCATAAAAGATCGGGGTCACGCTATAAGTCCCTGTCTTGCACCCCAAAACACGAGGCTGAGTCTCAGTACTTTAGGAAAACCAACTTTATTCAGCTTGAAACAGGAACGGCACACTTATTTATTGTAGCGTGATCTGCCACTCTGCCCAAGAAAGTTTACAAACCTCACATTTTCTTGAATGAGTTAATAGGAATGTTTTTTTCGACGTCTTCAAATGCAGCAGTTCACGTACGTTTGCAACCTGAGATTTTTTTTCATTTTTTGCTCGGTCTTTTCAAGAAAGTTGACAGCGTCAATGGCGAAATGCTGAATTCACTGGCAACGTCTTTTTTTTTTTTGCCGCTGCAAAAATGTAAAGTTTTTTTTCTAATATGAACTGTTATTGTTTTTTCGTGTCTGCTGTTTCTATAGGAGGGTGACAATGAATTAAATTCCAGTGGATGTTTTTCAAATGTTGACGAGCGATAAACAAAAGGTATCACTGAAAACCGCAGGAAACAAAAAAGGCAAAACAAAACAAAAAAAACAGTACAAGGAAAGTTCGAAGAAAGAAACAAAACGACAGTGTTTCTGTTTGGGGATCGTTGTGCACAACTGAGCTGCGGCCCCAGAACTAACTGCTCTGTGGATTATTCATTCGGGCATTTCAAGGTCTTTTGTGCACTTTGTTATAATGAAAATATCTGCTGAATGTACTTCATAGTAACGAGATTTCTATAGACTCATGTCATATGAGGAAGCTGTCGGGACCATAAAAATACTTCGTTGTAATGAAAATTTCGTTATAAAGATATTCGTTATAACGGAATTTGACCTGTAGTACATAAGCATAACAAGCACAGAATAAGACCAAAAACAAAATCCGTAACTAAATAATTAAATAATAACAAAAAGTTTAAATAAATAAGAAATAAACTTGAACCAGGGCAAAAACTCTGTCTGTACCACAGTGCTGCTCTATTATACACAACTGAATTGTCATTTCAGGTGAATGTTACACTGAAAATTCTGCACAATAAACATTCACAATGATATATGACCTCCTTATGGCTGCTGACTCTGGTCTAATCACTATTCTCATCCTCCTTGATCCGAGTGCGGCCTTTGATACTATTTGTTATACCACTCTCCTTAATAGATTATCTTTGATTGGCATTACTCACACTCCACTTGATTGGTTTAGATCCTACCTCTCAGGCCGCACTCACTTCATACAGCTTACAACCTTCACATCCCAACCCACCGCTGTTACTTCTGGTGTGCCCCAGGGCTCTGTCCTGGGGCCTCTTCTTTTTATTATTTACCTTCTTCCCCTTGGCAATATTTTTCGCAAATATAACATTAATTTTCACTGTTATGCTGATGACACCCAGCTCTACCTTGCTGGTAAACCCACCTCCTCTTTTCCACCACCCTCGCTTATTGACTGCATTTCTGAAATTAAATCCTGGTTTTCTTCGAATTTTCTTAAATTAAACAGTGACAAAACTGAGGTTCTCCTCATTGGTTCAAAATCATCATTATCCAAAACCAATAATCTTTCTCTTATTATTGATAATTCTGTTGTTTCCCCATCATCTCAGGTCACAGTACTCTATCTTTCCAATGTCATATTAATAACATCACCCGGTCTGCTTACTTCCACCTACGTAATATTAATCGTATTCGCCCCTCCCTCACTCCTCATACCACTGCCATTCTTGTTCATAGTCTTGTCACTTCTCGGCTGGACTACTGCAATTCACTCCTCTTTGGTCACCCTAATAAATCTCTTCATAAGCTTCAGTTAGTCCAGAATTCTGCAGCACGTATCGTCACTCGAACCCCATCTATTCACCAGATTACTTCGGTCTTGCAGCACCTTCATTGGCTCCCGATCAAGTTTCGTACTGATTTTAAGATTCTGCTATTAACATTTAAGGCCATCCATAACCTCGCCCCTCCATATCTGTCTGACCTTCTTCATGTTGCCATTCCATCCCATAACCTTAGATCCTCTTCCTCCACCCATCTGACTGTCCCTCCCGCCCGTCTAACCACCATGGGGAGCAGAGCTTTCAGCCGTTCTGCTCCCAAGCTCTGGAATTCGTTACCTGCGGAGCTCCGAAATATCAAATCATATTCATCCTTCAAATGTAAACTTAAAACACATCTGTTTAAAATGGCTTTTTCTTTTTCCTTCTGATTATAGTGGTTTTGTTTGGTTTTAATTCTTAGATTTTCTGATGTTTTAAGTTGTTTATAATTGTGTCTTTTATTTATTTATTTATTGTTTGTTCGGTGTCCTTGAGTTCTCAGAAAGGTGCCTTGCATAAATAAGATGTATTATTATTATTATTATTATATTGTAACTTTTATAAAGCTTTTGTAAAAGGATAGAATAAGTACCTGCAGAAATGCAAATGATAATACAGTAGGTACAGCTCAGTTACAGTAGGTGGCAAATAACAGAGTGACTTTGTCAGTTGACATGCAGTCAAGCTGGACAGTCTGGAAATGGCCAATACTGACCTTTATCCTGTCACGCCTGCAATGTCAGGTGCCGTGTACCTCCAGTCATCCTTGCCCAGCAATGCAATGGTAACCATCAGCATTCAAAAAAGGCACAAATTATTTTTACCACTTAGAAACAAAGAATTATTTTAGAATTTCTCACAGTAAAGAAAACTTCAAAATGAACAAAATGAATGATAAGGTGTCACATGTGATGTTGGCCATCAAACTAAAAGAAGTGGGAGTTCAGGTGATGTTTTCAGATGGGTGCAGAATTGGCTCAGACACAGGAGGCAGAGGGTGATGGTATGAGGAACCTCTTCAGATCTGGCCGATGTTAAGAGTGGTGTTCCACAGGGGTCAGTGCTAGGGCCGCTGCTATTTATAATATATATAAATGATTTACATAGGAATATAAGTAACAAGCTGGTTAAGTTTGCAGATGATAACAAAATAGGTGGATTAGCAGATAATTTGGAATCCGTTATATCATTACAGAAGGAGTTGGGTAGCATACAGGCTTGGGCAGATTTGTGGCAGATGAAATTTAATGTCAGTAAATGTAAAATATTACACATAGGAAGTAAAAATGTTAGGTTTGAATACACAATGGGAGATCTGAAAATCGAAAGCACACCTTATGAGAAGGATTTAGGAGTCATAGTGGACTCTAAGCTATCGACTTCCCAACAGTGTTCAGAAGCCATTAAGAAGGCTAACAGAATGTTAGGTTATATAGCACCCTGATGTGTGGAGTACAAGTCCAAGGAGGTTATGCTCAACCTTTATAACGCACTGGTGAGGCCTCATCTGGAGTTCTGTGTGCAGTTCTGGTCTCCAGGCTACAACAAGGACATGGTAGCAATAGAAAAGGTCCTGAGAAGAGCGACTAGGCTGATTCCAGGGCTACAGGGGTTGAGTTATGCTGAGCCTTTGCAGTTTAAGCAAAAGAAGATTAAGAGGTGACATGATTGAAGTGTTTAAAATTATGAAGGGAATCAGTACAGTGGATCGAGACTGTTATTTTAAAATGAGTTCATCAAGAACACGGGGACACAGTTGGAAACTTGTTAAGGGTAAATTTCGCACAAACATTAGGAAGTCTTTCTTTACTCAAAGAACGATAGACACTTGGACTATTTAGGGACTTTCAAAACTCAGCTTGATGTTTTTTTTGGAAGAAATAAGTGGATAGGACTGGCGAGCTTTGTTGGGCTGAATGACCTCTCCTTGTCCAGATCATTCTAATACAAAATTCATACAATAATGGAGCAAAATGTAAAGAAATGAAATACCAAACAAAACCATAACAATGTGCTCCAGTGTGACAAGGGTCCTGAGAGGTTCTTCTGGTCAGACCTGGCCTAGCCCAAAGATTATTTGTTTGGCTAGAATTTGTCCCCAAGTTAAGCCTATTTGAAGGCCTCTTTACAAAGAATGGCTGCACATTATTTAAGAAAGATAAGCAAAATGGAAAAGACGGCAGTGTAGATGCTGCATTACACCAAGGAGAAATTAAATGTGCTTCTATTTCAAATAAGTGCTGAACCATGGATATCTGGATTCAACTAGAAAGCATAAAGAATAGAGCCATGTATTGCAGAAAATACTTCGTAAACAAAAAATTTGGGAGTGGTCTCCCCTCGACTTTCTCGTATACTCAGATATGGAGATGGATATTTGAGGAGAAAACCGCAAGAGAATGATTATATTTTTATATTATGTACATTAAAGAACCATCAACATCAAATCAAATATATAATATAATATATATATATGTAATATATTGAATAATTATTATAAAAGTAAAGTTGAATAAATCGGACTCTGTAGCTGCATGAGTAAAAAAGCACCACTTCCGGTTAGCGTAAATAGCTCAAAAGTTGATAGAAATCTATGTTTTGTACCTAATACTTGTAGGCAAAATTTTGCCCTAAGTGAAAGCGTACTCAAGTTATCGTGTTTACACACACACACACACACACGCACACACACACACACACACACACAGAGAGAGACAGAGACAGATACACAGACATACCATATATACTCATGTATAAGTCGGGTCTTGAAACCCGAAAAATCGATCATAAAATATAATTTTTCAAGTGGAGTAGTTTAGGTATCTCTGGGTCTCGTTCCTGAGCAGGTGAAGAAGGGAGTGAGAGACTGACTGATGGATCAGAGCGACCAGCCATTCAGAGTGAAGAGAGAGCGGAGCTCAAAGGCAAATGCTTACCATATACAGTATACTCGCGTATAAGTCGGGTCTTGAAACCCCAAATATTGATCATAAAATCAGACCCTGACTTATACGCCCATTCAAAACTACCACACTTTTTTTACATCTTCTTGCCTCCTCTAATCTCACACCAGTTTCTCAGATGCATCAAATTTTGTTGCAGCAGCACAGTTACCAATTTCTTTCGCTACTTCAACATTTAATTTAAAACCAGCTTCATATTTTCTTCTGATCGAATGCTCCATCGTAGATAAGGGATACTCTTACAATAAAGGTGTATGAGGGTGTGAGATACAAAAAACACAAATCAGTGCAAACGTTGCTTCAGAATAGTTTGGGTATTACCGTGTGGTCACGTAGGCACAATAGAGACAGAGAGAGGGGTTAGGAGCACATGCTGATACAGCACATTGCCGCATCCACATCGAAAAAAATGGCAGTATACTCCGTGGTTACTCTCTCAGGTGAGCGTTAGCATATCATAATCTCTTGGACTAATAGAGTGAGATTTCCACATTCGACTTATACGATAGACATTATAAAATACCAGAAATTATACAATAAAATCAAGTCCCGACTTATCTGCGAGTATATACGGTAATTCCAAAATTGGTATTTTTGGATTTAGGGAGGTCTAAAAAGTCAAGATTCATCAAAATTCTTGAAGTCGAATTTTTGAATGATTACAATAAGAAATAATGGAAATCCGTGACCCTGTGTTCGGATTCAGCGGGTTGGAAAATGGATGGATGGAAATAATGGAAATGCCCTTAATGCGCTCCGAACCACCCACAGCAACACTTACTTAATTTTTTTTAATAGAAAAGGGTTGTATAATGTGCATAATTTACCAAAAACACCAATACATTTTCTAATGTACTAACCAAAAAGTTATAAAAAGTGCCTAGCCTAAAAAGAATCAACAATTTCGTACTGTATTCACCATTTAAGTTGACATCTTTGGCTTGCAGGAAGGAAGGAGGAGGAGAATGAAATGGAAGGTGGTTATTGTTTGGAAGGAGCTTCCTTATACAAATTTTTTGTTTGTAAAATTGTTGAGATGGTGGATTTCAACATGCTGTACACATTAGCGAGATCGGTCACACGAACGCAACTCTCATATTTCCACACAATTCCCTTCTTCGTTTCGATTGTGATTGCTTTCTTTACCTTCGTTACCTTCGTTTCCTTCCTTAGCAATTATCGAAATAAATTATATAAATCACTGCACTGACCAAAATTACGTCCACAAACACATGTATCTGGGCTCCGACTGACACTTACAAACGCTCTCGGCTGTTTGTTTACAATCGCACAAGCGGATACACGTGACCGCATTCGGGTCGTAACGCAAGATGTTGGTTGTAATTCAAAACAAAAATTTTGGTCATAAAGCAAGTTGTTCGCATGTCAGGCCGGTCGTATATCAAGGGTCGACTGTAGATTCTTTTATCACGTAGGTTCACTTACATATAATATCTAGAAACCTCAATGACACTAATCAGCACACAGGTAAATGGTATAATGTAGTAGCATTTAATTACCTCCCAAAGGTCCCAAAATAAATAATCATTAGAACGTCTTGGGTAAATTTTGGTTCATAGTATAAGACTTCTTATATATAATTTAAATATATTGGCACAAATGAAGGCAGTATGTCTTAGTTTAACATTCAAGCAATTTCAAGTAGATTTTTCCCTTATACCTGATAATGGAAGAGTGTTATAAACTCCCCCAATTTAGACAATACAGTAGTTTCAGTATTAACTGAATAATATTTAAATAAGCATATTTAGAGAGGGTTTTGTAATTTAGAGAGATTTTAATTGCTCAAACATTAACTAAAATAAATTTACAATTAGCACAAGAACAATATTCATTGACATAATCAATGGCTGTTTTTTAATACGGTATGTTAAAGCACCAAATAGAGAAGTAGCTTGTCTAGATTTAATATTTCGTAATAATCAGAATAGAATTCAGGGGTTTGACATGATTGAACCACTAGGGTCAAGTGATCACAATATAATACATTTCACAGTGTTTTGGCACAGCGACTATTCAAAAACCAAAACTGTTGGGAAATGTATGTCCTTTTCTATTGGAAACATGCAGTAAGAAGTAAAAGAAAAAGAAGAGATTAGATAGATAGATAGATAGATAGATAGATAGATAGATAGATAGATAGATAGATAGATAGATAGATAGATAGATAGATAGATAGATAGATAGATAGATAGATAGATAGATAGATAGATAGATAGAGATTAGAACTAATTCTAAAAAAACACCCCCAGCCATCATCTGTCCCACCTATCTTAGCCAAAACCTCACCCCGCACCAGTGAGTGTAAAAGCGTTCGAGAGCAGAGAACAATAGCAGACATAACAGACCCCAGCAGAAGGCCCAAAGATGACCCCACACGGAGGTCTTTAACAGGGGAAGATCATTTGAGTAACAGACACACAATCTTTAATTCATTGTTATCAGTTCACACAGATGTGCAAGTGACTCCCAGTAGATAAACACTTGTGAATTTCGACACAAGAGGCTCTGTTACTTCTCACTGCAAAGAACTTGAGGAGCACAACGTTGTAAAAAAGATGATTTCCATTAATTTAAGTAAAGACAGTTGGACATATTCCAGTGGAATGTTTGAGCAAATGCAGCAAAATCTAAAAAATGTAAACTGAGACAAACTTTTAAATGTGTAGACAGTTAAGGAGCAGTGGAGTAGATTTAAATGCAGTTTGAGCATACCCTGATGTCTGGGAATAACAAAGAAATTAAAAAAAAAAACTCCACAGTGGAAATAATAAGGAGATGCAAACCACAAACACATAAAAGACAACTATAACTCCAGCACTGACCTTAGGGCTTCTGAAAGCATAGCAGCAACAACTAAAAAGAATCATATGAAAGATAAAAGGTATTGGAAGATAAATATTGAAGAAAATACAATAGACGATCCAAAGACGTTCTTTCAGTGTTTTAGTAGGAAAAGAAGAGTCAAGGAGGAGGTGAAGTGCCACGAATAATAAGCGTGATCTGAAATATACAGAGAGTAAACTAGCAAATGCTCTCTGTTACCATTTTTCTAACATTTTTTGCATGTGAAGAACCGGCATTTATGAGGACTATTACGGAGGTACTTGATGATTTGTACGTTATAGAGAGAGGTGTGCTGGTTTAATTAAAAAGCTGAATTCCAAGGATCAGCCAGCATTTATCCATCCATCCATTAACAACAATGTAAAACCTAATAAGTTGGCTTTACTTAAAAAAAAGTATGCAAACTCGTTGCCTCAAAAAAATTAAGTTTTTAAATCTTGAGAAAATAAGTACAATTAACTTGTAATATTTAAGTTATCAGAACTTAAAAGAAATTGATAAATCTAAGTATGCTGAAATTACATAATGTAATTAAAAGAACTTAAAGCTATCCAGTATATTTAAATTAAAGAAAATGCTTTGCGTAAACTTTTTTCATTCTCAGTGTACATGATAAAACTCAGTTGCCCTAACTTAAGCAAATAATTTAATTCAAATTGTTCATAGCCCTAGTCATTAATTTTGTCACAATTATATTGTACCAGCTGTATTACTACTTCATTTACATATATTCACACTAAATGACCATTTAAAACAATGTCTTAACAACACAGATTGAGTTATTTCAGCTGACATTTATTTTAGAAATGCAAACTCTAATTCCAAAATGTTTAAATAACTAGCTGCACAGGTTTTCCCATTCTGACATCAAATATGAACATGAGGCACCTCCAGACATTTATTTAAAACCAGTGCTGAAGTGCTTAAAACATGTATTGCAGACTTAAGGTATGAGTGACTTAAAGTAATCAGGTACTGCAAGTAAAATTAACAAAATAAGGAAATCATAATACCACAATGTGGACCTCAAATGCTTTAACGAGATGTATGCTTATTATGGTTAAGATTCATGCCACCTTCTAAAAACAGTCAACATTTCAGAAAAAAAATAAACTATTTACTTATAAAATTCAAGTACATTTTTTCACAAAAATAAAAATTTTAAATGGTATATCTGCTATATCCTAACTACAGGCTCATGGGGGACTGCTGGAGCCAATCCCAGCCAGCACAGGGCGTAAGGCAGGAAACAAACCCCAGGCAGGGTGCCAGCCCACCACAGGACACACACACACTCACCAAGCACACACTTGGGACAATTTACAATCGCCAATGCACCGAACCTGCATGTCTATGGACTGTGGGAGGAAACCCACGCAGACACGGGGAGAACTCCACACAGGGAGGACCCGGGAACCGAACCCAGGTCTCCTTACTGCGAGACAGCAGCGCTACCACTTCGCCACCGTGCCGCCTGCAGCTTAAAGTGAATTAAGATATTTTATCACCAAAAACATCCATCCATCCATTTTCCAACCCACTATATCCTAACTACAGGGTCAGGGGGTCTGATGGAGCCAATCCCAGCCAACACAGGGCGCAAGGCAGGAAACAAACCCTGGGCAGGGCGCCGGCCCTCCACAGGGCACACACACATCAAGCACACACTAGGGACAATTTAGGATCGCCAATGCACCTAACCTGTGGGAGGAAAGCCACACAGACACGGGGAGAACATGCAAACTCCATGCAGGGAGGACCAGGGAAGCGAACCCAGGTCTCCTTACTGCGAGGCAGCAGCGCTACCCACTGCGCCACCATGCCACACATTTATCTTAGAGTGATAAATGAAATTAATCAGTACAAATATAAACCATTTACACATTTTTAACATTTTTAAATTACCGTGAAGTTCCTACAGGTTTGAAGCCATCAAATGTCCTATTAAACAAAAAATGTGAATGAGATGATCCAAGTAACCAGCCCAGTGGTTTTAACAGGTAACACGGCTGAATTAATGGAAGCAACTATTAAAGAAATGATCAGGCATCAGGAGGAAAGAAGGGGATGTTTTAGTGAGCAGTCAGCATGTGTTTAGATCAGGAAGATCATTGATATCATTTTTTGCCAGACTTCTTTGAAAAAGCAACAAAAGCATACAATCCGAAAACTATTATATTATATTATTGATCTTGATTTTTAGAGGGCTTTTGATTTGGTTCCATATGAGAGGCTTATCGCCACCAGGGGACCACTCAGGGTGAAGCTCACACTCTTTTCAGGTGATTTTGTCTGGAAGAAGGTGTAAATATTGGATGCTTTGTTGACTTCTAAGAAAACAGCACTCAGATGTTAAAAGAATACCCAAAAAAATGTGGCTAGGCTAGGGATCTGCGCTGGCAATCGGAAAGATTGGCGGTTGGAATCCCATAAATGCCAAAAAGGACTCTGCTCTGTTGGGCTGTTGAGCAAGGCCCTTAACCTGCAATTGCTGAGTGCTTTGAGTAGTGAAAAAGCACTATATAAATGAAAAGAATTATTATTATTATGCCATGTAGTTTTCTAGTGATAGCCAAGAACATTTTTAATTGCATGTTTTCATGCAGAAAAAAATGAAAAAAGTTTATGATAGAACCTAATGGCGACCGATGCTGTACATTAGTCACGGCACATAATCCACATGTCAGTTATCCTGCGACATTCTCAAAATGTGCACAACGCACACATTTTTTGCTAAAATAGTGTTGAATACCAAATACCAAAGAATAAATACTTGTGGAAAAAAGTACATCAAAAACAGGAAACACACTGCCATAATGCTGTACTTCAGAATTGAAGACATGACTTCTGACCAATGAATGAAGGGGAGAGACGGATCTTTATGTCATGCTAGCTGTGTAAGCCCGTGCTGTAAAAAGTCCAGGGTCCTAGAAACTATTGAAATCGTCAGGAAAAAAAACGGAAATGTAGAGATGTCAGGAGGATTCGTTTTGCCGACGTGCTCGCATTGCTTGTGTATTAGCAGAGGGAGGAAAAGCAAATTTTGCAGAATTTAGCAGTTAAGTGACTTTGTCTTTCTTCTGATGTTTCGTTTTGCTGACGTGCTGGCCTCGCGTGTGTTATTAGCGGCTAAGCGAGTTTTCAGTTTTCCTCGGAGGCGGAGCCTTTACCCAGACTCCACCTCTCACTTCCGGGCCGGACAGACAGACAGACATACTTCCACACGTAGACGTTTATGTATAAGAAGCGTTTTCTCTCCATTCTGCATGAAAACATGAAACATTTTTCTCGGCCTTCACTACAAAATACATGCGGTAAGTAACAGATAAAAAGATATCATTTTGGGTGGAGTACATCTTTAAACACACACAAAAATAGCAGCAATCTGCCAGCTTTCATCATCCTATTCAAAAATTATTGATAATGTTTGAACAATAAGTTAGCTGTGCCATTTGTGCTTTCCTTTTGCACTCGTTTTCTCTTCTGCTAAGATGCACCTGGACTTCGGCTCCTATGTTAAATTTTAATTTCTGTCTGGATATTAGTATTTCAAAAACCCTTATTCCTCAATTCATATAGCATTTCATATTCTCAGTAGAAGCTAAAATATATGTATATAAAACATTCTGAAACCTGCTAAATTCAGTTTTGAGTTGTTTGGGAATGTATGATTTCTAAATGTACAATATGGGTAACAGGAAAATATAGAAAAATTATAGAGATATTTGCACTTCGGATTAAGACATTACTCATAGTGACCTAAACATTATCGATCATATTTTCCACACACTACCCTGATCTTGTAAGTCTCTCGTATAAAGGCGTCTGCCGGATATATAATAGTAGCATTAGTAATATGTCACGGATACAATTAAATTCATGCTTGAATTCGCAACCAACATACAACATGTTGCTCTGTTTGTACAGTGACAGGAAAATCGCCGTCAAGTCCAAGCGAACAGGCACATTTGGTAAGCTGCGTTCCTGCGGACTCCTCGCAGCGGCCACGCTGAGCACCGGGGCACCTTGCCGCCTTTGTTTCCGCGCGGTCTGTCCAGATTGGTTGGTTTGTTTGACACCCCGCGGGCGGTAAAGGGTTAAGTCTCTGAAATCCCGATCAGAAGCTTAGGAGGCTCCTCGCTGAGGCAGGTCGAGCTGGCGCTGATCGCCTCTTTACCTGAATTAATGTTTCAGAGCAGCAGCTCATCTTTAAGCATCCGCGACACAATGAAAACCCTGACTTCTGAGTTTGGCTCACGAATTTTGCCTGTTTTCATTTCGAACTGCTAGAATTTCTGGAATATATTCTTTAATGCCAAAATTCAATGCATATGGCTTAGCTTGGCTTTTAGGCTGCTTATTTGATAAATTGTTTGCTTCTACTTTATAAGTTTTAAATTGAAACGATATTTAGGAGAGAGACTGCATTTTAAAGCTATTGTGCTGGTCTGCAGAACGCAGCATTTTTGTAGGTAAAATTAACTGATCAGGTTAGGGTGAAAGGCGAAGGACGGGTAATCCGGGAAAGGTGAAGATGCCCACTGCCTGCTGCTTGGTAACTCTCAAAATAACTTTCCTTTTCCCAAAATGTTCTAAATCGTTATTTTTGCAATGCTAAATACTTCGATCCTCTCTTTAACCTTAAAACGCCATAAATGATTCTTGCAAAGCCCTTCGGATAATGAAGATGAACAAAGTTAAACCACCGACAAAATTAGTAGTATCTGAATTGGAACATCTCTCAGTAATCCGGAAAAAAAATGACACATAAAAATGCTCAATCATTCATTCAGTGTTGGTTGACTTTAGTAAAGGAGAACTCGAATAACGTAGACGGTGAGGCTGATCCTGCTACAGTTTCAATGTCTTACGCGACCCCTGTGCGATATATTAATAGAGAAATCGAGGAGCGTGAACAGAGGAAAGAATAACAGTTTAATATTGAATTAAGACGATTTTAAGAAAACTACTGAAGGCTTAATGAGTAGATATAAAAGAACACCGTAGGCATATTCACATATCGTGAAATATCTAGCAGAGAGTAAATCAATTCTGAGTATTAAATAGCTGCTATTGACCCCCATGCAGTACTGCCTGGCTCCTGTCATCATAGTTAGCTACCTATCATCCGTTTTACGCGCTCATGCTCTTGCGTTAACTTTTAAGAGAAAAATTGTGTTAGCTGCAAAGAAACACATATTTTGGGTTAACTGTCTTTAAGAGTTGAGTCTTCCTTATTTTTTCGATTCGGTGCCAATTTCCCTGCCCTTGTACCACCATTATCACCCTATAATTAAAATGCGTATCGGTCGCGTCACTACAAATTCATATGTAAGAAATAAAAATCTGGAGTCACACTCTCCTGATCAGTACTTAAGAAGGTTTGATGCCCAAATTACAGTTAAGTATCCCATGACTTTTAGAGTCTGAAACCGAACCTGCTTAACATTACCAAACGAACGAACTTCTTGGATTGAATAATTTCATCCTGTGTTTAAAATGTCGCATATTCCATGAGTACTGTAGACAAAACCTTAACTCTGCCATCCCTTATCGCACACCTGTACCAGCAAAACAACACTATCGTTTGTCAGAGTTCAGTAACATGAATATTTAGCTCACTTGACCTTATCTTTTTTAAAAATGAAATCACACCCTTTGAAAGTCATGATGAGGCGTTCCGCCCACTGATCGTTCCTGCTTTGAAAAGGCTGCGGCCAACCGTTGTAACAGAACAAACGGGTGTAAAAACTAAACGAATTAGAAAATAAAGATACACTATATTCTTAAAAGTATTCATTTCATTATAGAAAGGGTTCTTTGCATATGACATTGGCTCTTTGGTATTTCATAAGGTTACTAATATGTGGACAAAACAAAAATATTTAACGTATAGTCGGCTAATTAGCAAGATGCTAACAGATCAAAAACCTTGACTTTAACGTAGTATTGTATGCTTTTAAAATTAGGAGCACTTTGGTATTTCACAAATCGTGTGTCCTCTATTCATAATTACTTATGAAGCCTGCTACGGATCAAATTAAAAAAGAACCTTTATGTGATTGAAATGGATTTTTTGGTAACCAAAAAGGTCCCGCTATAGCTTTGCTCGGCATAAAGAACCACGCTGGCGCCTTCATTTTTAAGAGGGAACTTAAACGTGTTCTTAATTCTTGAGAATTGTTTTGGCTTTGAACCATGACAAAAATGCATTTTCAAGATACAAGCAAAAATATGATGAACTGTACGCGCACAACTCCTTCTTTCCGCTTGTCTCGTGTTAAGTTAGAAGTTCTCTGCCCTGATGCCAAAGTAAAGCCTCAAGCGAGCCTGCGCACTTTCGCATCCCCATCAAATCGCTCCAGCAGGTTTAGTTGCTGCTCCGCTGCTGAACTGTTTTCAGTCGGGATTGGGACTTACTGCTGGTACCACCGCCAAAAGTAATCACAATAAAAAGAAATAAAGCATACATTCTTAAACATTAGATTATGCTAATATAGCACATTTCCCTCAACATACGTAACATTCTTTACGTTGCTTGCACCTAATTCACGTTCAGCCTGCAAATTCTAAAGGATTCCACTTATTAGTTAAACATAATCGTTGGGAAAGCTATTCAAATCATCCTGTCATCTTAAGGAGACGTCCAGTACATTTTAATTAAGCAATTATGCATCTGGTTCTGTTTTTTACTGCCTCCATTATTGAGCTCTGCAAACATCACAGACCCTCAGTTTAAAGAAACACAGCATTAATAAAACGTCCATCCGTCCATTTCCTACGCCAGCACAATCCAAGTTTAAGTTCGATGCTAATCATTTCAGTTTTCAGTGTTTGTTTTAACACTACCGATATATGTATTATTATGATTATTATCGGCAAATATGGATTGAACGGTTTATTTGTGAATAACTCTTATATTTTATTTAAATAGCATTTCGAACTGTTTGTAGTGCAATTTATGGACAGATGATTTTTGGATAGAGAGTTATTTCTAAACGCTTCTGCAGATACAAATCAGAAACGATATATGAATACGCAAAATAAATGTTACATACTCAAAACACAAAGCATTGCGCAGAGATACTTGGCAAATGTTTTGTCATATCGGCCTTCTTTTAGCGTCAGCTGAAGACGATCAGAACGGACAACGGTAGCATTTTCTCCTGCTGAAACGCCGGTTCTAATTAACTGAAGTCACCATTAAACGAGAGTGTTAATAGCAACAGTAACCAAGGGATATTTGTCATTAATCGTTGGTATCATGTAATAAATGTAAGATCTGAACCTTCTGCGTCTTACATATTTTTTTTTCCTAAGATCAATACTGCGTTTAATAGAGGTGACTAAATGATGGATCCAAACCTATCGTGCACCTATTCGATTTCCTGTATCGAGGGAAAGCCCACCTAATAATTAGCAATAATGCGGTTAACTTGCTGTCACCTCATATTTTCTGCTTCCTCGGTCTTCATTTCTCAATCATTAATGGAACGTGCACAGGCTCATAGTATGAACTACCCTGGCTACTTTAATTCAATTAACATTTTAGCTGTACATGAAAGGAGGAATGCAATCAAAACGGTTTGAAAAATGTCATTTTAACGACAGGAAAAAATAAGTGCGCATTTTCTGTACCGGCTGGAATGATAACCGCCAACCAAACCCCACAACCAACCCCCCAAGAACTTACACTGGTTTGTGTGTGCGAACATGTCTTTTTTTGTGAGTGCAGTTATTGGGCGCAGTGCAGCTGAAAAATGCTCATTATATCTCTTGTTTTGATGTAACATGGGAGACATTTCGGATTTATTTTTTTTGCGATACACTGAAGTTACGTGTAGGCACTTGTATTATTCGAAAATGTGTTTATTGTAAACTTTATTTATTGATACCTGTCACTAGAGGGCACTGTTCGGACAGCAGCTGGATTTCAGCCCAACGTTGCTATAGAAAAATGCAAATTTCCCGTTATCTCTTTCTGCGATTGGCGCAGGGGTGCTATCACATTCCCAGTAGGTGGGACAGTACAATTATATCTATAAAGCGACCGAGTGCTCCATTCAGCTGTTCAGTTAAGTGTTAGCAATCCGCTCGGCCGGTCAGGCGAAGGCTTTGGCTGTGACAGTATATGTCAGGATTATAGCGCCTCGAATGTCTGTGTAGAGATAAGTTGAAAATAACTGTAAAAATACAGACACCAATAAAGGTTGCATTCATTATCTGCTGTCGAGTAGAAAACCAACATTTTCAGCCAGAAGGATTTTTCCACTCAAACCAGATAAAGTAAACAGAAGCCTGCTTTTGTGCTGTAGATGCCACCAAGATTGAAGACGCCGACTGCCTGATACTTCTGTTTCTGGAGGACTAAAACTTTTCTAAAGTTGTGGATTGACGCCGTTGACTTTTGCGATCTTTGAACTGTTCAGCTCCACTGAAGACCTGAATAAAGTTGTTATATCTCCTATCAGCACAATAGCTGTCAAATGCGCCGGAAGTTGTTCGATTTGTGACTTTATATGAAAAACAAAACGGATAAAGCGAAACGACTGACTGTATTCCAATAATAAGCTGCTAAGCCGGCAGCCGAAGGTTACGGCGGGACCCTGACTGGTT
Source organism: Erpetoichthys calabaricus (assembly GCF_900747795.2). Taxonomy (NCBI): domain Eukaryota; kingdom Metazoa; phylum Chordata; class Cladistia; order Polypteriformes; family Polypteridae; genus Erpetoichthys; species Erpetoichthys calabaricus. The sequence goes on from NC_041399.2 coordinate 194,332,805, forward strand.
TCAAGTTTCTTCTTCTTCTATCCGAGGGACTGTCGGCTTTGGCGCTGGACCGGGGAGGAGAAGTGGTGGCCATTGGTCTAAAAATACTCGGCAGGTGCCCATTTAAAAACCGAGCCGTCACTGCCAAGAGGCTCGCCCCGGTGCCGTGTGTGCGCACTAGGCTCTGTGGCTGTGGCGCAGACGCTGGCTGGGAGGGCTGCTCCTGTTGCATGGACTGAAATGGCCTCGGACCTCAGTATGAACGGAGAAATGCCCAACAGCCCCCTTGCCATAGAGTACGTCAATGATTTCGACTTAATGAAGTTCGAGGTCAAGAAAGAACCCCCTGAATCGGAACGCTATTGCCACCGGTTGCCCCCTGGCTCTTTGTCTTCCACCCCTATCAGCACCCCGTGCTCCTCCGTGCCTTCCTCGCCCAGCTTTTGCGCGCCTAGCCCCGGGGCACTCTCCAACCCTAACCCAAGCAGTGGCAGCAGCAGCAACAGCAACGTAAGCCAGAACCCGGCCAACAAGCCTCAGCTAGAGGACCTCTATTGGATACCCAACTACCAGCACCACATCAACCCCGAGGCCCTGAACCTGACTCCTGAAGACGCGGTGGAGGCACTCATCGGCAACGCACACCACCATCACCACCATCATCAGGGCTACGACGGCTACAGGGGGCAGCAGTTCGGGGGTGAGGAACTCTCCGCCACAGCTGCCGGCCACCACCACCAGGTCCACCACCACCATCATCATCACGCCCATCACCTGCGCCTCGAGGAACGCTTCTCGGACGATCAGCTGGTCAGCATGACCGTACGGGAGCTCAACCGGCAGCTGCGGGGTTTTAGCAAAGAGGAGGTGATTCGCCTGAAACAGAAGAGGCGCACCCTGAAGAACCGGGGCTATGCACAGTCCTGCCGCTTCAAACGCGTCCAACAGAGACACATGTTAGAGAGCGAGAAATGTACCCTGCAGACCCAGGTGGAACAGCTCAAACAGGACGTGGCTCGGCTGGCCAAGGAACGGGACCTTTACAAAGAGAAGTACGAGAAACTGGCCAGTCGCAGCTTCAGCCGGGAGCCGCCACAGGGCCCCCAGCCCAAAGACTTCTTTATGTGAGGGCACTTCTCCCTATATGCTCCTCCAACCCCGTTTCTCGATTTTCTCGTCTTCGTTTTTGCAATAACTTCTGAAGTTTATGTATCCCTATAACGCTCAGTAACTCGAGAACTTTTCAAACAATTGTAAATACGTTTCTTGTTCCTTTGCTCAAGACGCCAGTCGTGCATACTTCAGTTGGCCCCAAGTTTTGCACTCAAGTGGAATTAAATGCCCTCCCGGACCGCCAAAAAAAAAAAGCAGGAGGCAAATCATGCGAAACGTCCCTCGTCAGCCTGAAGTCTTAAATTGTATCTGGGACTTGCAGCATGAATAAAGAATCGGACATCCAAATACAATTCACGTGCACGAATGTCTTAATGGAGAGCCAACTTTGGAACAGTCTTAATCCGTGATGGGACTCGCTTTGAGAAAACGGACAGTCTTAAGAAAAGAGGAGTGTACTTAAAACACTTAACAGGACGGCTCGGTGACAATAAAAAAAAAAAACAAAACTACAAAGCAATACGAAGTTCTCACTTACCGCTTCTCCGGGTTATTTGCGGAATATGTCGCTGGTGGACAACGCAGCTCGTACAAAGAGACTCATGCGGTCGTAGACCCTGCAAAACTTCTAAAGACCTTTTTATCAACCCTGCATGCAGGACATGTATGGTATTTCAAGTCCTCTTTTTTCTACTTATATTACTCACCCCAGGATCAGACGCATGGCCCGATAATCGAACTTTTTCAGCTCTTAATATTTTTTTTTTTTAAGTTTGATTATGTTGTCTGGTAGTGACGGAGAGAGAGACCCGAGATGGACTGACTCTAAAAACAAGCAGAGAGAAAGAAAGAAAGAGAGAGTGGTGGACTTGAAAATCAGCGACGGAGGAGTGCAAACGGCTAGTTTTCATTTTCTCTCTCCTACTTTCCTCTTTAAAACTGAGCCAGATGTTTATGTCCACTTGTAAATATGTAGAATTATTTAAGTTAGTATGTTTTTGAAAAATTTCTTTTCCCTTGCTTGATCATTAAGGTAAAAAAAGAAAAAAAAAAGTCTTAATAATAATAAAACATTTGTATGTAACAGCATGCAAATAACATATTATAATTTAAACGAAGATGTAGAGTTTAAAAGCCTAATGCACTATTCTAAGATCATTGTTTCTGTTTTTTTAATGAAATTTAACTGGCTATGCTGTCAAAAATGTGGAAGAGGTGGATATATTAACTTATCAAAGTTGACATGACAAATATAGTAATATATGGACTGCAATCCGTTTGCTGCTAATCTCTATGCATCATGAGCCCTTTGTTTTTTAGATTTTGGTAGTCATTTGGCCGCATATATCTGAGGTAGAACAGACATATCCTCGCTCTGGTTTTCCTTCTGCAATATATTGTAAAGCAGGTATTTTTAAAGTTCTCTATGTAACGCCGTGAAATGAGCGTTGATGGTGCTCAGAGCTACAGTCATTCATTCGGTTACCTTGTAAACCATAATAACACTGGCAAGTGAGAAAAGTTGGGCGCATTTGGAAAAGGTGCGCACGTGCTTGTTTATCACAATAGAGGCAACGTTTCTGCTACAACTGAAAAACTCATTGGGCAGATCTTTCATGAACTTCTGTCAATAAAAGATTTGAACAGATTGAGGCTTCTTCTGATGCTGTGGGAGTGTAGACTGCTCCGGAGGGGGGGAGAGTTGGGGTGGGGGAGATGCCACCTCCGTCGGCCAGATGGGTTCAAAGCACCCGTGGGCTGCGTGCGTGCGTGCGTGCTTGTGCCTGCCTGTGTATCTGCTCGCGTGTCTGTGCGTACTCGTGCCTTCTCTATATGCCTGCTTGTACACCTGCACACGCGCCTGTCCCTGGCCGTGAGTACCTGTACTGGAGTGCTTTCTGGTGCCGGTGAGCTTCTGGAGGGAGTGCGAGATTGGCACGTGTGTCTGGGCGCCTGTTGGTGCGTGAGAATTTAGTGTTCTGCAGCTGTGCCTGTGTGTCGATCCTTCTGTGCTTGGCGAACGTTAAAGAAAATCAAGTGTTCCCTTCTCAGGACATGCACATGCTCGAATTGGGACAGCACTGAGTAGCTCTGTCAGTGTCGGAATGAGTCAAGGAATGACCGGGCTGTAATTAAAAGGTCAGGGGAAAACTGGGGAACGGAACACAAAATAAACAGGTGATGCCTAATTATTATTTATACTTTTATATATACACATATTGTAATCAAGCGTTTTATTAGACAACACCGCTGCTTTATTGATGGTTTCATTTTTTTTAGCGCAACTATTATTGTTATTATTATTATCATTGTATTAGTAAACGGCTAAAACATAATGCTGGACAACATTCGACAGTATTTTAACATACAGCCAGTAATTTAAAAATTGTATAAACTTAGAAGGTTCAGGAGTTAAGGCGGAAATCTGTGAAATTTTCCACGCAAATTTCATCAATTAACAATAGCACAAAAACATCAATACTACTGTAAAAAGAAAATGGACAGACGTTATTTTAATTATTACATATCGCGCTAATTAATCATCTCAAACTAAAGTCGCGTTTTGTGCACAGAACACTCGACACATTCCTGAAGATGGTCAATAATTTTATTTTAAAAAACTCACGGGAGATTATAGTACTAGGTTGATTACATCTTGCCTGAAGAAGGGGCCTGAGTTGCCTCGAAAGCTTGCATTTTGTAATCTTTTTAGTTAGCCAATAGAAGGTGTCATTTTGCTTGGCTTTTCTCGGGAGATTATAGAAAATTAAGGAAAGGAACCGAGGTATTAAAAGTGAAATTAAGAGGTGGCTTGATTAGCATTAATAGCACTTTAAGCTGCGAGTAATATTTATAAAAATTAAAAACAAAAAACTTTTATTCAGAAAAGAAACAATGTTTGGAAAGTAGGTGACTGAATAAGCTAATGAACAAATGAAGCATAGAAACGATAACAATTTAAAACTGTAAACTTTAAGAGACAGAATAGTAGTTTTGTTAAATGATCTGACAGCGCTTCAGCAATACGTAACTCATTGAAATGTGCAATTTCAGCCTTATAGTTTTCTCCGTTCTACTTAATGCAGAAAACAGATGTAAAGGAATTTAAATTAAAATATATTGGCGATTTCTTTTCTAAATGGTAGATTATAAAGAGATCTTTAAATAATGTCAATTGCTTAAAGTTGAGTAAAGCGCACGAAAAATACGCAGTAAACTTTTTATATTCCTTCTTACCACTACAGCGGCTATGATATTTATAACTTAATATTTTCGAATCCACTCAGTCCCTTTCATATAAAACAACTAATTCTAACCCCACCGTGTGTAATCACCTGCGCAAAAAAAAAAAACAAAAACAAAAACAAAACAAAACTAACTAATATTACAATAATTTTTGCAGGAACGTTTTCTTTATGCGGAAAAATTAAACTTCAATTTTTAAGGCAATGAATTTCGTACGTTTTTTGCAGTTATACTAAAACGTGCAAGTGTTTACCAAGAAGCATGATTTAAACCGTCCTGCTGCGATGATCTCTCAGGGCTTTTTGTGCGCTAATCGCTCCGCCGCTGATTTCCCCAGTATCGCCATTTCATTTAGTTATTTTATCAGAATTAACGTCTAGAAAAATTAGCTGTGAATGAGATTAAGAGATCAGTTCTTAATTATTTCATTCAAATAAAATGTCGGATTCCGTAAACTATTAAACTAGGTGTTTTTAAGCGGAAGCTATTTTATAATGAAAGGAGAAGGATGGCACAAGTTTAAGGTTATCCTAAATATGAATAATGAATTCTGCTTTGCTCACGCCATCTTCTTAATGTAATGTTGAAGCGTTAATGGGGGGTCCACTAGTGAGATGGTGCCAGTCTCCTGCAGTACCAGACATGTAAATGACACTTTACTGTTTCGACTGCGGACCTCTGACTTTATTTTCCTTATTATTTAAGGACAGTTGAAGAGAGAACGTAATAGGCTAGAATGAGTACAATTACAGTCAGACACTGACCGCCACATTACTATGATTTACTTTTTTTGGCTGATGCCATTATGCGAGGTGATTTACAACATTTGAGACAGAACTGGTTCCATGTCTTGTTTCCCATACGGCGCACATGCAGGCAGGTGAAGTGACTTGCTCGTGGTCACAGTGTCAGTAGCAGGATATGAAGAAGTCCAAAGTCACTTTACTATACTAAGAGCACCAATGAATTATTAACTGGAGGTCCAAAAGATGAAGGATGGCAAGAGTTTGGAAAAAAGAAAAAAAAAAAAAGTCCTCGCAGTGTGTCCTGTAATACGTCACACAGACTGGACATAAGGGTCAGAAGGTGTGGACTGCTGTGGAGGCTGAAAACAGGACTGTAAAAAGGGGTTCGTTTTTTAAAGAGTCTTGTTATAAAATTAAACACAACACACACAGTAAAAACAACATCATCTCTAGGTGTGTTCCATATACAAACAAATATTGAAATGCAAGATTAATAAACACTCAAATAAAGGACATATGTTAAAATTAAGAAATAATCATGAGTTACCAAAACATGATAAAACAAGTTTCAAGTGATTAATTAGGGTTAATAATTAAACATATTTCACTCACGTAATTCTTATTTTGAAAAAAAGAATGTGTTTGCTAGCAATTTACCTGAACTATCTCCTGCATACAGTAACTAACATACAGTACACAATGATGGACACAGAGAAAGGACACAGAGAAAGGAGAGCTAAAGGCCATTTTCTGTTTTATCCGCCGAGTGCACACAAGGTCAACGAAATTAGATTGAGGATGTTTTTGATTTATAGCTGTATGTACGAGCTCTGTGAAGTTTTGATTCTGGTCTTGGTTTTTTGTTCAATGAAGATGAAATTGCTATTTAGCGTTCATCAGTCTTTGAGTCCTGAAGGAAGAGAACTATTTAGTTTCACTTGCAAACCCACGGTGTGAAATGTTCTACCAAGAGTGCAGCAACCTCCCCGGGCGTGTAATGGAGAGTGGGACTGAGATGGGCACTTTGGACTAGGAGTTTCACTGCCATTCTTATTATTTTGCTGTGTGTGTTCTGTGTAGGGTACATACTGTATATTCTGTGGTGCAGGTTTTAACACTACTAAATGAATTGACCATCTCCTTCAGTCTTTATTTTAAATGGAGCCTTTTTTAGTGAAAAGTAAAAAGTCTCAGAGCTAAATAACACTTTATAAACCTCTAGAGGACTGTGTGAACAGCAAACATGAACTGAGTCAAGATTGTCCTGGAGACCACTTGTAGTAGTACACTGGTACAGCAAAAGGCTTTGTTTGTTTGTTGGATTTACAGAACAGTGAAGAAATCTGTTAATTGTCTTAGCTGTGTGGAGAAAACGCATTTGGGCAGGTTGTTTTGATGTCTTCAACTCACGTGTGCTCATGCTTGTCTTCAGGAAAAGTCCGTTTTAGTGCCTTTAGTGCTCTCACACAAGTGCTGCGTGAAGTCCTAAATAATGCAGGGGTCAGATAAATTACAGTTTACAACAGCACAGCAACATAAAGTCACTTCTTAGGATATGGCGTACAACGGGAGACCTTCTCACAGTGTGGCATACCGTATAGGCAGAGTCTGAAGGTCACGAGCTGATTGATTGCAGACAAATAAAGGAAGACCAGAGGCAGCATTAAAACTGAGTGCACATTACAAAACACGAGGGAAACCAGACCAGAGGCACAGAGGTGGAGGAAGGAAATGGAGACATTACCAAAACAAAGAAAAATCAAAATTCATATTGTCATCCCAGGAATTTGATGAACTGAAGTAAAGAGGAAACTTACTCCACAAAAGTCCATTTTGAAATGAGCCATATAAATTGTTTGCAGCTTGTCACACATACATTTTTTACATTTCTCGACCTGTTTTGGTTTTTATCTCTCTCTCATTTTCCTGTATGTTTCTCTTCTATTTTATGGGAATGATGAGTACTAAAGTAAAAGACTGTTTTTGCATTTCATTTTATAGCCATGAAATGTTATTTTTGTATAGCTACGAAAAGAAGGATATTTCCATATATGCATTGCAAATTGTCCGCTTGGTAAAATTTGCATAAACATTTTGAGGGATGTTAGGCTAGTATAATTACAAAATTGGATAACATCGGCCTTTCATTGGGTAGCTCAATGTGAAAGACCTTCACTTTCGATGGATTCTTAAATGACAGCAACAAAGCAAAAAGAAACAACTCTTTAGAACATCCCTTCTCAGAATTTAAAAGTAATTGATAGCCACAGTAGTCTTGAATTAGGAAAAATACACAAAGCATACGAGGGCATATATAGTGTCAAGAAAAACAAATAATGAAGTGAATCCGACCAGAAGTTAAAGTCACTGGACATGATGGGATTCACCAGAACTGAAGTACTGCACTGTGCTGTCCTGTCCTGTACGCGCTCACCACCAGCCGGCTAGCTCAGGGGGTTTAGTGTCCTCGGCCTTGTTTACATTTGTTTTATTTTATTAAAAGTCCTATAATTTAAAAAAACAAAAAAAAAAAGCAATGTCTTCAAGAAACTAAGGCTAATATGAAATAAACCTAAAACAAATGCCTTCAGATTTAGAAGAAATGTACATATGAAATATTGTCATTTAGTAAAATGTACTTTTATTGCACAAATGTATTTCTTTTATAATCCCTTTTTCCTCTCCGCTTTTCAAACACACTGTTTGAAGATCTCCGTCATAGTTTCTAGTAAGCATCCACATTTTCTAGTTTGCTTGATATGGTTGGAGTTTAAGTGTTGTTATAAAAACAACAAAAATAATAATATTCTCTACATCTACATTTTTCTGTTCAGTGCAATTGTAATAATAATAACAACAACAACATTATTATTAATAATCATAAAGGCTTCAAAACCCAGGACTTTAATTGTCGATGAAGTGGGATTAGAAAATTTTGAACATGATTGTTATTGATAATAATAATAATAATAGTTGCTATTGTTCTGTTTCATTATTAGTACTATTATTATTCACAACAGTACATTTCCAATGTCACCTTTTTCCAGTGAGTAATAATATGATACAGAATTAAAGCAGGTTTAGAAAGTCATGAAAGCACAGAACTATAATTATTCTTTTCCCTAATACCAATGATACTGCTGATAATATGTATTCTATGTCCAATCTCTCTTAGCTGAATTATTATTATCATTACTATTAATAATAATAATAAAAATAATGTTTTGGCTGTCTTAAGTGGCGATCAAGTAGTTTTTCAAAAATGGATAATTAAAAAATATTATTGCTATTGCTATTAACGTTCTCCTTCATATTACTATTATTAGTCATAACAGTAAATTTTCTATGCACTCTTTTTTCCAGAGTAATAATAATAATTGAGAAACTTGAAATTGTAATGTAGGATTAAAGTGGGTTTAGAAAGTGAAAATATGAATTTAATAATAATAATAATAATAATAAAAGTCCTAACCATTGGACAATTAAGATCTCTGAAACCCAGTGGGTGTCCGGTAAAAAGCAACCAACACAAAACAAGAAATAATAAAAACAATAATAACAATAATTAATCCAATTCAGTTGTAAAATCACATAGAGCTAGAGGCTATCTCAATAAAATCAGATAAAATTATCTGGTGCCTTAATCATAATAATAATAATAATATGCTTGCTATGTCTATGGTCCACATTCTCTCCAAGTACTACTGTTAATAACAGTTGAACTGTTCTGTGTTAAGGTTTGAAAATCCAGTTGACCAGATTTCAACTGTATACTTTAACCTTTGGGACCCTTCATTTATTTGAGCTGCTGAGGTCTCAGGTTTCACTGAAGCCCCCCACCCTGGTTTCCTAACATGCTGCCAATTCAGATCAGATATTTTGCAGTGGTTCAGTGAGGTGGCCATTGATGCAGAAAGAATCAAAAAATCTACCTCGACTGAGGCTCAGTTGGCACGAGGTCTGCGGCGTGTAGCGTGCGCCTCTTTTAATAAATGTTTGAATAAGAGCTGACACTTAAACGGAACACAAACACACAAATGCAGTAAATTAAAACATAAAAAGAAAAAATGTTTAGCTTTCTTTTAAATTATTTATTAAATTAATTATTTATTATGTTTATTTATCATAATAATTATTATGATTTCTGTAAGTTATTATGTGACAAAATGTACTTCTTTAATGTATAAAACTCCTGTTTTGTTTTTCCTTGTTTAATTTAATTGTTTTTCTCCAATTATATGGCTACTTTTTTTAAAGGCATTGTAGCAATAGACTTTACTCTTCTTAGTAGGTTTCATGCAGGCGTATTTTCTCCGAAATCAAGAAAAGTAAGTTTTGTAGAACAGCAAATGTGTGTTAATTTGTTTGAGTAGTTGTGTGCACAAATAAGGACAAAGTAAATTGTGATTGAACTTTGGTATAAAATCAAACAGAAAGAGCAGTTCTGATGAAGACAATGCGGTCCCTGGGCTCACTCGGCCAACTTACTTGGCTTACATGATGACACTGAGTGTCTTTAAATATTGAAGTGCTTTGTGATGAAAGTCACGCTGACAATGTGAAAAGGGATAAAATCTAGCGATGACATATCTTTAAAGTTTTGATAAATCATATTGGTTCAATAATTCATCAACACACGCAGCTTTATTTTCACACATAGGTACATATGTATGTGCATACACACTGTATATAAAAAATACAGAACATATATAATTATATTAATATAGAAAAAAATCACAAAAGCTAAACCATGCTTACAAATCCGCACAAAAAAACAGAGAAACAAGAAAAAAATTAATATTGAGTAAAAAGGCAGAAAAAAAAACACATTTAGACAAAAAAAAAATTCTTAAGTAAATGGTGAAAAATGCAGCGCTGTTTAACAAGGCGCTCCTGCAGAGGATTTCGTTCAAATGCGTGAACTCAGAAAACAGTTGTGCAGCCAGTGACAGTGAGGAGCAACAAAGATACCCGCACGCCCTTAGAGGCCTCCTGATGTGACCACAGCGAAGGTGGTGGAGAATTCTGGAATCAGATTACCCTCTCAGATGATTGATGCGCCCCAGAGCTGTGTGGGACTCGAGAGCAACGTGCCTCATAGCTCAGCACTGCAGCGAAAGGGAGAAGTGTGCATAGCAGTCTGGGTAAATAGGGAGCTTGCCTACCTTGCCCTGTCTATTAACTGGCATAGGCTGCCCAGGCACAAACTTTAGGAGAGCAATGCGGGAGTCATACACTGGTCATGCATTTAAAAGAAGACCATTATAAACACAACACAATAAAACTGTAGCACAGTTTGTCTTCAACTGATATCCTCTTTGAAGAGGACACAGAGAACAGAGGCCCATATACATATATAGTCGTTTCCTTGTATACTGCAAGTATTGATAGAATATTATAAGTATAAATGTGTGTAGGCATGAGTAATATTAATCTTTTAATGTATTTTGAAAATTACTAGATGAGCACTGCCACTTTACGACAGCCCTAGAAACGTCTGACCGGTGCACCCATTCACATGTCAGCAGCTAAAGTTTTCCATTACATTTTTCGGCATAATACTTGATCCAAGTCTCAACTTCACATTTTATTGTATTTGTTTCATTTGAAACAATTTTATGCTTATTTACTAGAAAATGTTTCATTTACTGTAAGTCTTGATGCTTTTAGGCACCTTTTTATGTTAACACAAGTGAATTTTGTATTGTTAGTTTCACTCCATGACATTTTTGTTCAGGTGGCAGCATTAAAGAAAAATTAGAAGGCTTCTTTCTACATAAATTGTTTAAATGCCTTTTGTGCATTTCTGTACTTTTATAAAGATTTTCTTCATTTTTCATTGCATTTATCTATATTTCTGATAAAAAGGCACTTCCGGTTAGGGCAGTAGCATCATGGTAAGCTACCTAGTGACCTTTACAGTTCCTTAATTTAACAAAATGTAATTGTGGTAAATACATAGTGTGTGATATCCCCTCACGGGTTTATCACAGTGCCATGGGCCCTTTTCACAAACACCATGCTTTACATGCTATACATAACCCCAATATAGCAGATGCTTTGTGCACCTTTTGTTTTAACCATCTTGCCAGAGGAAGCAGGGAGAAGTGCAGCGCAAACACAATTTCCCACGCTGGCTGTTAGCGGCAGCACGAAGGACTCCTAATTATAGCCTGCATCGTGGATTGCATTTTTAAAATAGCTTAGTTTAAGAGCACCTCATGGATAGGGGCTGTCACAATCCGTGAAATTTGTATTGTCTGGCAATTTTAATTTATTATCATTATTACTATTGCTAATTATTAATTTTAAATCATGTATTTATATTTTTACTTTTTTGTATGTCTGCATGAGTTTTTCTCTGGTTACTCTGATTTTCCTCTTACATCTTGAAGACACACAGAGGGGTCCATTGGTAATCCTAATGGGTTTCAACATGAAGTTCTGGTTCTGGTGATGTTGAGAGAATAGGTTTTGGCTCCTATGATTAGGAATTGGATTCTGTGATTTTGAGAATATTAGGTTTAATAACAAAATGTGATTTCCTTTCACTGGTACATCCACCCTTTCATTGTACGATTCTATTTTTCTTTATACAGACCTCACCAAGGTCAGCACAAAGAAGGATGCAAGCAAAAATGTGTCTGTTTAAAATTACAAAAAAATTCTTTAAGGTACAGATCTATGAAATAATGAAATGAAATATTTGTGGAGTGTTACACAGAAAGATGCAATATATTCATATACTTAAGTTAAAGTCATACTTCTCAGTTGTCTCCTTTAGTGCCCCATTTTAAATGACAGCTTACAGTTATTCAGGACTAAAAATGTGTTTATATTTATTTAAGAGAGTCAGCAGATCTTTCAAACCCAACACTGGGTTGAATACAGCTGATTAAATAGCTAAAGTGGATACTATAGGGGTTTGCGCTCTGTCACACGTTAGTAATTGTAATGCTAGAGTGATAAAACAGTGACAGGGCTGTTTAAAGTAAAAGGTGGCTTTTAGCAGGTGTGGCCTGGTGGGCTTTAAACCATATGGTGGCCAAAAAAACCCTCTTTATGACCTTAGGCAACCACGTAACCGGCCTGTGCACCAGAAGAAACAAATAAATAAATAAAAGTGTGCTTGTGATGGCGTTCACTACATAAAAGGTACAGATAATCAAAGAAAAATAAAGGTTGTTATTTTCTAATGTAAAATAGAAACCTTATAAATGCAAGCATATTGAAGATCAGATAGATAGATAGATAGATAGATAGATAGATAGATAGATAGATAGATAGATAGATAGATAGATAGATAGATAGATAGATAGATAGATAGATAGATAGATAGATAGATAAAATAAGGATATGAAAGGCGCTATACAAATAAGCATATAGTAATGATAGATTTCTACTCATATCTTTAAATAGATAAGAGACACAAGGAGAGAATAACTAAACAAATGTTCATTTATTAATGTTTATGTATTAATGTAGCTAGAACTAACATTGGTGTATATATAAGCCATATATTATATTATATTATCCATCCATCCATTTTCCAACCCGCTGAATCCGAACACAGGGTCACGGGGGTCTGCTGGAGCCAATCCCAGCCAACACAGGACACAAGGCAGGAACCAATCCCGGGCAGGGTGCCAACCCACCGCAGGACACACACAAACACACCCACACACCAAGCACACACTAGGGCCAATGTAGAATCGCCAATCCACCTAACCTGCATGTCATTGGACTGTGGGAGGAAACCGGAGCGCCCGGAGGAAACCCACGCAGACACGGGGAGAACATGCAAACTCACTGCTCCACCATGCCGCCCTATATTATATTATATTATATTATATTATATTATATTATATTATATTATATTATATTATACATTTTACATACGTATAAATAGAAGCTGAGGCATGGATGCCGTTATTTATTCTGGGCATTTTCCTCTTGTGACGATAAACTCAGCTCATTTTTTCTGTAGGTCATGGCACAAAAATGCAGCATCACATAAGAAATTTAACTGCATTGCTTAAGGGAATCAGTAATTGTAATGATTAATTAATAACAACAAGCAATTGTTGTTGTGGGCACACTCACTCACAATTTAGACTTACCAATAAGATCAATCCACAGAGATATTCATGCACACAAAGTCTGCACAGCTAGTGACTGGTACAGTCCTGGCTAATTTTGAATGTCACAAATTAAGGCAGTTCCATTAAAGTGGAAAACAGAAAACAACAAATGAAACAAAACTGCCATTGAACTACTGTATATTACAATGTTTTTACTATTAAGGCTTCCTTTTTGTTCACTGCGAGCATTTAGGTAGTCATTGGCAAAATAAAGTAAGAAAGCATGTTATTCCCTGTGGAAGCACCTACGCCTGGCCTTGACCTCCATTCCTGTTGCTGCCTCCCGAGTTTTCAAGTTAAAGTATACTCTAAATTCTAGATGCTTGGTGCTGTTTCCCACATTTCAGAAGCTGTTATTTATGTAGACACAAGCAAAAGAGAAAATGAGCAGAGGAGCAGATAGATGGCATCCCAGGTCTAGCCAAACAACCATTGTGGAGCTGGTTGTGATAAAACTGGTGAATTGCAGCAGTTTAGAAATATTTGTACTCAAGCTTTATGAAGTGAAACATTCCAGACTGTTTACAGATAACAGGGTTCAAGGCAGGTCCAAGTAGAATTTAAGATGGCAGGTCTCAGTCATAGGCTATATTTCATAAGGTGACAGGCTATAAGCTATTGATTGTCTGTTCTTCAGCACACCACTTAGCCTAATGTCCTGAGTGGGCTCAGAAAGACCGGTGGATATTATTTAAGTATATATATTTTGGAGACAACCAATAAACATAGTGTTGGCAGCCTAGTTTGTCTCATCTTTACCTCACAAACAAATCAATTAACTCCTTGAGCGTTCATGAAATGGAACAATGAAAAGCAATCAGCTGAGTCTCTGAAGTCGCATGGTATGCATCTTCAAAGCAATTATACCAGCCCTCTCCGGAGATTAATTATATGTACATAACGCATCTCGTTTTTATTTAACTATCTATCCATGGCTGTGCTTGTGTGTGTGTGTTCCTTAATTCCCTATTTAATGCTTTCCCCTCACTTTGTCCATATCTTTCCCAGCTTGTCATATGGTGGCTGCATTGCAGGCTAGCTTCTGTTATTTCACAGAAGTCTTTTTTTTTTTAATATTGTGCTGTTAATTATTTACTTTTATTTACAGAAAGGGTAACCATGTGAAAAAATAAGCAATGGACTGTGCTGTAGGGTGTGAATCTCCCCTTCCCGGGCTTGAATATGACATGTTCACGGAGAACACTTTATTTTTAAATGCTTCAAGGACACCAATCAGACAGACAATCAAACCAAAGCTACTTCAGGATTACTTTTGGAAGGCATTCATTCAGATGTCATCTTCAGAGCAGCATAGATGGCCCACAAATAAGTCTCCTTAGAAAACAAGGCCACTTAATGAGTCCAACATGTCAAGAGCCACTTGTTGAGCTTTATCTGGCAACAGGCACATGGCAAGAACTATTAACCGACAGCCGCCAGTTGAGTCCTGAACACCAACAGGTGTTTGGTGAACCCTACAACATTGAGAACTACTTGACAAGCCTTTTATACAGACGATCACTCTGAGAGTCATACGTGCGTAAAATCAGTTTGCAAGTCTTGTGCACTGAGAGTCACTTGCTGAGCTCTACACCCTGAAAGGCACTTGGTGAGTCTTACACGTTGAGAGCCAGTGGGTGAGCCATATGTACCGAGAGTAGGTTAGTAAGCCTTTCACACAGAGAGTCGCTTGATAAGAGTTTCACACCGATAGCCACTTGGTGTGCCCTACATGCTGACAGCCACTTGCAATGCAATACAGTGATCCCTCGCTATATCGCGCTTCGCCTTTCGCTGCTTCACTCTATCGCGGATTTTATATGTAAGCATATTTAAATATATATCGCAGATTTTTTGCTGGTTCGCGGATTTCTGAGGACAATGGGTCTTTTAATTTCTGGTACATGCTTCCTCAGTTGGTTTGCCCAGTTGATTTCATACAAGGGACGCTATTGGCAGATGGCTGAGAAGCTACCCAACTTACTTTTCTCTGTGTCTCTTGCGCTGACTCTCTCTGATCCTGACGTAGGGGGTGTGAGCAGGGGGGCTGTTCGCACACCTAGACGATACGGACGCTCGTCTAAAAATGCTGAAAGATTATCTTCACGTTGCTACCTTCTGTGTGCAGCTGCTTCGTGAAGCGACATGCTGCACGGTGCTTCGCATACTTAAAAGCTCAAAGGGCACGTATTGATTTTTCACTGTTTTGTTTTTCTCTGTCTCTCTCTCTCTCCCTCTCCCTGCTCCTGACGGAGGGGGTGTGAGCTGCCGCCTTCAACAGCTTTGTACCGGCGGTGCTTCGCATACTTAAGCCAAACAGCCCTATTGATTTGTTTGCTTTCCTCTCTGTTTCTGACAGCCTGTGCTCCTGACACGCACTCCTTTGAAGAGGAAGATATGTTTGCATTCTTTTAATTGTGAGACTGAACTGTCATCTCTGTCTTGTCATGGAGCACAGTTCAAACTTTTGAAAAAGAGACAAATGTTTGTTTTGCAGTGTTTGAATAACGTTCCTGTCTCTCTACAACCTCCTGTGTTTCTGCGCAAATCTGTGACCCAAGCATGACAATATAAAAATAAACATATAAACATATGGTTTCTACTTTGCGGATTTTCTTATTTCGCGGGTGGCTCTGGAACGCAACCCCCGCGATGGAGGAGGGATTACTGTACATACCAAGAGGGACTTAGTACGTCCTAAACTCCATAAACTAGTTGCTGAGCCTTATGTGCTGAGAGTCAGATGGCGAGTCGTACAGCCGGCAACCACACTGTGGGCCCTACATACCATCAACCACTTGGTAAGTCTTTCCAACTGAGAGCTAACCAGTGATCTTTACACATTAAGAGTCATTTGGTGAGCCTTAGGCACAAAGATCCATTTAAGAATATGCACTTGGTGAGCCCAACATGCTGACA
Source organism: Erpetoichthys calabaricus (assembly GCF_900747795.2). NCBI lineage: Eukaryota > Metazoa > Chordata > Cladistia > Polypteriformes > Polypteridae > Erpetoichthys > Erpetoichthys calabaricus. The sequence continues at coordinate 194,348,949 of NC_041399.2, forward strand.
GCCAGTGGTGAATCTTACAAGAGGAGCACTTCATGATAAGCCATAAAAAAGCCAATGAGTGAAGCCAATGCTCTGATAGTCATTTGTTGTCCCTACACACAGAGAGTCAACTAAGAGGTCATTTGTGAGCTTTGCACACAAAGATCCATTTGGTGACACTGCACCAAGAGCCACATAGTGGAAACAATAGCATCTTTTTGTTTTCGGGTTCTTTTATGTACAGAACAAATTGTACTATTGCTTACTTTTATTTCTTAAAAATCAAGAGTACTGGCAGTTTCAGCGATGAGAATTAAACTGGCAAATGTGTGATTTTGTGGCAAACTGTAGTGAGTTGTGGAAGTTCAACTTTTGGCAAAATAAAGAAGTGAGGTGAATGATGGGGGGGGGGGGGGGGGGGGGTGATAGTAATAATTTATTGTGCCAATTGTGTGAAGTGCAGAACGCCTGTTTATTGCTAAGAGACATGGTACTCTCTCTACTTCTTAGCGGTCCCAGCTTAATTTTGCAGGAATCTAATTGGTCTATTATTATGGCTGTTACTGGAGCAAATAATTAAAAATGAGTTGCTCAGTAGGGGGCCGCACCCTGTCCGATTAGTGGACCATAAGCACATGGTGTGCGCCGTGAGGGCAATACCCGTCTCAGTCGAACAGGTCATCCTATGGAGGTCAAGTTAATATCCTCATGAAGCACTCCCCAAAGTAACCTAAAAAAGGATGCTTGCATTTGAGTATGGACACTTTTTAATTGTTATAAGCACCATATTAAATTCATTCACTGTTTATTCATCTTGCTTGTGTCTAATAATGTAAACCACTGAAAACCATTCCTGCTTATTACTTTAAACAAACTGCCCTCCAGAAGCAGCCAGTGACTGACAAATAGTGCACTGTAGCAGTGCCGCAGTCTTATGGGCTGGCTGAAAACAGTCTATGCAAAAGACGTGTTCGCTGGTTGGGAGTGGCGACTCGGCAACGGCAACTAAGACCTAAACAGTTAGCGCATTACGCCAAGGCATGGAAAACGACCAAGCTAGGGCAGCCGTCCTCCCTTCACCGACTCACGCTTTGATGGATATCATTAACTCCACAGATTCAGTATGGTTCCTGATACAGCACTTTTTAGCAACTGCAGAGAAGAGGGGGTGGGGGGGGGGGAATTGGAAGAGACAGCCTGACTGAAGACTGGACCTCAAGGACACCAATAACAACCCCTTTTATTCTTTACAGTGAAGATTCACAGACCTTTACATTTTGTCCCATCAGTCATTTAAAACTTAACTTTGGCTGCACACAGCTTTATGTGTGGTAGATAAGAAGAACAGCACAAAATCTGATACACATCATAAAACCATGGTGGTGCAGAGATTAGCACGGCTCAACCCACAGGCTACGAGACTTTAGTTCACTGTCTGTGTGGAGACGACACGTTTCCCCCATTTCTGGAGTGGCTTTCTTCTGAATGCCGCAGAGGTGCAGGTGTGATTACCTGGCGACTGTAAATGGACCCTTTGGCCTACAATAGCTAAAACTGTTAAGTTCCACCTGATTTGCTTACCACTTTATGATGTTATGAATACTGGATAATGTAAGAAAAGAATATTAAGATTCCGCCCTTGGTAAAGATATTAAAAAATAAAATCTGTTTCACATGCTGTGATCAGTCAATACAAAATAAAACTATCCGCACACATGATCCTGGAAGGTACTGATGTGATGACACAGAGCTCTCCTTTTGATCTATTATTAAGGACGTGAAAGCTGGATATCAGCTTTTGTACTTTGAGACAGTCTTTATCCTACAAAGCATCTTTACCTACTCAACATTATAAGAAAATGGGTAAGAAATGTGCCAAAAATGAGACCACCTATATAACCCTCTATGGAGACGGGGATTCCAGAAACAAAAAGATCTGTTATTTGAGAGTTGGGGCATTTTATGGAAGGCTGAATTAACATAAAAGAAAAGAAAAGGAGCATTAGCATCGGTGGTAAATCGTTTTCAATAGAGATAGAGCCTCATACTACCTGGCAGAAAAGACAGATAGACAGATAGATATTTTACATTTAGCTTTTCCGTGTTATTAAATTAAATTGTTCTTACTAGGTTTACATGTGCGTATAAATCACATCTGTGTACATAACATTAATCTATCCATCCATTCAGTTTTGTAACGTGTATCCAGGGCTGGGTCATGGGGTAGCTGGACCTACTTTAGGTCCCAAGGAGAAACTGCAGTGTTGCAGCAGCTATACAGTACATAAAAAAGCACACTCAATTGTACATTGTTAAAATATGGAAATAAATACAAGTCAAATGAATACTGTATGTTCAGCATCTAACCAGTTAAAATGAACACATTAAATCAGAGTCGAATGAGATTCTATGATGTAACATCTAATCACCAGCATAACATTTTCCTGCAATTCTGGATAATAATTTGAGAAATGGCCATCTCATTATAAAACATTCAAAAAATCTAAATGTATTTACATATAAAAGTACATTTATATAAACACTATACATAAACACATACAATATATCATATATAAATAAAATATATACATATATATACATACACATACATGCACGTATATGTATATAAACACTTTTTTTAATGCTACACCTGAATGTTATACTGTATATTTACTGTATATTACAATCAAGTGTATCATTGGCATTCAAGCTTTTCTTTTTTTTGTTTACTTAGGATGACAGTTATCAGCTAGCTAAGTAGCTTGCATTAAAATACGTAGCTAGTAATAACATCAGTATTAATTAAAATATTTTATTAGTAATAACATCAGTATTTATTAAAATATTTACCAAGTAATATGTCAATATTTATGTAATAATTTTTAAATCAAGTCTTCATAAAAATATGCCAGTTAAGAAGAATGAAAAAGAAAAATTGCAGCAACTTTTTACAACTAGTGGCAATAAATACAACCTTCATCCGGGTTTGTTTAATCAATAATAAAAGATACCCTGAATTTGTCAATCCTAAAATGGCCCGAGTGTGTGGCTGGGGTACGTGTGTGTGTGTGCGTTTGCCCTGAGATGTACTGGCACCCTGTCCAGGGTTTGTTCCTGCCTTGCACCCTATGCTAACTGGGATAGGCTCCAGCAGACTAACCTGGGGACCCTGTTCAGGACTAAGCGGGTTAGAACATTACTGACTGACCCTTTACTATTTACTTGAAATACTTTGTAAATTAAACTTTTGCAAATGCTAATATGAGTGAGCTGCCAAGAGGAGATGACTTTTTAGATTCGGAAAACAGGCGAAAGGCCGCACAATGAAGCTGCGATTACAGATTAATGGCCTTTCGGTGTCCCTAAAAATGTGACTTAATTCGGCACATAGTTATTTTCTAAATACTAATGAACTGAATGAATCAATAAATGGTTAGTGTACTTATCGACTAAATTGAAGACAGATTTTATTTATTTATTTTTTATTTATTTATATTAATATGAGAGTGAAAGACTGTTGTCAGGGATGCACCGTGGACTTGGGTACAATGACGGAAAAGGCTAAAGCAGATAACTGGTTGTGCTTTCAGTTTCTCTAAAAATATTTTCATGGTGTTAAATTCAGGAGAGAGAAAAAAGAGTGCGCATGCGGGCAAACAAGCGAAGTGCAATGGCGGATGGCTCTTGGTGGCAACTACCAAACAGTTGAACTCCAGCAGCGTGCGCGACGTAAACACTTACAATCACGTGCCATTTTGGACCACTGACTATACGAGAGGTTTACGAGCCTTTATATATAATGTGCAGTTAACTATGCATTATACATGAATGTGCAGTGGATTGGTGCTTATGACTTATAACCATCAGCGCCAACGGGCAAACAGATTAACATTAGTGGAAGGTTACGTTTTGGTTATCAAAACGTTACTCAGGAATGTTACCGCAACATTAAAAACGTGAAGTTGATTTTTTTTAATAAAGTAACATTTGCCATCAACTCTTTTTTGGAACCTTTAACGAACGTGGCGTATGCAATTTTAGTGGCTACCAGTTGTCATGGGTCATGGCCAGTGTTGTGCATGAACTAGTTCAAAAGAGTGCGTTCATTGAACAAGCTAATTTTTCTAAGAACGGTGATCTTAACGTAACGTATTTGCAAAGTGAAGACCTTGAACGTGAGTGAGCTAATTCAGTTTTATGTGACATTCTGGATCCGGTTTAGGTCCAGATTAAAGGTTTTGCCTTACCCTGTAATGTAGGGGTGGAGCCGAATCCAAATATGGTATTCAGATAAGTACAAATAGTAGATGTTTACAAATATTTATTTTGTACGAATTTTTTGCCATTTATTTGTATTCGGAAGTAGGCCTTGTCTGTGTCTGCCTGCTTGTGCTTAAGCTGCACCCCCGCTGACAGGAGCACGAAGTGAAGCTCCAATGTCGCTTTTAGGAAAACGTTGTACTTTGTGAGGCCACTTTATATTTTCCCCGTTCGACATGCAATATGTGACGTGAATTTTGACCGTCAGCATAATAAGTTAGTTCACCTACACGCTGGTCCCACAGTCACCATTTATGTCACACGGTTGGAAATGGAGCGGTAATTTATATGTATACTTGCATCTATTTCATTTCTTTTTTGATGGGGAGGATATTAGCATACATGGTTATACGTGTTTGTTTCTGGGTATAACTCAATATAAGTGTATTTAAATAAAAAGTCTTTATAATTATTGTATTTTATTCAAGAACACTGTAATAGTCTAATATAAGGCATGCAAAATTGAAAAAAGTAAACTGGTGTCATTTATTCTCACACCTTAAAAAATACAAAATGAAATGAACATGAACTAGTTTAAAATTGAAATGGTGAACTATGAACGTGAAAGTGAATTTATTCATTTTAATCTGTGTGAACTGAACTTTGAGGTAATTCTTGTGAGGTGTGAACTTACACACACTGGTCATGGCTAGGGTTACCAGATACCTGCGAACCAGAAGTAGGACACCAAAGGCCATAAAGGAGAACAAAGCCATGAGAATGGAGGACAAAGGAGAACGCGTTCATTCTATTCACAAAACACAGTGTGAACTGTGTGTACAATGAAAACTTTACACACAACTAATTTGACAGATCACAAAACGAGTCATCAAAATTAAAAGTTATGGTATAACTATGCAGTTTCATACTGTATTTTTCAGAGGAGGCGACTTTTCACAGCAGTTCATTATTCCCAGCAATGCAAGCGTGGAACTCCAGACAAGAAATGTTCTTAAAATTGTACCTTTCCCTGTTTCTGTGATTTTTCGCTGGTAACATGTCGTTCTAAATCAGTGGTACCCTTGTTTGCAACGGACACTTAACAATCACAAACCAAACACTTTGCTTCATTTTCAGTGCGTCCTTCAGCAAGACACAATACATCGTTTTCATGTGTGTTCCGAGGATTTGCATTTCCTTTTATTAAGTCAGTGGTTCTCAAGCTGTGGGGCGGGCCGCCCTAGGGGGGCGCGAAGATGTGAAAAAAAGAAAACAAGAATCGAAAATATGAAACATACATCTATTGAAACCAAAACAAATGAACTTAAACTACATTCTGATACTAGAAAAATAAATGTAGAGTTAGATAAATGCAGATAAAAGTTAAGTAGGTATAATAAAATATGCATCTATGATATATCATTAATTAAAAAAGAACAAATTGGTATTAGTGGGATCCTTTAAAAAAAAAAATGTTAGGGGGGCGCAATTAAAACTGTTATGAAAACTCAGTCGCAAATACTTAAAGGATGAGAAACGCTGGTCTAAGTAAAGAGTGTCCCCCTGGTTGTTATTTTAATTTCTAATAAGAAGGCCTGGAGTAGTCTCCTAGGCAGAGTTTCTTCTTTCTTGAAGTGTAAAATGAACTAATAACTAAACGCATTTTTAAAGCACTTTTCTAACCTACTTAAAGCACTTTACAAACACATTGGGGAACCAATTCAACCACCATCAATGTGTAGCATCCTCCTGGATGACGCAATGGCAGCCATTTTTGCTCCAGTATGCTCACCACTGTCCTCCATTAGGAGTGGATACCTGAAGGGTGTGTGTGTGACCAGAAGGGATGAATACTCTATTTATTTTGTAGCCTCCCAAAGTTACTGTAAACCCTTTAACTTCCAGTCATTCTACTGGGGCTTACAGTATCTAGGGTCCCAGGTTTCTTGGTGTTCACAGTTTGTTTCTTTTCTATGATGAGAGTCAAATAGGTTCTGAGGTTTGTGGAGTTCTCAGTTCCCTTTATCAATACCCTCTATGTTCCTGAAATGTTCAGTGCAGAGAAACAGAATGAACTGTAAATAAATATTGAATATACAAGGTGGCACATGAAAAAATAGCCCACAAATTATGGAGTAAACTCTGACATGACCTTTATGACCCTCCTATCTGTTATGATAGTCACCAGATCAATTTATGAGGACTTCTTTCCTTACGATCTGTAATACTGGAAACAATCTCTTCAGGTACGGACAAAAGGGTTTTATAGTTTTGGTGCATTGTTCAGAGAACCAGTAGTATGCCACTTTTTCAAAAGTTGTTGAATTACACATTTTGGATGTCTATTTACAGTGGTCTATGTGAAAGAAATCATTGTACTAAAGAAAAAAGGACAAGTTTTATAAAACATCTGGTCAGAAATCAGGCAGGAGGAAATCTGTTCATTACGTTTTAAATTATGTCTTCAGCAAAAGCCAAAGAGGTAGCATTCATCACAGTAGTTTGTTACAAAATGGTCAAAATAATAAGGGCAGGGGTTCGTTTTATAAACAACTGAATTTACATAATAGTGCTGATTAATGCATACATTTACTCTAATTGGTTTGTTTGATTACACCCTGTAGATGCCACATGGGCTGGACGGGCATCTTGGCCAGGAGAGGGAGTAGACCTGGAAGGAAGGACTGGAAAGGGTGGATGGGCAGCCCATTATAAAGAAAAGGTATCGCTGGGCTTTTTTTATTCCCCCAGCACACTAGATGGCAGCAGCCCTGGTTATCAGTGTCCAGTGGGAAGTCAGCAGGGCATGCAGGGAAATGTAGTCTGGCAGGGCAGCCCTGCTGGGGTCACGGGGTACCGCAAGAGGACGTTGCAGGGAGACAAGCGCCCTACTGTGATAGACTTCCATCTGACCTGGATGTACTTCGATCGGGCAATTGCCCTGGCACCGGAAGTAATCCCAGGTCTGTAATAAAAGGGACCGCACTCCCTTATCCAGGCGAGTTGGAGCTGGGAGGTAGAGAGGCAACATTTGACTGGAGGAGGAGAAGGAGGGCAGTGTGGTGGTGAGAATTGTGGAGAGGAACACCAGTATTATTTTGTGCTTTTCTTACTATTAGAAGATTAAAGGTGAATACATCAACCTTTATTTTGGACCTGGGACTGTGCTTGTGTGTTTGTGTTGGGGTTTGGGCTTGCTGACGCCTGGGTTTCCATCACAGCCCCTAAATAACTTATCTAAATAAAAGTCAATTCCATTATACTCTTGTTCTTCTTATATCTTTTAGGTTCAGCTATTATCCTTGAAGTCTCTGTGTATGTGACAACTGTCTAGACTTGCTCTTTACAGGACATCTGCTGATCTCTTAATCATCTCCTGGTGCATTTTGTATTTTACATCAACCATTCTCCCAGTACATTCTTGTCTTTATTCACTTAACCATTTCAGTAGTTCTCTGCACGACATTCCTAAAACAAATGCTTATATATTTCAATATGCACTGCAGACCATAATACTTAACTATTGTTACCTCCAAATTATTCTCTCACATCTTATTTAAAAAATCCCATGAAGGAACCTGTAGGAACATACAGCTCCACAAATGAAATAAGCTGTTCCAATGAGTAAAGCATTTCTTCTGTCCACTAGGGAAACTGAAAACAGAACTACCAAAATGTAGCAAAACATACACGGGGAGTTTCTGACAACTTCACCAGACTATATTTGCTTTTGTTGCAATGAATTTGGGGTTCTTCATGGTGCACAGGGCAAGTTTTTCATGCACCGACCTATATATGGCAGACCCATTCAGTGTTATCATTATTATGTGTTAATACAGTCTATCTATCGCATTGGCTAGTGGCCCATTGCGTTTGCATATGTGAAGTGTAATTAAATATTTATATTTCAAAATTACTGCTCCATCATTTTTCAATTGCCTTCTATTTGTACTGTATACACAACCCATACTGTTTCAATTTTTCGGGGAAATAAAACTTGACAACTAATTCATGAAAGGTAGGAGTTTTCCAAGTTGCAGAAGACATATGTTTCAAAAATGCAGCCTGACTTCTTGTAGCATAGGCCGATAATTGCTCACTGTTCACACTTTCCAATGCATTGCACTTGCTTATCTATATGTACCTACATTTTTAATGAATATATTTAATTACCTTATGCTTTCTCCTTTTTTCTTAGACAGCCCCTTGCCAAAATGTTAGACGTGCTAAAAGAAATCCACTTAAAAATCTTTTTCCTTACGCTCCTCACATGATGCCGGTCCAAACGACAGCACAGAGTACTTTGCATTTAACTCTGTCTCCTGGAAACACTTTAATTAGGCCTCATTGACAAGTAAGTTCCCTGGACTATTTTAGGCAACCTCTGAAGTGGCATCATGGTTTTTCAGAGTCTTGAAACAATTAATTTAGGCCTAAACTGTGCTCAAAAACATTTAGGCTTTGATTGACAGGGCTGGCTTTTTGGAGACCTCAATGTATCTTAAATTTCGAAAGACAAAAGGCTGATGGATGCTGCTACTGTCCACGGAAAATAAAAGAAAATAGATCTGTCTGGCAGGATTATCCACAAGCACAAACTCTATTTTAGAAGAGCGACAAAGATAAAATGACCAAGCAGAAAAAAAAATTAAATTGCATATACAGAGAGAGGAGAACTGGTGGAAAGCTGCTTGGATAGCAGTACCTAAAAGAATGAACCCTCTGTGACCCGCTCATATTTCTCAAAACTAGATAATTAAAGTTTTTTTTGAAAATTTTACCCATCTTGTATATAAACGTCTACACGTGGAAGTGTGTGTGTGTCTGTCCGGTGAGAGGTGGAGTTGGGTTAAGGGCTCCCCCTCTGAAGATACGCAAACGAGGCCAGCACGTCGACAAAATGAAACCCCTGAAGAAAGACAAAGTCGCTTAGCTGCTAATATACAAGCGTTCAAGCACTTCGGCAAAACAAAACCTCCGAAGAAAGACAAAGACACTTAGCCACTAATGCACAAGCAATGCAAACACATTGATAAAATGAAACCTCCGAGGAAAGACAGTCACTTAACCACTAATACACAAGCGAGGCGAGCACGTTGGCAAAATGAAACCTCCAAAGAAAGACAAAGTCACTTAGCCACTAATACACAAGCGAGGCGAGCACGTTGGCAAAATGAAACCTCCAAAGAAAGACAAAGTCACTTAGCCACTAATACACAAGGAAGGCGAGCACATCGACAAAACGAAACCTTCAAAGAAAGACAAAGACACTTAGCCACTAATGCACAAGCAATGCAAACACATTGATAAAATGAAACCTCCGAGGAAAGACAGTCACTTAGCCACTAATACACAAGCGAGGCGAGCACGTTGGCAAAATGAAACCTCCAAAGAAAGACAAAGTCACTTAACCACTAATACACAAGGAAGGCGAGCACATCGACAAAACGAAACCTTCAAAGAAAGACAAAGTCACTTAGCCACTAATACACAAGGAAGGCGAGCACATCAACAAAACAAAACCTTCAAAGAAAGTCACTTGCTTAGCCGTTAATACAGAAGTGATGCAAGCATGTCAGCAAAACAAAACCTCCTAAGAAAGACAAAGTCGCTTAGCCATTAATACACAAGCGAGGCGAGCACGTCAACAAAACAAAACCTCCTAAGAAAGACAAAGTCGCTTAGCCACTAATACAGAAGTGAGGCAAGAACATCAGCAAAACGAAACCTTCAAAGAAAGTCACTCGCTTAGCCGCTAATACAGAAGTGATGTGAGCACATCGACAAAACGAAACCTTCAAAGAAAGACAAAGTCACTTAGCCAGTAATACAGAAGTGAGGCAAGCACGTTTGCAAAACAAAACCTCCAAAGAAAGACAAAGTCACTTAGCCACTAATACATAAGGAAAGCGAGCACATCGACAAAACAAAACCTTCAAAGAAAGTCACTTGCTTAGCCGCTAATACAGAAGTGAATCGAGCATGTCGGCAAAACAAAACCTCCTAAGAAAGACAAAGTCGCTTAGCCACTAATACACAAGTGATGCAAGTACATCGGCAAAACAAATCCTCCTAGGAGAGAGATGCCCAGAGTAGTTCCTTTCATTTACGTGACATCTTTACATTTCAATTTCTGATGATTTCAATAATTTTTACAGCATGGGCTTACACAGCTATATTCAATAATTTTGTTCAAAGCAGAGTTGCAGTGTTATCAAGGCATCACTCTATCACTGTGAAGTTCTAGGCCAGGGTAGTCAAACTAAAATCCTGGAGGGTGTGATAGCCTGAGTGCCTGCAGCTTTGGCATCTCCCTGATGCCAGGACATCGATAGTCATGTACTGAGGATAGACCAGTGCAGTGAGGACACATAAATAACAAGAAGGTGCAAAACTGCATTGAGTGTTTTATTTTAATCAAGCCGTGTCCAATAAATGAAGTGCAGTACAGATTATCTTCAGTAAATATAAGTGCTGATCATGGGAGTTAAAAATCAACCAATAAATAGATCAAATAAATATGTTTCACAGTAAAATCAAGACATTTGTCTTTGTTGTCTTCCCCACTCAACCATCAGGTCTGCACAGCGGAGCTGAGATGCTGGCAAGTGCGGCCCTGTATCAATTGGCTTTGGTCTCAGGCGCCTCAACTGGTAATCTGCTGATATTCCCAAAGTTTGGCTCCACTGTCCCACGATCATCCTATCTGTAGAACAATTCAAGAAGCCAATTAGCCACTCCTTCCCCTTCAATGCTTAACAGGAGTGATCTGTCCTGGTGCTGCCATTTCTCTTTTCATTGTGGGGCCTCCAGACCCTCTTATCTCCTGCCCACTACACAGGCTCACCGCTCAAGATCTCCTCTCTTTGTTTCTTCCTGAATGTTCTCTCTTGATATGTCTCAATTTCACTTTCTTCCCTCTTCCTTTCTTTTCTGTCGATCACTTCCTATCTTCTATGTAACCCGCTCAGATTCTTTATACCGTTGTAAGTTTAGGTGTTTTGCTGAACAACCCACAGAGAGTCACTGAGTAAGTCGGTTGATCCAATCCAAGCAAGCAAGCAGCCATTTTCCCCATTTCACACTCTGCAGTTGCACGACTCTCCAGCGGCCTGCACCCACACCCAACAAGGCTGAACCGCACCATTCCTTTAAAAAAATTACGCACCACCACGGACCCTATCTTGCTTCACCACAAAGGGGCCAAATGTGATTCTTGAACAAGAATACCACTCGTTAAAAAGTTTGTAGTGAGTAGTAGTGAAATCTGCCGCTAGAAAGGTTATAGCCGGCAGGGTTTATCCTAAAAACTCGCCCCCAATTTCCTCCAGTCCGTATACTTCAAATGTTCAGGGTTTGCAGTGTTCTGTTTGTACTAGTAGGCCTATATTAGACAAATATGAAAAGGAAATATGGAAAGACAGGGACCGAGAAACACAAACTAAACAAAAAACTAATGGGAATTAGAAAATCAAAATTGCTGTTTTCAGTTCAGGAGCTCAGTAGCACAAGATAATTGAAGTATAATGATTAATTTGTACATTGTAAAGAATGTGATCACACACACACACACGCACACACACATACTGATAAATGTGGTTTATGAGGGTCACCTGAACCAATCCTGCATTATGAGGACATCACTTTCCTTTAATGTTATCATTAAAAAAATGCATATAAATTATATTTATGACTTAATTAAGATACATTCCACTTGAATTTCTTGATATGACTGATATTTCTTGACCTGACTTTTTACAGGCATATGGGGACATTCATTTTTTATTGTTTATAAGGAAATATGATGTTTTTGAGGACATTTACTTTACACAGAAATTCCAAATCACACACTACATTAAAGGGACCAAAATATTTGTGAGGGCATTCATTTTTTTATTGCTTATGAGGACATTTACTTCACACAGAAATTCCTGATCACACACTACACACAGACACACGCACGCACACACACACACACACAAACACACACGCACACACATACATAGACCACTGTAGGTACTTGGCCCCAGATGTTTGAGAAGTTCTTCTGTCAGCTATGACATCTTTTTGTCATTTTGACTCTTACACCACTAACACCACATAGCAACAGCAAATAAGAGTTTAAATAAGCATTACAGCCTATGTATAAACTACTGTATATATGGCTACATTCAGGTATGGCATGTTTGCCATTTCCAATTAAACAGTAATGTTAAATTATTTTTGTTATTTGCTTACATGTGCCATCAAAAGGTGGATGCTCTGCAGTCTCATCTATGATTCTGCCAGAGTGTTGTCCATGTCATTAGGCACAATTACTGATTCTGGAGTTGTGAGTATCAGAATCTCCTGTGGCACTTCATTATCATCTATTTTAACAGCAGTCCTTTTCACCTTCGTTTCACAAGGTATGATACAATATTTACTTTGAATTCATTCTATGTAATTCATATTTTCATGAATGTCATGAATGAAGCTGCCAATTCTTTCAACCTCTCATCTAACATATCGCTATAACTGTGAACAGCAGCAGCAGTGTATCATTCACTTTTACCATTCATCCATTCTTCCATTCATCTTCAAGTACTGCTAATTTATAATCTGATTTTACAGAAAGCTTTTCCCTTGCAACAGATTATGCTTATTTTTTTAACACATGCAGTATGCTATCCATCCACACAACACACATTTATATGTTTAATAGGTGTCTTCTTGGGAGACATTTCGGCTATAGACAGTTTATCATAATCAGAAGCTTGCTCTCTGTCAGATTAGGTTAACAAGCACACCATTGCACTTTACAGTTTAAATTCTCCACCCCTGCTTAGAGAGCTGCCTTCATGAGGCGTTGGATTTGTTTAGAAATGTGGCACTCAGTGAGTCATCTTATTGTTCCCACACACTTTTAAGCAAAAGTCACTCATAGTTGTCTCCAGACGTATACAGTGGACCCCTGACTTACGAACTCAATTCGTTTGCGAGGGCTGGTTGTAACTCAAGTTGGTTGTAAGTCAAGACTATTTTTCCCATAAGAAATGATGGAAATACCCATACTGCGTTCCAAACCTCCCACAGCAACACTTACTTAACCTTTTCATAATAAAAAAGGGTCGTATAATGTGCATAATTTACCAAAACACCAATAATTTTTCTAATGTACTAACCAAAAAGTTATAAAAAGTGCCTAGCCTACCAGAAACAACAATTTCATACTGTACTCACCATTTAATTTGACATCTTTGGGCTGCAGGAAGGGAGGAGGAGGAGGAGAATGAAATAGAAGGTGGTTATTGTTTGGAAGGAGCCTCCTTATACAAATCTTTTCTTTGTAAAATTGTTGAGATGGTGGATTTCGACATGCTGTACATATTAGCGAGATCGGTCACACGAACACCACTCATATTTCCGCACAATTTCCTTCTTTGTTTCGATTGTGATCGCTTTCTTTACCTTCGTTACCTCCTCTTCCTTCCTTAGCAATTATCGAAAAAAATTATATAAATCACTACACTGACCGAAATTACGTCCACAAACACATACATCTGGGCTTCAACTGACGCTTACAAACGCTCTCAGCTGTTTGTTTACAATTGCGCAAGCGGATACACGTGACCACATTCGGGTCATAACACAAGATGTTGGTTGTAAATCAAAACAAAAATTTTGGTCATAAATCAAGTTGTTCGCATGTCAGGCCGGTCGTATATCAAGGGTCGACTGTATTATACATCTAGCTCTGCAGTGGCGTAGCTGGGGGGGGCAAGGGGGGACATCTGTCCCCGGGCGCAGCATCCAGGGGGCGCCAAATTTCCCTTCCCCATTGCATTTTGGCAAACAGGAGGGGGTGCGAAATCTTCAGTTGTCCCTGGACGCTGAAAACCCTAGCTACGCCTCTGTGGCTCTGCAAAGCTGTTTTCACTCTAACCAGTTTCTTAATTAGTAGCCAGTTTGTGCTTTAAATGACATGTCAGTTAACTTGTTAGTGCACTCATTCTGACACACCAGTCCTTTCTAAAACTGTTGATTTCGTTTTGCGGTCAACTCGCGAATATCTATTGTACATCAAGACTGTACAGAAGTGATCAAGAAGACTAATAGGATGTTAGGTTATATAGCATGATTTGTCCAGGGTTTAAACAATTCTGCAGCTTCAGCTTGCTTCATAGAAAGATTCAGGCAATAAGTGTGATGCTTAGGAAAATAATTGAATGGTCTAATTATCTTAGTTTTAGAAGTTTTAGTAAAATTCAAAGCAAAAACAGTTCTCAGAAAAATCAAGAGAAAATATAATAATACAAAAAAACAATTGTCTATAATGTTTCTGTTTATGGCTTACACATCACCAAGGATCTCTCGTGGACCCTTCACATAGACACTGTGGTCAAGAAAACTCGCCAGCGGCTCTACTTCCTGAGGAGGCTGAGGAAGTTTGGCATGAATGCCAACATGACCTCAAACTTTTACAGGAGTGTGGTCGAGAGTCTGCTGACGGGCTGCATTACCATCTGGTATGGGAGCTGCTCTGCCAGCAGCCGGAAATCACTACAGAGAGTGGTGAAGGCAGCAGAGCACATCATGGGCAAGAGTCTTCCTGCCATTGAAGACATTTACCTCCATCGGTGCTTGCGTAAGACAAGCAGCATCATAAAGGACCACAGCCATCCAGCACGCCAGCTGTTCTTCTTGTTACCGTCTGGCAGACGATACAGGAGTCTGGCTGCTCGGACTACAAGACTTAAGAACAGCTTTTACCACCAGGCCATTCGACTCCTCAACAGCAACACCTGAACACTTACATACACTTACATTACATCTACATTGCACTACATCTACATTGCACTACTCACACACAAACTGTACCTGCACACACTCAGAATACTGACTGGAACATGCATTTGCACTTTATGGAATATGCATCTGCACTTATAAAACATTATCTGTGCAATAACTGTCATTTGTACTTGCTGCTCATTCAACTCATATTGCTCTATGACTTCTTTTAAAACATACACATTTTATTTTATATGGCTTGTCTATTTTTTTAACTTGTAATCTTTTTTTAAGCTTTATTGGATCTAGGCTGAGTGACTTGTTTTTCTCGTCATACACATTTCATTGTATGTTGACCCTGTGTTAACCTATATATGACAAATAAACCTAAACCTAAACCTAAACCTAAACCTAAAACCTATCTTGTTATATTTCTTTAATCTTCTATTCTATTAATACAGTACAGACAGTCATATATCAGGACACGCACCTCACACTCATTATCTAATAATTATTAATTATCTAATAATAGTTTAAAGCAAGCTGAGGCTAAAGAATTTCAGAAACCCTGGACAAACACAGCTACACTTTTAGTCAGTAAACTGCACGCCATTGTTCTGTTTACAAGAAAATCTAATAGTTCATTCTTCTGCCAGAGACACTATGTTCCTAACTGACTAATTAATAGTCTTATTACAAGTGTAAGTGAAAAGATTCTATTACATGATAAGCTACATGGTTAAAAGATTATACCATTATCTAAGTAACTATATCAAACTTACTTTCTATTCAGAATAGGTGAACACTTATGTGAATTTCAACATTAACTTTCTAAGATTGACCCTCAGAGTAAAATATGCTAAAGTTATATAACAGATTAGTGAAGTCAAACCTGGAGTACTATGTACAGGTTTGGTTTCCATTTTCCAAAAAAGACATAGCAGCACACTAGGTGGATTCTAGGACTGAGAGGCCTGACTACTGAAGAGAGACTGAAGGAATAGACCCTTCTCAGTTTAAGCAAAGGGAGATTAAGATGTAATTGAAATGTTTATAATTATGAAAGGAATTAGAAAAGTGGATCCCAGCTGTCACTTTAAAATCAGTTCTTCAAATAGGACATGGAAATGCGTTGTAATTGATGGCAAGTTTGGGCTAGCAACCCAGCTAGGATGGTTCAAATTTCCTTATGTGGTTGGAAAGCCAAATCAATACTGGGATAGAAACAAAGGTAGGATACTCCCTGCCTCAACCAGGAGATGGGAAGAAGGTGCCATTGACAAAGGCAAAAAGCTGACATCCCTGAAGGGCTCAGTCGAGGACCCTTGTCCTGCCTGGAGGCCATTATGCCAGAAGGATACGGTGATATAAAATATATTAACTATTTGCTCCCCTGAGACACAAGATGGCAGCATCCTTGGTCTATGGCAGTCATACAAACACCTGTAGGGCATGTTGGGATCTGTAGTCCGGTGGGTGCCCCAAAGGGGTGCTGCAGAGATCTGTGGACCTTACTTTGTGGGACGTCCACATGACATGGAAGTTCTTCCAATGGACCATGCCCTAACACCGGATGTGCTTCTGGAGAGTACTATATAAAAGGAGTCGTTCCGCCTCACCTCATGGAGTTGGAGTCAGAAGCCAAAGGACAACACTTGCTTAGTGCAAGAGGAGTTGGATGGAGAAGGAGGAAGACTTTTATACTTATTTTCGGAGTGTGCTGTGCAAGAAGATTATAAAAGAGCCTGTAAATTCCCATAACCCTTTGATTGAGGCAGTTCCTCCTGGGATAAATGCACTTCTTCTTAATTTCTACCAGTTTTCTCACATACAATGAAGCTACACCCTGTTTGAAAAATATCAGCTTCCTTTCCCATTAGCCCGACTCATCGCACAACACCAAGGTTAATTGCAATGAGGCAGACTTTCCAATTTGATTATGACATATAGTGTACATTCTCAGAGAAGATGTACAGTAGGCTGTGTTTAGAAACCACTTTCGATACTGAAGATTCATTGTTCAGCTTTGTTGGCGTCTTAAATTACTGACTCATTGACAAGTGGGATCACAGTTTGTGATATAATACAGTTATGTGTCACGGCACATGGGCAGAAACACAGGCGCTCCCCAAAAAACTCTTCCTTCCTATTCACTTCCTATATGAGTTGCACTTCAAACTCAATTCTAAGACAGATCACATACGAACATTTTCAGATGACCATAATCGAAAATATATAGTTGTATACATAGAAGAGCATTTGAGGATTACATTTTTAACCCCCCCTCAATGTATTTAATGACAGTTCCAACTGATTAATAATAGACAGAATTATGAATCATGTACTTTCTTATCCCCCCTACTTACACTCCTGGGTGAATAAATGGTGGGCAGGAGTGGGGAAACACAACAGGTTTGTGGATGGCTTCATTGACTGGTGCTCATCCTCCCTGAAGCTGTAGCGAACTCAAACTCAGGCCTTGAAATTTCAGAGCAGATTTTTCTTTCTAGCTGTGTTAAGGAAAAGCTCCTTTACCCTTCATTATAAATGTTTGCCTCATTTGCAAAAGATAACTCTGTCTCTCGCCCTTGGTTTACTCACCCATCCCCTAAGTGAATCCAGAACATGGCATCATTTGCCTCTGCTGAGGAATTTACTCAGGGCAATGTCCCCTATTAGATGTTCATCCTCTCTGAGACAGCCTAACTTTAGTCAAACTTGGGGTGTTGGGAATTACAAAACAGCCATCTAAAGGAGAAATCATTCAATTCACAGGCAGAGATGGCTACTCTGTAATACAAAAGCTCTGAGTTTGAATCCTACTAATGTCATCTCAGGGAGGACGAGTAGCTGAGAGGTGTGACATTAACCAGAGTGGACTCGTGATCAGACAAAGGGTTGGTCAAGCATTTCTTTATATGATGTCCCACTCTGTGCTTATAAGTGCGAAACGTTTTGTGGTTACATGTGTGAAAAGTTTGAGTCCTTCTACTATTGTCTCAAGGAGAACACGTACCTGAAAGTTTTTGCGTGAATCAGAGTGAATTCCTCAGCAGAGAAAGGATGGGTTGAGCATTTCTTTATGTTGTTCTTCCACTCTGTAATTGCAAGTGTGAAAACTGTATGTGGTTGTGAAAAGTCTAAAAATAGTTAATTCCTGTTTATTTATATGTTTGTCTAGTGTGCGGTTGCCAGTGTGATATGTTTTGTGGTAGCAAGTGGGAAAAGTTTGAGAACTGATACTGTCATCTCAAGGAGGACAAGCGCCTGAGATGTGTGGTATCAACTGGAGTGAATTCCTCAGGGGAGACTGGGTGGGCTGAGCATTTCTTGATATCATCTGCCAGCCTGTAGTTGCAAGTGTGCTCCTTTAACCAGTGGTATGCTAGAACAGTAATGTGAGAACAGGAGGTGCTAACAGAAGTAATAAGTCAATTAGGGAGACAAACTCTTTTCTGGGCAGCAGCCTGGAGTCTCTGGTAGCAAGAGCAGAGAGGAGAATTTGGACTAAGCTGCTGGCTATCATGAACAATCTCTTACATCCTTTGCATGACACAGTGGTCTGCTTGTGGGGTATCTTCAGCAGAAGTTAGCAGAAGGCTAATTCTACTAATGTAATCTATGGAGCACTACAGAGGTCTTTCCCACCTGCCATCCATCTTCACAATGCATCCTCAGGGTAGACAATGTGTTTCATTGTAATTAGATTACGTTCGTAATTATTTATATATTTTACTGTATGGAGTTAAGTGTATTCTTTCTAGTTTTGTGTAAATGTAATTTCTGTTCACATGTGTTGCCTCAGAAAAATAGAAATGTGTCTTTGTCATCTCTATCTATCTATTATATAGTCCATTTCCTATCTATCTATCTATCCATTATTCAACCCGCTGAATCCGAACACGGGGTCACAGGGGTCTGCTGGAGCCAATCCCAGCCAACACAAGGCAGGAACCAATCCCGGGCAGGGTGCCAACCCACCGCAGGACACACACAAACACACCCACACACCAAGCACACATTAGGGCCAATTTAGAATCACCAATCCACCTAACCTGCATGTCTTTGGACTGTGGGAGGAAACTGGAGCGCCCGGAGGAAACCCACGCAGACACGGGGAGAACATGCAAACTCCACGCAGGGAGGACCCGGGAAGCGAACCCAGGTCCCCAGGTCTCCCAACTGCGAGGCAGCAGCGCTACCCACTGCGCCACTGTGCCGCCCCTATCTATCTATCATTTAGTATCTTTCATATTCTGTCTATTTATTAATTTGTTTAATTGCAATGAGCCTTTACACAATACAAGATACTCTAAAAGAATAATCTGCTTTTGTTTGTTTTTTATTTTTATTTTTCAGTTACTGCCACGATAAGCTCTGGGACACTGAGGAGGAGTAAAGAAAGTGTTCGGATGGACATGGTGACGATTAGAGGTGCAAGTCCAGTATGGCAGTGTTCGACTCCATGCTGTCCTGGAGTGATGGAGTGGACTCACCTTGTGTCTCACCTTAGGATAAATTATGTCCATTAATTCAGAGACGGACTCTGGACCTTTATCATCCTAACCAGAAAAAATGAGGTTTATGAAAATCCATATTTTGCAATTTGTGTATTTATGGAACTATACCCAAATAGCTAAAAGCAGTAAATAAAAAGACTTGGGATAAAGAGATGTAATGGTAAACACAACAGAGAGAAGACCCACTTTATCAGACTCTATATCTGTCTGTCTGTCTATTTAATTGAGAAAATGGCTTGCAAAGTAACCTTTTAGGCTCATATTCTATTTTGTTTATTTCTGGTAAACTATCTTCTATAAACCCTAGCCCTATAATGTTTTTTTTCTGAATCCTCCAGGATCCATGACAGTCCTGGCCACACCTGTGATATCTAAAACCTGGAGAAGAAATCTCTGGTTGAATATGTCAAGACATCAATAAAGTTAATCTAATCAAGTTGTCCTTGACAGATAATGCAGCATATATCCAAAGAAATGATTTAAAAGAGTTGGTAGAATCTGGAATAAACTCATGACTTTTTAAACACAAGTAATATATTGGGGCAACTTAGCTTACACCTATTGGTCAACCAAGCAAGCTTGATGAACTAGGTGGTGTTCTGGTGTTTCATGGGAAACTTGTGCTTAAAAATCACCCCTTTTCTGGGCTAGTTTTGGGAATTATAAGAAATCAAGATCAATATGTTTTGTTCTTTGTTTAGAGGGCTTAAGCATTTTCAATTTGAACTTTCTGCCTTCTGATTAAAAAGAAGTTCTCTTCTTTAGTTAATATTGGTGTTCTTCTTTTAAGCCTTGCTTTTAGTTTCTGTTCTCTGTTTTACCATTATGGGTGGTAAACTGAGGGCAAAACCACTTATACAGAAATATACTGATTTAGTAAAGACTTTGAATTAGGAAATATTAACCCCGGCTATCCATGTCTGTATATTGCTCCAACTCCAATCCACTGACTGACTAGAAACATCTCTATTCATATTATTTATAAACCTTTAATTTGGTGCTATCTATTATCTAAATATATATATATATATATATATATATATATATATATATATATATAAACAGATAGAAAGATATCATCTAACAGAAATAGATATATAGATAAATATAAAGGCACCATATGAGATAGATAGATAGATAGATAGATAGATAGATAGATAGATAGATAGATAGATAGATAGATAGATAGATAGATAGATAGATAGATAGATAGATAGATAGATAGATAGATAGATAGATAGATCTCTTCTCCAAGTTTTAGAGGTGCGGCCAGGATTATCATGGATCCTGGAGGATTCAGCAATAAAAACATAGGGCCAGGGTTTTATAGAAGATTAGTTTACCAGAAATAAGAAAAAAATAGAATATGAGCCTAAAAAAAGAATGTGAGCCTAAAAGGTTACTTTGCAGGACAAATTTCTCAATTAAATGCTTTAAGCAGATAGATAGATAGATAGATAGATAGATAGATAGATAGATAGATAGATAGATAGATAGATAGATAGATAGATAGATAGATAGATAGAAACATACACACATGTATACTTATACATAATAATGGTTAATTAACTTTTCCATGTTAAATCAATCTTACTTATCATGTTTACATCTAGGGATTAAACACGTTTAATTTTCATCCATCCATTTTCATAACCCATAAGACAGCTGGAGCCCATCCCTGCGAAAATGTATTATTATTGTTCTTATTTTCCTCTGATGGAAGGCAGGAATAATACTTAAACAAGGTGCCAGTCCATTACAGGTTTAACACACATACACACACCCAAATCCACACTGGCCAGTTTAGCAATGCCAGTGCAGCACACTGGCATGCCTTTGGTCTATGGGAGAAAACCAGAGTATCCAGAGAAAACCCCCACACATGGGGAGAATATACAATCTCCATAGAGGGAGCATTTTGGACACAAACCTCAGTCTCTTTATTGTAAGGCAGCCAAGCAAGCCCAGCACCACTGACCAACTCCTTTTATATTCATATATAAGACATTTATAAATGTTCTTATATTTTTGGCCTGTAGGTGTTTAAACTCTAGATCATGTTGACCTTGTGTTATTTCCATACAGAGATCATGAAGATAACCTTCTAACCATGTATTTTTCCAGATTGGAAGGTAACCAGAAAAGCAGATCTTACAGTACCTTTATAAGGTCTACAGCAGGGGTGTCCAACTCCGGTCCTGGTGGGCCGCAGTGGCTGCAGGTTTTCATTTTAACCCTTTTCATAATCAGCGAGCAGTTCTTGCTGCTAATTAACTCCTTTTCCCTTCATTTTCATAGCCCTGTTTTCAAGGATTTGGTCCTCTGAATGGATTTGTTTCTTCATTAAATGGCAGCCAAACACAAATGAGATGTGAAACGAGCCAACAGATGACCAGCTAAACTGGGATTTCAAACTCCAGCCAATTTCACTCCAACCAGTTTCTTAATGAGAAGCCAATTCTTTCTGTTATTTAAAACCGATATTAAATATCATGACTTGTTGCTGCTCTCATTCCACCACAGCAGACTGTTGATTTTCTGTATTTTCTAAGACCACCATCAAGATGTTTTGGTGACCTGAGCAGACCAACATGACCTCTTTCTTTATTTTCAGGTTAATTGCTCATGTGGTGGCTTGTTTTGTGTCTCATTATTGTTTGGCTGATCATTAAGGAAAAAGAAACAACTAAGGGGTTTGAGTCACGTCAATTAAAACGAAGGCAAAACAAGTTAATCAGCAGCAAAAATGGTTCACTAATTAAGAAGAGGGTTAGAATGAAAACCTGCAGCCACTGCGGCCCACCGGGACCAGAGTTGGACACCCCTGCTATAGAGAAATAATAATCACAGTATATTTTCAGTTTTGTGACTGAAAAAAATATATGTCATTCAAAGAAGATAACATTTTGTATTGCGTATATCATAGTCGACTGAAGATTGTTGGCTTTCTGTGTTCATCTCCTACTTTTATTCACCAAACATCTCTGTTGGCTGGAGACTTGCTTAAGTGCACCATAACCACCTGAGTATGTGGTTTATCATATTGGTCTGGGATCAGATTTTTAGGAAGTGATTATGTAAAAGGTCATTTGTATTCTTCAGACTCAATAAATCACTGTGTCTGCCTTCTCAATGTATGGGTGCATCAGATTAATTGCTGAAGCATGGTTTCTTTCAGATCGACTAAAATGTAGCAGTTACTTAAGCTGTGTAATGGCACTTTAATAACAAAGCCTGCACCTGTACAGGAAGTGAAGCCATTACCTTATAAGCGGAATATGAAAAGTGATAGCTGATCTTTTTCCACATGTGAAAGCAATCCAAGAATGGGTTGGTCAATATCAGCTCCATCTAAAGCTATCTACAGATGTGTGTACCGCATAAGCTTGCAGCCTCTAATCACCTCAGTGCAATACTCTCCTTCTCGGCTTCTCCGTATATATGTGTCCCTGGAAACAGGAGTTCAAATAACCCATGTCAATGCAATATTTATAGTGCCTACATGATCAGACAGCCCTGATGACATCACTTCTTGCTGATGCCATGGCAGTATAAGATCCAGCTGAAGTTTTTTTTTTTTTTTTTAAAACATGTACCATTTTGAAAATGAAAACTGAATACATTTCATTTATTTGCAACCAGATTAATTTTGTGAGGCTATGTACGAAATTTAGATGGGTTAAGGTAAAACCTAAAGTAAAAAGCACGGCTATGAATAAATGGTGAAATGGGTAATACCCGCATTACTCTTCCTGGCATAGAATTGGTTCTGGTTCTGCATTGGTTCACAGTGCATGATTTCCCGTGGATGGTCTGCAGGGGATTGAGAGAGAAAGTCAGTGCAGCTTGCCACCCCCGGTCTAGTGTGGCACTATCACGTGTGTGACAATAGATAGATAGATAAATAGATAGATAGATAGATAGATAGATAGATAGATAGATAGATAGATAGATAGATAGATAGATAGATAGATAGATAGATAGATAGATAGATAGATAGATAGATAGATAGATTTGGAGTCTCACCAGCAGCAATAAACACAACACAAGAACCAACTGTAAACACAGAACCAGCCTAACACACAGAAGGGTCATTACTATTTGTTTTTTGCTAGACAGTCTTTTCCAGAGTTTTTCAGGGTATTCATTTTGCTCAGATATTACTGAGATTTAGTAATTAAACTGTTCTTTACTCTGAAGAATTTTTCAATCCATTGTTTTGGCAGTACTGGATTATTTACTTTGGCAATGAACTAAATTAAAGTTTAAACCTTGCTCCCTGAATGGTCTTTTTCTCTCTTTCTCTTTGTTTAATTATTTTTTGCAGTTTAGTACAGTTTACTGTGTGTTGCTTATTTTTTATGGTTACCACTATTCATAACATTAAGTAAGTAAGAAGTAATACCAAGTAAGTCTTTGCCTAATGGACATCAGTCTCATTTGGCTTGATCTGGACTTGATCCTCTCAATATGGACTGGTCCCTGCCTTGCACTCAAAGCTGCCGGGGCAGAATCCAGCCACCACGACCCTCAATTAAATTGTGCAGGATTGCAAATGCCGTGTTGTGTGATGTTTTGTCAGTTGTATGTTGTTATTTTACCTCTATAAGCACAGAGTGAGCGCTTCCAAGGCCCACTTCCCTCTTGCACATGCCGAGAGAGTACAAGAAGGACCTTTCAGAAACCACTTTGTTTGGTTTTTGCAAGCTTTCCATTTTGACAGCTGGGAACAGCGTACACAGAAAACACATACAAGTATGCGTCAGATGTTTTATGTACAGTATGTCTGTTTTGCACCCTTGCCACTGCCATTCCTTCCTCATGTGGGAAGCAGTTCAGCTTAGGAATATATATATATATATATATATATATATATATATATATATATATATATATATATATATATATATATATATATATATATATAAGCAGGAATATATTGTTAGCTAATTGTTTCACGTCAGTCTCTTTAATGGATGGACATAATAGTCTGTGCGGAGGTTGAAGCAGCTGTGAGCACACAGTTCCTCCTCGGTCCCGGGTAACTCATCCCTTTGAGGCTGTGAGACGAGGAGCATTGGAGGCGTATTGATGAGCTTTAGATGGCACTTGACAAGCTCAGACAGTATGGCTTATGGATTTCATGATAGCAAACCTGGGGGGATGTCAGAAAGATAAACTGTGCCAGGTCATTTATGCAAGCGATGAAGATGTTGGCTTAGAGGGGAGAGAATAAAGCCTGGCAGCCTTTGTGCAGTTGACACCACTAGGCTTTTGTAAGCACCGAGGTGCATTTTATCCACATGTGCTCTCTGCACAACCTGCAAAGGTCCAATTATTTCCACAGTGTTTTGATATTGTGCTATTTCACTTGCAGTTGGGTATTTTCCACAGAATCGCTTGATATGCTCCTGATTCTTACCTCTGTTCCTCTGATGTTTGGCTCATTACCGTGTCACTGACTTGAATCTTCGTTTTTTCTTTATTTCTATACACCCTACAATGCTTTACTTACTGACAGACATATATTAATTATATAGAAATATGTGGAGGTGGCTTAGATTTTAAGGTGCCACATGAACATCAGCAATATTTTCCTCCAGCCAATTACGCTTCCCAAAGCGATACACCCTATCACACTCCATCACAATTTTGAAGTGAAAGATTGCATACTGTGCTTTCTTACTCTGGGATAATTCATTAATTTTCTGGAACTGGGGTCCCTCCAATACAGGGGGTCTCAAAGTTCCGTCCTGGAGGGCTGCAGTGGCTGCAGGTTTTCATTCTTTTCTTAATTAGTGACCTGACTTTTGAATTAATTTGAATTGACTTTCTGTTGAGGATGCTGACCCTTTGTTTCTTTTTCCTTAATTAGCAGCCGAACAATAATAAGATACAAAATGAACCAAAACATGACCAACAAACTGTGACCATCATGCAATATCTGAAAATAAAAAGGGTGAAGGTCTCAGGAATGCTGATCTGCTCAGGTCCACAAAACATTATAACAGTGCTCTTAGAAAAGTGAAAATCAACAATTTCGGAAATTTCTGCTATTGCACAATAAGAGCAGCAACAAGCCATGAAATTAAAGAACGAGTTTAATTAACAACAAGACATGGCACCTAATTAAGCAACTGGCTGGAGTGAAATTGGTTGGAGTTTGAGGCCCTGACTTAGTTGGTCTTCTGTTGGCTCTCATTCAATTCACATTTCATTTCTGTTTAAGGAACCATACCCCTAACCCTAAGCCTAACCCTAACCCAATAAAACAATTCAGAGGAACATTGAAGAAATTCCAGGGAACAAATCTTAAAAAACAAGGCAATTAAATTTAATGCAAAAGAGGCTATTTAGCAGAAAAAACAGGTTACTAATTAAGAAAACGATTAGAATGAAAACCTGCAGCCACTGCGGCCCTCCAGGACTGGAGTTTGAGATCCCTACTCTAATATGTGGTCATGCTGTTCCTTTTCTTTCTTTTGCTAAGCAAAACAAATATAAAGAATTAGATGGAACTAGTATTCTTCTGTCCCCTGGTCAGATCTACCCACCTTTCATTGAAAAAGTAAAGAACGGTTACCGTATGTGTTGTTTGGGAGAGACTAGGTGGAGATGAGGTGATACAATTACTTACACAGCCATTTAACTTCAAGCAAGAAGCTGAGGAAATTATGAATGTGTAAGCAACAAACAGTAGTGTAAGAATCTACACTTTTATGAGGTGGCCATGGGAAGTCTGTTCATCTCAAGTGCACATGTACCGGTGCTACATAAATATTGTGCATCTCTTAACTTCTGGAGATGTTTAGGTTTGCAACCAAGTACTGTTTAAGCATAAGGCTTCTCCACACAGCTTGGACGTCCTCTCTTCTAGGATTATGTTTCTGATGGCGTCATTCATATGACATGGTGGTTCAATTTTAGAAAGAGATGAGAAACTCTTGATGCCTCAGAACATGCTCTTTTTTCTTCCCAGGTGAGAACTGCAAACCATTCACAAGAAGCCACACCAAAAAGAGTCATAGGAAGCCTAGGGTACAAAGACCACCCAAAGCTAGCACTGAGTAATGAAAGGGGTCAGCACAGGAAATTTTGCTTTTAGATGATCAAAACCAGCAATTCAGAAATTTTTCGACAAACCCTAAATGTAAACCAAAAATCAAAGTCAAAAAAGATGTTGGTGAAAATTGTTATCCAAAAGAACCAGATGAGTATTCATTTGTAGTGTTGAAGTGTTTGGAGTTAAATGCAATCTCATTTAAAGACACGGCTTTGGCAAAGACACATTATTCAGTCACTTGGATGATGTCACATGCTGCGTGTGGCTATTGTCAGGGAAATGGTGGTGACCCTAAGGCAACAAATATGGTGACAAAACGACATATTATTTAATAAAGTCAAAGAAGTGTCAAAACAAGAAACTACTACCCTACTGAAAATGCCTTACTTGATGAGGAAAATTCTAAAAAATACAAAGGAAAGGTAAAAAATGAAATATGAAGTGCCATTGTAACACCAACAAGAGCAGTGCAGCCAAGGAAGAGCTGAGTCACATCTTGTCATGTGGTGTGGACAGCCAGAAGAACACAAGTCAATTCACATAGTGCTAGCGAGAGAGACGAAACATGCTTTCAAAGAAACTAATACACAAGTGAGGTGAGCACATCGACAAAACAAAACCTCAGAAGAAAGACAAAGTCGCTTAGCCACTAATACACAAGCGGTACGAGCATGTCAGCAAAACGAATCATCCTAGGAGAGACACGCCCAGAGTAGTTCCTTTCAATTACCTGACGTCTCTACATTTCAATTTTTTTCTGACGATATCATTAGTTTCTAGGACCCCAGGCTTTTTACAGCACGGGCTTACACAGCTAGTATATATATATATATATATATATATATATATATATATATATATATATATATATATATATATATATATATTTGTCTGGGGTTTTCAGTGTTGCTTGCTGAGGGGAAAATAATTTAATCAATTTTAACATAAAGCTGCAACATGACAAAATGTGTAAAAACTGAAGGGGTCTGAATGTATGTAGGGGTCAGTGAACAAATAATTACTCGGTTTACACTCTGCTGGCTATTAAAAGTTTTGAGGCATAAAACCTCTGCCTGAACACAATGCACAGCTCAAGGCTAAAAGATCTTTAGTGTAAAATGTTTGGATTTTTTATATGGTCTGCTTAGTGTCAGGCTTATTGTCAGCAGCCATACCTCCTGCGCTTCAGAACAGGTCATCCTGAAGCTAAGCATGTCTGGGCCCGGTCAGTACTTTGATGGGAGACCATCTAGGAAAAAGTTGGGTTGCTGCTGAAAGAGGTGTTAGTGAGGCGCTTCCCTGTATTCTGAATGTGGATCCCAATGCCCCAGTGCAGCAACGAGGACACTGTGCTGTAAAAATGGTGATGTCCTTCGGATGAAACATAAAACCAAAGTGCTGAATCTCTGTGGGTATTAAAGATCCCTGGGCATCCTTCGTAAAGAGTAGGGTATATGCTGATGTCCTGGTTACATTTCCCATCATGACCCTGTCTATTCTGCCCACCCTAATCATCCCCTGTGTCTAACTGTCTATCTCCAGTTAATCCAAAATGTTGCTGCAAGAATTATTACAAAAACAAGAAAATACGAACATATACAGTAACTCCAGTTCTTAAATCCTTACACTGGCTCCCAGTTAAGTTTAGAGAAGATTTCAAAATCTTCCTTTTAAAATATAAAACCTTAAATGGCCAAGGTCCGGCTTACTTGTCTGAATTTATCATGACTTACAAACCAGAGTGCACATTAAGATCTCAAGATGCCAGTCTGCTTATTGTCCAAGAATTAATAAAATAACAGTGGGAGGTTGAAGTTTTAGTTACAGGGCCCCTAAACTGTGGAATGGTCTGCCTGCTACTATAAGAGGTGCCCCTTTGGTCTCAGCTTTCAAATCCCAGCTGAAGACTCACTACTACAGTTTAGCATACCCTGACTAGAGCTGCTGATTAACTGTACAGACTGCATCTCTGTTGTTAGTCATTAACACTAAAACATAAGTAGCATGATAGTTATAACTTGTTACTAACCCTCACCTATTCTGTTTCTCTTCTTGGTACTCCAGTGTGGCACTTGGTGCCACGGCCCACCTGCCAAGTGGTTTTGCCTGCCTAAGGTAAAGTCATCTCTGATGGAGGATTGCAGGAATTGTCGGGTAGAGGGGTCCTTTCATTGGATTGGCTGGCCCAGTGCTATCCCAGATGTGGAATGGCCAATTGGGGGAGGCAGCTTGATGGCTGAGGTCTCTGCGAGCTGGATCATCCTCAGGGAATCGCACCACATGGCCATAGTGCTGTAACTGATGCTCCCTTACAATGCAGGTAATGTGCCTTATTTGGGACTCCATGAGCAACACAAAGTCAAACCAGCAGTACCCAAGGATTCTCTGAAGAGACACAGTACAGGACTCTGAACAAATCCAAATCATATTATATGATATCATCTACTGTTAAAATCTGCTCTGTACTTGTAACATTTTTATTTTACTGTTATACTGTATTGAGGATTACTTGTGTTCTGTTCTGTGTATTGTATTGACCCCCTTCTCTTTGACACCCACTGCACGCCCAACCTACCTGGAAAGGGGTCTCTCTTTGAACTGCCCTTTCCAAGGTTTCTTCCATTGCTTTGGGAGTTTTTCCTTGTCTTCTTAGAGAGTCAATGCTGGGAGGCTGTCAAGAGGCAGGACCTGTTAAAGCCCATTGTGGCACTTCTTGTGTGATTATGAGCTATACAAAAATAAATTGTATTGTATTGTATTGTATCTCTCACCCCTTCACCACCTAGTAGCTAATTTGTGGTGAGTGTACAGGTGCAGTAATGTCTGCCGTCTGGGTGGGTGATACATATTGGAGATGGTTGAAAGGGTTCCCCTCTGTTTAAGTGCTTTGAGTTGCGAGACAAGTGCTATATAAATGTAATAAATTATTATCACTCATGTAACAGAGAAGGTGGTTTATTAGGGTGGTATTACAGTTGATTAGGGTGCTTATAGGTGAAGTGAAATTTCCTAGAAGGTGTTAATGATGCAACCTGATTTGTGATTTTGAAGAGGCTATTCCTGCTCCGGTCACAGCCCTTCCTTTGGATTTTTCCTCAGACACAGGGTTGTAAAAAGTGATTGTTTTTCACAAAAGAGTCATTGAACATCAAGGAAGGAGCTTGAATCTTTTAGCACAAGCAATGCTTCCACTTTTTGAATCCTAGCTGCGTGTTATCACCTGCTCTGCCACAAGTCAAATTCTTAGGCAATATGTTATGGTTTGCATTTTTACTTCTAAACAAGCCAAAACACTTGGTTTTAAAAAAAGAGATCACATACTGCATCTGTCAATGTGGCAAACGACTTGTCTTCACAAATTGTTTAATCCCTCTGGCTAACAATCCATCTCCAAGAGCCTTTATTCACCAGTCTGATCAAAAACATGCTGGCTGTTGCTATAATGCTTATTGAAAGTTGTTGAAGTTGTCTTTGCGTGTCTCAGCCAATAGAGATGACATTGAAAACTGCTTTATGTACTCGGAGGTGACTTTTATGCTGAGCAAGAGCTAAAGGCTCTTTACATGGAGCTTTGCTTAAACTTTCTGATATAACAATCAGGCCTTTCTAACTGCAAATAAATGAAACTGAATAGTTAAAAAATAATTAAAAGCCAAAAGTAAGAAAGACAGGCTTTTGAATGTACAAAATTTTGCACAAGAAATGAATCTGCCAACCATGGAGGTGTTTTTGGCATAACAGGACAGAGTTTGGGTTATGAATTTTGGTAATAGAAGAGACCCTGGCCATGATGCAATGTGATTATTAGAGTAAATTATTTTTAAAAATAATTAATGTATTTAAAGTAAATGAATTCCTGTAATATTAAAGTTAACCATTGTCACACATGTGGGCCAGAGGGTATGTGGGACCTAAGGTATGTGGTACCACCCCAGGATGAGAGGCGGCGCTGACGCTAACAGTCTTGTCTCATTTTTCCCTCATAGCCTCGAGAAACCGCCCCTTGAGGGCAACGAAGCCAAGGAAGCTCCGCCCCTTCCAGCCTGCTCAGTATAAAAGGGAGACATTCCTGGAAGGCAGCATCTCATTTTGGACCTGATCGCCCTAAAGAGCAAGAGAGAAAGAATGAGACAGCGAGCGTGTGTCCTTTAAGTGAACACTATTACCAGGGGAATTGTCTCATTGAGCATGTGTTTTGTTTGAAAGTTTTCTTTTTTGGGTTTACCTGATTGGCACCCCAAGCATTTGGCTTTAGCCGTGCCTCTTCATTCGCCATGCTACACCACATACAACAAAACTGAAAAAATAAATTTAAAAGACTAAATGTAAGTATAATACTTGAGAATTATCATAATACAGTAATCCCTCGCTATATCGCGCTTCGCCTTTCGCGGCTTCACTCTATCGCAGATGTTATATGTAAGCATATTTAAATATATATCGCTGATTTTTTGCTGGTTCGCGGATTTCTGCGGACAATGGGTCTTTTAATTTCTGGTACATGCTTCCTCAGTTGGTTTGCCCAGTTGATTTCATACAAGGGACGCTATTGGCAGATGGCTGAGAAGCTACCCAACTTACTTTTCTCTCACTGTTGTGCTGACTTTCTCTGATCCTGACGTAGGGGGATTGAGCAGGGGGGCTGTTCGCACACCTAGACGATGCGGACGCTCGTCTAAAAATGCTGAAAGATTATCTTCACGTTGCTATCTTCTGTGCAGCTGCTTCGTGAAGCGACATGCTGCACGGTGCTTCGCTCTCTTAAAAGCTCGAAGGGCACGTATTGATTTTTGACTGTTTGTTTTTCTCTGTCTCTCTCTATCTCTCTCTCTCTCTCTCTCTCTCTCTCTTTCTTTGCTCCTGACGGAGGGGGTGTGAGCTGCCGCCTTCAACAGCTTTGTGCCGCTGTGCTTCGCATACTTAAAAGCCAAACAGCCCTATTGATTTGTTTGCTTTCCTCTGTCTTTATGACAGTCGCTGCTCCTGACGCGCACTCCTTTGAAGAGGAAGATATGTTTGCATTCTTTTAATTGTGAGACAGAACTGTCATCTCTGTCTTGTTATGGAGCACAGTTTAAACTTTTGAAAAAGAGACAAATGTTTGTTTGCAGTGTTTGAATAACGTTCCTGTCTCTCTACATCCTCCTGTGTTTCTGCGCAAATCTGTGACCCAAGCATGACAATATAAAAATAACCATATAAACATATGGTTTCTACTTCGCAGATTTTCACCTTTCGTGGGGGGGTCTGGAATGCAACCCCCGCGATGGAGGAGGGATTACTGTATAAAAAAATCTAAATAATAAACTAATTATAACAAAGACAAAACACCACAACCTTTTAAGTATTTCCACAATAATTAAGCCAATGCATTTTAAAAAGCCCCTAACCTTACAAATGAGTGAAGCACAAAGAATGCAGGGAACATAGCGATGAAAAAAAATGCCACTGCAATGGAGAAGTGGCTGCATGACATTTATATAGAGCTGTTATCTAACCAGAGGTCTCAGCCCTCTACTATCCAAAAATATAATTAACCTCCCAGCGTTAGACCCGAGCATCACTTCGAGCTGTAAAAACAGTGCTAAAAGCGTTGGTCCTGAGTGTCACTTGGGCAATGATATAGACGTATCTCACGTAAGACCCAAGGTTTACTTGGGCTGTAAAAGTGCCAAGAGCGTTAGTGCTGAGCTTTACTCAGGCAATGGTGTAGACATGTCTTGTGTAAGCATCAGGCCCGAGCGTTGCCTGGGCAATGGTGTAGACACGTCTTCTCCTAGACTCCCAATGGCGTCTCGTAACAAACGCCTCATCAGCAGTGATGACGAGGTGAATCTCTTTACAGGCAGCGAGATTAAAACGGAGAGTGAAACTGAAAGTGATTCTGATGAATCCAAAAGTGACGCTCGTGTGACTCGCACATGTGCAATGTGCTGTTCATATTATTAATATTAGTATCATTATTATACTTTCTACACTTCTGACTTGGTACTTTTAGTGTTTTGCATGTTTTATAGTAAAATGATGAGATTTAATAAAAATGTCATTTTTCAAGCCAAAAAGTGCAATGCTTTTTATGTGTTTTTTTGAGAAAAAAATGTAACGCTAAGGAGCTTAACAAAGCGCAAACAAGAATTTTTGAAAATAAGCAAGACTGATAAAATACAGTATGATTAACAAAACTAAAAAATGAACACCAAAAAGAAAGCAGTTTGGGAAAAAGGAAACAAAATACAAAAAATTACAAAACAAAACCCAAATGGAAGGCCATTATGATTTCTTAATGATATACTGTTGGTCCAAAATGGTCAGCTGATGTTCTATATGGACATGTGCTCTGGTTGCTCTCTATAATCTAATTCTTCACAAACCTTTTACTAGGATATGGTTTTCAAAATCACTTAAAATTTCAATGTGTTATAACTTTCTGTACAAGAAAATTAGGTATTTAATTTAAAAATATGGGCTATCATTTGGTAAACATGTTTTTTAGTTTTGATAATATAATTAGATATTAGCTTAACATGTAAAATATGTATGCATTGTTTCCTAGCAAAATTAAATTTAAACAAAACATTTTAAAGGCATCAGAAACTGTAAACCTGGTCAAAATGGATGAGCTCAATTTATTCTTCAGCACAGATAAGAATGAATACATTTTGTTAAGTAAGAATGATCCATGGCACATTTACAGTATTCAATCCTAAAACTGATTATTTTCACACACTCAGTCATACTAATCCATGCAGGAATAGGTAAAACATAAAGACTCCATAGAGACCTTATCCTGGATGGCAATCAAACCCGAGCCTCTGGTGTTCAGAGGCAGGAATGCTGACTTAATGAACACTGACTGATGAAATAACCTGGCTAAAGCTATACACACACACACACACACACACACACACACACACACACATATATATATATAACTGCATATACACATGCAAAAGTAGCATGCAAAAGTCTGGGCACCCTTGCTTAAAATGTCTATTACTGTGAATAGTTACGTGAGCAGAAGATGAACCGATCACCCAAAGGCATAAAGTTAAAGAGGACACATTTATTTTCAGCATTTTATGCAAGATTAGTGTTTTTTTTTTGTTTTTTTACAATTGCACAGTGAATAAAGGAAAGGAGCATATGCAACATTTGGGCACCACAAGATATTTGAGGACTTGAGGATATTTTTTCCCAAGGTGGTCTCAGACCTTTATTAGCTCATTACGGCTATGGCTTTTTCACAGTCATTGTTAGGAAATCCTAGGTGATGCAGATTGCAAAGCTGTATAAATTCTCTGACTCCTCAAACTTTATCCCAACAATCGGCAACCATGGGCTCCTCTAAGCAGCTGCCTCTTACTCTGAAAAAATAAAATAATCGATGCTCACAAAGCAGGACAAGGCTACAAGAAGATAGCAAAGGGTTTCCAGATAGCTATTTTCCTCAGTTTGTAGTGTTATCAAGAAATGGCAGTTAACGGGAATGGTGGAGGTCAAGTTGAGGCCTGGAAGACCAAAAAAACTTTCTGAAAGAACTGGTCATTGGGCAAATAAAACTCCCGTTTCAGTGCAGAAGACCTTCAGGAAGATTTAGCAGACTCTGGAGTGGTGGTGCACTGTTCTACTTTGTAGCGACACCTGAACAAATCTAAATCCTGCATCATAGCCACAAAATTCAACCCCTGAAATTTGCAATAG
The DNA here is from genome assembly GCF_900747795.2 of Erpetoichthys calabaricus. Classification (NCBI taxonomy): domain Eukaryota; kingdom Metazoa; phylum Chordata; class Cladistia; order Polypteriformes; family Polypteridae; genus Erpetoichthys; species Erpetoichthys calabaricus. The sequence goes on from NC_041399.2 coordinate 194,383,242, forward strand.
AAAATCAAAACAAGCCTGATGCATTTTGGAAAAAAATCCTGTGGCCTGATGAAGTCAAAATAGAACTTTTTGGCCAAAATGTGCAGGACTATATTTGGAGAAAAAAGGGTGCTGAATTCCAACTGTTAAACATATATATATATATTGTCAAAGATGAAACAAAACAGTCGAAAAAAGCTTTGGGGCAGCCACTCATATAATTTTCCTGGCTGCCTATTAAATACATTGGGATTACAGTAATCCCTCGCTACTTCGCGGTTCACTTTTCGCGGATTTTATATGTAAGCATATCTAAATATATAAAGCGGATTTTTCGCTGCTTCGTGGGTTTCTGCGAACAATGGGTCTTTTTACTTCTGGTACTTGCTTCCTCAGTTGGTTTGCACAGTTGATTTCATACAAGAGATGCTATTGGCTGATGGCTGAGAAGCTACCCAATCAGAGCACGCAGTTAAGTTCTTGTGTGCTGCTGATTGGCTCAGCGACGGAGTGCTGCATTAACCAGGAAGTCTCATCTCACTCATTCAGCATTAACGTGCTACTACTTCAGGGGCCATGTCCAAGTGCCAACAGAAGATGCAAATGATTGCAGAAAAGGTAAAAGTTTTGGATATGTTGAAGGAAGGGAACAGCTACACCGCTGCAGGACGCCATTACAGCATCAATGAGTCCACGATTCTTTTTATTTAAAAAGGAAGAAAAGCATATAAGATCTACGGCCGTAGTGTCCTTTAACCAGGGCGCAAAACGAGTTGCAAGTGGACGTGATAAGGCAGTAGTCTGGATGGAATCTGCTTTAGGAATCTTTGCAACAAGGTCAACGACATCATGACCTCCTACAAGTTGCTACGTGTACTTCGCTATACAGTAAGTGTAAACTTATTTACCGATTTCATATTGCTTAGCAGTTGTCCCTGTTATTAACAGAGTAAAGGGTGGGTTGTAAACAATACAGGGAGGGTTTAAAAACGTCCAAATACACGTTAAATAATTAAATAAATATGGTGTCCCTACTTCGCGGAAATTCAGTTATCGCGGTCGGCCTTGGAACCTATCTCCCGCGATAAGTGAGGGATTACTGTACATTGTGTACAGATACGAGTCCAAAACAGGACTGACTTAAGAAGGCAAAGATGGTGGTTTTAATGGAGAGCAGAGGAAATGAGGTCATCAAGGCTAGAACAGGAAGTGAGGTCATTGAACCCAGGCGGAATTTCCCATAATCGGTCCACAGTGGAAAGAGAGAAAGGATCAGCATACTACACCACCTCCTGGTCTGTCATGGAATTACCCTCATTCAGGCCCTTTAGCTGCCTCCCATGCACACGTGTGTGACAATATATATATATATAATATATATATATACACACTACTGGTCAAAAGTTTTAGAACACCTCAGTTTTTCAGATGTTTCTTCAAATTTAATCAGTTGAAATGCAATGAAGGACCTAAAATGGTGAAAAAGTAAGCAGTAGAGTGCCAGTGGCTTAAATTTTAAGTTTAGGTTAGCAAAATCTCTTCAGAGAATAGCAAATAGGTTACAAGCTACAGATGTTTTGCTGCAATTAAAGTAAATCAAGCCTTGCAAGTTGAAGAAAACAATTTGCACAGGTGTCCCAACTTGGGTTGGTTACTTACAAACCCTCTGTGTGTCTTAAAGCAGAGTTGGAGTTGCTACACCCTCTGAAGTCCTACTTGGACAATATTACACTGTAGAAAGATGTAAATTTCAGTGATAATGGCAAGAAAAACAGCAATTAGCAAATGACATGAGACAGGACAACATTACCCTCAGAAATGTAGACATTTCATTTAGAGAAATTGCAAAAAAAACAAAAAAAATTGAGTCATTGAGTTCAGTTGTGTCCTGCACAATACAAAGTCAATTGGAAACTGGAAAAAACTCTGATAGGAAGAGATCTGGATGACTCAAAGTCACAACCCAATTAGAAGACAAGTGTTTGAGGGTCACCAACTTGCATGATCAGCACCTCACAGCACAACAGCTTCAAGCACAGCTTAGCAGTGGTTGAAAGAAGCAAGTCTCAGTTTCTAATGTGAAGAGGAGACTTTGTGCTGCAGGTTTGTCAGGGTGAGTGGCAGTAGGAAAGCCATTTTTAAAGGACAAAATAGGGCCCTGAAATACCAACTGTTTATTACTGCAGACTGGAAGAAAGACTTTTGGACAGATTAATCCAATTTTGAATTATTCGGTTCATCGCACAGGGTGTTTGTACACCGTTGAGTTGGTGAAAGGATTGTTCCTCAGTGTGTAACACCAACTGTCAAACATGGAGGAGGAAGTGTGATGGTCGGGGGTTGTTTTGCTGGAGGCAGAGTGACTGGCATTCTGAATCAATTGGGTATCTGACAGTGTCTCCTGAGACAGGCATGTCATGTCCTCTCCTATGTTCTCCATAAAAACGTAAAATGATCCTCTATGTTGTCGAGACCTCTTGCCTTCTATGAATGAACCCGGGTTCACCTGACTCCTTCTGTATGCAGTGTAGTTTTCCATGTAATATCCACAGCATTTTCTCTGCAGCTGTTCCTTGCCCCTCTTCTTCCCTCTCCACTGCTACTGCACCTTCACCGTCACCTTTTTAGGAATAGTCAGCTCCTCCCCTTTTAGCTCTTATTGGTCGTCTGAGTCAGGTGCTCCTTTCCAGGTAATTCATAGGTTTCTAATACCTATTCAGTTTCTTTACTGTAATGATGAATAGGTACAACCAGACAAAGACACCAAGCACACATGACTACTGTTACAACATGTACTTATTAGGCTGATGCTATAATGCAATGTTGATTGCACTCTGCTCTGCTGCCCAAATCGTCATTGTTGGTTCATGCCATGATTTTCAAATTAAGCATTGGGTGTGCACGAGTGTGCCCTGTCATGGACTGGTTGGTTTTATTGTTACAGTGGGATAGGCTTATGGGCCTTAAAGCATTGAGCTGGATTAAACCAGTTTAATATTAGACTAATCAACGTTTCTACATGGCTGATAGGTGTGTTGTACAGAGGTTCAACAATGAAGTCTACAACTTATTATGCTTTGTCTCATACATTATTCACAAAAAAACGTCTTTTTTGTTATTAAATAATTTGATGCATTTAGTGCGGCCTAAATGTCTCCAAGGAGCCCAGATTGAGAACCCCTGGTACCATTTTCCACATGAATTAACAACGCTCTCATTCCTAAACGATTTCATTTGAGACGCCATATTTGCTGCACAGAACAAACACACATTTTTGTCTGTAGGTGAACGCAGTTCTTTTCATGCATGGTGTTTTGGCCCCAAGCCCACATGCTAAGTGTGCTCTGCTGAAATCGTAGCACATGTGTGCCCTTTGTGTGCGTGAAAGCCGGTATTTGGTTCACTGAGGTTTATCAGCGACATAGTTTATAAACAAAGCTATCTCTCCGGAGAAAATGCATTTTTAAACCTGTCCTAGCTGCCACCTGTCACTGGAATATCCAATTAGCTGGTAGGTCTCCTGAGTCACTGAGGTGTTGATGTGCTTCGAAAAACTTCCCACCCACCACTTATCCAATCACGAATCTGATATACAACATTAAAAAACAACATCCACGTCTGAATGACAGATAGCCTTTAATTCAGCACTGTCAGGGGTTTGCTTAATGTTACTCTTTTCTCTCCAGTGTTTTATTCTGAAAGTCATTGCAGCAGCACGACAAGGGGAACCTCAATAACATCCACTGACATCTTACCAGAAAAGGGGTCGTCTGAGTGAACCAAATAGCCTCCAGAACACACGTCAGGCCCTCTGTTCTGCCGTTAAGCCTTTCACTACTCTGTGACCTGATGTGACATTAGTTGCTGTAACAATGACGGTTATTTAGGCCGGTCACAGTTACTATTGTGAGGCCTGCGATTAGAGCAGACACCGCTGTACAGCGTGCAGTTAGAGGGGCCAGTTCCAATTTGTATGCCCTGTGATGTCTGCTGGATTCCATTCATTCAACTAATCACGACTTTAATTTAAGTGGTCTTTTAATTTATTTACCAGGAATAGGAGCTTGCTGTATTTTATCATATGCTTTCAAAAAAAATGCGCGAAAAGAAAAGAAAGAAATTCAGCTAGGGAAGCAGACTGTAGACTTTGAGAGCCTTGGATTCTTTATCTTATTGTGAATAGCCAGATATGAACTGTCTGTAAGGGTATTTGGTTTGAAAAGCACTCTTAAAAATGAACATTAAGATTATAAATCAGATGAATGAAGCCTGCAATTCAGTTACTTATATTTAGAATAATAATCAGCAAATACATCCAACCTTATTAACTACTTTCATTGTAAAGTATCCTGCTGTTAAGCTGGTCCCTTATTCAGTACATGGAGTCCTATGGGATGAATTATATTTAAATGGCCTACTGGAAAGTCACTGTTATTTAGTACTATACAGTACTTGTGAAACACGTGGACCTACGGTACTTTTGATGTTTTCTAAAGTAATCTAAATAATTAAAAAATAAATCTAAATTTTCTAAATGATCACTTCTTTTAGTTCCTCTAAAAGTCATAATGTATTTAATTACTTCTAGAGCACTTCTAGAGCAAGCAGAACTTTGGTATTTCAGCAACACATTCTTTTGTTTTCAACATTACAAAGTACAACTTAGCATCGATCATATCACTGATATAATTTTGCTCAATAGTGGTCTTCAAAGAAACATCAAGGTAAGTATGTATCGCAATGCTTTCACGAGGTCAGAAGTTTCAACTATTTGACGGTCGTCTTGATTGCCCCTGACCCTGGGACGTTCCTGCATTCTTAATCCTGGACTTTGTCTGGATGCAGTGTTTGATGCCTGCTGCTCAGTTGCTCCGTATTCAGGATTAGTTCTTGCTTGTCAACGTGGTTCGGCATTTTGTGTTCTTATTCTTTCACATTCTTTGTCAGTGAATGATCTTCTCTGATTTGCCTGACACTCAGTAGATGTCACTGCTCTTCCTTTTCTTTCAGGATATCAGTTGGTTTTATGATCAGTATGCCATTAATCACAACCACAGATCACTTTGCTCTCTTTTCATAACATTTAACAAACTTTGATGTTTAGCCAATAAAAGTACTACTTAACTTGATTATGAATTCTGAACATGCATGCAATGTGTCCTTGGGGATTACTAGTAGATGGCCTTGCAGGGACCATGCTTTTATTGTAATAAACTTTTCTAACCACCATTAAACTGGCCACAAGGTTGTTGTGACTTATTATTTTTTGAATTTCTAGAACATATTAGGTTTTATTCAGGATAACTCCTTGCTTCTCTATATGCTTCACCACCCTGTCTTCTTATTCTTTCTCATTCTTCGTCAGTTAAGCACTTCTGCAATGTGCCTGAAGCTCAGTTGATGTTGCAGTTTTTCTTTTACTTTCTACCATTATGATAGTCATCACTTGGTTTCTCAATCACTTTTCCATAAGCACATGAGTCTTAGTCACTTTGCCATCTTTTATGGTCACCAGGTTGCCAGTACTGAAGTTTTAAATTCAGGATTATTTCTTGCTACTCTGTGTGCTTCACCACTTTGTCTTCTTTCTCATTCTTCATCACTTAATTACCTTCTGTGATGTGCTTGACACTCAGCAGTTGTCACTGCTCTTCTTTTTCTTTCTGCCATTATGATGGTCATCACTTGGTTTCTCAATCACTTTACCATAAACACACAAACAAAGGTCACAAGCACCAGGTTGCAGCTGCCTAGATTTTCTTGAATTTTAGATCATAAAGCTTTCAGTCAAGACCAAGATCAAGGTTCTGGTCCCATTAGTTTATGAGAAATCATGTGACAGATAGAATGACCTTAGAATTTTATATAGAGATTAACTCAGTTACAACTATCACATGAATGCTCTCGCTTATGTGTTATGTGGCCTTAAATGCAAACACATCTGTATTTTTATATAAAATCCTAATTGATCAGTTGCTCTTATGTAACTTAGAGAAGGCTGAGATAGACATAACTGGGACTGGGGAATGGTCCCTTACCAAGCCTGGAGGGAAATTATGGAAGGATGGTGAAGATGGATACACATCATGGCTGGGATGGTTCTTATTTACTTTCCCAGTCTGGATGAAGATATAATATATGGACAGAGGAAGACTGCCTGTTGAGAACAGTTCCCTCAGTGTGATAAGTGGCTGTGCTCCTCTGGCATGGCTCTGGTTTGGACATCTACAGGGCTGCATAGAAAGTGTAGTTCTGATGGGAAGCAACTTTGAACTCCCCGCTTCCTGCCAGGGTGTGCTGCATGTGGCAGGACCCCTTTGTTGTATGGCAGTTCCTCCTGATCCAGGAGAGTTTTCTGAGTGTAATGTTCCAGCACTGAAAATACTCTCGGCTCCAGTAGAAGAGGAGCCACCTCACCTCACGTTGGGGGTCGGAGTATGGAGGAGGTGGACAAAGCTTGCCATATTGTGTATTATAAGAAAACCTGTAAAGATGTTGCTTTGAATAAAAGATCTCTTGAAGCTGGGACTGGTGTTTGTGCACTTGTGTCTAGGGGCTTTGAGACACACTCTACTGGTCACAATGATTAGGACCAAACACAGAGTTTCCTTGTGTGCTGTGCTACCAGAGTAGGGTTATTCAGAGGTGCTGCTACATGCTAATTAAGACTTGACTTTTGACAAGCACACGTGTTGGCATTTGATAGATCATACACTGAGGACTGAGGTAAAGTAAAAAGCAGAAATATCTTAATACATAATTCGCCAGCCTCCTCACTCACTCACTCACTCACTCACTCACTCACTCACTCACTCACTCACTCACTCACTCACTCACTCACTCACTCACTCACTCACTCACTCACTCACTCACTCACTCACTCACTCACTCACTCACTCACTCACGTCCGTCTGAAGCCGAATGTGCAGTTGCCTTCTGCGCAGCTGCCCAAAAAACCTTACGAGACTGACATCGCGGCAGGCGGCGGATTTACGGCCGCGAAAATTCAAAGAGAAAGGCGACTTCGACCGACATCCAACCCCAACATCACGGCTGGCGGCATATTTACGGCCGCAAAAATTCAAAGAGAAAGGCGAATTCGATTAAAGCTCTAGAGGCCTGAAAGGCGATTTCGACTACAGCTCGAGGCCTAATTACGCATTCTGATTCAATTATGCATTCATTCAATACACCTATATCAGGTTTGTGGTGCTTATACTTATTACTATTCCACTTGTGCCCGTTTCATCTTACGTTGTCGAAACTGGCTCTTTGTCTAGTATTGTAATAAGTTTACAAATAAGCACTTCCACAAAAGGAAAAGAGTTGGGGACCATCCCCGTATAATGTCTGTTGGACAAAAGAAAAAAAAAAAAGACTCGAATCGTGATCAGAAAGCATTTACAGCAATTGACAACTGGTAACAGAAAAGTTGCCGTTTTTATACATGGACAAAATGGAGGACAGAAATGAGTTGGCAGGAGATGACGTCGAAACTGTTGGACGGAAACAACTTCATCAAAGAGGGACTGGAAGTGATGTAATGGAGGAAGTGATGTCATTGGATGGAGCCAGAAGTATTGTCATCGGAAGTTGCAAGAGGTGACATCTGGGCGGCCATTTTGGAACCCGGAAGTAAGGTACATTTTATTTTTCTTCTTTTTGTCTGACGAGAGAGAGAGAGAGAGAGGGGCATTAGTACCACAAATCAACGCCTTGTCTCACGATGTTTCAATCACCTTTGGACTTGTTGACTGCCTCCTAAGCGCACGTGTGTGACAATATCTAGCCCATGAATGAACACCAGTTTTACAATAATGAAGAAAAAAATATAGAATTTGCAACTTAAAATTATACCTTACAAATATTTTCTGAGATTTTTTGGGTAGGGGGGACAGAAATTTCAAAATATCATAGTTACACCCACCTGTCATAGTGACAGAGATGTTGATTAGCACATGCAAGTAAGAGCTGGTATGAACTTGATATTCAAATTTCTTTGCAAATATTTTGAAATGCCTTCCTTAATTAAAGGTGTATAGACCTGGCCTGGCACCTCATGCTGTATTTACGGCTGGTGATTTTGCCATCATTCATTTTGCTCCCAATGTCTCCATACCAGATTGAGCTTTTTTTTTATTATTTTCTCGCCTTCTCCCTGCTTGCTCTTAGATCTGCTTTGAACAAGCAAACATATAATGAACTCACTCTGAACTGCTACTGACAAGCATGGAGCCCAGTCTCTAAACAGGGGGGCGGATCCTAATCATCACTGCCCCCCACCAGCCCTCTCCGACACGCACAATACCTCACTGTGGTCCCCCTGTGATTCACTCCTCTGTGAGCCGCTGAAAAATCTCATCTGGATTGAAAGAGAAAGGCAATTAATTTTCGTCTGTCATGATCCGTCTTTGAGGAGTTGTAGATATTATCTCCTCTGGCAAGTGAGGCTTGTATCAGTTGAAGCTGGGGGCGCCCGGCCGGCTGAATAGGCATCGATAATGAACTGTTTAAAGCTTTTCATTACGGGAGAGAAGAATTACCACCCAGTTCCACTCAGCGTCATGTTCACTGTTTAAATTTGCTATTATCTGCCTTTTAACCTTGCTCTTGGCCTCTATGCTTTATGAAAATGATCGGTGGGGAGGCCAGGAGTGAAGGAAGGAGGGTTGCTTGCTCTCTCCCTGAGCTTTTCCCATTTTTTTGTTTCTGTACTGATGCCAAGTCCATGTCCTGGACGTGTGTAGAAAAATATATTGCAGGCCATAGGAAAACAGCTTCAGTCATCAGCTCTCTGCCTCAGCCTTTATGGCACTTTTTAATTTTCTGAAAAACTGATAGAGACTCACAACTCCCAGATAATTGACAATAGTATTAAAATAATTTTTGATTATTTAAGCCCCCACCTTTGGTAAATGTGCCCCAAGGCATTGTGTCTCATGCTCATTTATTCATTATAAATGCATATATTAACCTTTGACACATATTTTTAGAAAGTCACTGCGCACTGGGGAAATTCCTTAGGACTAGAAAATGGCAAATATTATATAAAAAGAGCAATCAAGCAGATACAAGTTAATAAAGGCCAGCAATCTTAACCTGCATCATGGGTAAAATAATAGAAGCAATTATTAAGGAGAAAGCACCTGGCAAGAAAAGGAACATTACTGAATAGTCAACATGTATTCAGACAGGGGAGGTTGTGTTTTAGTAACGTGCTGGAACTCTATAAGGAAACAACAAAAGCATACGATCAGAGAGGTGACGTGATCTTCAGTTTCAGAAAGTTCTTGATAAAATCCCACATAAGAGGCTAGGAATAAAACAGAAAGAAGTTGGCAATTCAGGGCATAATGTGTAGATGGGTGTAAAACACAGACAAGTGAGAGTTATGATGCCCTGAGGGGTCAGTGCAAGGGCTGCTGCTATTTTTAATATATATAAATGATCTGGATAGGGATATACAGTGCATCCGGAAAGTATTCACAGAGCATCACTTTTTCCACATTTTGTTATGTTACAGCCTTATTCCAAAATGGATTAAATTCATTTTTTTCCTCAGAATTCTACACACAACACCCCATAATGACAACGTAAAAAAAGTTTACTTGAGGTTTTTGCAAATTTATTAAAAATAAAAAAACTGAGAAATCACATGTCCATAAGTATTCACAGCCTTTGCCATGAAGCTCAAAATTGAGCTCAGGTGCATCCTGTTTCCCCTGATCATCCTTGAGATGTTTCTGCAGCTTAATTGGAGTCCACCTGTGGTAAATTCAGTTGATTGGACATGATTTGGAAAGGCACACACCTGTCTATGTAAGGTCCCACAGTTGACAGTTCATGTCAGAGCACAAACCAAGCATGAACCAAGCTTGTGCCACCACCATCTACCCAAAGCACCATGATGTTCCAACAATGATGGATGGATCAAAAGCCAGAAGTCTGTATAACCATCAGCATCAAGTGACTCCGTGCGAACAATAACTACAAAGAGGACTATTTCATTTATGTTAGGTAGAATGCCCAAAGGGGACTGGGCGGTCTCGTGGCCTGGAACCCCTACAGATTTTATTTTTTTCTCCAGCCTTCTGGAGTTTTTTTTTTGTTTTTTCTGTCCACCCTGGCCATCGGACCTTACTCCTTTTTATGTTAACTAAGGTTGTCTTATTTTAATTTCTTATTTGTCTTTTATTCTTCTTTTCTTCATTATGTAAAGCACTTTGAGCTACTTTTTGTATGAAAATGTGCTATATAAATAAATGTTGTTGATGAAGTCAAAGGAATTGTCTGTAGACCTCTGAGACAGGATTGTCTCAAGGTACAAATCTGGGGAAGGTTACAGAAAAATTTCTGCTGCTTTGAAGGTCCCAGTGAGCACAGTGGCCTCCATCATCCGTAAGTGAAAGAAGTTCGAAACCACCAGGACTCTTCCTAGAGCTGGCCGGCCATCTAAACTGAGCGATCGGGGGAGAAAGGCCTTAGTCAGGGAGGTGACCAAGAACCTGATGGTCACACTGTCAGAGCTCCAGAGGTCCCCTGTGGAGATAGGAGAACCTTCCAGAAGGACAACCATCTCTGCAGCAATCCACCAATCAGGCCTGTATGGTACAGTGGCCAGACGGAAGCCACTCCTTAGTAAAAGGCACATGGCAGCCCGCCTGGAGTTTGCCAAAAGGCACCTGAAGGACTCTCAGACCATGAGAAGGAAAATTCTCTGGTCTGATGAGACAAAGATTGAACTCTTTGGTGTGAATGCCAGGCGTCACGTTTAGAGGAAGCCAGGCACCGCTCATCACCAGGCCAATACCATCCCTACAGTGAAGCATGGTGGTGGCAGCATCATGCTGTGGGGATGTTTTTCAGCAGCAGGGACTGGGAGACTAGTCAGGATAAAGGGAAAGATGACTGCAGCAATGTACAGAGACATCCTGGATGAAAACCTGCTCCAGAGCGCTCTTGACCTCAGACTGGGGCGACGGTTCATCTTTCAGCAGGATAACGACCCTAAGCACACAGCCAAGATATCAAAGGAGTGGCTTCAGGACAACTCTGTGAATGTCCTTGAGTGGCCCAGCCAGAGCCCAGACTTGAATCCGATTGAACATCTCTGGAGAGATCTTAAAATGGCTGTGCACCGACGCTTCCCATCCAACCTGATGGAGCTTGAGAGGTGCTGCAAAGAGGAATGGGTGAAACTGGCCAAGGATAGGTGTGCCAAGCTTGTGGCATCATATTCAAAAAGACTTGAGGCTGTAATTGCTGCCAAAGGTGCATCGACAAAGTATTGAACAAAGGCTGTGAATACTTATGTACATGGGATTTCTCAGTTTTTTTATTTTTAATAAATTTGCAAAAACCTCAAGTAAACTTTTTTCACGTTGTCATTATGGGGTGTTGTGTGTAGAATGAGGAAAAAAATGAAATTAATCCATTATGGAATAAGGCTGTAACTTAACAAAATGTGGAAAAAGTGATGCGCTGTGAATACTTTCTGGATGCACTGTAAATAACAAGATAGATAGATAGAGTGTTGTGGAAAAAACTTTCCTCTCTATTCAAATAAATCATTCTCAGAGACCAGATGAAAATGCAGAACAATTCTTTATTTGCACATAGATGTGCACAAATGTCTCAGTCCATGGAGTGAAAAATCAAGAAAAGAAATCATTCCCTTTTACACAGATTTGAATACACAATAGGAAGTGTGAAACTTGACAGGTTAAAGTACCCCTTATGAGAAGGATCTGGGAGTCAGAGTGGATGAATCACTATCTCAATCCATGCAGTGTGCAGAAGATGATACGAAGGCTAACAGAATGTCAGGTTATGTAGCATCATGTGTGGAATGCAAGTCAAGGGAATTTTTACTTAAGCTTTTTAACACACTGGTGAGGTTCTGTGCAGTTTTGGTGTACAGGCTTCAAAAAAGACATAGCAGCACTAAGAAAAGTGCAGAAGAGAGCAACTAGGCTGATTCCAGGACTGAGAGGTATGAGCAGAGATTAAAGGAGATGAGCAAACTGAGATTAAGAGGTGACACGATTGAAGTTTGTAAATTTATGAAAGAAATTAGTCCAGTGGATCGAGATGGTTAGTTTAAAATGAGTTCATCAAGAATATAGCGAGACAGCTGGAAACTTGTTACAGGTAAATTTTGCAAAGTTTTCTTCACACAGAGAACCATAGGCACAATGAATTACCATGGTGTATGGTGGAGAACAGGACTTTAGGGACATTCCAAACGCATCTTGATGTTATTTTGGAGAAATTAGGTGGATGGGATTGGCATCTTTGCTGGACTGACCATCAAAAATATATTCTAATGTTCTAATATTGTATTTTTATAAATGAATTACTGCATTTCATGTATGGATTGTGTAAGACTGGTTAAATTTGCTCTTCTGGGTCTCATCGGAAATTATGATGAATCTGCCCATAGAAATGATGTAAGAGAAGTGGTTAAACTGTGTAGTCTGAATAATGTGACATTAAATATAAAGAAAACAGAAAAATTGGTGATGGACTTTAATTGGGACAAAGATCACTATCACCTTTACACATCAATGGCCATTTTGTTGGGGTAGGGGAGAATGTCGTGCTCCTGGGTACAGTCATTTCAAGGACTCTAACATGTGAGGCGGACGCATCAGTTATGTTCAGTAAAGTCACCAGGAAGCTCTTCTCTTTGAAACAGTTAAAGAAGTATGGAGTGTCACAAGATGCACTCTACTAATAAAATCATTAAGGGAACATTCTGCTTTTCACATAGTGACACACAAAGCCATTAAGTCACTATAGCAGGGCAAGTGATGATGCGTGGAGTGGAATTGTTGTGATGCCAACCAACAAAGCCCCTTTTAATTTGAACAAAAAGAAACACAGGCACTCGAAGGCGCTACAGTGAGAGCCTAGTTGCTTATAAATCGCTCTTGTGGCGTTCTCAGAGACACTCTGTCCAGCATGGTCCCAAATGGGACGCCACCTTTTTGGAGCATCTCCCTTTTACACTAAATTGACCCGAAGGGGTGTAGCTTCTTTGGCTCTGTGCCCTCAAAGGCCAATTTCTCGAGGCTGTGAGGGAAAAGGAGACAAGACTGTCAGCGACAGTGCCCTCTCTCATCCCGGGGTGGTACTATATACCTTAAGTGAGCCTGGAAAGTGATCCTCTGGTGCACATATGTGACACCACTTAAACCAACCCTTCATAATGCCACCCATCTACCTACTATTCACTTTCCTTCCTTTAGGCAAATGGATGAATTTTTAACAGATTCTACAGTACCACTTATGCAGAAACTTTCCTATGCATAGTCTTAACATCTTAATCTTAATGGTCTTCTATGTTATTCCAATGAATATGTCTGCAACAAAGCTATAAAAGTGGGCACAGGCCTCAAAAAATAAAAAATTATGAAAAGCCAGACCATTGAAAAGCATTAGAGACTATTTTAAAACACAGAAGAATTCCATCTAACTTCAACAACTGACTACATTTACATTTAATTATTTGGCTGACACCTTAATCCAAGGCGATTTACAACATTTATGATACAATTGGTTACATTTAGTTTACCGTGTCAAATTTACTTTGAGTTACTTCATCTTATACATCTTGTATGTTTTCCTCTTTCATTCAATGGCACATAGAAAATGTCTACAGAGCTGCACACATGCAGCAAATGGCTTATAGATGAATCTGCCCGCAGAAGGGGCAGAAGAGGTGGACCTCTGTCATATCAGCTCACTTCTTCTGCTGCTTGAAATTATGTCAGGTAAAATACATGATCCTTATAACCTTAATAGCAAATAAATGCAAGCAACTTAACTCATCTAGAAATTATACGACCCGCTGAAATGTTGCATATAGTGAATATCAATTAATATTACCCTAAAATAACCTCATGGCTGCATTATCTGCAGACCCTATTTATTCAATATTTCACTGACTCCAGCAAATCACCTGTCAGGTGCTATATAAATACAATTTATTATTATTGTTATTACTATTATTATTATTTTTATTAATATTATCCAACATAACCCAATGTAGTAAGACGTGAACATAGATTTTATCTCTACTTCATCTATGTCTTTCAAAAATGTTAAGTTTAAGAATTTTGTCATGTCATGTCATTATCTAACCTGCTTAATCCAGACCAGGGCTGTGGGGGGTTTGGGGGTGCTGGCGTCTACCCCAGCTGGCTTAGGCATGCACAAGGTAGGAACAAACTCAGGACGGTGTGCCAGCCCATTGCAGAGTTTGCAAAATTTGAAATCCAATTAACAATAAGCCCCAACAACAGTACATTAATCAAGCTGGAGCGTGATGTCAGTGAGAGCTGTTTCACCCACCACAAGTCTATTTGGTTAAGTTTTTAACTTCATGATATTGCAAAGGGCTTTTAATAAAACCTTCTTGGCATTAACCCTGAGCATGACTCAGGCTTGGGATTCCATGTTATTATGGTTAACCCCAAGTGTTGTGATGTGAGATTTTACATATAACTTGATAAATATTTTGTATGTCTTTATGTCTAATTTGGGAAAAAAAATGTAATTTAGTGTTTACCCCCCCCCCCCCCCCCCCCTTAGGAATGGGTCTGTTTGAATTTTACGACAGGATTTGGGGGATGTGTTTTAAACCAGTTTGGCAGTGTCTCTTTGCTAAAGTCATTTCTACCCCTGCAAATGGGCTAAGGTGTACTTTAACATATGGTTTGGGGGCAGGTGTTAAGATGTTCTATTTCCCCCATTGGTCTGAAGTATGGATGTTTGGAATTGGCTTGGTTCAGAAGCCTTTAAGTACTACGACGCCCTATTGGCTGTAGGGGTTGGATAGAAAATCTATATATTTACTTGTTTAACCTCACACTCTCTCACCAACCAACATATGATGAAGAAGTATCTTTCTCTTACCAACCAACATATGATGAAGAAGGATGATGAAGACAACCCAATGAAGAGCACAATTTAGCAGCCATTTTGAGCAGACATGTGGCTGAAAGCTGAGCACCAATGATGACTTAACTAGAGACATTTAAGTAACTGCAAGTCTGTGTGCCGCCTGAACTACATATCACCATTTAATCAGGTTGTATGGTTGCCAATATTCAAATGTACTTTGCATTTTGTTATTATTTCTGAATATTATCAATAATACATTATTTTATGTGTAACTTAACTTCTGCTTGTCTTTTTACTACATCTAATTGCCTGAGGTTATAGATATAGAAGGGAAGGTGGGGATAAGTTATATACAATAATACCTTATAAACAGTGGTAAGTCTGTGAGATTAGGCATTCTAAGGCTACATATTAATAATACAATAGGGGAAAGTAGAGCAATATATATATATTACTCTACCAAGACAAAACACCAAGTCAGACTCTGGGTGACATTTAAAGATCTGTTTTAAACTGAAGCCTGAATAACTCTTGAGATATATTCTGTTGTCATCTATTGAACGAAATGATACTTTGATGGAAAAAAAGTCATGAATATTTCTATTTGTTAATATTCTAATCAATATTCATGAGTGGGGTGGAGCCTTCAAGCAAAACACAATGATGTGTAAATGACACGCTGCAAAGCCAGTTTTAGAACAAACTGAAACTGAACTGTTAGTTGAATCAAGAGATACTGGTGACAATGTGAATTGGTCACCAAACCTGACATGGATAGTGAAACTGATGTATATGGAACTGTTTAACCAAACCAGTGAAACAGTGAATTCGGTCCCATGAAGCTCCACCATAGTCAAAGTAGCTTTGTGGGGAAAAAAAGCAAAATAATTGTGATCCAAGTGGAAGGACTAGAGAGACATTGCAGCAACTGTCTTTTGTTCATTTTAAGGGAAATGTGCAAGTCACTAAGCCTTGCACTGTGATAGCCTGCAGTAAAGCACAAGGGTTGTGTCAATTGTGCAAATCTATGTGCAAGCAACAGCAAAAATATTACAAGAAAAGTACGCAGAGAAACACACTTCTGCTGTCCTGATGGTGACGTCATCCTGTGTGTTGGTGACCATTTCAAAACATGTCACATGCAGGACGTGTCCTAAATCCGCATCAGTACAACAGTGGACACACAATATAATTTTCTTTTATGTTGGCGTTTTAGTATTTCCATGATTCTGTTACACATAATAACATAATTCTCAATGAAAACAATTTAGAATTACACTAAGCAGGGCAAACAGTATTTAAATAGTATTTAATGCACTCTACTAACAAATATAATTGAATTCTATTATCACTGTTATTTTTAAATACCACTCTCTTTTGCAAAAATATTTAATAAACAAAAATGTGATGATTCACACTTAAAAGAATCTTTATAAATGCTCCAATTTTCTAAACACACGTGATCGCTCTGCCTCGCACATGCTACCTAATTTGTTTAAGTTTGTTCAAGTTTGCTTTGCCTTTCCCTTCTAAGTTCTCATGTGTTTTTTTTTGGTTTGCTCTTTAAAAGCCAGTTAATTTTAGGCAGGCATTCACTCTGCTAAAGTAGAGTTAGGAGAATGAAGTTATCCCGTGTAGACTCAAATACAGAATCTGAATTTTTGGCTACTTTTTCTCAGTGACGTCTCAAATGTCTGTTAAGTAGTTTTAACCCCAGGTAGTTTCACTCCCTTTGTCCATTCTACCTGCCTCTTCACAGGTTACAATTTTAATTTTTCACATTGACTTAAGGTGTGACATTGTTCTTGAAAACTGACTATCCAGATGAGAAGATATAGTCATGGTGGGCATCAAAAGGCTTGTGGCTTTGGTGGACCAGAGCTTATCATGAGAACCAGGGCTGTCATGTGGAGTGAGGTGACAAGGCATTCACCTCAAGCAGCACTTTCATGAGAGCAACATTTTTATTCAACAACTAGCTGTGTAAAAAACCCGGGCTCCTAGAGACTATTGAAGTCGTCAGAAAAAAAATTGAAACGCAGAGTCAGCGGTTTTGTTTTGCGGATGTTTTTGCCCCCTTTGAGTATTAGCAGGTAAGCGAGTTTGTTTCCGTCTCGTTAACTTGGGGCCGCCTTGCCGGCTCTTTGAGCTTTATGCTGTAGCCTTGCATTTCCGGGCTGAACAGACAGACAGACACACTTCTTAGACGTTTATATATGATATGTAATATTTTTTAACATTATGAAAAAAGAATACAAAAAAATGAAAATTAAGCGTGAGCCTTTTGTCAGACATGAGTGCTTAGGGGACATCTTTAGGGTTCCACCAAGCAATACCACCCCATGCCATGAGAGGGCGCAGTCGTCAACTATTTCTCCACTTTGCTCTGAAGTCTCAGAGGACAGCCATAAGCCAACTGATGTCACTTCCCCCAAACATCCTGGGATGTCCCATCCCCTCCAGGAATACATGGTAGATAAATAGGCTTGCAACAGGAGGTGGCGATTATTTAATGGCCTGCGACTGGAGTCACAAAAGCACAGGTACAAAAGCACTTTTAAAAGTTGCTCACTGGAGGGGGGAAAACACTGTTAAAACCCTGACTAGAAACCAAAGGGCCGAAGAAGTTCATTATAAAAATAAAAGGTTCATTTTCACAAAAGGCTATGCAAGTACAAAGCTTCGAAGATGGAGATGCCTGAAGAGTCAAGGCAAACACAGCAGACGAGTCCCAAATCAGAATCCAAAATTTGTGGTCAAAAAACAGAGCAGAGGTTCAAAGAAGCAATAACACAGTCCCAAAAATGAAAACCAAAGGCATAGTCAAAAACAGAGCACAGGGTCGAAAATCCAGAAAAAAGAAAGGCAATAGCAAAGGCATAAATACTCACAATACTCCCCACCCCCTAGCACATTCAAAATGAACCATCCTCAGCTATGGGAGGGTCTCCCCTTAAATAGGGTGGAGGGCCGTTCCTGGCAGTGATCAGCAGGTGGCACTGCCCCTTTTGGAGACACGCACAAAACACAGGGGACCTAACTAAGGCCCTTCCCCGTTTCCAACACACATTTAGAAAAATGCATATCATAAATAAAATAAACATTAAAACAAATTAAAGGCATACAATAACACAAAACAAAAAAAGAAGCACCACTTTGAACCCCAGCCAGGGGAGACAGGCTGGCTGAAACAAGGAGTTGGATGTCCTGTTATAAGGCAACAGATCATCAGAATGTAACTGCATGTGAGAGTGGCTGTGGCCATGTTGTCCTTAGTTCTTTTTCTTTTGTTAAAATAATAAAGAGTTTTCATTAGTAAGCAGTGTTGCACCTGGATGGTGCCCCAACTCTTCATTTTTGACCTTTGCACCTCCTTTATACTTGAAAATGACCTACTCATTTAGTTCCGTATTTATGTACTGCCTTTAAAGATTGTGATAAGTATTTTCATTACAAATGTTTCAAATTTTTCTTGATGCAGTATGCACAGTCGCACTGGACTGTGAGCTTGCACGGTGTGTACATTTCAAAGCTACATATCAGTTTATGATTGTGCGGTTTATTGTACTGCATATGTACTGATTATGTCAAATGTGTAAACTTTTGTTAATTTCTGGAATGTTAATAAGGTATCAGTCCCATAGATAATGTCTGCACCCTGTATCTGAGGTGTTTAGAGTGTCAGACATGTGTAAGTAAAGGGCATCTTCAGGGCTTATGCAGGTGATGTAATACCATCCCGGTATGCAGATTGGCTCTGGCGCTAACTTCCTCTCCACTCTTGATGACTGGATGACCTTTGACTTCCTCCTTAAACTGGAAGTTTCGCTTCTTCTGTTTAGGACATGCATAGGAACCCACCTCTCAAGAAGACCTCTGTCTAAATTAGACCCACATCTGAGCAAGTCATCTCTCTCTTCAACTATGTGATGAAATTACGTTTGTCTTTTTCCTGTCAGATCAATCTAGTGCTCCAACTCTTTATTCTTGTTTTGTCCTCTGTTTTCACAAAATAAACATGCAGGATGAACAAAACAGCCAAGGTTTGTTTAACATTCAGTTTCGCAATTGGGGGAGATAAAGAGAAGCAGTTGTGAACACTAGGGGGCTCCCCAATTCCCCAAAAACCCAACACAAGCAGGCTTGAACACAAGTATAAAACGCAGCGTCTTTTATTGTTGGAAACTCTTCCCCAAGCATTTCCCACCACAGCAACAAGTACCATTAAGCACAGTACAGCACACAGCAGCTCTTTTCTTCCTTCTTTCTGTCCTTCATTGCCTCTGTTCTGACATTTCAGCATACCTATCAGAATGGCATACTGTGGGCTAATGCACATGCGCTAAACTTTGTTTTGCTCTTGTCTATCATTTCAGGATACCACTGACTAAAGGTAAGTAATTGCGCATTATTAGTACCGTTTTTACTGTCCATTTGTTATATAGCTACAGTTTGAGAGCAGTTCAGTACTACCGGTATGCTATTCTGACAAAGTATGCTGAAATGTCAGAACATCTCCTCCTTGCAGGCACTATCCACCTTCCTCCTGACTCTGGCTCATTGATGTGAAGCAGGCAGCCCCTTCTATCTAATCCCTGGGAGTTCTTCCAGTGATATGACGCTGCAGCTCCAAAGATCTTCTGGGTGAGGTTGGAGACCTGCAGAGTATGAACTCCCAAATCCCACAGCTCCCCCTGGTGGCCCCCATGGGACCCAACAAAGCTGTGCCCTAGGACTACAATAGCTGGCATGTCTTGTGTGCACCCATGTGGGAATCCAAGCCTAGGCGTGCTGCCATCTAGTGTCCTGGTGGAGACAAAGCTGTGCAATTGCAATAAAGGAATCTCATCTTAGCTTAGTTTATCGTATCTTATCTTATCTTTCCTTTCTTTTCATTATCTTACCTTAGCTTATCTTGCCTCGCTTTTAGTTATCTTGTCTTATCTTGTCTTGTCTTATATTGCCTTATCTTTCTTTTATCTTGCCTTATCTTATCTTATCTCATCTAATCTCAATTTATCGTATCTTATCTTGCCTTGACTTATCTTATGTTACACTGACTTATCTTATTGTTGCCTTTGCCTTGTCTTATCTTATCTTGCCTTATCTTTCATTATCTTGTCTTCTCTTGACTTTTCTTATCTTACCTTACCTTAAAATGCCTTACTTTTCATTATCTTGCCTTATCTTATCTTTATCTCATCTTGCCTGCTTTTCCTTATCTTGTCTTATCTTGCTTTATCTTGTCTTACATTGTCTTATCTTATGTTACACTGACTCATCTTTATCATTGTCATTGTCTTGTCTTACCTTATATTGTCTTACTTTCATTATTTTGCCTTGTCTTTTCTTATCTTCTTTTTTCTTGTCTTGTCTTATCTTGTCTTACCTAATCTTACCTTTACCTTTGAGATGTCTAGAACAGGAGAGTAGCAGCATGGATGTGCAGCTAACAAATCTGTAGAAACTATGATGCAACTGTGTCAGAATGGACCAGAATCTCAAAAGAATGTTTCCAACATCTTGTGGAATCCATGCCTTGAAGAATTGATGCTGTTATGAGAGCAAAAGGAGGTCCTACCCTGTGTCATTATATTATTCTGAAGAATAATAAGAGGATACACTGAGAACCTGAGAACCATACTGACAGAGAATTGAACCCTCATCTGGCAGCTGCCCCACAACCCAATATTATGACAAACATTATGCAGAAACACTGACATTGAGTAAATATTCTCGCTAGGAGTAAATGTAAACTCCATATTACGGTAGAAGTTGAACCCAGGACTCTGAAATTGTGATGCAGCAGTGCTAAAGACTATTCCAACATGCATCTGTAGTGTTTGCCAGAAATGCCAAAGTAATAGTATGGGACGGTGCTTATTTTGAAAGACACAATACATGTGAAATAAAGACTAATGGACTGCTGGATCTCATCTCATACTCCGTTTATTATTCAGACTAACAGTAAGTGTGCTATCTCCCTGCTCGGTTTCTTTAAGATATTTTAATCAATTCCTGCTATGCCAATGCAGTGTAAAGCTGTCAAGGGTCCGATCATGAGCTGCACTGGAGATATTTTCATTTTTTGATTATTATTTCTTACACAAGTACAGGATAAACAAATCAAAGCCATCAAAAGCCACGTCAAAACATAACCGTCGTCTTCCCCGCCAGCTGATGTATTTTGCTGTGACTTTAAATAATGCAGGTGCCTCAGATGGATGCATGCAAATGTTTTATAATTGGCATGGCATTTTACAAAAGGAAATAAACTTGAGACAGGAGAGACATCTTTGTTAGCATGTGCGATGGCTTGTGTAGCGCCCGTGTGCTGATGTGAGACCATTTATCATTCTTCAGTGAAGACTTGTGAAACAGTGACTTGACAGCATTGAAGCTTGTCTCCGGCCTCACACTTCACAGATGCGCAGCCCAAGAAAATGCACTCAAAGAGCAAAACAGGGGGGACTGACGCCTTCCTCCTGCTTGTCACAACACAGGGGGACATGGGGAGTGCTTGTATGTTTAATGCATTGCAATTTATGTGCACAAATGTTTCCTCTTCTTTAATGTTCACGTCCGTTCATTGGTTTGAGTGAAATGAACCTTACTGCTTGGGAATCCCATAACGATTGTCATGAAGATAATGCTTTTGCTGCATTTGTGCATCTGCCACTTTTCACAGTGGGATCTGAAAATAAGAATTTAAATCTCAGATCACGGTCCATTTCCAGTGGTATTGGCTATACTTTAGCAAAAAAGTGAGGACTAGAAACAGGACACTGTTTCTTACAACTCTTGACACTTTATTTTAATAACCAATCAGCTTTAGTTACTAGCGGGCCCGAGGAGAGGGGGGTGCAGCCGGTACATCGCTCCGGGGCCTATAAAACTCAAGGGGGCCCATGAAGCCCAACACGTCCCATAATTTTTATTATAATTTGAACATTTATTTATTTAATTCATTTCATTTTTATTGTATTTTTTTAAATTTTCCAAGTCTGTTTAGTTTCAAAATTAAAAAGGCATGTGGGTCACAGGGTACTTAGCAGCGGTCAACAGTT
The DNA here is from genome assembly GCF_900747795.2 of Erpetoichthys calabaricus. Taxonomy (NCBI): domain Eukaryota; kingdom Metazoa; phylum Chordata; class Cladistia; order Polypteriformes; family Polypteridae; genus Erpetoichthys; species Erpetoichthys calabaricus. The sequence continues at coordinate 194,405,195 of NC_041399.2, forward strand.
TACGATGTAAGAGACATTCATGAAGGCTGCCCTGGGAGAGAAGTCACGTGGTCTACAAGTGTATTCCCTGCTCGGTGGGAAGTGACGAGGAGGAGGGGGTTCAAGGCACAGTGAGAAAAAAGTCATCAGTCGGCAAACAAGTACGTCACGTAGTCGCGGTGTTCTGAGACACCGCAAATTTGGGAAAGCGGACTAAGTGAACCGTTGTGAACAGTCGAGAAACTAAACAAGTGCCGAAGGAGCATAATACAAAGAAACATCACGAAACCTGAAGCGTGTCGTTATCTAGAGAAGGAGATGTCCTTACAAACTAAGACAAAGAACGGCGCAAGAACTTTCACGTACAAGATTTGCGAAGCGTTGAGTGAGCACGAAGCAATAGAAAGCCTATACATACTTATCTAAATGTAACAATGTAATCTACGATTGCTAGAAATAAATAATATACGCACACATACATGTGTGTAGAATTTTGTATAAGGTCCCACACACCTTCTTTGCACCGGGGCCCGGATTTTCTCTCGGCGGCCCTGGTTACTACTTCCTTCAGGTGTATACCTCATGTCTTTAAATAATGAGGAAGGTAATTAACATGAACACACTGATGGAGCTACGCCGTTGGGTGCACAACTGTCGATGGGTGCAGCATCCAGGGTTTTAAACACATGCAGGGTTGTTGCTTGTCTGGCGTTTGCCTGTTCTCCCCATGTCCATGTAGTTTTTTTTTAGTGACTGCTCAGATTATCCCCACACATCTCAAACATGTCCCCATTAGGCTGACCGACAATCCTAAATGGATGTGTGTATGAGGGGGCCCTGCACTGGACTGGCATACCAACCACAGCTGGTTCCTACCTTGAGGTCAGTGCCGCTAGGAGAAGCTGCAGCCCCACCATGACCCGCAGCTACATTAAGCAGATTAGAAAATATTATGGTAAGAGGGGAGCAGAATAATTAATTGGGCATGGCAATCAGAGGTTAACATTGTAACCTCATAATTAACAACGATGACATTGCAGGCTGCTCATTTCAGTATTATTACTGAGTTTAACGAGGGCATAGGAATATATTAGATTTAGGAATTTACAACCATGTATCTTTTGAGTTAAGCTTCTGCAAGTGTTTCTAACTATGGCATAAAGATGCCAAAAAATATAAAAGTGACCCATTAAATCAGCTGGTTATTCTGTATGAAGTGCCTTTCAAGTTAATGGCGACATCAAGCAGTTCAAAGAAAGAATTAAGCCATCATATAATCCAGTAATGGAAATTTTTATGCTGAAAATATGCTGATTTGGGCAGAGGGGGTGGCCTTTAAAATATGAATTGATAATGAAATATGAATTGGTGATGGGCGGCTCAGTGCTTAGTGTTGCAGCTTCCTGGGCTCCAGTCCAAAGCTCGAGGACTGTCTGCGTTCACCACATGGCTGCGTGAGTTTTTCACCGAGTATACCGTTCTATCTCCTGCACCCTGAAGACATACATTTTAGGGTTGAAACGGGTTGTGATTGAGAGTGGAAGTTTGGAGTGTGTGTCAGTGCACCTTGTGATGGAATGGCACCCCATTCAGATCTGGTTCATGTCTTATGTTCGGGGCTGTCATCAAGGCCAGTGTTTTAAATAATGCCAGCTGAAGAAAGGCATAATTTTGACACTTTCCTCTTTATATCACCTTACTAGGCTTGATAGGATACACTTAATCCACATTAAATAGATATTGCAATACAGTCTTCCTGATCCTTAATCCCACTATATAGTGCTTCCTTGGAACAATGGGGAAATAATAAAGAAACAACAATAGAGCATATTATTTTTGGAAAATTTGTTAATAAAATGAAAAAGATTAGCATTAAAACAATAACAGGCAAAACGGGCATTAGAAACAATAAAAATATATAAATTCCTCACTATGTGAGGGACGTCAGCATCCTTACCCGACTGGGACACCCTCATGTGCATAACACATAGAATGATATTCAGGTACAGTACCTGAAATGGTGATCAGAATATACTTTTAAAAATCACACATCTAATATTCTCACATGTACATCTCATGCAATACACAATTTTCAACATATGCAAAAATAAAAAAACATGTAAAAAGTGTATTGCACAAGTTAAGGTAATAAATAATGTTCAATATGACATTGCACAATTATGTCTATAAGGTGTATAGATTTCAGTACAGAATTAAGTGTAGCAATCACTTTGGGTTAAAATCTATTCACCATTTATGTGATCCACGCTCTAATGGACCTACAGTGCATCTCTTCCCTGAGGGGAGAAGCTCAAACAGTTCGTGTGCTGGGTGATAAAAGTCCTTTATGATGCTGGATGTCTTCCACAGACATTGGGAGGTTTAGGTGTCTTCCAGGGAAGGCAAAGGTGTGTTGGTAATTTTCTCTGCTGTTTTTACGATTCTCTGCAGAGCTTTTCTGTCAGCTGTTGAGCTGTTGTCATACCCCATGAGTCAGGAAACTCTCAATGGAGAAAATGTAGAAAGACACCAGAAGCTTTTGAGATTTCTCAGGAAGTAATGTCGCTGTTGTGCTTTTTTAACCAGTCACTTTGTATTTATTGTCCATATGAGATCTTCTGAGATGTAGCTACTCAAGAACCTGAAACTGGAGACTCTGTCCACTCTGTCAGTGTTTATATGGTGGTCATCCTTCTTCCTCCTGAAATCAACTATCGGTTCTTTAGTTTTTTTGGTGTTAAGTATCAGGTTGTTCTCTGTGAGTCTGTCAGTCTTTGTACCTCCTTTCCATAGGCAGACTCATCTCCATCAACGATCAGCCCCACTATTGTTGTATTGTCTGCAAATTGAACAATGGCATTGGTGTTGTGAGCTGGTATACAGTCATATGCATACAGAGAGTAAAGGAAAGGGCTCAACACACAGCCCTGTGGTGCTCCTGTGCTGAGTGACAAAGTAGAGGAGGGAGCGATGGAGGTCCATCCTAACTGACTGCATTCAATGTGTTAAAAAGTCCTGTGTCTACAGACAGATGTTATACTGGAGGCCTAGGTCGAGGCCACAGACTGGTCAGACTGCTCCTGCAATGGGCAAATCAGCGTTACAACTTGACCGTGGAGCAATGGAAGAAGGTGGCCTAATCTAATGAATCATGATTTAATGTTAATGGCTGGGTGTGTGTGTGTCATTTACCTGGGAAAGAGATGACAGCAGGATGCACTGCAGGAAGAAGACAAGCCAGTGTGATGTCTGGACAACGTTCTGCTGGGAAACCTTGGGTCCTGCCATTCATGTGGATAACGCGTACCACCTACCTAAAGCTTGTTGCAGATCACGCATACCCCTTCATGGCAACAATATTCCCTGATATTGAATAATGCCCTCCTGCACTTCAAACATTGTTCAGGAATGGTTTGAGGAACATGACAATGAGTCAAAGCTGTTGACTTGGCCTCCAACTTCCCCAGATCTCAATCCAGTCAAGCATCTGTGGGATGTGCTGGAAAAACAAGTCCAATCCATGGACGCCCCACCTCACAACTTACAGGATTCAGAGGATCGGCTGCTAACATCTTGGTGCCAAATACCACAGAACACCTTCAGAGGTTGTGTGGAGCCCATACCTTGAACGGTGAGAGCTGTTTTGGCAGCACGAGGGGGATCTACACAATATTAGGCAGGTTGTTTTAATGTTGTGGATGATCGGAGTAGATGTACTGTATGTGTGTGTGTATACATTATGTCCAAATGGATTCTGTAGTTCCTAAAAAAACATACAATGCCTATAATATCAGATTTAAGATTCAAAATCGTTTGGGAAAAATGGTGGAGAAAGTTAAATTCACGCCAACACAGCAAACTTGACAGTAGCTCTTTACAACTGAGAGCATTCCCCCTCAGACAGCCAGAACTCAGGACAACTCAATGACGTCCTTGTCATCAGATGTAGACTTGAATTCTCAGCAGCTGATTTCTAGCAATGCTTGTGATGTCCTGAAAGACAGAGGCCTGCGATGTGACCTTGTCAATGTAAGTACAGCCAAGATGTGACTGAGCAGCTTTTAAAGGTTTAGCATTTCATGAGATCCTAGAGGTCCAGAACACTTTTCATGGAGTTCAACTTTCTAGGGTCTTCAGCCTCATGTGGAGACACCGTGGCTGTGTTTTCTAGAGGCAGCTTTATCAGAAGCGTCAGCTGGGAGGACTGCTCTGGTTTCCACACAACCCAGAAGTTCTCTGGAGGACTGGGACAAGAGACTGGAAGTAATTCCAGCTTGTGTTTAAAAGAAAGCCCACTACCTCATTTAGACTGAGTCAGAGTTGGAGGCAGTGGGCAACACTCAGTAGAAGAGAGAAAGAGAAAGAATTGTACTTCATTGTTCATTTATTGTATTGTTGTGGCTGATTATTTGAGAGAGTTATTTGAAAAAGGTGTTAGGTGTGAATAAATATTCTTTATTTTACCACGTCAATGTGTGCTGTATTGGTGTGTCTGTCGTTTTGGGGCTCTCTGGCTCCCTTGCAGCTACAGCATATAACTTGTAGGCTTAAATGCTTGTTATATACAGTATATACTTGTATGCTTATGTAACTCCTTATCAAATTAAATAAGATATTTAAGCAAAAATTATTTTCTTATACACAAGATTTTAAGTAAACTCTTCAATGGCAATTCATTTTCTTTGTCTTTTATTCATCAATAACTTTTAAGTTATGTTCCTCTAGACCAAGTAACACTTGCTTGGCAAAGTGTAAAACCTGGCAACAATAAATATACCAAAATATCTAAAGATGGAGGAAATGGCGCACATGCTTACTCATGAAATGAACAGTATTACTAAAAATAAATATGGTTATAAATGCATCAGCCTTGTATTCTGTAAGTGGGAGGAATTAGAGAAAATGTGAGTTTCTGGTGTGTTTTCATCACTGTGTACATATTTAGTGCAACTGTTTCTACATGTTGAGTAGCTTTACGCCATACTCTGTTTGGGAATATACTTGTGAGCTTCAAATTTATGAAGTCAAAAAGTGTCATCTGTGAGCCATGCACAAATATAAGGACAGATTGTAATCAAATGAGAAAACAAAATAAAGGGTGGAGGACCAACATTTAATGTAGAGTGCTGATGAAAGAAAATAAAAATCATTCCAAATAAAAGCTGGATAATATTAGCTCTGTTCAGTGCATAAGGTTAGTTACTTCTATGAAAGGAGTGCCATCCTCTATGGTCGCAAGTTTGTCGAAAGCTTAGGAATGAAAAACTATTTTAAGATATGTGACTCGTTTTTTTCCTTTGTAGTTCTCTAGCTACAAATATGCAAACTGTATCACAGAGCCTCACTTCCATAAATATACAGTATATATATACATATATATCGTGATGGGCGGCCATGGCCATTACCTGGCTTGGATGCCAACAGAATGAAAGGACCAGGGTAGAGAGCATCGGTGAGTCAACACCTCCCCTAGGACACTAGATGGCAGCCCTCTTGGGCAGCTGTGGCACCACAGATTCCCACAGGGCACTCTGGGAGCTGGAGTTTGGTACAGCCCTGCTGGGTTCCATGGGGGCCACAAGGAGGAGATGCAGAGCCCTATAGGTAAGGCTGATGAGCCACCTGGAACACTCCCGGGACATGAAGAAAGGGAACCGCCTCACTCCATTCGCAAAGCCAGAGTCGGGAGGAGATGGACGAAACTTGCCAGAGAGGGAGTGGAGGTGGAAGGACGAAACAAGGAAGAGAGAAGGAAGATTGGAAGGAAAGGCTGACTTCTTGTATTGTGTTTGGGAACTGTGACACTGTGGGGAACAAGACAAAAGCGTCCCCCACGGGATTAAAGGTGTCTTATGTGCTGAACTTGGCTTCTGTGTCTGGGGTTTGGGGAGCTGTAAGTCCCCTGTTGTCCACAATACAGATGTATACATACATACTTATATACAGTGGTGTGAAAAACTATTTGCCCCCTTCCTGATTTCTTATTCTTTTGCATGTTTGTCACACAAAATGTTTCTGATCATCAAACACATTTAAGCATTAGTCAAATATAACACAAGTAAACACAAAATGCAGTTTTTAAATGATGGTTTTTATTATTTAGGGAGAAAAAAAATCCAAACCTACATGGCCCTGTGTGAAAAAGTAATTGCCCCCTTGTTAAAAAATAACCTAACTGTGGTGTATCACACCTGAGTTCAATTTCCGTAGCCACCCCCAGGCCTGATTACTGCCACACCTGTTTCAATCAAGAAATCACTTAAATAGGAGCTGCCTGACACAGAGAAGTAGACCAAAAGCACCTCAAAAGCTAGACATCATGCCAAGATCCAAAGGAATTCAGGAACAAATGAGAACAGAAGTAATTGAGATCTATCAGTCTGGTAAAGATTATAAAGCCATTTCTAAAGCTTTGGGACTCCAGCGAACCACAGTGAGAGCCATTATCCACAAATGGCAAAAACAGGAACAGTGGTGAACCTTCCCAGGAGTGGCCGGCCGACCAAAATTACCCCAAGAGCGCAGAGACGACTCATCCAAGAGGTCACAAAAGACCCCAGGACAACGTCTAAAGAACTGCAGGCCTCACTTGCCTCAATTAAGGTCAGTGTTCACGACTCCACCATAAGAAAGAGACTGGGCAAAAACGGCCTGCATGGCAGATTTCCAAGATGCAAACCACTGTTAAGCAAAAAGAACATTAGGGCTCGTCTCAATTTTGCTAAGAAACATCTCAATGATTGCCAAGACTTTTGGGAAAATACCTTGTGGACTGATGAGTCAAAAGTTGAACTTTTTGGAAAGCAAATGTCCCGTTACATCTGGCGTAAAAGGAACACAGCATTTCAGAAAAAGAACATCATACCAACAGTAAAATATGGTGGTGGTAGTGTGATGGTCTGGGGTTGTTTTGCTGCTTCAGGACCTGGAAGGCTTGCTGTGATAGATGGAACCATGAATTCTACTGTCTACCAAAAAATCCTGAAGGAGAATGTCCGGCCATCTGTTCGTCAACTCAAGCTGAAGCGATCTTGGGTGCTGCAACAGGACAATGACCCAAAACACACCAGCAAATCCACCTCTGAATGGCTGAAGAAAAACAAAATGAAGACTTTGGAGTGGCCTAGACAAAGTCCTGACCTGAATCCAATTGAGATGCTATGGCATGACCTTAAAAAGGCGGTTCATGCTAGAAAACCCTCAAATAAAGCTGAATTACAACAATTTTGCAAAGATGAGTGGGCCAAAATTCCTCCAGAGCGCTGTAAAAGACTCACTGCAAGTTATCGCAAACGCTTGATTGCAGTTATTGCTGTTAAGGGTGGCCCAACCAGTAATTAGGTTCAGGGGGCAATTACTTTTTCACACAGGGCCATGTAGGTTTGGATTTTTTTTTCTCCCTAAATTATCAAAACCACCATTTACAAACTGCATTTTGTGTTTACTTGTGTTATATTTGACTAATGGTTAAATGTGCTTGATGATCAGAAACATTTTGTGTGACAAACATGCAAAAGAATAAGAAATCAGGAAGGGGGCAAATAGTTTTTCACACCACTGTATATATATATATATATATATATATATATATATATATATATATATATATATATATATATATATATATTATATATATATAGTGGGGAACAGCCCGGACACAGACAGGTAGACACGTTGATTTCACCACACACACGTTTATTATACATTATGTACAAGTTCTTAGTGCACAATCCCAGTGCCGCAGCACCGATCACCCCTTAAGTCCTTGGCCACACTCACAATGCCTTCAGTCTCTGGTCCGCCTCCACTCCTCTCCTCTGAGCTCCGTCCTCCTTCCACCCGACTCTTGCCAATGACTGGAGGGAGGTGGCCCCTTTTATACACCCTGGATGGACTCCAGGTGCATCCTGAGGAGCTTCTGTAGCCACACCCCTGTGTGGCGGAAGCTCTGACGGTGTATCCGGAAGTCCTCCGGGTGTCCCCAATCCTCTTCCCCCAGCACTTCCGAGTGTGGCGGAAGCGCTGAGGTCCAGGGCTCCCAAGGCATCGGGGCGCACCCTGGCAGTGACCACGAGCCCCTACAGGGTTGAGCCTCCAAGCTCTGTACCCGTGGCCCCCAAAGCAACCAGGGTGGGTGCCACCTCATGCTCTGGAGGAGACACAAGTGGTACCCAGCCGGGTACCACTATATATATATACAGCCAAGGGTGGCCAAAAGTAGGTGTACTGTTGTTCTTATGGAAAAACACATACAGGTTATGATTATTACAATAGCTTTATTAACTCAGTAGCTTTAAGAAGAAGAAAACAAAAAAGTAAATAAATAATGCAAATAAATCATATAATAAATAAATAATAATACTAGAACAAACCCTGCGTTTTGTGTACTTACAACTGTAAACCTACTTTTGCCCAACCCTATATATATACTGTATATACCTATATATATATACCTATATATATATACCTATATATATATATATATATATATATATATATATATATATATACACACATATATATATACACATATATATACATACACACACACACACACACACAGTGTATATGTCCTGCGGTGGGTTGGCACCCTGCCCAGGATTGGTTCCCTGCCTTGTGCCCTGTGTTGGCTGGGATTGGCTCCAGCAGACCCCCGTGACCCTGTGTTCGGATTCAGTGGGGTGGGTAATGGATATATATATATATATATATATATATATATATATAGATATTTATATATGTGTGTGTGTGTTGTAGCAACCTCATTGTGACAGGTTCAGAAAGGAGCAGGACAAAGAATGGTTTGCAGAGCACATTACTCAAACAGTCAAAAATAAAGTAAACTATTTACAATTATCTATGAATCTTTCATTGTTATGGCCCTGAGAGACACCATCAACGGACCAAAAAAAAAAAAAAACCTCCGTAACCTTCCTCACACACCCTGCTTAACTCCCCCTCTCTCTTCTTCTACACCTACTTAGCTGTTCCTTGAACTATACAGAAATCCCTGCCTCCGTTTCTCACCCCTCAATTCAGGGTGCAGCCCCTTTTCTTCCATTTACTGTCAATAATATCCCCAATGTCAGTCGTCCACGCCATTCTCCGCCATTCCTGTTCAACCCAACAGTCACTTTCCCTACAGTCTTCACCCCAGCTGGGACACTACAATATCTCTTTATTATAAAAAAAATCTTGGCAGGGAGACCAGGGAGACGAGATGTGATCTCCTCGGAAGACAATTTGACGTCTCGTGAGAGACACTTTAACGTCCTACAAGACAAGGCAGTGAGACCGAAGGTGGTACAGGCTTTTAAATGAATGACGCGCAGCGCGTCAAGCAGAACACGCACCTCGGCAGCAGGAGAACAAAGCCAGCAGCTGATCCGTCCACATCTCCTTAGTGTGCGTTCAGCTCCCCCCATCACAACATGAGTGGGAGAGATGCGAAGTGGCAGGAGCGTAGCATGTCTCCGGGGGGGTTGAACAAAGTGAACTAGACCTGATCATCTCTGAGAGACACTTTGGTGACACGCGAGACTAGACGTTACAACCTTGGGAAGAAAACCCGTGAGACGGTGACTTTTGCACGTCACGCCCTACTTACAAACAATTTAAAACAAGTTCACGTACATCTAAACTAGCAGTTGTTGGAATGCTTTTGGCAGACACACTTCATGTTCTCCCAGCTCTTAAAACAACGACAAGCAGAACACGCAGCAGCCATCCAAGTGCATCTCCTTAGCATGTGTTCAGCCCTCAACCCGCCCACCCCCACCTTCAGAACGCTAGTGGTAGAGACGCGAAGTGGCAATAGGACAGCTACTGTACAGGCTTTTAAATGATTGACATGCAGCATGACAAGCAGAACATACAGCTCATCTGCAGCAGCAGCAAGACAGAAGCTGATCCGACCGCATCTCCGTAGCGTGCGTTCAACCCCCACCCCCTTCACAACACGAGCAGAGTTATACGTCCCACAAGAAAGATTTAAACATGCCCAGGGCCGGACATAAAGGACAAATATTGTTTTTACAAAAGTTTAAAAGTAAAAGTGAAAATAATGCATATGTAACAATTCCCATGAAATTAACCTCTTTAAATTGTTTATCCAAAGCGAGCAGGAGCCGGAGCCCTCTAGTATATATATATTTTTTAAAGAGACAAAACAACGTCAAAGTATGGGGACACCACCCTGTATAACTGAAATAAGAAAGCATGGAAAAATATACAAGTTATGAATAGTGTCTTTTCAGATGGGAGCTCAGAACTGAACTGAACTGAACTGAAAATGGCTGAATTTCTGGTCATATGGGTTCCAGGAAGGAAAAGGTGGGTCCAGGGGGGAGGAGAACGGAAGTGATGTCAGTAGTGGAACGGCTCTAAATCTTCCATTGTGCAGAGGGAGGAAGAGAAAAGGCATTAGATCACATCACCAACCCCTGGTTCAGCAGGTAATTATTACCACCAGAGCCCCTGAGCTGTCTGCCGTGTGCAAGACTATATACTGTATATAGTGTGATGTACTGTTCTAGGCCACCAATGATGGCTACCTCTACTGTATATAGGCACTCAATAAAATGCAGACGGACTGATGTGAAAATATTGTGCTGCTGGTTATCTGGCTGTTCCCATATTAATATAACATTCTTTGATCACGGTTGGAGTATTGTGATAATTTCAAATGTGTAAGAAAAGTCATTCTCTATCATTTTCTATCCTGCTTATCCTGTTCAGGATTGTGCAGAGTAGGTGCCTATCCTGTAAACACTGGCCCAGCCCTAGATGAAGTCCTTATAAATATTATCTACTAGTAATTACTAGTGATCATTCTCCCCAGGCTGAGTGCTAAAATGATTCATAATTGGGGTCTGGAATCCGCCAGCACACTAAATGTAAGCTGCTATTGACGTTTTGTCTAATTGCAGTTCGGCCATCCAATTGGGAGGCAGAGATGCACATTGTCAGAATGGGGAAGAGTGATGTTTCTGCTGTATGATTTCTTTTTTTTCCTCTTTTCTGATGAACAGGCTGGCAGTTTGAGGCCATTCACTGAAAAGAAAGGCGACGTTTTGGAGGGAGCCGTGTGCAGATGGCTGAGGATTTATCAATTCCCTTCAGAGTTGGCATGCTCCTGAGGGATTTGGAGCTGCTCACAGGAAGAATATCACCAAAATGATGATTCTCCCTCTTCCTAAAGTCAATGATTCACCAGAGAATTAAGTGAAAGACAATATACGTAGTAAAATGAGGAAGGAGCCTGGTATTTATAGAGACTCTCTAGGGGAACACTTAGAGCTTTGTTGGGACCTTCCATTTCTGCAAGACGGGCACCCTTGCTTCTTCTCTCAAAGGGAAGAGAAAGGGGATGTTACACGTTTAAGGAACTGAAGGTTCAGGAAGAGCTGAGAAGCCACTGCCCCTCCATCATAGCACAGACTTTCTCTTCCTTTCAAGCAAAAGGCACTGGGGTCAAGGATATTGACGTGCTACCCCCATTTTAAAATTGACAAAATGCAGTGAGGTCAGACTAGTGTTACTCAGACATTCTTACATGCTGATGAGTCTGTTAATCTTTATTTTATAAAATACTCTTCCAGCTAACAGAAACACAAAACAAATAAGGTTAGAATATGGTTCAAGTGAAAAGATTACAAGGATGCTGACCATAGAAATAATGATGAAAAACAATCACTTTATGGTAGCTGGCACTGCCAGCCTCACAGCTACAAAGTCCTGGGCTCAGGTCGCTGTATCGTTATTATATATGTGGTTGACCCCATATCTGTGAGTATGCTCCCCCATAACATTAAAAACTGTAGGACTGGTTAACTAACAACTCTGAATTGGCCCTGTATGAGTCTGTACAACTGTTCAGAGCTAATTCCTGCCTTGGACCCATTGCCACTGGCACAGGTCCTTGCCCTCTAGATTAAATAAAGCAGGTTTCAGCATGGGATTTTACTTTGTTAATGCTTTTATTCAAAGTGGCTGACAAACAGAACACACTATTGTTTAACTTTTTTGCACATTTAGAGCACAAGCATGTTAAATGAATTAATCAGTGTCTCACGGATAGGCAGAGGAAGGAATTGAACCCACAGCCATTGGGTTTAAAGTCCAGGGGTTTCATATATAAAGCTTGATTACGCTCAGAAAGGTGCATAAGCCATTTCTTGTGCAAAAGTCGGGAATTATAAAACATGGACATGGTGAGGAAATTGAGAAATATTAAGAACATTCTTATTGAACCTGTTACAGTCTCAGCCTTCGGTATTTTGGGCACCAAAGATTTTGGAGTTGGCATTTTAGCAACTCCAGGCAGCAGAATAATGAAGTGAACAAAAAAGTCACAATTCAATAATGCATCAGTCACATTCTGATGTTCTTGAACTACCATATATACTCATGTTTAAGTTCTCCCGAGGTTTGATTTTATCGTATAATTTCTGGTATTTTATAATGTTGGTTGTATAAATCGAATGTGGAAAACTCACGCTATTGGTCCAAGAGATTACGATATGCTAAAGCCCACCTACGTGACCACACGGTAATACCCAAACTATTCCGAAGTGACATTTTCACTGATTTGTGTTTTTTTGTATCTCACACCCTCATACACCTTTATCATAAGAGCGTCCCTTATCTACGATAGAGCGTTCGATCAGAAGAAAATATGAAGCTGGTTTAAAATTAAAAGTCGTTGAAGTAGCAAAAGAAATTGGTAACTGCGCTGCTGCAACAAAATTCAATGTTTCTGAGAAACTGATGCGAGATTGGAGGAGGCAAGAAGATGTAAAAAAAAAAAAATTAAGTGTCATATTTTTGAACAGGCGTATAAGTCGGGGTTTGATTTTATGATCGATTTTTCGGGTTTCAAGTCCCGACTTATACGCCAGTATATATGGTAATTATATTGCAGATAATCTCAATACAGTTGTCTTCAGTGTTGGTAATAATGCCTAATGCATACAATTTATTTTTATTGCTATTAGTGTGTCTATAACAAGGGTGGCTTGTTTGTTGTACTGTCCATGGCAGTGTTTGTTCTTCTGGAAGATATTGATAATGACAATACGTTTTCATGGATCGTGATGATTTTTTGCCTCGTGACTATGACTGGATTAAAAGTCGACTAGCCATTCCCCGCGTCTTTGCCCGCATATTAGTGAAACAGGACAGTGAAGAGGGCCCGGCCCAGCCCTCCACTCCTGATGTCACGCTTCCCCCTCCCCTCGGCCCACAGCCTCTGTCTCGGATTAGCTCCCGCAAGCAAACTATGATTCTTAGTGCAATGAGAGAAATCACAAAATCAATCAGGATGTTCAAGCAAGTTATACAGTAGATAAAAAAAGATCTAAGTCCATTAAGTAGTTCTCTCGTTTGCTAACTATTGTGACCGATTAAGGGTCTCCGTGACCCCTTGAACCCTCAGACTACACGTCAGACACCAGGTAAAAGTCCAATAATGGTTTATTATTAGAAATAATAATAATAATTGTGCACAAAGCACCCTCCTCTCCACAATACTCAATAATAATAATAATAATAATAATAACAACAACAACAATAAACAATAATCCTCCACACTCCCAGACGCGTTACCACCCTTCCTCCCAGCTCAGCTCAAATGTCTGGGCTTACCCATAGTCCTTTTATAGCCCCCGACCCGGAAGTGGTTCCAAACCAAACCCACAAGTCCATTTCCTTCCGGGTCAGGGCAAACAGTCCTCCTCTTCATCCCGGGAGCACGTCACTTCCTTGAGTCACGTGACTGACATGCACTCCCGGGTTATAGGGCATACAAGAGTCCACTAGCCCCTTCACAGCGACTCCTGGCGGCCCCCAAGGTATCCAGCAGGGCTGTGTATAGAAACTACAAAGTCCATGAGGCCCTGCTGGAACTCGGGGCACCAATATGCTGTCCGGAGGGCTCCTCCTAGCGGCCTGGGGGTGGCGACCGGAGTCCATAGCTGGTCGTCCGTCACACTATGTAGAGTTAAGGTTACGCCCCGAGGCAGACGCGCGAGTGAAGAGGACCCTGCCCCTCTCTCTTAGATTCACCCTAATAAATCAGTACCACTAGCGAACTATGATACTTAGCGCGATGAGAAAGTCGCAAAATCAACAGAATGTTCAAGCAAATTATAGAAAAAAACCCGATCTAAATCCTTTAAGTATTTTTCTCGTGAAAAGCGGACAGACATACAAACGTTTCTAAAAAACTATAAGAAATTTTGTGCTTGGACCTCGAAAATATTTAAAACCATTTCTTAGCAAGCACCTATGGGCCAGGGGTAACCTACATTCCAAATTTCAAGTCCCAAGTCCTCATGGTTCGGGAGATTTCGTGATGAGTGAGTCTGTGGTATTTGGCTTTTATATATATAGATTTAGACTCCCTAGAGCCACCCTCTTGGAGTTGGGTGCTGAATTGGAGCCTTGATTATAAGAAATTACACGATCCCTGTTCTGTTACAGGTTTTAACAACAGTAGGGTAATGAACTGCCCGACATGCTGTCATCCCTCAGCTGCGTCATGCCATCTATATGTGAAGACATACTTAAGATGCTATCCATGTAATATTCTTACCATCAGGGTAAGCAAACCAAGGTCAAAAACTGATTTGCAGTGATTGGTGAATTTCCTAATATACAGTAACTGGCACAATAGACTGCACACGTGCTGCAATCAAGACAGAATCAGAAAATGAATTTGCTTTTACAAGGCTAAGGATCTGCACTGATATCCGGAAGATTGCCGGTTTGAGTCCACATTACTGCCAAAGGGGATCCTACTCTGCTGGTCCCTTGAGCAAGACCCTTAACTTGCAATTGCTCCAGGGGTGCTGTACAATGGCTGACCCTGCGCTCTGACGCCAACAACTTCCTAATATATGAAATTGTATAAGGCAAAATAAAGAACAAAAGAAAACCATTTTCATTCAATTAATATGCAACTAATATATGATGCTCAAATGTGTCTTACTAATGTTGTTGCATGGCTCAACTGACGATTATTTTATCAAACAGTAGTGTGGGAAGCAGTCATCAGGATCATTCTGAGTGATGGTTTACTTATAATGAGGGTATCAGAAATAAACTTGATCCATTAGGCTTAAAAGTCAAGAACAGAGGTAAAAACATTAGGGGTAATTATCGACTCTGACCTAAATTTTTAATCACATTACTAGGATAGCATTTTTTCACTTAAGAAATATAGCAAAAGTTAGACCTCTTATAACTTTGCAAGATGCTGAAAAATTAGTTCACGCTTTTGTTTTTTAGTCGACTAGATTACTGTAACGCACTCCTCTCAGGACCACCCAAAAAAGACATCAGTTGATTCCAGTGAGTGCAGAATGGAGCTGTCAGAATCTTAACTAGAAAAAGAAAATCTGAGCACATCACACCAGCTCTGATGTCACTACATTGGTTACCTGTGCCATTTAGAATTGACTTTAAAATCCTGCTTATGCTTTACAAAGCCTTAAATAATCTCGCTCAGTCCTATATTTCAGAATGCCTTTCACCTTACACTCCAAATTATAACCTCAGATCTTCAAATGAGTGTCTCCTTAAAATTCCAAGAGCTAAACTTAAAAGAAGCGGTGAGGCGACCTTCTGCTGTTATGCACCTAAAATCTGGAATAGCTGACAGGTAGATATTCGCCAGGTTAATACAGTGGAGCACTTTAAAAAACTGCTAAAAACCCGTTACTTTAACATGGCTTCATTTTCGTGTAACCCTGATATTCTGTATATGCATTGAATTATCATTTTTGTTTAAGGCTCTGCAATCCGTATTAACCACCACTTTCTCTGCTATTCTTTCCAGTTTTCTGTGTTGGTGATCTGCGCCACCACCACCTGATCAAGGCACCGTACAGTCCCTATATTGATAGATTGAAGGCCAGAGGTCCACATGACCATCATCATCTAATTCTTCCATGTGAAGCCTGAAAACCATGAGGACTGTTTGAGATCATTTACGTTAGGTAGAATACCCAGTGGGGGCCCGGTGGACCTCAGAACCCCTGTAGATTTTGTTTTTTTTTTTCTCCAGCCCCTGGACTTTTTTTGTTTTGTCTGTCCTCCCTGGCCATCGGACCTTACTTTATTCTTTGTTACTTAGTATTGCCTAATCTTGTTTTTATAATGTTCTTTTTTTCTTTCTTCATCTTGTAAAGCACTTTGCTATAGAAATAAATGTTGTTGTTGTTGACTTCTTGGTAAGCAAGCCTAATTGATCGGATTGTAATTAAGTTTAGTAGATTACAGACAACTTGTATAATCTTTCTTTCAGGTGATATTGGATGCACCACTAAAGAGGAGATATGAGGCTGATAAAACAAACCATTGGTTCGTTAAACCGTAGATGGCCATGTTTGGACTCCTCCAAAGGTTTTCCGCATTGTGATTGCTTGTGCAGTACGGCACAGCATAACTCGGAAACATGGGCAGCCTCAGGATATTATAGCTTAGATAACATTTAGATGTTATACTTTGACCCTAAAAAGACTTGTCTGTATTGCAACACTGAAACTTGCTTGGCAAAATGATTTTATTTTTAAAAGGTTCAATAAGAATATTCTTAATATTTCTCAGGGCTGCACATACATCCTGTCAATTCAAGCTACACAATGGCAGCAGTCTGGGCACCACCTGATGGCTCACTGCTATTACTGTCTCTACTCAGCTGCTCCCACTCTTGTTTATTTTATTTTATTTGTGACTTCAATAGAAAGATCATCAAAAAAATATTTTTTTGTGATTTTCCATTTCAGCCAATTATATCTCATGTTGACACTGACTTAAGCTTTATTTTGTGCTTTTCTGTTGTTCCCTGGTTTGTTGTAAGGCAGTTGCACAAGAACATGGGCAAATATATATGGTGATTAGATCATGAATATTCAAAAAAAGGCATTTTTACACAATAAAGACTTGGGGCACCACTCAGTGACCCCCGTGTAATTGAAAAGCAAAAAAATAAACAATAATTGCAAACAATGTCTTTCAGAGGGGAGTCTCACAATGAACTGATCTCAAAATGGCCGAACTTCCAGTTATATGTCCTTCTGACAGGAAAAGGCGGGTCCAGGCTGACGGACATCAGAAGTGACATCAGAGATGTTTCAGCTGTCAATCATCCGGTCC
This sequence comes from Erpetoichthys calabaricus, assembly GCF_900747795.2. Lineage (NCBI taxonomy): Eukaryota > Metazoa > Chordata > Cladistia > Polypteriformes > Polypteridae > Erpetoichthys > Erpetoichthys calabaricus. The sequence goes on from NC_041399.2 coordinate 194,422,331, forward strand.
ACAGAGGGAGGAAGAGAACATGGATTAGAACACAGCACCAATGCCTGGAGCGGTGAGTAATTACAATCACCAGAGCCCTTAAGGTGTCCCCTATACACACGCGTGTGACAATAGTTACCGACAGATGGTGATGGGAGGGTCTAAAACCACTTGCATGTGTGCATAGTTAAAAGCTGATTTAATATTTATGAAGGAATGTGGAAGGGCACATGGCATACATGCAGGTTTATAAATCTGGAATTTTTTTTCTACATATGAAGTTCAATCCTTTCAAACATAAGGAGAATTTTCCCAAGATTTTATACACAAGGCTCCAGGGTCTAAACCACTACACCATCCTGTCTAAATCTGGTGGTACTTAAACATTCTACTCATGTCTGCATGTGTTTTTGTGTTTCTTATGGGTGCTCCTTTTTTTCTCACACATACTAGAAAAGTGCAATCTATATTAACTGATGATTCAATTTTAATTTTTTCTGAATACTTCTTGTAATAGGATGGGTTCTGGTTTTGCTGCCAACAAAACCATCTACTTCTTGTGATTCTGATCTAGATAAATAAGTTAGGAAATGGGTGGCTGAGTGAATTATTAAAATAATCAAAAAAAATAATACATTATAGAAGAGTTTTTGAAGAACATGGCATCCAGTTATAGCTCTACAATAAACATCAAGAAACACTTGAAAAAACATCGCACCTGAAAACATAAGAATATAAATTATGAGACAGAGTGCCTTTACAGATCACTCGAGTGTAGAAATAAAGCTGAAACAAAGAAATTGTTAGGAGTGGCATTTACTAAAAATTTTTATTATGTTTTCTGTGCTGTTCTGGGACAACGTTTGCATCCTTTCTATCTTAGTAAACTTATTTCAGATGTTAATTTATTTCTGTGAGCCCCCATTATTTTACAACACCACGTTATTTGGTTTTTGGTGCTGCTGTTTTAGTTCTATTGCAGGCATACCTGTTGCTATGGTGATATATCCCATCATTCATTGGGAGTACATGGTCCCTAAGGTTATCAGCGCAAAGGTATTTAGATCATCATGTGCAATCCCGAATCATCTGAGATTTGGATTCAAAAAGCATCTGGTATTGTCTGGTTATCGACAAGCAACTTTATTATCAAGAACTTTGATTTTTAGTTAGCATTGAGAGTTTGATGACAGAACCATTTGTATGACCTTGGCATTAATTTCCGACCACATCTTATTTTCCTGTTCCTATCTAGTTAAAGATATTTCTCTCTCTGGTTTAAGGTAAGACAGTGATGCAAAATACACAAACACTAGTTTATTTTTTGGGAGTGTGGATGAGCAAAGTGAGTCAAAGAAGTATAAAAAAAAAACACAAAACAAATCTTACTGACGTAGCACTACTTAAAATGGACTGCAATTCCCAGTAGCCCCGGCATCACTATACCATTGGGCAGCTTCAACTGTTGCCCCAGGACCTACTGGGAGAAAGAAGATGAGGCGCTGGATTTAAAAGGGAGCGGTGAGAAACGGTCAGGATCGTTATTGTCTTTGTGTAGTCATCACTTACACCGCTGCAGCTAACCATCTCGATTACAGTTATACTCACACTGAGGAGGTCAGTTTTCATTGGATTGGAGTTCTTGTCCTGTGGCTGCATGGGTGGTCTCATCCGAAGTGGATATTGTCTTTGTCTTTGGAGTGCTCCCAAGTTCTGCAGTTCATCACTGAGCAAACACATCGTAATGTAATGTTACATTACATTCAAGAGGCTGTTCACTGAGGATCTCATTTTATTCATCACCCTCATCTGCATCTGTAAAACTGGACTCTATTTTGGACTGTGTCATGAGTGTTTACTGTTATTCGTTTGGTGCTTAGTGTTTTTTTGGATCTTTTATTGAATTTATTAAAAGCATATAACATTCCACACTATCAAGTCAAACTTAACATAACTAAAGTCAAATCAACCTCCCATCTATGAGAAAGAGAGGAAGGCCAACAACCAGAGTAAAACTATTGAGAGTAGTAAAGACAGAAAGAAGTCTTTTCCCTCAATTTAAATACTAAAATATTATGGATTAGGTCCTGCCAGGTTTTAAAAAAGTTTTGAAGAGCTCCTCTAAGTGAGAATTAGATTTTTCCGTTTTTAGATAATATATAACATCAGTTACCCACAGACTTGAAAGAGGTGGGTTAGGATTCTTCCAGTTGGGCAAGATAAGTCTATGTACCAATACTGAAGTAAAGGCGATTACAGTTTGTTTGTCCTTCTCCACTTTAAGCCCATCTGGAAGTACACCAAACACAGCTGTTAGTGGAATAGGAGGGAGTGTGACGACAAGGCTGTCTGAAAGGCATTTAAAGATTTTGGTCCAGAATGATGTTAATTTGGTGCACGCCCAAAACATGTGGCCCAATGAGGCTGGAGCCTGATTGCAACGTTTGCAGGTTGGATCTTGCCCTGGAAACATTTTGGACAATTTTAAGCGAGAAAGATGTGCTCAATTAAAAGATTTTAAGTTGAATAATCAAATACTTTGTGCATATGGGGCTAGAGTGAATTCTGTGTGTGGCTGCCTAGTGTTTTGTCGTTTTTTATTTTGTATTCATATCTAATTAATTACAGTTATTGCAGTCAGGGTTTTTTAGAGGGGTTTCTACATGTATGTTATTTGTTTAATCGTTTTTTTCATTCAGTTAGTTGACTCCTACTCATTTATTTATTTAATAACTGTGTTACATGTTTGAGTGTGTGTGAGCCGAGTTAAGGCTGGATGCACTGCTGGATTCCCCTAAATAAAATAAACAAATCACCGTTTTATAAATGTGTGAATTTGAGTGCCTTGCAGGTGTTGCACTACAACCCCACCAGGTCTGTGATTTCCCAGAGTCTTTGCCCTCATTCGGTGTTGGGATTTTCCCACTTGTCTGTGATGCTGTGGATCAAGCGCAGTGCTGACCATTTCTGGACTTGGATTCTTTTCCCAGGGTACCCCATAGAATACGATTGGTTGAACCTCCAGTATATTGTAAGGTTTTACAAAAGTTAGGCAAAGAAGGATACGACCAAAATGGAAAAAGAGGTCATCTTTTACAGTCCATGAGAGGTAGGATTTGATCTATTTTCTTGGAAACCCATTAACTGGCACCATAACATGTTTTTAAATTTTAGGTTCTTGAAACATACTCAACATTTTGAGTCTTTGAAGGGGTTTCAAAAGGTTAAATTAGGGGGTCTTAGATGTCCTGGAACCCCTTCTGCATTTTGCATCTTAATTTCTGTGGCCTTTAGAATGATATGCCCTTACGGTAATGGGACCAACATGCCTACAACACATTCAATACACTTTGAATTATCAAGGGAAATCTCCTAAAACTCGCATGAGCATTCACTTCATCTCTTTTCTCAGTTTTTCCTACAGGAGCTTAAGCTCTTTTTGTGATACATGTGGCAAAATGTGGTGTGAGACCTCCAATATAAGCTACAAAAGCAAGTCAAGACCTTCACAGACCAGCCTAGGAGAGTCTCACCCCAGTCCAGATTGTCTCCCAACTTCTACCTACATGTTTCTGCCTAGGCATGCCCAGTACTGTAAAACTGGCTTTTAAAGTTCAAAACTGCAAGAGTTACAAGAAATACCAAAAATGACTTACAAACAAGAGACGCGTCTAAATCTGGCTTGTAGAGACAAATCCAAGTGAAAAATATGAATAAGTGAATACATTTTATATTATGATTCTAGCAAGAAAATATCAGAAATACACGAGGCCTTCACAAATACCTACAGAAAACAGGCCTGCCTTAAAATAGGTCTCACCCTAGGTGAGCTTGACCCTAACAAACTGGGAAGCTTTGGCCTATAAAGCCCCAAACAAGCAGAACTTACAAAATAATTACAAATGCCCCAAATATAATAAAAAAAAAATCTTACCATGGAGAGAAACTTTAAAAAAAAGCTGGCTGTAAGATGATCCCAAGACAAGATTCTTTATAAAAGAGGGTTTTATTTAACCAAAGGCAAAAAACAGGACAAAAACAGCTGAAAGGCAATCCTTAGCAAACAAGTCCTAATCCACAAACCAAGACAGAGCAAAATAACAAAACCAGAATATCAAAGAAAAAAGCAACACTTAACAGAAATCAACTCTAAATTACACTGAACAATGAACCACATGGGACTCACTGCCCAGCCTTCTTTTATGGGCTTGGGGCGGTCCCTAGCAGTAGTCAGGGGGGAGTCCCACCTCTTTGTGTTCCACCTTCACTACGTAGAGAATATAGTAACATTTTAAAAGATGGTACATGAATATTCTTAAAAATTATATAAACAATAATACATTAAATATATCTACCAATTAATAAATGGACAGAACTATATTAACCAATACTATTGTAAAAAATAAACTGTTCTGGAAAATGAACAAAAAAGACAAGGAAAAGGAATATAAACATAAGCCAGAGAAGGAACCCTGGCTAAAACACAACAATTTGTTATTAAACAGAAAAAAAATATAACAGAAGGAACAAGATTTGCCTCAAAGGCAATCCTAAGACAAATAACTCTGAATTCCACAGTAGCAAAAATTAGTTAGAAAAACAGTAAATCAAAACAAAACTCAATACTTAAAACGTAGACTCCAACCAGACCCAATTTACTACTGCTGCTGAGAAGATAAACTCAGAAGGAGGGCCCAGCAGCGATGATGTCAGGGTGGCACCGCCTCCTGAGGCTCCACCCATAGAGTTCAGGGAGTGGTGGCATAAAGGAACGGTGCATAAATAACAGTTAGTACAAAAAAATCACTGAAATAACATCAAAACATGAAAAATACCCATTCAAAACTAGCACAATAAATAATTACAAGCCTGGGGTAAAAACCCGGCATAGCAAGATCAGGCAACTCAACCAACCCTGTTAGGGTGTCTGACGCTACACATGAATGTGAAGGAAGGAGTTGCTTGACAGACATGAACTTTATGGTAGCCTCAGGCTATTTGGCTGACCTCTGACCTCTACAATTATATGACCCATGGGAGGAATAAAGAGAGACACAGTGGGTGAAAAAGAATTTTACAAATTAGTCATGCTTGTCTGGCTGGATAATTGTTAGATTATCCAAATGTGTTAACCTGCTGTTTTATTTTTAACTGTTTGGTTGTCCACACCATCTACACAAGTTTGTAGATTGTTAAACCCTTTAAACTCAGACGCATTTATATATAATTATTATTATATATTTATTATTATTATTATTTATTATGTATATTCTCTGTTACATTGATTTAACTGGCTATAACTTCATCATCTTTCACTCAATATTCATGTTCTACCCCTCAAAATAAAGCTCAGACATTTGTCTTTCAGAATGTTTGCACCTGTATAATCAGTTATGTTGTACACACACGCTGCTGGAGAATTAAATGTAACATTTTTTACCAAAAAAATGCACTTTAAATGTCATTCTTATTTCCTTAGGTGTTGAAATAAGTTTCAAAACACTGGCGTCAGTGAATGTCAGGAACAGCCAGAAAAAATAATGTTATGAAATTTCTACAAGTAATATTTCTACTTTTAATGTCTTGTAGCAGCACAAAAACAACATTATTGAGGACCCCTGGCCTATTTATCATTTTGAAGCACAGAATCTACTCTGTCAGAAAATATATTGTTGGTAAAGAAATGATACTGTGCATCCAAATTACAACACCAACAGTTGCAAGATCCGTTAACGTCATTTGGAAATTGAAACACCCCCTCTCATCTAGAAGATAATAGTTTATCCATCTAATCGTATACATTTGAATCCACACAATTCTAGAAAGCTTTTTGAGTGGGCTTGGGGGCAGCTGTTGCTGTGATACAGCGGTTTGGCCATTTTTGAGGGAAAAAAGAAAAAAACTTTGCAATGTGGTATTGGGTACTAAATATAGAAGTTGAATGGGAAAAAACTGCACTTTAATTATAGCAATGAGGAAATGAATTATTTTATGGAGAGTTTTTAAAATTTTGCTGAGGGGTTCAAAACAGTGAGGCTGAGTTTAAAAGTTTAAGTGTCGGATGACCCTTTGTATGAAGTAGTGGTTTGTGGTTTTCATCTTGTGTTATTATTTATAGCACAGCAGTTAGCACTCCTTATATAGATAGACGTTAGGAGCAGGCGCTGATACAGTGCATTGCCGCACCTACCACGTGATGAACGAACTCAGGATCCCAGATTAGGACCTGACTGCAGCCATGCAATGGGTGACACCTCAGCACCACACGAGTTCAGATGGGATGGAACAGTGGGAGGTTTTTTATGGTGGCTGGAGTGCCAATTCTGCCACCAACCCCCAAGTTTTTTCCCTGCAGGTTGGAGGGCCTACATGCAGGGCTGGATGCAGATTAACATCATACCCACGACAGAGAAATTTCAGGTTAAGGGCCTTGCTCGAAGGCCCAACGAAGTCGAAGTAGAGTCCTACTTTTGGCGTTTACAGGATTTGAATTGGCAACCTTCCGATTGCCAGTGCAAATCCCTAGCCTCAGAGCCACCATAGAGCCACCATATATAGATAGAGCGAACTTTATTTTTTGCCAGTGAGAAATTTGGCTTGTTACAATAGTTTATGAAATACATAAAAAATAGTATTATATTATGTCAAATAACAAACCCCTCTCAAATACACAACAGAAGGACTAAAAAGAAAGAAAATGAAAACATTCTGACTCGGCAGTCCCAGTCCCAGTGAGGTATTATACAGATGTGTTACTGTTGGCATAAAGGACCCCCAGTAGTGTTCCTTGACACACGTGTGATGAATAATTTGCTGGCTGAAAGTCCTCAGTGTTGAGGTGTCACAATGAGGATGTGCAGCTTTGTTCATAATGGCATTCAGTTTTGCTTTAATCCTCTCCTTTGCTACGACCTCCAGGGCATCAGGAGTACGTCCCATAACTGAGCATGTCCTTTTAGTTAGTTGGTGGGCCTCACTTGATTTGATGTCACCAGCCCAGCACACCACAGTGTGGCCATCACAGAGAAGATGTGAAGGATTTCACTTCCCACTTCTCCTAAGCTGTAGAGTCAAGAGGACAAGACAAAACTTTTTATTCTGCAGGAATCCAGGCACTTCCAGGCAGGTGGCGCAAGTGCATTGAGAAGGGTGGAGACTCCTTTGAGAAATGACATGATCAGTTTTGTTATGGTTCATTCCATTTTCTAATAAATCGTATTTGACTCCCCCTCGTAACTACTGAAATGTTATAGAATAGTTTGGGTAACTTGGTTCCTAGGGCACAAAGCCTATGTCTGAATTTTTGTAATATGGAAACCAAAACTGCACACAGAACTCCAGTTGAGGCATCACTAACGTGTTATATAACTTAAATACCGGGCTATTCAAAATGAAAGAGGTAGATTTAAAAAATTTATTTCAAACCAACTGTATAAGACAGAAACACATTCTGCACATCACCAGATAGAGGAAAGTTCAAAGTTTAAAAGCCCGCCTAAAAGTACCAGTGAATGCCACTGAGTGCTGTTTCTCGTTTATAGTAAAATTGCAACAACATCACAAGAGAAATCATTTTGTGTGCTGCAATTTGCGAAGTGTGAGCCCATTGTTCAAGTGCAACGTGAATTCCTCCGACGGTTCAACAAATTTACGAGTGGCATAAAAAATTTTTTAGAAGAATGTTGCATATGCCAACGTAAAAGCACTGGTGGTCCACACGCGTCAGATGAAAATGTCGAGCATATCTGAGGTGTGTTCGAACAGTGCCCTAGGAAATCCACATCTCGGACAAGCATTGGAATTCTTCAAGCAACAGTATGGTGTGTTCTTAGATAGCGTCTGCATATGAAGCCTTACAAGACAAGTTGCAATTAGTGCAGGCATTGCATCCTGACGACCATGAAAAAAGGTTTGAATTTTGCACTGCAATTCTGGAGGATATGGAAGAGGACAATTTTCCCGAACAACTAATTTTTTTGGATGAATCAATTTTTCATCTCTCCAGTAAGGTCAATCGCCACAATGTTAGAATTTGGGGGTATGAAAATCCTTGCATAGTCGTCAACCATAAAAGAGACTCACCAAAGGTAAATGTGTTTTGTGCCTTTTCTGCAAGCAATGTTTATGGACCTATGTGACTGGATTTTCATACCTGGACATGCTACAAAACTGGTTGTTTCCCCAACTTCAAGAAGATTCGAATGACTTCATTTTCGTGCAAGATGGTGCTCCACCTCATTTCCACTTGGAGGTCCGGCATTACCTGAATGACACCATTCCAGGATGATGGATTGGAAGAGGTGAACAACAAGATCTTGCTCATTGTCTATAGCCTCCCAAGTCTCCAAACCTTGCCTCCTGCAATTTTTATCTGTGGGGTGGCATTGAAGAAATAGTGTTTGTTCCTCCTGTGCCCGCTAATCTTCAAGATTTGCAACATCAAATTGATGAAGCTGTGAATTCAGTAACTAAGAACCAGTTGACTCGTGTGTGGCAAGAAATGGTCTACCGTTTTGATGTTTGTCACGCTACACATGGTGCTCATGTTGAGTGCATGCAACCTTAAGGACCACAGGACCAAACTTTGAACTTTCCTTTATCCAGTGATGTACAGACTGTGTTTCTGTCTTATACAATTTGTATGAAATAAATGTTTGAAATCTGCTCTTTCATTTTGAATAGCCCTGTATAATGTCTTTTGACTCGTACTCCACACATCGTGATAACCTAACATCCTATTAGCCTCCTTTATTGCATCTGAACGTGCTTTTGGTGTACTGTACTGTAGAAAGTGATGAGTCCACAATGACTTCCAAATCCTTCTCAGAAGGGGTACTTTCACGTTTCAGACCTCCCCCTGTAAATTCAAATCTAATATTTCTACTTCCTATGTGTAGTGCCTGGTATCTGAAGAAGCTTGTAGAGTATCAGTACACAGGGCAGCACATGGCCACAAATTTGCCCAAATCTATTCTGTCCAAGTCTCTGTGTAACAATTTAGCCGATTCTACTTTATCTGCTATTCCACCTTGTTTATAAGTTTAAACATCAGATTCCCCTAATGGCCTTCTCTCTTCCATGATTAGGGAGAACTTTGCCTCTTAGAGGAAAGAGATGCTGACCAGGATGCACTTGATTGCTCTCCTCTGCAATATTTTAAGCAATTAGGTCTTTTTGTGTTATGGTGAATAGAATTGTTACCTCACAATAAAGGACAGCTACAAATGGCAAAGAAAATGCTGCTTGATCTTTTACTTTTGTTTAACTCAATTCCCTGAAAATGTCTTATAAAATCCTGTCAGGATTTGTATGCCTTACTTTGGGTGGGCACCTGCTGTCTGGGGCTGCTTTGTCACCACACACACAGAGTAACGTTTGTTTTACCTCAACACATAATTATAAATGAAAGCTGATCATTAGCTGAGGGGCACAACCTGACACAGGCCATTCCCAGGGGCTGTGGGTGAGACGTACACCAGGTGAGCTAAATGCTACATGACACTTAGCAGTAAACAGTGTCAGAGGTGCAGGTGATCACAGTCCCACTTGTTTGCCTTCATTAAATGACATGTTTTTGCCATATGATAGGTGACATTGTAATCCTGCAATGCGAGCCACTAATAAATGAATGATGTGCCACCTTAGCAGCTCAGTTTTGTTTTCCTAAAATATTCATTAGCTTATATATAAAATATTAAAAATTCACAGGTCAAGACAATGAAGGTGAAGTGGCGAAGGTGTCTTAGCATATGCTGCATCTTACTAGTTAAATATCACATGTTAACAGGCTGTGACAGGGAGACTCACGTGGGGTATTGTTAGGCTGTTTGTCTTATTTTACAGGATTGCATTCATTTCCATTCATCCTTTCATTTTCTCAAAGAATTAGTTACTACTGTATATAGGGGATAGAATGTCAGAGTGTATCAGGAAAAGAAAACAACATCCATTCATTTTCTGAACTCTCTTCACCAAATTGCAGGGTGTCAGTTGGGCCCCAGTCCATTGCTGGGCACCTACTCTTATATTAGACAAATTCCCCCATTGCCATTACATGAATGCCTTTATGATGTGAAAGAAAAGCACAAGGAGACATAGGGAGAGTAACTCACTGGATCTGTGATTCAAATGTAGTGTCCGGCTTTTCAGCAGTACTAACCACTGCACCAGTATGCCATCTGTTTTGTTATGCGGGTGTCACAGAGGGACCCCAATCGAGTATGTCCAATTTAATCTACTCAGCTGCCATACCTCATGCACTTCAGAACAGGTCATCCACCTGAAGCTAGGCATGATCGGGCCTGGTCAGTACTTAGATGGGAGACCATTTAGGAAAAGCTTGGGTTGCTGCATGAAGTGGTGCTGGTGAGGCCAGCAGGGGGCACTTACCCTGTGGTCTGTGTGTAGATCCCAATGCCCCAGTGCAGTGACAGGCACAACGTGCTATAAAAATGGAGATGTCCTTCTGATTAGATGTTAAACCGAGCTCCTGACCCTCTGTGGTCATCCTTTCATAAAGAGTAGGGTGTATCCTGATGTCCAGGCTAAATTGCCCTCCATGGCCTCGTCCCTCTGCCCCCCTAATCACCCCCTGTCTCTAACTGGCTTCTCTCTCTCACACCACTTCAGTAACTCATGTGTGGAGAGTGAACTGGAACAATAATAGCCACTGTCACATCATCCAGGTGGATATTATATATTAGTGATGGTTGAAATGGCTCCCCACTCAGTACGAAAAAGCGCTTTGAGTAGTGGGAATAGAGCTATATAAATGTAAAGAATTATTATTATTATTACTCATTTATCTACTAGTCAGGTGTCAGGCTATGATATCTTTCATTGACACCGATCACAGAGACCGAACCAGAACTGATTGCACTTATCATTAGCCTACTCAGAGACAGCAAACAGAATGTACAGCATTCAAGCAGGGGACCTGGTACAATTATTGACTCATCACAATGTCCTTAATTCCTAAAATGTACCTGACGCTGAAGCAAAACAATTTACATATTGGTGTAACATTTACCCTACATACAACCTGGATGGATACCAACGTTTCTTACCCAAGCCTGGACACCTTAAAAATGTGCCTAGTTATTTAGCTGAAAGCTCTTCTTGCGTTAAGCAGTGAGCTGGGGGGTCTTTCTGGCAGGACATTAATTGAACCCAGGCTGTTGATTTGCCCTGGAATTTACATTTTTTTACACCTCCCTGCAAAATGCCAATAGGTAAAAATGAATGGGTCAACAACTGCTGTGAACTCAGGCGTCACAAAAGCACAGGTACCAAAGCACGTTTGAAGGTTGCCCACTAGAGGGGGAAAACACTGTTAAAAACCCAGACTAGAAATCCAAAGGGCAGAGACAAATCTTTAAAAAAAAAAAATGAAAGGTTTATTTTCACAAAGACTGTGCAAGCATGAAGCTCTGAAGAGTACAAGGGATGCCTGAAGAGACAATATAGCAATCAAGTCCCAAATCAGAATCCAAAAATTGTAGTCGAAACCAAACAGAGTTTCAAAAATCAATAAACGCATTCCCAATATGAAATTCAGAGGTGTAGTCAAAAACAAAGCACAGGTTCAAAAATCCAGAAAATCATAAGGCAAGAACAAAGACAAAAGATTCTCACAAAACTCGAATGAACCTCCAGCAGCTGTGGGAGGCCCTCCCTTACATAGGTGATTGGCAGGTGGCCCCTCCCCTCAGGGGGAACCACCCACAAAACACAAGGGACATAACCAAGGCCATGTTCACTTACAAACAAACAAACAAACAAACAGAAAGAAAAATGTACATAATAAATAGAAGAAATATAAATACAAATAAATGACATGAAATTAGACATTTAAAAACAACAACTGTGAAACCCAGCCAGGGGGAAAATGCCGGATGAAACATGACAACACCTTTCCTAAGGTGGCCACTGGCCATTTTACCAATCCCTAGGCACATTTTTGTGAATGTCTAGCCCTGAATGAGAAGCGCTGCTATCTATCCAGGTTGTATTTAGGGTAAATATTCCATTTGTCAATGTTTTAATTCGTGATAGCAGTTGTATACCTCGCTCTTTTATACCTTCAGCCACTGACCTCAAACACCCCTCTTTACCAATATTAGCCAGTCATGTGGCAAGCCATGCAGCTCAGCAAATTTGATCATAGAGAAATAGCTAGATGAAATTCAATTAACACTAAAGTGCCTTATGGTTTTCTAGCACATGCTTTTATCACTAATGTCTGACGAAGAAAGGCGAGAAGAAGCACAAAGAAAGAAGGATGTAAGCCATATCCGGTGAACAGAGGTTTGTAAATGCATGAAACAGAGAGATCTACCATTGTAGCATTCAGCCCATTTTAAAAAACAGGCATTTCACTATGTTAGCTTATATGAGTTTGCTTGAGTGTAAAGGGCATGCTTGTCATGTAAAGGGTGGCACCACCACAAAGAGCTTGGTATAACATTATTCTCAGTCTTCTGCCATTTTAGAGCCAAATGATCAGTTAATTGTCTTCTCCAAATTCATCTGGTGAGTCTGTATATACAAGTTGGGTGTCTTATGTACTGACATCCCATTCAGGATGGACTCCTGATAACCATGAATGGAAATTAACTAACCCAATAAAATATAGACAAAGAAAGAAAGAAAGAAAGAAAGAAAGAAAGAAAGAAAGAAAGAAAGATTCTTGAACTCCCGTTTAGATTGACAGTTTTTTTTAAATAAGTCCTATTTAAGAATTCCCAGTAAACACAGGATTATTACCGAAAGCACATTTTTAACACATTTCAGCAGTCATGTTGGAACACTGGACTAACTTAACTACATTAAATAACAAAATTAACTTCATTTGCCATACACTTGCAACTTTACCAATAAAACATAAAGGACCACATTGTGCTGAAGTCCATTAGCCATGACATTTACCAGTCTTTGGCTCTCAGAGGCCCGTTTTTGTCTTGACATCAAAGGGGGCATGGATTTCATCCACAGAGCTGAAGGACTGTAAATCAGTATTAAGTGTTTATTTTTAATATTCAGATACAGTAACAATGAGTACGAGATGTAACTAAAAGCATAACACATTTGACAAACAAAATCAGTTCATCAAGCTTGTTTGGTCAGTTAGTTGCTGCTGTGTATTCCCCAATATCCCATCCATGAACTCGTTAAAAACGGTCCGTGCTTCTACCTCAACTTCATAATTCAGCTGTATAAAGATGTAGCCTTCTAATCTTACGTTTTTACAACTGTAGCAAATGTTTGCAACTTTAGCATTTATTTGGGGATCTTTTAATGGAAATGCTTGGATGTGTTTTCACTGTACCTACATAAACTTGAATATTAACCGATTTGATTTGTAGCTTTGTTTGTTTTCATTATTGTTTATATTAAATAACACACCCTTAATATCTGATCCCTCCTGACAAAATGTTAATATTCAACTCAAGTTATATATACACAATACAGTATATACAGCATATATCAAAAAGGACAGCGAAGAAGAAGAGAACTTCTGGACCCTGTTTATAAGTAAGAAGTCAGTTCAACATTGACTTGCAAAAGCTTTTTCCAGGATGTGTCTTTATTTTCATATGCATATTTATTTTTTAGTATCATTATAGGAAATATACTCAATCTGCTCATGTATGTTATTTAAACCACTTTGTGTAATCAACAAACTTTAATTGCATCTCTGACATTCACATACGTATAATAAACAGCTTATTTCAAATGTTTCCCACAGAGAATCAATTATAATCATCATCATCATCATCATCATTTTTCTTCTGCTTTTCCTTGTGACGGTCACTGAGGAACTGGACTGACCATGCCATCCTAACCTGGGGAGTTCTCAAATGGTCCCTGTCTAGTTAACAGATCTAACTCCTCTCGGTCTCCATAGAGTGGGCTATGATGGTGTCCCCTATCATATGAGGTGCCTGGGGTCATACAAACTATACACCCAAATCATCTCACCTGTCACCTCGAGATCCACAGAACCAGAAGATCAATTACATGATAAAAAATCTTTGCATTATTGCAATTCATCACGACCCAGTAATAATTTTACTTATGGATCAAAGCCCACATGATAAATAGATAGATATGTCAGAGGGGGACACTTTTACATTTTTTTTGTGCACTGGGTGGTTCCATTAGGCACCCATTGTTGGGACTGGGTGGTGCAAAGTTAAAAGGCTGTCTGCAGGATGTATTTATTTGCTGTACTGCAAAGGAGTCACCACTTTGAAGTTTATGGCTGGTTGAGATTTACAAACAATACCACGTGTGATAACAGAACTGCTGCTTCCTTGGAGGATCCTGGATAATCCAGTTACTGATTGTGTCAGGATTGTTTGTGAAATGCAGATGTACCATTGTTTAATCTGATTGTCCAGAACTGATAATGACAGGGACTGGAAAAGATTTAAAAACTCCTGGGCAGCAGAAGGCAACGGGGGAGAGTCCACAGGAAACGCTGCCAAGACACTCGGACAGGGCACAGGGGGCTCGCAGGCAGACAAGGGTACCTGGCTGGCACGACGTGAGGCACAAAGACGGCAACATTTACTTCCAGGGAGGAAGAGACAGCTCCACAAGGAGACGCCAGTTGTGGGTCCAGGGGAAGAGGGAAGCCGCATGAGAGGACCAAGCGAAACTGACAGACAAGGAATGAGGCGTGCCTAGGTCCCAGCCACACAAGGAGCCCAGAGTGGAAGAAAAAGGAACAACGAAGAGACTCTGACAGGGAGTCAACAATTTGACACAACTTCTGCCAGGGAACAGAGTGCATCCATGGACAGTTGAACAATTAAGTGTTGGGGTAACACAGTGCCCAAACTGGACTCTGCACCACTAAAGGTTGTATCCTCCAATTCTTGTTTTTAATGGACGTTTAGAGGGTGGACTGTGTATTTTCCTTTTAAAAAAAGGGAAATTGATTCCTGATATGTTTAGTTTTTGTTATGTTCACTCATTTTTTTTAATGTACCTTATATTGTTTTGTACAATAGAACTTACTGTTGCTTTTTTCTAAAATTACTGTTGTGTCTTTCATTGTGTGTTTACTCACCACCCAATTTAAAGAAACCTGTGTGCTATTATTGGTAAATTTCAGGAGTTCCCAGTCTCTTAATAAAACTGGGTGGCGTAGTCAGATATTTTAATGGTGTCTAAGTTAGATTACCTATAAGTGTGACCAGACACCTGTGACAGATAGATAGATAGATAGATAGAAAGATAGATAGATAGATAGATAGATAGATAGATAGATAGATAGATAGATAGATAGATAGATAGATAGATAGATAGATATGACAGGCACTATATAACTGAGAGATAGGACTTTGTTTGTTCCCATGGGAAATTTGTCTTTTTGCAGAAGTTCTTTAAATACATAAATACACATGAAGCTTCGGAAATGTACTGTATAAGTTAAAAGATATTAACTAGAATACTAGCAGCTTATAAGAATTCAAGTTTTCTTTCACATTCTGGGTTTAAGTTTTTTATGTCATAAACAAATAAAAAAATATTTTTTCAGAATTCAATACAAAAATTATTTAAAGCAAGACTGTGTGGCTCAGTGATTAGAAGTGCACTTGATGGATCCACCAGTTTCCATCACTGAATCTTGTAGTTGTCACTTGTATGGAGTCAGCACCTTTTCCCAGTTTTTGTGTGTATTTCTTTTAGAATATTTTAGTTTTCCAGCCACATACCAATAGATGTGCAGGTTCAACTAACTGGACGTCCAGATCGGACCCTTGTATATGTGCAGACGTGACAGAGAGCTGCAATGGGCTGCAGGGCAGCTTTCTGACTTGTGCCCTGTATTGCTAGAATAAACTCTGTGCCACCCTGACCCTGGATTGAGTTAAGCAGGTTATAAAATATTGTGTTATGTTGTACAGCAACAAAAAGCGAAAAAGAGTCATGCAGTCCTACAATTTACAATGCACTGTGCACCATAGTCTATAGTGTAGAAAAGCAATTTGCCGTTTAAACGTAGCACTCAGAGTTTTACTGGATAGCAGGCAATCAATCTGGAGGCTGTTAACTGTTTGTGAAAGACACCACTTGGTGTAATGGAGGTATTTCCTAGCCTGGGGTCTGAACTTTAATCAAGTGGAACAGTCGACGAGACCACTGATGTGACAACAGCTTGTGTCCTGGATACTGCATTACTGACACAGACACTATCATGGCAGCATTTGGGGCAGATTTCCACATTTGATGCTAAGTAAGATCCCTTTGGCAGATGTTACATCCAATCCAAATTACTTTTTGTAAGACTCTGGCAGTAAATAGTCATCTCAGATAAGAAAGACCCCAGTGTTTAAGGTCAGCAGAGTTAAGTTTTCAAATGAATCAATGATTCCACCTTGGCAGCATTTCCCTCTTTCTTCTCCTGGTGTGCTTCAGCCTGCTGCTTTTCTAGGGTGTACAACTTTCCAGGAGCCTCTGTATTCCCACAATGGCATGAGCAGGACCACTTCTGCTGCAATTGTACTTTTATCTTTCACCACTCTTGAGGTCTTGTGCTTGACTTTCTTTTTCCTATGAGAACATGGTGGTGACACTGTTTCTGGCAAATTTTTTACAAGATCTAAAGAGTCTGAGATGACCTAAACAGAGAAAGGGTTTGTAGCGGACAGCCGGGGTTCTTGCCCTGCTGGGATACCTCCATGGGTGAAGGAGCTTGGATGGAACAATACCTCCCCCGGGACAACAGAGGACAGCCCCCATGGCTTGCTACAGTGCCACAGAGCAGGGAAGTTCAACCCTGCTGGGGTCTGTGGCCACCACCAGGGGCGTATTGAGAACAGCTGGGCCCTCCTCTGCAGGGCTGCCATCACACCTGGAAGTGCAGCCGGAAGGAGATCATGGAACACCTGAAGCACTTCCGGGTGTTCTATAAAAAGGGCCAGCTTCCACAACTCAAGGAGCCAGAGTCAGGACGAGGTGGGCAAAGCTTGCTGGGAGAGGAGTGGAGGCGGCAGAAGATGAGAGAAAAAGAGAGAAGAAAGGACGGAGTTTGGATTTTTTGTGCTTTATTGTACTGTTCTCTGTAGTGGGGAGCGAAGGGAACGCGCTGCTCCAGTTAGAATAAAACGTGTGTGCTGAACAGGATTTGTGTCTGCCTGTCTGTGTCAGGTAGAGTGGCTGGTACACTCCTGGGCATCACAGGTTCCAAACGGATCCTCTAACAGCGGAACGGAGCAGCTTCATAATGATTGCAAATGACTATTTAGAGAAAATGATGACGATGATCAAAGAGAGGCATAGCTTTTTATTTAGCCTGTATAGCCACAGTCTCTACAAAGAAAAAGAAAATGAGTGAAAATTAGTGCAAATGCTACAAAGAGTACTGCAACAGCTCAAATCTTCAACAAGAAAGCAAAAGACAGAAACTTCCTAAAATAAGCAGTTCCTTAATTTACTTGAAGTTGCACCACATTTCCCAATTTTAAAGAAAAAGGAAACTGGCAGGAAAAGGGCAGCCAAAGAATGAAGAAATACCATTTAATGTTTATTCTGAGCTACATCATGAAATTTCTAGTAGGTTTGAACTGTAACCTTTTAACACATAACTAGTGGCACTAATAATTTTTCTACATCTGTCATTGCCCACTGCCACTCACCCACGCAACGTTACAAAAAACAGCAGCAGTAAAATCCACCACCTCACGCACAGGCAGCTACAACAAAATGTGATTTATTGGATCTCGCTATGCAAGTCGCTTGTATTGTAGGTGTCCTGTCCTGCATTTGATCAGCACCCCACCTAAAGTAAGAATGGAGCCGTGTCTCCCTGTGTCTGCACGCCGGCGGTGTGAAGAGAGGATGCACAGTGGCTTTGTAGAGAAGGTGAAAATTTATCAAATTTGTCAGGCAAGTCTTCCAAACTCCAGAGGGAGAACACCACAGGAGACTTGTAAAGGTCTCTGCTGATGAGCGAGATAAATCTTCATGCTCGGTGGATCTCAGCCTTATACCACATGCATGTACAGCAGCTTATTTCTGCTATTTACTTTTTTAACTGAATTACGGTGTTATTGCTTGTGCAGCACTTAGCACATCTCCATGAAAAATTACAAGTGGGGAAGATGTTTGATTTCCTGCTAATCTAATTTAAAAAGCCCGACTATTTAAATGTAGACAAATTCCTTAGCAGCCAGAATGCTGGGGAAAGGTACAGTAAGATTAAAAGTTGGGGGTTCTGGTCAAAATAAGACAAGGATATTTGGGTTTCTCTTTTCAGAAGAAATACAAGAAAAGGCTGTAGTATAAAATAATAATAACAATAATTATTAATATTCTAATAATACTAGGGTGTTGTACCGTGTTAGCCATTATGAATGTAGTTAGAAGTCAAGCAAAATGACACCTTTAATTGGCTAACTAAAAAGATTACAATATGCAAGCTTTCGAGGCAACTCAGGCCCTTTCTTCATAGATAGATAGATAGATAGATACTTTATTAATCCGAAGGGGAAATTCACATACTCCAGCAGCACCTTACTGATACAAAAAAAAAACTATATTAAATTAAAGATTGATAATAATGCAGGTAAAAAAACAGACAATAACTTTATATAATGTTAACGTTATATCTTCAGGCAAGATATACAGTGCATCCGGAAAGTATTCACAGTGCATCACTTTTTCCGCATTTTGTTATGTTACAGCCTTATTCCAAAATGGATTAAATTCATTTTTTTCTTCAGAATTCTACACAAAACATCCCATAATGACAACATGAAAAAAGTTTACTTGAGATTTTTGCAAATTTATTAAAAATAAAAAAATTGAGAAAGCACATGTACATAAGTATTCACAGCCTTTGCCGTGAAGCTCAAAATTGAGCTCAGGTGCATCCTGTTTCCCCTGATCATCCTTGAGATGTTTTTGCAGCTTAACTGGAGTCCACCTGTGGTAAATTCAGTTGACTGGACATGATTTGGAAAGGCACACACCTGTCTATATAAGGTCCCACAGTTGACAGTTCATGTCAGAGCACAAACCAAGCATGAAGTCAAAGGAATTGTTTGTAGACCTCCGAGACAGGATTGTCTCGAGGTACAGATCTGAGGAAGGTTACAGAAAAATGTCTGCTGCTTTGAAGGTCCCAATGGCACAGTGGCCTCCATCATCCGTAAGCGGAAGAAGTTCGAAACCACCAGGACTTTTCCTAGAGCTGGCCGGCCATCTAAACTGAGCGATCGGGGCAGAAGGGCCTTAGTCAGGGAGGTGACCAAGAACCCGATGGTCACTCTGTGGAAAGAGGAGAACCTTCCAGAAGGACAACCATCTCTGCAGCAATCCACCAGTCAGGCCTGTATGGTAGAGTGGCCAGACGGAAGCCACTCCTTCGTAAAAGGTACATGACAGCCCGCCTGGAGTTTGCCAAAAGGCACCTGAAGGACTCTCAGACCATGAGAAAGAAAATTCTCTGGTCTGATGAGACAAAGATTGAACTCTTTGGTGTGAATGCCAGGCGTCACATTTGGAGGAAACCAGGCACCACTCATCACCAGGCCAATACCATCCCTACAGTGAAGCATGGTGGTGGCAGCATCATGCTGTGGGGTTGTTTTTCAGCGGCAGGGACTGGGAGACTAGTCAGGATAAAGGGAAAGATGATTGCAGCAATGTACAGAGACATCCTGGATGAAAACCTGCTCCAGAGCGCTCTTGACCCCAGACTGGGGCGACGGTTCATCTTTCAGCAGGACAACGACCCTAAGCACACAGCCAAGATATCAAAGGAGTGGCTTCAGGACAACTCTGTGAATGTCCTTGAGTGGCCCAGTCAGAGCCCAGACTTGAATCCGATTGAACATCTCTGGAGAGATCTTAAAATGGCTGTGCACCGACGCTTCCCATCCAACCTGATGGAGCTTGAGAGGTGCTGCAAAGAGGAATGGGTGAAACTGGCCAAGGATAGGTGTGCCAAGCTTGTGGCATCATATTCAAAACGACTTGAGGCTGTAATTGCTGCCAAAGGTGCATCGAAAAAGCATTGAGCAAAGGCTGTGAATACTTATGTACATGGGATTTCTCAGTTTTTTTATTTTTAATAAATTTGCAAAAACTTCTATCTATCTATCTATCTATCTATCTATCTATCTATCTATCTATCTATCTATCTATCTATCTATCTATCTATCTATTGTCACACACATGTGCATAGGAGGCTATGGGCGTAACTAAGGGTAAAATGCCTGGTAAAGGGTTGATGAAGTGCACTAATGTCTCCTCTCCCTACTATGCAGAACCACATTAGAGAAGACTGAATACAGTCTAACCAATTTCCACCTCCTTCTCCTGACCACGCCCTCCTGCTGACCTCACTTCACCTGTTAGACCCTCCTCTTCCTTTCTACCTCCTATAAAAGCAGTCACTTCCATTCCCCAGTCAGTTCCATTGTGGACTCAGTCTTTTGAGATAACTCTACGGAGAAAAACTACTAACAATATATGGGACGGGTCCCCAAACCTTTTTCTTCTTATTGTGTTCTCTTTTACACTATCTATCATATAGCACATTTCAGATCTATTTATCTATCTATCTGTCGTATTGTGTCTTTATCTATCTATCTATCTATCTATCTATCTATCTATCTATCTATCTATCTATCTATCTATCTATCTATCTATCTATCTATCTATCTATCTATCTATCTGTTACATTAGATTAGATTAGATAAACTTTATTAATCCCATAGGAAAATTCAATTGCATACAGCAGCAGAACCATAAAAAACAAGATTACAGACTCACAGGATAGAAATTTATCAATCAACCAATCAACAAACAAATGAGCAAACAAACAAACAAATAAATAAACATATAAATAAACTTAATGAGTACATTGGGGTAAGCATTGCATTTGCCTGATAGCAGTGGGCAGAAAACCCCCCCAGATGTGCTTCTTAGAACACTGTGATAGAATGAGCCTGTAGCTAAAAGTACTCCAAGAGAGTACTTCCTGGAGGGGATTTTTCATGATGGCATGCAATTTTTGCCACCGTCTTCTTTTCCGCAACAGATTTCAGTGTGTCTATGGTTCACCTTCTGATGGCACAGGCTTTCCTGAAAAGTTTGTTCAGGCAGTGTGCTTCGTTTGAACTCGAGCTGCTTCCCCAGGAGACTGCAGCATAGAATACCACACTGGCTACTATGGACTGGAGGAAGAATTCCAGCAGTTTGCAGCATGCATCAAAAGATCTGAGTCTCCTTAGCAAGTCCAGTCTGCTCTGGGCCTTCTTGTCCAGTGCCACTGTATTATTTGACCCAGTCCAGTTTGCTCTTTATGTGAACAACAACAACATTTATTTACAGTATATAGCACATTTTCATACAAATAATGTAGCTCAAAGTGCTATACATGATGAAGAAAGAACCTCCAGGTGCTTGTACTCTGCACCACCATCTCCTTAGTCTTGCTAATGTTGAGTTGCAGGTTGTTGTCCCTGCACCACAAGACAAAGTCTTCCACAGCCTTCCTGTATTCTGACTCATCTCTATTAATAATTCAGCCTATGATGGAGGAGTCATCTCAAAATTTCAGTAGATGGCAAGTGCTGATATTGTACTGGACATCCGTTGTGTAGATGGGTAAACAGGAAGGGAGTCAGGACAGCTTCCCTGTGGTGCTCCAGTATTATACACCACCATTTCTGACACACCGTCCCCCGACCACACAAACTGCTGTCTATTTTTCAGGTAGTCCATGAGCTAGGAGATTGTGGGGGTATCAAAAGCTTTGAGCAAAATCTTGTTAAAGGCACTTGAAAAGTCAAAGAACATGATCCTGACTGTGGTGCCGGCTTTGTCCAAGTGGGAGTACGTTGTGTGGAACATAAAGATCAATGCATCCTCCTCACCTGTCTGCGTCTGACAGGCAAATTACCAAGGATGGAGATGTTCTGGGGTCACAGCTGTTTTAGGAGCAGCCTCTCAAAGGTTTTCATAGAGTCTGAAGTCTTTGGCATCACTGGGATGCCCTATATTAACTCGTACATGACTCCATTTTATTTAATAGGAAACACAAGTCAGCTTACTTGATCCTTGTTTCCATACCTTTTGCTTAATGATTCTTTTAGTGTCTAAAATCTTGTAATGAATAAAATAAAACATCTTTTAGAATGGGCGACACTGTGGCGCAGTGGGTAGCGCTGCTGCCTCGCAGTTAGGAAACCTGGGTTCGCTTCCCGGGTCCTCCCTGTGTGGAGTTTGCATGTTGTCTGCGTGGGTTTGCTCCGGTTTCCTCCCGCAGACATGCAGGTTAGGTGCATTGGTGATCCGACATTGTGCTTGGTGTGTGTATGTGCCCTGCGGTGGATGGATCCTTTAGAACAAAGAGTTTAAATCTAGCATGTATCATACTATATTTGATTGTGGTTAATTGATGAACTTTCTTGTCTACTCTAAAATCTCTACGTGCTAGCTAGCTAGCTTTAGTCTAATACATACTGTACAGTTATCTAAGAAAGTACAGTAAAGTAGGTTGAGGTGGTATGGATGATGTGATGAGGAGAGGCAATAAATATGAGGACAAAAGAGTGAGAATGATGGGAATGGAAGTCCAGGGGAAGAGAAAGCAAGGGGCAGAAGTGGATGGAAAAAGTAAAAGAAGATCTGAAAGAAAGGGGCCTGACCCGAGAGGAGGTCCAGGACCAAGCAGTTTGGAGAAGGTTAGTCAAGCACACAGAAGTGAGAAGGAAGAAGAAGTAGTTAAAGATGGTAAAAAGTAATTTTAATAACTGTCAGTTTCCACAACCAATGACAAAAATGAAGTCTCCACCATTCAAAGCTCTAGTTGGATGCAAAGAATCGTGATTAGACATGACAAAGTAAAGATGAATACATTCACAAGAGTCCCAGTCCATCACAGGACCTACATTCAACTAACAGAGAACTGCCAATTAGCCTAACACACTTAACACACACGTCTTCTTGAATGAGGAAAAATGCACAGAGCAGCCAAACCCACTTAGACATGAGGTGAACGTACAAACTCCACACTGGAAGCAGGACTCAGACACTGAGCACAGTGGTAGCTGCTGAGAATTTTAATTCTTGAAATTGAAGAAATTGTTGCTGGTGACTGAATGAATCTCTGTGTCATGTTTTTCTCTTTACCACTTTCCAATTAGGATGCAACAAAGGATGTTACCTTACACTGGACCCCTCTTGACGGGAACTCATTTCTGTTTGTTACTGCTTTAATAATTTATTATCAGTACAAGAAAATTAAACTTTGCCATGTTCACAGCACCAGCCACTGTCCCAGCTGTTTGATTTGTGGTGGCTCCTTATTACTGCTTTTTAAGATGAGCTGAGGCTACTAGCAACAAACTGTCCCTGCAATAGGAAACACAAAAATTATGTTTAAAACACACACACACACACACACACAAAATGCTCTGTTCCATTTGTCTTCTGTCCTTCGAGTCAATTATTTATTTGGCCTGTTTGATCGTCTTGAGTCGTGCAGGTCCTGCTGTTCACTCAGGTGTCCTGCGAGAAAACCAAACCTGGCTGTCAGGCCGTGAGAAATGCATGGCTGTGCACGGAGGAAATCCGACAGTAAAATTTATTTCTTTGATGTTGTCAGGGCCTGCTTAATACACTAAGAGCCAATGGCTCATTCACAAGGTTTAAACGATTTACGAGCAGGCAATCAACATTTAGCAAGGGCATCTCAGGGAACTCGTTCGGTTCACTAAATCGTGTCCCACAAAGTGACTAACATATGAGTGTCCTTGACAGTCCCTGTTGGCAGTTAGAAAATGTTCAGCACAGGTCAGGTTTATATTTCATTAATCAATCAATCACTGAATATAGTGTGGATTATTGGAATTGAAAAGCACATCTTTGTAAAGTACTTGAATAGCTGGCACAAGTTAATATTTAACCACCAGGTGTGGATGGGTGAGAACAAGAAACTCCAGCGCTGTTTCCTCCCACAGTCCTGGTATGATGTTAAGGTGCCCAGGATGGAAACAGCATCCTGCATAGGACTGGTTACTTTTTTAAATCAAATACTACTGTGGTAACCTAAGGAAAACATAGTGTTTTTTTTTCCAGTGTACTCTTGTATAGTGTTCTTTATTGAGTAGATGCTCATACTATTTACACATATTTACTGATAGATAGATAGATAGATAGATAGATAGATAGATAGATAGATAGATAGATAGATAGATAGATAGATAGATAGATAGATAGATAGATGGATAGATAAAGACACTATATGACAGATAGATATATAAATATGAAAGGTGCTATATGATAGATAGATAGATAGATAGATAGATAGATAGATAGATAGATAGATAGATAGATAGATAGATAGATAGATAGATAGATGGATAGATAAAGACACTATATGACAGATAGATATATAAATATGAAAGGTGCTATATGATAGATAGATAGATAGATAGATAGATAGATAGATAGATAGATAGATAGATAGATAGATAGATAGATGGATAGATAAAGACACTATATGACAGATAGATATATAAATATGAAAGGTGCTATATGATAGATAGATAGATAGATAGATAGATAGATAGATAGATAGATAGATAGATAGATAGATAGATAGATAGATAGATGGATAGATAAAGACACTATATGACAGATAGATATATAAATATGAAAGGTGCTATATGATAGATAGATAGATAGATAGATAGATAGATAGATAGATAGATAGATAGATAGATAGATAGATAGATAGATAGATAGATAGATAGATAGATAGATAAAGACACTATATGACAGATAGATATATAAATATGAAAGGTGCTATATGACAGATAGATATATAGATATGAAAGGTGCTATATGATAGATAGATAGATAGATAGATAGATAGATAGATAGATAGATAGATAGATAGATAGATAGATAGATAGATAGATAGATAGATAGATAGATAGATAGGAAAGACACTATATGATAGATAGATAGATAGATAGATAGATAGATAGATAGATAGATAGATAGATAGATAGATAGATAGATAGATAGATAAAGACACTATATGACAGATAGATGTATAGATATGAAAGGTGCTATATGATAGATAGATAGATAGATAGATAGATAGATAGATAGATAGATAGATAGATAGATAGATAGATAGATAGATAGATAGATAAAGACACTATATGACAGATAGATATATAGATATGAAAGGTGCTATATGATAGATAGATAGATAGATAGATAGATAGATAGATAGATAGATAGATAGATAGATAGATAGATAGATAGATAGATAGATAGATAGATAGTGGCACACATAGCGTGGCGTTAGAGTGTCACTCTCCGAGTTCCTCCCGGGTATGTAGTTCCACTTCGGACAGAGAGGGGGCACTGTTATTAACCGTCTTGTCTTCCTTTTTCTCCACAGTACAGAGAAACTGCCCAGTGAGGGCAACTGACTCCGCCCTTTCCAGTCCCTGGCATAACTTCTTGACCAAGCGACCAGAGCGAAGGAGCTCCTCAATTACATAGACATACAATGCGTATGTTTTGTCAAGCCACATTGCTTGTTGGCAACTGTTTTGTTTTGTTTTCATGTCATCAAGCTTTTGTTTTTGTTTTGTCTTTTAAGTAAACATGGCGGCCAGGTTGGTGTCCAAAAATTGATTTTCTTTCAAGCCTGTCATTCCCTTGGACAACCACAATAGATAAGACTTCATTTGTTCCCAAGTAGATATTAAAACTTTGCAGAAGCTCACGGAAAACAGAACTTTTTTGACCAGCAACAACCCACTGCAAACATACACAAGAGCTGCTGTCTTGGATAATTATAAGAGAGCTGCTGCTGTCTAATAACAGACTTATAGGTAGTAAGACGGATCAGATTGTGATCAGATCTGCTCAGCTGTACCACAGGTTTACATTTAAATGCATCATTTTAATAAATCAGTTTTAACATTTGAACAGAACAGACCCAGCATGATATTTCCTCAAGTGGACCACGACACAAACTGATGAAATCTGTCATTGTTCCTTTCAAAGTCCCCTGGTTGAAGTGACCACATATTATAGTTGCATGGTTGGAATGATTCATTACCAGAGTGTTGGTAACAGTGAATTATTTCTGTTTTTGAGTGTGCGTTTGCTGAGAAAGAAATATAAACATTAACCAGGATAATGCAACTCATCACCCTTTTTGTCTTGCTGTTAGAACAACACTGCAAAAAAATGAAATCTAAGCAAGTGATAAAGTGTTTATATCATGTCATTAAATCTTCTTTTCCTTATTGTAAGACTTATCAAACTTGACTTATCAAAAAGTTTGTATTATTTAGCTTACTTTAAAAAATGTTGTCAAGTAAATTCTGCTTACCCAATTGTCAGGTATTTTTTCTTAATAAAAGCAAAACAACTGCCATTTTAAAGTTTTTTTTGTCTTGTTTTTGCGAATGCATATTTTGCAGTGAATGTCCCAAAAACTGTTGCAAAAACCCCATACGTGGAAGTCTCCATCAAACTTCAGCTTGTAAAACATAAAGGGCAGACAAAGAATCTTTATAATACAAAAAAATGCTCTGTAGCATAAAAGGCCCAGAAGGAGTTGCCTTAAACAACAAAAGCAATCCACATTTCAGAAATATAAATCCAAAGATGTGAAGTCAAAAACAGAGCATAGAGGTTAAAAAAAAAGCAGGGAATCAACAATAAAGAAGTAATAATTACAAGAACTCACCAACGTCCTGTGCAAACAATGTACCAAAAGGGGCTCTCTGTTTCTTCAGCCTTTATGGATTTGATGGAGATGGACATGGACAGGTGGTGCCGTCACTTGGGGAACCACACAAAAAATCACAAGGAACATAATAAAACAAGCACAGAGACACAGACATTAAATAATGCACAAAACTAATGCAAAATGCAGAATAATGCAAATGAACAAAAGTTAATAGTAATAGTAATATTAACATATTCAAAACAATCAGAAATGAACAAAAAAGACATAAAACAGAAATTTGTACACAATTCAGGGGAGGAACCCTGGCTGAAACGTAATGCTTGGCAGGTAACGTCACCAAATTTTGACAGCCAGTATTTCAATGTCTGGATTACACATTTTGGTGTGAATGTAGTTTGTTAGTGAATTCAGTGTGAGGCAGGATTTGCTAGCAGACACAAAGCGCAAGTGAAATGGACCTTTGCAAATTTAGAATGAGTCTCGATGAAGATTTAATTAGGAAGGATCAACACTCTGGCCTGTCTCTGTAGCAGTATTGCAAATATGCTTTTTACGGAATGAATTCTGGGACCGCTGGAGGTCATAGAGAAAACAAAACTGAGTACCATTATGAACAATGCTGCACATCCACTCTGTTACACAACAACACGGAGGACTTTCAGTCAATGAATTCTTCAGCAGAATTGCCTCAAGAAACACTACGGTGGCTCACTTATAACAACAGCAATACATCTGTATAGTGCCTCACTGTCACAGCAACTGCCAAGTCAGAAGTTTTCTTTATGTCTAGTTGTTCTAGTGTGTGTCCAGACTGGAAATGAGACTAAAATGATCCCCATGATGTAGTAAAGCTTCAAGTTGGTGGTAGAATATCAGTTTGTTTATTTAACATGAAACTGAAACTTTAAGATGGTCAGTGGGATTGTATTCAGGTAAAGAGCTCATTTATATGGTTATTTTGTGCCATAGACCTTAGGAAAGTAGTGTCCCCACAACAGAGGTCCGGATCTGTTTCAGACCTGTGGTCCTTACAATAGATTTAGAATAGCATGGGTGTGTGTGTATATTTATATTTTTAATAAGTTTCTCTAAAAAACCCTTTCCTTCTGGTGCAAATAAAGTTCAATCTTGTCTAATCTAAGATTTGCTTCTCCTGCTCCTCCTTTTTGTGAAGTCAGAGCAGGAAGCATCCTGGGGAAAACTGTGGAAGAAACAGGCAAGAGACTCCAGATACTGCAGATACCTCAAAGTGTTTTCTGCATTCTTTTCAAGGGAGTTCCATTGTTGTCTCTAAAAACAGTAAGGGAATCAGAAACACCTGGGAACACTGAATTCCAGATTAAAGACAGAAGTCTGCCTCCTCCAGTTATGTGTTGTCAGGGCCTTCTGTAAAAGGGTGTGCTGGATAGAGAGCCGACAATTCACTTCTGAATATTTAAGAAGAAGGAGGAAGAGGAGGAGGAGGAGGAACTCTGCTTGATACTAGCATTAAGTGCTCTAACCCTGACATGGGGGGAAATTTCTCACCAAGAAGGGAAAAGATATGAGATGCCCTGAATGCCCATCGTGCATTTCAATGCTGCCTTTAAAGTGACAATCTGAAGCAGAAGCCTGAAAGACAAGCAGAGTCAGAAATGAAGGCACATTACCTTTAGGCAGCCTAGTAGAAGCAACAATGAGCCACCGGTCATATCACCAGGAAAGTGCACCGCATGGTTCCCCATAGTCTAATTTTACAAGTAAGGAAGGCAGTGAGGAAGAAAAGCTGCACATGAAGGACAATAAAGAATGCGGTTTTATTTTACTGTACATAATTCTGAAGGCTTGCAACATTTCTTAAGAGAAAATGTGAATTTATTAGACATGTGCCTATAGGCTGTCTGCACCACAACTATAATAATCAACACATCATGGTATACAAGTATTTTACATAAAATGTACTTAGGTAAGTATTTATAGAAAATGCTTAAGAAATCTGATTAGCACTCACAGTTACATAGAAAACAGAATGTTGAAAACAACAGTGAACCTCCAGTCTCGTGTTTACCAACAGCAGCAACACCTCACGCCACCCCAACTGGCATTTGTACTACAACAGTGTCGTATCATAATTGTAGGGAAGAATTAAAAAAAAAAGTTTCACTTAATCTTAATGACTCCTGCTATGTTTGAAAAGCAAAGTGTTGCACGCCTAATTAAACAGCAGCACAGCAGTCCGACTCCGCAGTGCTGAATATATTTATCTCCCAGCTGCTCCCAGCGCAGGAGGGGGACCTGCCTGAGAGCCTGTGGGCTTGTTGTGAAATGCACTGGTGAGAGTGTAATTAAAAAGAATGGCATGGCTGTGCGCCCTCTCGATATGTTAGAACGGAGTAGAAAGAAGATCGTAAGCTGTTTGTTTATCTGTTTGTTTGTGAATCACACAGAAACGGGTGGACCAATATTCACAAAATTTTGCATGTCTGTTGCCATTGGTTGAACTTAAAGTGTAGGCTCTATGGAGTGGGGTTGTAATAGAGGGGAGCAAACCAGAAACCGATTGTTGATGTGTGGACTACAATTCCCATTAGGCTGCAGGAGTGCACTGGAGCTGATCAGATGACACCTAAGGACCAGCATTTCTTATCATCTGATTTGGAAAACATGTTTATTGCCTTGCTGGATTACAGCTTTTGTCATTGTCTGTTGTGTTTCCCCATGTCGAATTACCAAAAGATCATTTTTGACTATTCTTGTTTTACCTAGTCCCTTTTTATGAGAGATCTATGGGGGGTGGGGAACGATTGTATGGTGCTTATAGACCCTAAGGGAGCAATGTTCATTTCTTTCAACACCCAAAAAGAGTTTTAAAACTCCAAACACCCTCTTTAGTGAGTTTGCAGTTGTAAAATCACATCGGAATCAAAGTTTAGCCTCGGTTTTGTGGAAACAATATGTGAAAGGAAACCCGGCTGTATTTAGCGATTTTATAATATAAGCAGGTTTAGAGAAATGATGGATGGTTGAATGCGTACAATACATAACCAATGGAGGGAGATTTGGGCAACTGTGCTGGTTAGACATGCACATGGGAGTTTCACTGTAATGTGTACACGTGATAATAACTCTGAAATGAACTGGTGACACCACATTTTTTTATCAAAGCAAAGCCTTCCATTTTGAAAAAGCCAACGAACTGCTGTACACTTCAGTATCCTTATACCTGCATCTATCTATCTATCTATCTATCTATCTATCTATCTATCTATCTATCTATCTATCTATCTATCTATCTATCTATCTATCTATCTATCTATCTATCTATCTATCTATCTATCTATCTATCTATCTATCAGTAAATATGTGTAAATAGTATGAGCATCTATCTATCTATCTATCTATCTATCTATCTATCTATCTATCTATCTATCTATCTATCTATCTATCTATCTATCTATCTATCTATCTATCTATCTATCTATCTATCTATCTATCAGTAAATATGTGTAAATAGTATGAGCATCTATCTATCTATCTATCTATCTATCTATCTATCTATCTATCTATCTATCTATCTATCTATCTATCTATCTATCTATCTATCTATCCATCCATCCATCCATCCATCCATCCATCTATCTATCTATCTATCTATCTATCTATCTATCTATCTATCTATCTATCTATCTATCTATCTATCTATCTATCTATCTATCTATCTATCAGTAAATATGTGTAAATAGTATGAGCATCTATCTATCTATCTATCTATCTATCTATCTATCTATCTATCTATCTATCTATCTATCTATCTATCTATCTATCTATCTATATATCTATCTATCTATCTATCTATCTATCTATCTATCAGTAAATATGTGTAAATAGTATGAGCATCTATCTATCTATCTATCTATCTATCTATCTATCTATCTATCTATCTATCTATCTATCTATCCATCCATCCATCCATCCATCCATCCATCCATCCATCCATCCATCCATCTATCTATCTATCTATCTATCTATCTATCTATCTATCTATCTATCTATCTATCTATCTATCTATCTATCTATCTATCTATCTATCAGTAAATATGTGTAAATAGTATGAGCATCTACTATCTATCTATCTATCTATCTATCTATCTATCTATCTATCTATCTATCTATCTATCTATCTATCTATCTATCTATCTATCTATCTATCTATCTATCTATCTATCTATCAGTAAATATGTGTAAATAGTATGAGCATCTACTCAATAAAGAACACTATACAAGAGAACACTATCTATACCACCAGGGCGTGTACAGCCTCCCTAACCTGACACGGACAAGCAGAGACACAAGTGCAGCTCATAATACACTTTTATTTACAGCGAGACAAGACTTTGGCCATGAGATTTTTTCAAGTCATGCCCTCCTCTCAACCATATTCAACCACAGCACACGATACTCTCACCTCTCATTCATGTAAATGCATTTTGACAGACACAGTTCCTGCTCTCTCAGCCCCTATAAATTTTAATGTTTTTCTCACTTTAAGTTCCCAATTAAATAAGACATATTATGTCCAACTCTTATTGAGCAATTTCATCACGAAGGGTTATCAACAGAAAAAATGAGTACACAGGCAATCCTAGCACCGAGAAATGATAAAGTCAAATGAATTAACACCAAAAATGGTTACACGGCAGATTGGTTAAATGTGTATCAATAGAATATGTTGAAACAGTTGGTGATGATCGTGCGGAAGATGAAAACATCAACTTACAATATCCCAAAGAATATCTACAACCGTTAACAACGTCCAGTCTTCCAACGCACGAATTACTGTAGAAAGAAGGATGTATCCAAGAAAGGTAATGCAGTATATCTTCCGTGGATAACATTAGACAACAAAGGAGATCTTGATATGGCATTCGTATTAAAGCATTAACAGTTTCCCGTTAGAATAGCTTTTGCAAAGAAAATTAACAAATCTCAAAGCCAAACATTCGAAAAAGTAATTTTATTTAATAGAGAGAAAGAAACGAAATTCAATGACAGGCAGATATACATTGCATTGTCATGATGAAAGTCCAAACACAGAATCAAAATTCAATGCGATATTGACGAAAATTTAATTCAAAAAATAGTTTTTACTTAAGTTTTACAGGAAAAGTGTAAGTTTAAAAAGTATTTGCATGTTAATTTCAAAACCAAACAGAACGGAATCATATTATGCAACAAATAACTCTAACGCAACATGAAACATAATTTATTTTCAAATTATTAAGTTTTACTATTTTTTAATATAGTTAATTACTCACTGTAATGTAAAATAGTTAGTTCATATTATGCATATGTAACAATTCCCATGAAAATAAAAATCTTTTTAAATTGTACATCCGCATCCCCATATGCAAGTGGCAGAACCGCAAAGTGGCTAGCGCGTAATGCAGGCCCGTGGGATGGCGAGCAAAGCAAGCAGAGGGCAAAGCCCCCTAGTATATAAATATATATATGTATATATGGTGTAGATGCCAGGAAGGAAGGACAGGTGTCCTGGCCTGGCCCGGAGGCCATAATGGATGAACTGAGTGTACAGGCTTACTGGGAGCAGTTCATTCCCCCAAAGAACAAGTGTCAGTTTTCCTCAGCACTGAACTTGATTGGGACACCAGCAGGGTGGCATGGGAGTTGGTGTCCAGAAATGCAGACGTTTTGGGGTATTTAGGATGACCTGGACAGGAGACTGGAAGCAGTCCCTGGGTGAACCTTAAAAAAGAGCCTACCTGCTCAGGTAGACAAGTCAGAATGGCAATGCTTTCTTAGAGGTGGAAGGAGAATTGTGTATTTGTGTAATTTTGCTGGTGTTCTGGAGAAGAAGTGGCTCAGTGCTGCCCCCTTGTGATTATAACCTACACGTATAAGGGGAAGGTTGGATTAATAAGGTGGGGCTCATAAGGTGTTGGTCATAAAGTCTTTATTATTATTTGGATGTTCTTTTTTTAAGCTTGCATATGCTGGGCACAAGTAACCATCCCCTCTTCTAGCCGGGATGCCCGTCCAGCCCATGTGGCATCTACACTGTGTAGAGACTTAAAAGAATACTCCAACCAAACAGGATATTTAATGTTACTTATACCATGTAGTTATAGTGATGGAAGAGAAAAAATTCTCATGTTTTCACGGAGAACAGACATAACAAAGTTTCTGATAGAATGGGACTCTGTGGTGACCAGCTCTGTACAACAACAAACAATAGCAAAAACATTCATGAATCCATTCTCACATAATCCACACATCAAGTCATTCAGTCATATGCTCACAACGTGGCAAGTGCATATTATTTTTGCAAAACTATTGTCCAGTAAATAAGTGGTCTCATTTGCTGTAGGAGATGGGCGCCTAGGACAGTGCTCCTTTGAGAGTGGCGTTTAATTTGGCCTGCTTTTTATCTATTTGAGATGTTCTGCATTTCATTAGGAACCAAGAGGAACCATTTACAAGTATTTTAAAAACACAAGGAACAAACCATGGGGACCCTAAAGAGAAGGAAAAAGCACCTAAAGGTACCTCAAAGTCTAAGGCCGTCTCGTGTTCATGCTATGGCCTACCACAGACTGAATGTGAGGAGGCAGATGAAGAAATGGATGAGCTAGGACCTGACGATGCAGCATGTAACAGGGTATGTGGGAATGAGGAATGGAATGAGTGAAAATTTGTTACTTTCAAGCGAAAACTGAACCGAACGGTAAAATCTTTCCTTGGCTATCAGTACAAACAACATGGGTTGAGTAAGATGTAAAAATGATAACTTTTTTGGGTACAGTATTTCTTTAAGTGTCAAGAGGGCAATTTTGCTGGGCATATTTAATAAAGGACTCCCAAAATTGTCAGGGAATACCCTCAGACTCAGAGAGTCTGTAACTCTGAGCTTCTTTATAAAAAACTGAAAGCACAATAAATAGCTGCATATTACATTACCTGAATAAAGCAGCCTGTAGAAACATTAAAAAGAAAGCTATCTTTGTCAATTGCACTTGGAAGTTCATGACATGCAGTAATTGCATTTTGTAAGCAGCAATTTTGTACTTGATTATCTCCGCTGACCAAACAAACTATGCTGAACTTGTCTTGCTTAATGAACTGGAGAAAAGAGTCTTAAAACAAGAATCATCCACATTATAGGATGTAGAAAAGTGGAGGAAAGGGATTTGTCTTGTAGTAGTCACAGGAACTGAGCAAAAATAATATATACAGTATATGAAGATGCTGCGGTGGGCTGGCACCCTGCCTGGGGATTTGTTCCTGCCTTGCGCCCTGTGTTGGCTGGGATTGGGTCCAGCAGACCCCCATGACCCTATAATTAGGATATAGCGGGTTGGATAATGGATGGAAGTATATGAAGATGTGAAAGACATGAACGCTCAGTGGTGTAGTGGACAGCACTGCTATCTTATAATTCCCAACCTGGCTAAAATCTGGTGTAACAACCAGCAGGTATGGTCCGGCATCTCGACCCAGACAGGGCATGATTCATTACCCGGCAGGGAGGCCAATGTAATTGAGAAACAGGGGTAGATTGTATTCAGAGCAGTAGCATCCCCAATATATTAGATGACATCACGGATACCCTCAGGGCATAATGGGAGTTGTAGTCCTGTGGAGCAACTGTGTTGGGTTCTGCAGGAGCTGCTGAGATCAGTAATACCTACTTTGTAAGACTTCTGATTGACACGGAAATACTTCCATTGGGCTATGCCCTGGCACTGGAAGCACTCCCGGGTCCAAGATAAAAAGAGTTGCTCTGTCACATCCAGGAGAGTTGGAAGCCGAGAGAGGAGACAGGCAAAACTCACCTGGGAGGAGTAGAGGATGGCGCACTGCAGAATACACTTGACTTGAGCATTCATAGTTTTCAGACTCTTTCTCTGTACGTTTAGCATTCCTTTACTCAGACGTTGATGCTCTTGCTGCTTCCTGAGCAGCTCTTCTCTTCTCCACCCTAGCAGCCCGCTTCTTCTCTTCTTTCGTCGGCATCTTTTCACATTAAAACTGATTAATTCAGTGTTTGTGTTGCAATTACTTAGTATGTTTTCTTTACTTTTTCACTTAAGCTGGCACTTAAGTCTTCAATCTGAAGAATGATTTAAGATATGAAGAGGCAGGGGAAGTGATGGTGAAGGTGGTAGGGAATGAGAACGGTGCCAAATCACATGTGCCACACTACCGCCCTGCTGGCCGCTGTCGAGAGTTGATTCTACAACAAAATAAAATAAAAATAAAAAGAGGACTAACCTTGGAGGTCAATCATTACCCCGAAAACGAATAGCAGATGTCACATAGTATATGTGTACCAAATTTCAGGTGAATAGTTCAAATGGTTTGTGAGCTACAGGTGATTTAAAATCCTGGACAGACAAACAGACAGCCACGGTAGCATATTATAAAAGAAGATAGTTTTAATCACTTAAATAAGATTCTCCCTCACTCTCAACCCATCAAACCCTGTTCTCACTATCAAGAAAGCACTGATGGGAGAAATGAAGTCATCCATTAGACTCCAGGCATAGAGAGGGGGGTACAAGACATCCCCTTCACCTCAAGGAATGAGTGGTTTTAGTTTGGACAAAGTAGTCTCACAGAGCCACACGTGTAATATACACATCTGAAGACAACCATGAGTGAA
Organism: Erpetoichthys calabaricus; assembly: GCF_900747795.2. NCBI lineage: Eukaryota > Metazoa > Chordata > Cladistia > Polypteriformes > Polypteridae > Erpetoichthys > Erpetoichthys calabaricus. The sequence continues at coordinate 194,457,718 of NC_041399.2, forward strand.
TTCTGCTTAAAAGCGGGTGGGCACAGTTAGACAGCTCACTGAGTGTCACATTTCTAAACCAATCGGATTCTTCATGAACACGGTACTCAAAGTAGGGGTGGGGATTTTGAACCGTGAAAAGCACTGGTGGGCTTGTTAACTTGGTCTGACAGAGAGCAAGCGTCTGATTACAATAAGCAGTTTACACCCCAAAAGTCTTCCTAGAAAGACCCCTAATAAGCATATACAGTAAAAGTTTTTCATTTGTGTAGAGAATACATTGCATATATTAAATATAAGCATAACATGTTGCAAGGGAAAAATCTTTTTTGTAAAATCAAATTATACAAGACATCAATGGACTAGCGGTAAAACTAAATGATACGTTGTCCCACGTGTTGTGTGTCGTTCTGTTATGACGATAGTGTGGGAGTCGATGGAAGGTTAAAAGAATTGACAGCTACAGTATGTTCTTGAAAAAATGAATTGCAAAATATGCATTTGGAGTAAATGGTGTGTCACAACCCATCAAAGGAAGGTAAAAAGGACTGCTGTTGTTGTGGAAATAGCTCTATTTTCAAATAAATGATTCTTGGAGACCAGATGAAAATGCAGAATGATTCTTTATTTACACATAGATGTGCACAAATGTCTCAGTCCATGGAGTGAGCAGTCAAGAAAACAATTCATTCCCTTTTACACTTTCCTATTACCATTACCTCATCTAATACATCACGTCATCTGACTCTTAATATGCAGAATTCTACCATCTTAGCCAATGGACTACAGCCACCACTAACTTTGTATACATGTCGATTCTTCCATTATTCTAAACATCGGTTCGTTAATAGGGGTGTCCTACGGTTTTTCCCATTCATCTTATCACCACTTCACAATAGGGGTGTCTGGGCCTTCTCACTAGTTTGTCCTCACTTTTTAAGGGGGTGTTCATTACACATCAACTTGATATTAACCTTAGCAACTACCTTAGTGGCTCCTCTGGATGAGGCAAAAGCCTCATGTGCCCAAGCCTTAAGCCACGCTTAGTTAAACTTTTAGTTACTGTCAGTCCTTTTCCTTATGCTTTTAATAATCACTTGTTACAACTTTACTTAAGTATATGCTTGTATTAAATTGTAAAAATTTCATGTATTCAGGTTGTGGAGCATGCACCGGTACAGTGCATTACCGCACCCACCACATGCCAAAACAGCTCGGGATCCTGATTGGCAACCCTCCAAGCAGACACACAGTTCAGTCACACCCTCTGGAAATTACCCTCTATCTGCCGCAGCCAGGTGTTATATGGGCATCCCCTTGGCTTGGTCCAATCACTCGGGTCCTCAACAATGAGGATTCTGCGAGCTGGATCACCCTCGGGGAATTGCACCACATGGCCATAGTGCTGTAACTGATGCTCCCTTACAATGCAGGTAATGTGCCTCATTCGGGACTCCATGAGTAACACAAAGTTAAACCAGCAGTACCCAAGGATTCTCTGAAGAGACACAGTACAGGACTCTGAACAAATCCAAATCGTATTATATGATATCATCTACTGTTGAATTCTGCTGTGTACTTGTAATATTTCTATTGCATTTCCATTATATTGTATGAAGGATTACTTGTGTTCTGTTCTGTGTATTGTATTTACACCCTTTTTTTGACACCCACTGCACGCCCAACCTACCCAGAAAGGGGTCTCTTTTTGAACTGCCTTTCCCAAGGTTTCTTCTTCCATTTTTTTTCCCTACAAGGGTTTTTTTTGGGAGTTTTTCCTTGTCCTCTTAGAGAGTCAAGGCTGGGGGGCTGTCAAAAGGCAGGGCCTGTTAAAGCCCATTGCGGCACTTCTTGTGTGATTTTGGACTATATAAAAATAAATTGTATTATATTGCATTGTATTGGGGGTGGCGCAGTGGTAGCACTGCTGCCTCGCAGTTAGGAGACCCGGGTTCGCTTCCCGGGTCCTCCCTGCGTGGAGTTTGCATGTTCTCCCCGTGTCTGTGTGGGTTTCCTCTGGGCGCTCTGGTTTCCTCCCACAGTCCAAAGACATGCAGGTAAGGTGGACTGGCAATTCTAAATTGGCCCTAGTGTGTGCTTGGTGTGTGGGTGTGTTTGTGTGTATCCTGCGGTGGGTTGGCACCCTGCCCAGGATTGGTTCCTGCCTTGTGCCCTGTGTTGCCTGGGATTGGCTCCAGCAGACCCCCGTGACACTGTGTTCGGATTCAGCGGGTTGGAAAATGGATGGATGGATGGAGTCCAGTCTTCATCTAAGGTCAATGGATAGTGTCCACGTCTTGCCACCATATAGCAAAACAGGAAGCACCAGGACTGTAAAGACTTGGACCTTTGTCCTTTTGCATAAATATCCAGAGTGCCACACACCCCTTTCCAGTGACCTCATGACCCCCCATGCTCTCCCAATCCGTCTACTGACTTCATAGGAAGAGTCACCAGAGACATGAATGTCACTGCCGAGGTAAGTAAACCTCTCGACGAGGTCGACATAGACAGACACGCTGCTGATGGCTGTGCCCAAGAGGTCATTAAAGGCCTTTATCATGGACTGATTAAAAATATTTGATTAAAATTCTATACCGTTAAGAGAAATGATAAAGAAGAGCAGCAGGAAATGGAGATTTTAGTGCTCAAATTACCTGAATCAAAAAAATTTGAATAATAACACCAGCAGAACCGCAGATGAAGCTGCACGGCTTCACCTTCTGACTGCACGTCTAAGCAAATAATTAAAGTAAGCTAACATTACTGTCTAATTGGAAATACAAACATGCCATGCCAGACTATCCACAAAGCACAATGCCTATCTAAACTGTTTTTGCCGTTGTTATGTTATATAGTGATGCAATAATCAAAGTGACAGAAACATATCGCAGCAACAGAATTATTTCTCAGAGTCAAGTACCTGCAGTGGTGTACATCTGTGTGATAGATAGATAGATAGATAGATAGATAGATAGATAGATAGATAGATAGATAGATAGATAGATAGATAGATAGATACTTTATTAATCCCAAGGGGAAATTCACATACTCCAGCAGCAGTATACTGATAAAGAAAATATTAAATTAAAAAGTGATAAAAATGCAGGTATACAGACAATAACTTTGTATAATGTTAATGTTTACCCCCACGGGTGGAATTGAAGAGTCGCATAGTGTGGGGGAGGAACGATCTTCTCAGTCTGTCAGTGGAGCAGTACGGTGACAGCAGTCTGTCGTTGAAGCTGCTCCTCTGTCTGGAGATGATCCTGTTCAGTGGATGCAGTAGATTCTCCATGATTGACAGGAGCCTGCTCAGCGCCCGTCACTCTGCCACAGATGTGAAACTGTCCAGCTCTGTGCCTACAATAAAGCCTGCCTTCCTCACCAGTTTGTCCAGGCGTGAGGCGTCCTTCTTCTTTATGCTGCCTCCCCAGCACACCACCGCGTACAAGAGGACACTCACCACAACCGTCTGATAGAACATCTGCAGCATCTTATTGCAGATGTTGAAGGATGCCAACCTTCTAATGAAGTATAGTTGGCTCTGTCCTTTCTTACACAGAGCATCAGTATTGGGAGCCTAGTCCAATTTATCATCCAGCTGCACCCCCAGGTATTTATAGGTCTGCACCCTCTGCACACAGTCACCTCTGATGATCACGGATTTCACGAGGGGCCTGTTAAACAACGTGTGTGTCTGTCAAAGGTGTGTCTGTCTTTCTCACTTGTAGCCACACTCATTACAATGTAAAAATGACCTTGTGCTGCTGAGCTCATGAATTGATAACAGCTATTTTAGCTTTTCATTTTCTCTCAGCGTCAAGTGCTTTGTTTAGTTTCCTTTGCTCTCTCCCTAAAACCCCAGCTATTTAAAGTGCACAGACTGGAGGAATTACGGGCGGGTTTTTACGAAGAAACCGTGTGGGCGGAGCCCTTTCAGTAGTTTCAAGTGTCTCCAGATGTGTGTCCTCATTTGAGAATCAAATCTGGCCCCGTGAGATTAGAGAGGAAGAGTGAGTCCCAATGAATACATATTTTTATGGATTGAATTGTAATTTAATTGTAATGTTGCTTACAGGGAAGGGATATTATGATTTTGGTGTTCTCTTTAACAAAATTGTAGCAGATGTGATTACACCCTATGATTGGCTGCTACCCAGTTCAGGGCTGATCCTCGCCTTGCATCGAGTGTGTTTCTGATACAGGCCCTGGCCCTCTCTGAACTGTGAGAACTTTATGTAGATGTAGCATTAGATTCACTTTCAAAACAAAGCAAACACAGGGAGGTCAAAGACGACAAGATACTTTACTTCCTACACCAGATGGCTCTGAGACTCCTCAAGTTAGATACCCTGGGGTGATCATATTTTTATTTTTTCATTTGGTCTGCAAGAACTTCCAGCTCTTCAAATGAATATTTCAACAGGGCAAAGTCACTTCTCCCAACAGACAGGTGTGTTAGCTCAGGCTAAAATCACTCAGGACAAGAGCTGTGAAATACAGGGACATGGCCGCAGAGGGAGGAGAGGAAAATAAATGAATAAACAGGCTTTCCAAAAAGCACCGCTTCCACATTAAACATTTATTGGGTTGCTACACTCTGAAAACCCCATGGATAAAAAGCAGCACAAGCCACCCGGTACAACTCCTGACGAAAAGCTCTGTTTAAAGGTCAAGCTTTTTCCTGTTTGCTACTACTTTGTGCTCTGGGCGATGTGGCACAAAGACTTGGAGAGGATCAAGTACAGATGTGGGCTGATATAAAAATACTACAGGTTTGAGCATCCCGACACGGCTGGTGACACTTCCAAACCGCAGGCGGAAATCTTCTCTTCTCATGATATATTAATGGGGCAACAGCCTTTGAGCTCCACTATCCCTTCCTTCCTAAAGGAAATACAGAATTTTCTTTTATTTTGTTAATTTGTTGTTACTGCTGGATTTTCAGACATATGACCTTCCATACAGAAAGCTAGAATTTTAGCAACAAGATTCTGAATTCAGTTATTAAAATCGAAGATTTTGAGAAGCAGTTTTGACAAAGGTTGTTACACTTTTAAATGGCTTATTTGGACCATCTAAAATTTCAAAGAATTTTGAAAGATATGCACTCAGAAAATATAAAATCATTATCTATTCAGAGCAAATTCTGCAGTGATTTTGTTCAGTGCTAATACAAGGATGTAAAAAATTTATTTAATCACTAAAGTGATGGGCCACAGAAACCCCAAAAACTCTACACAGATCTAACAACAAAGATTTATTTATAATTCTACAAGTGGAACTGAGATACCAATGTAATGCCAAGGTGTCTGTCTTTTAACCCAGACCATGAGAGTCTTTATAGGTTTCTCCGGCCAGTTCATATCATTGATAACGTCATTTACACGCATCCAGTTTCAAGCAAAAACAAACAAATTCAATTCTGTTCTTGCTGAATCATCCTTCCCAGCATTATGAAGTACTACGCAATACTCTTTACAAGTGTTGTGCAGTTCCTCATCTGTTGCCTCAAAAGTCAATGCCTGCATAATCTAAACGGCAATCATTTCATACAGAAATAATCCAGAAATGTTTAATAATTTTAAGATGATACTTTTCAACACTTCCATGCTATGAATAACAATAGTCTGTAGTGCCACTGAATGAACTTGATGGGTTCTCTCTAGGCAGGTTCTCATGTCTAGACAGTCCAGAAGAATGCAGAGATGCTGCCTGAATAAACGTGTGTGGATACCAGTGACAGAATTACTGTGACCCTGAATGGCAAAATGTAGAAAAACAAATCGGGTGTAGCAAAATGACAAACATAAGAGAACAGACTGAGTGAAGCCCTGTGTAAAAATTTGGAGTGGTCTCCTCTAGACTTTCTCATATACTCAGATATGGAGATGGATATTTGAGGAGTAAACTGCAAGACAATGGTTACATTTCGATATTATGTACATTAAAGAACCATCAACAACAAATAAAATCAAACTAATAATATATTGCACAATTATTATAAAAGTAGAGTTGAATAAATCGGACTCTGCAGCTGCATGAATAAAAGGTAAAGTACCACTTTTGGTTAGCGAAAATAGCTCAAAAGTTGATAGAAATCTACGTTTTTTACCTAATACTTGGATGCAAAATTTGGTTGACCTAAGTGAAAGCGTACTGAAGTTATCATGTTTCCATACACACATACAGACAGATACACAGACATAATTCCAAAAATGGTATTTTCGGACTCAGGGAGGTCTAAAATGTCGAGACTTCATCAAAATCTCTAAATTGAATTTTTGGACGATTACAATACTTTCCCTATGAGTAAGTAAATCAGACTCAGGAAGGTCTAAAACGTTGAGATTCATCAAAATCTCGAGGTTGAATTATTGGAGGATTACAATACTTTCCCTATACTTTGTATCTGAGAAAGTAATAAAATGAAAAAAAGCAAGTTAGCAAAATGCAGAGCAAAAATGATAACCGTTCAGGTCATTATAAATCAAAGTCTTCATATAAGGAGACACAGCTGGTGTTTTGCATCTGAGGGTTCAACTCACGTTTCACAAATAAACGCCAACATCCAGGGTCAAACTTCTTCATATCCCATTCAAAGCAGAAAAGAATAAAACTTCCGGTCCAATGGCAAAGGAGGCAAAAGAGAAGAAGATATTACCGACAGCGCCCTCTCCCACATCGGAAGTGGTATTGCCCTTATTACTGGAGCTTTGTAGTTGCCACCTACTTGCGTATGTCTAATTCAGGAAAAAGAAAAGCCAAATAAAAAAGACAAAAATAAATTGAAAAAGGATAAACAAATTGAGCACACACAAAAAGGAAAATACAAAAGCAAATGGAAAAATACAGAAATAAATTTGGAAGCAGAAAAAAAACAGAACAATGCAAAAAAAATCAAATGCAGAATGAAAAAAGTAAATAAATCAAAAAAGAAAGAACAAAGCTGGCACGGTACGTACCAGTTAATCACAAATAAAAACATAAATCAAAAACACAAAAGCACTCTGTAAATGGAAAAACAGTCTGTGTACTTTTTGGTATTTGAAATTTTATTTTAGAAGCAAAAATGAAAAAACAAAAATGAAAGGAATTTTCAGATTTTGATTTTTGATCAAACAATGATGAGGGAAAATAAGGTATTTTTTAATTCAGTGGTAACAAATAGCAGTCATAAACTTAAAATTACACATAATTTTCTGGATTTGTTTGTGATTCAGATAATGAAAGTGTAATAACTCAAAAACAATAAAACAGACACATTTTCGTTGCCTGAAACCGGAGGTACTTCTTCTTCTGCGCGATTTTTGACGACACGTACGAACAGTCCTCCTCACAACACATCGATCGACGGCCTTGAAATTACACTGACATCAGCAGATGATGGGCCACTACATTGTTTTTCGGAACAGTAAAAGAGTGACACTCTGGGACGAGGACATGACTGCATTAAAACAGAGTCGCACCTTTCAGATAAAAATACAAGCTTTGCAAACTTTGCTTCGTTGATGTAGCAGTTCTTTTATGAACGTTATTGTTGTTACTTACTGTGAACCAGCTAACATTTGGTGATTTCATTTACTAACACTAAGTCTGGCAATTTTCATAGTGCTAGCATTTTGAATGGTTGCTCATTGACTTTTACCGGCTACTATAGCTAGTAAACGTTTCGAGTATTAACAGTGCACACAAGTGTAACACGTTAGGAGAGCAACGTGATTTACAGAAAGTTTTCTTAACATGTGTCACACTTGTCAATGAGTGACCATTCACACATTTACACACATTCAAAATACTAGCACTATAAAAATTGCCAGACTTAGTGTTAGTAAATGAAATCACCAAACGTTAGCTGTTTCACAGTAAGTAACAACAATAACGTTCATAAAAGAACTGCTACATCAATGAAGCAAAGTTTGTATTTTTACCTGAAAGATGCGACTCAGTTTTTCTGCAGTCATGTCCTCGTCCCAGAGTGTCACTCTTTTACTGTTCCGAAAAACAACGTAACGGTCAATCCATTCTCTGCTGATGCCATGCAGTGTAATTTCAAGGCCGTCGGTCGATGTGTTGTGAGGAGGACTGTTCGCACGTGTTGTCAAAAATCACGCAGAAGAAGTACCTCCGGTTTCAGACAACGAAAATGTGTCTGTTTTATTGTTTTTGAGTTATTACACTTTCATTATCTGAATCACAAATAAATTCAGAAAATTATGTGTAATTTTAAGTTTATGACTGCTATTTGTTACCACTGAATTAAAAAATACCTTATTTTCCCTTATTTTATTCCTTAATCAAAAATCAAAATCTGAAAATTCCTTTCATTTTTTGTATTTTCGTTTTTGCATCTAAAATGAAATTTTAAATACCAAAAAGTACACAGACCAAAAACAAACTGAAAAGCCAATACACAACTTAAAAAAGCAAAAACAAATGAAAACAAAAAATCCAAAATGGCAAAAAATGAAACTCACATAAATAAACTTAAAAATAAATCATAAATGCAAAAACAAATTAAGAAATACAAAAGCAAACTAAAAATAAAATTATAAAAAATAAAATGCACAAGTGAATAATCAATTTAAAGCAAATAGAAAAACACAAAAAGCAATTAAAAATTGATACACAAATTCAAAAAGCAGAAACAAATGAAAAAGAAAAATCTAAAATGGCAAAAAATGAAACACATCTAAATAAATTTAAAAATAAGTCATAAATGCAAAAACAAATTAAGAAATACAAAAGCAAACTGAAGATGAAAAAAATGATCAAAACACAATGCATAAGCAAATTTAAAACAAATAGAACAACACAAACACCAATTGAAATGTGCAAAACAAACCAAACACCTCAAAACCGAATCAGAAACAGCAAATCCATAAAGAGTAGCACACAAGCAACGTGTTTTCAGTTTGTTTTAATTTTTTTTGTATTTCAGTTTGTTTTTCTGCATTCTGGCCCAACTTGCACACTGGTGCTATTCATTCAAAGCTAACTGAATTGAGTTGTGTTAAAAGACTCTCAATATGTGATCAATGCATTATTTCTCAGGTAGAAAAAAAAACAAAAAAAAAATAAAATAAATAGGCTGCAGTGTAAGCAGCATTATGTTCAAGCATAAGATAACTAGACTTCTAAAAGGCCTTCCCTTAGCTAATATGAAGCTTCATCCATCAAGGCAGGTGGCACTTTAAAAGCCGTGGAGATTATTTTCCAGCTTATCTCCAAAACACAGCCCAACAGATCACAGAACAGGCCAAGTGAGGTTCGCTCCGAGCCACGACGACGGACACTCGCTTTACAGGAGCATTTGTTGTTTAGACCACTGGCCCCTCACACTCTTCTCGCTCTCTTTCTACAGAGTTCAGAGTGGGACCATCCTTGAATGTGATCTTTGCCACACAATAAATCTTTGCAAAAATTAAGTAAACGCTAAACTTAAAACGATAAGCTCTTCTGAAGTATAAAAGTAAAATTATGAATACTATATTTTGCTTACTTGGCAAAAAAAACGTGCTGGTGTTAACTCCCTTGTTTATTTAATGCTACACATTTATATAGTAAATAAACACCCAAGAGATCCAATCTCCCATTCACAGAAAGAGCCTGTCAGCGGCTGCCTATGAATATGTAACAGCAAACAATTAAAATCCCCTCATTATGTAGCATCAGGATGTGTTTTCTGTGCCTGCGTGTTCTGTGATTGCTTGAAAGAAATCCCAGTGAAACAAAGGTGTGTACCAAATCATCTGATTTCAGCTTTCCGACTATACCTTGAGTGTTTCTTTGAAAGATATATGTGAGTATTAATTATTGTTTGCTCCCATACATTGATAGTTTAGGGTGGCACAGGTGCCAGTACCTCACTGATCCTGCACCCAATCACTGCTTGTTCTCCACCTATTTGTGTGTCTTTTTCCTCGAGGTGCTTTGCCTTTTATCTGACGTCTAAGAGACATGGCATCTTTATATAGGCTCAGGGAAAGTATGTGAATGTACCCTGCGACAGACATACCTCATCCAGGCTTGATTCCACCCTTGTGCCCTTTCAGACCTCATGCCACGATTGCACTCCCTCAGTTTTGGTTTTGTAATGCTTTTCCTAAATTGGCTTGTTACCTAAAAATGGACCTTGTCAGGGTTCAGTTAACTACTTTAGCCACTAACTCACACTTATCTGTCCAATTAGTATGGACTCTGACTCCTTTCTATAAATCCTACAAGCAAGAATTAAAACACTAGCTTTTGTAGTTTTGGAATGGACTTTTGTGCTGCTGTATGAGTTAAAGGTGAAGTATATTACTGCCAATTTTAATGCTATTTTGAGTCTGAATTTTTTAGGGAATGAATTGAAATTCATAATTAGAGTAGATGTGAATAATTAATGTACAGTTTGATGCATTTACCTTGCATTAACAAGAAACAATTACAAATATGTTTAGAAATGTTGTCTATGAGTCTGTTAAGGAGTGTGAAAGTTGGAGGAAGTCGATCGCACAATCATATTACTTTCTGTTTGAGCAAAGATTAACAGAAAAATGAAATACCCGTTAACCGAGTATAGAATCTGACTGATTTTATAATATCGAATTTTAGTAGGGAGTATTTGTTCTTACTTCCCTGTTTATGGGATTGTGAATGTAAAGTTTCACTTGTGTAGATGTAACAGCTGTGTTTCAATTGAAATCAAGTCGGCAGCCATAACCCCTGTGCCTCAGAACAAGTCATCCACCTGAAGCTTAAACCTGTTCGGGCCTTGCCTTTACTTGGATGGGAGATCTTCTTGGAAAAGCTTGGGTTACTGCTGGAATAGGTACTGGTGATGCCAGAGAGGGTGCTTACCCTGGGGTCTGTGATGGATCCCAATGCCACAGAGCAGCAACAGGGACACTGTGAGGGAACAATGGTGCTGTATTTTGGATGAGACAAAAAACCAAAGTCCTAACACTATGTGGTCATTAAAGATCCCTGGGCATCTTAAAAAAGAGTAGGGTTTATTCCAACGTCCTGGCTAAATTGCCCATCATGACCTCGTCCATTATGGCCCTTAATAATCCCCAGTCACTAACTGGCTAACTATCTCTCTCACCTCTTCACCACCTACTAGGTTATGTGTGGCGAGTGTACTGGTGAAGTAATGGCTACCGTTGCATCATCAAAGTGGGTGCTGTACATTGATAGTGGCTGAAATGGCTCCGATCTGTCTTTATAAAGTGAATTTGTGCAGCAACAAAAAGCTTTATAAATATAATGAATGGTGATTATTATTATTAAAAAATCACAACCTCCTCAGAATTTCTCACATCTTTCTATAGATTTTCCCCTATACTGCCTCTGTACCAAATGTTACCAGGATGTGTCCTTTTAAAGGTCTGTCAAGTTTTTATTACTTTGCCAAAATCTCAGCCCAAAAACAAAACAAAAGATCTCAAGAACAAAAGACGTAGGAACAGCCAATAACAAGCACTGAGTAAAATGATTGACATGAGTTGAATTTGCAGTGAAACTCTTCCTTTCATTTCGCAAAATTATTTGCAGGATAAATCGTACTTCACTTCCAGTGAAAATTGTGCCATTAGCACAAGAAGAAAGGCGTTTAGTTCCTGCCAGGAAGCGATTTCATGCATTAATTCTGTATGCATCTTCCTGTTATTTAGCATTTAAATAAAGGTTTATCTATATATATAATTCACTAAGTCCATGGCAAGCAAGACGCATGCAAGACCGAGCCCTGCCCACCAACAATTCACTAAGCAGCCGACCATGGCACACGCAATACAGAGCCGACAATTTGTGCAAGAGTGCGATTTGCCAAGAATGTTTTCAATAATCAAGAACGAAAGTCGGAGGTTCGAAGAAGATCACAAACCGTCGTAGTTCCGACCATAAACGATGCCGACTGGCAATCCGGCGACGTTATTCCCATGTCCCGCCAGGCAGCCATTATACCTACTGGTATGCCTCCGCATAAAGTCAAACTTAAAATTAGTTCAGTCGTCATGCTTCTCAGAAACCTCATGCCAGCAAGAAGTCTCTGTAAAGGCACTAGACTGACTGTTCTCAGCATTCACCGCAATGTACTGGGGTGTAAAACAATCGCAGCTCCTACCTCACAAACTGTCCATATTCCCCGGATATCCCTGACCCCATCAGATTCAAATTTGCCTTTTACTTTTACACGCAGACAATTTCCTGTTAGGTTGGCCTTTGTAATGACAATTAATACGGCACAGGGACAAACTTTCAAAAAGATATGCCTGTATCTGCCAAAACCAGTTTTCAGTCACGGACAATTGTATGTTGCTCTCTCCAGAGTTCCATCTTTTCCTTCACTTACAGCACACAGGCGCGCGCGTAAGAGAAAGAGACACACACAGGCGCGCAAGAGAGACACAGACACACACACAGGCGCGCGAGAGAGAGAGAGAATCCTTGACCCCATCAGATTCAAATTTGCCTTTTACGTTTACACGCAGACAATTTCCTGTTAGATTGGCCTTTGCAATGACAATTAATAAGGCACAGGGACAAACTTTCAAAAAGATATGCCTGTATCTGCCAAAAACAGTTTTCAGTCACGGACAATTGTATGTTGCTCTCTCCAGAGTTCCATCTTTTCATTCAATTACAGTCGTATCCTCAAACCCACCCCATTTAATAATAATAATAATAATAATAATACATTTTATTTATATAGCGCCTTTCCCATGCTCAAGGCACTTACAGAATATAATAAAGAACGGCAGCGTATACAGTATATAGCATTGTACACACCAGATAAATAAATAAAGAAGATTATGACAGTGAATTCTAAAAAAAAAAAAGAAACAGACAACATAACTGATGGTCTCGCACACACACACACACTCTTCTCTTCTCTTGACAGAGAAGTAAACTGAGAGAAGGGTAATAAAGTCAAATAGAGCTAAAAGCCTTCCTGAACAGATGAGTTTTGAGTTGTTTTTGAAAAGAATTCATGGAGTCAGCTGACCTGATTAATTTCGGTAGGTCATTCCAGATTCTGGGCGCTATACAGCTGAAGGCCCTGTCACCCATGGAGTGTAGATTAGTGTGGGGCACAACAAGATTGCCAGAATCAGAGGACCTTAGTGGGCGGGCAGGCACATAGTGATGGAGAAGGTCACTGATGTAGTTTGGCGTGAGGTTATTTAAAGCTTTGTAAGTTATTAGTAGGATTTTATATTCGATTCTGTAAGACACAGGGAGCCAGTGGAGACGGAGCAGGATGGTGTGATGTGCTCGCTGCTGCTGGTTCGTGTAAGGACTCTTGCAGCTGAGTTTTGAATAAGCTGGAGCTGTGATATAAGATTAGAAGGGGCACCTGCCAGTAGGGAATTACAATAATCGATGCGGGATGTGATAAAAGCAGGGACAAGTTTCTCAGCGTTAGAAAAGGAGAGGAAGGAGCGAACACGGGATATGTTACGGAGGTGAAAGTAAGAAAGTTTCTTAATGTGATTTATGTGGGTGGAATAAGAGAGGAAGGAATCAAAAATGACACCACGATTTTTTACAGTAGAGGCAGGTCTGATGAGATCACCGCCAAGATAGACTGGGAAGGAGCTCATTTTATTAAGTTGCATTTTAGTCCCAATTTGCAGGAGTTCAGATTTATTGCAATTTAACTTTAAAGAGTTCTGCTCCATCCAGGTTTTAATTTCACTAAGGCAGGTTGTGAGCTGAGAAAGCTCTGATGAAGTTCTACTTTTAACATTCAAATAGAGTTGAGTGTCATCTGCATAAAAATGATAACCCAGTCCATAGCTACGGATAATATGGCCAAGGGGAAGCATGTAAATACAGAAAAGCAGAGGACCGAGGACAGAGCCTTGAGGGACTCCTTGTGTGACTGGCGCTGAGCTGGATCTGCTCTTGCCAAGACTAACATTTGGAGAACTGTGTCTTTCAGGAAGTGTTCACCCATCAATACATAATTATGCGGCGTATGCTACGCCGCGGGTTGGCTAGTAGTTTATAAAAAGGAAAGAAAATCAACAGTGGTGTGTGTATTCTCAGCTAGGATAAGGCAGTTGCTAGGAAACAGCAGGGGGAGGGGCTGTCTATGGTGACTGTGCACAATGGTGTGTTTTAGTGTACCTTTGTACTGAAAACATTTTACTCTGTTGGCCTAACTGTCTTTCTCATGGGTGGGGGTTGATTTGATGAGATTTTTGTCAAATCTGTCTTGCTTCTATGGAATATTAATTGCTTTTAATAAATTCAATAAAATTATTTAAAAAAAGAAAAAGAAAATGAGCAGCATGTCACATTTCCAAAAAACCCGCTGAACTGCTTTGTGGCAATGGGAACAAGAGGCATAAAAAAATTAGATTTTACTGGTACATTATGGTCTACATGCTTTACATGGCTGGAAAAAAGACATAGGTATACAAGGAAGTGTGAACGAGGCCTTAGAAAGTCGTATTCTTTGTTTTCCACTCAGAAAAACCCTTTAAAACTCTTCAGTGAGTCTTGTGTTTTTGCAATCACAAAATTGCCTTCAAAACAAATTTTACCGTCAGGTTCACTTGACTAAATGCAAATCAAAACTTGCCTGTTTCACTCATCACTACCCATAGCCAGATTTATTCAAATTCTGCTTTATTTTTCCATGTAAGACTGCTTCATAAGCATCTCGGCTCTTTACTACTCATCCTTCTCTAACTGTTTGTCTTACTGGGGTTTGTGGTGGCATCATGTTGAGTTGGACAGACAAGTCTCCATGAAGAATCTCCTGATATTTCTCTTGTATAGACTCTCATGGAGTAGCCAAGAAGATGGATTTGATATTTCTGGATGTTCTGTAGTACTAGGGTGCTGTACCGTGTTAGCCATTATGAATGTAGAGAAAAGCCAAGCAAAATGACACCTTTTATTGGCTAACTAGAAAGATTACAATATGCAAGCTTTCGAGGCAACTCAGGCCCCTTCTTCAGGCAAGAGATTTTCTGGAAACACATCAAGATTGTTGTTCAAGGACAGTATTTTACCCTTAACCGACTAGTTTTAAAATCAGCCTGTTACATCATAAAGAAGAGTGTTTATTCATGAAGGATGACAATTTCACATCCTTTAGGATTGGTTTAAAAAATACGCTTCACTTAGGAATTTAAATAATGACATAGTTTTTCCTTCAGGCTTGGATAGATGTTGCATGTACAGTGCATCCAGAAATGTGATTTCTCAGTTTTTTTATTTTTAATAAATTTACAAAAAACTCAAGTAAACTTTTTTCACGCTGTCATTATGGGGTGTTGTGTGTAGAATTCTGGGGAAAAAAATGAATGTAATCCATTTTGGAATAAGGCTGTAACATAACAAAATGTGGAAAAAGTGATGCGCTGTGAATACTTTCTGGATGCACTGTATTTTGGTGAATGACAAAGGAAGGGTACTTTTTTTTTTTTTTGAAGAGTGAATTTTGTGTGCCTTTTTGTGCCGTCCCTGCTTTATGATGTCAGACTCTGTTTGTAAAACTGATTGGTTAAGAGTAAATAAATGCCCTGGAACATCAATTTTAATGTGGCTGCGGGGACAGCAGAAACTCAGTGATACCAGATACCATCTGCAAAGTTGGGTAGAAAACCTCCAAATCAAATGCAAGTCCAAACCAGATGACCCAGTGATGGGAAAGAGGCAGGGCCCCAGCTCATTCCAGCCCAAAAATCGACAGTGAAGGAAATGCTGAGATTGAGCTTCAGGACATTCCTGACAAGCAGGACAATCTCATCCACAAACAACAGTGACCCTAGACTGAATACTCTCAAATCTCAGCTGTACCTTGTTGTCCTGTCTAACAGAATTGTGCGATGTGGGGCAGGCAAGAGGTACCCTATTCAGAGCTTAACTGAACTTCATGTAACGGCAACTATGAGAACACAACTCATGATGCATGAATAGCGGAACTGCAAGTACAATAAACTTCATTAGCAAAATATGAATATCTATTGATGGATGGGTGGATAGATGAATATAGACTTTGAAATGAACAGTTATTTCCAAATTATTGTGGCCGCTGTTATTTCAGTTGCAAAAATATATTCAGCTCCTGGATATTGTTTCTTACTGATCCAGGCTATAGCCCTGTAACCCTATGGGGAGTACCATCAAAGTTCATCCATCCCTTGTTTGATATGCTTATAAACCACTAAAGGTAGTTCACTTTTGGCCAGGTAAGGAATTTATTATTATGTTTTCTAATGAAATCCCTGCTTCTATTACATTTTTCATTTTATAGACATGCATGAGTGAGCTCTACAATGGACTGGTGTTCCATTCAGTAGTGTTGTTTTCTGCTATGCATGATTTGTATTAAGTGGCTTTAAAAATGAGTTGATGTATTTATCCATCCATCCATTATCTAACCTGCTATATCCTATCTACAGGGTCACGGGGGTGTGCTGGAGCCAATCCCAGCCAACACAGAGCGCAAGGCAGAAAACAAACCCCGGGCAGGGTGCCAGCCCACCACAGGGCACACACACACACACACACACACACACAAAGCACACACTAGGGACAATTTAGAATTGCCAATGCACCTAACCTGCATGTCTTTGGACTGTTGGAGGAAACTGGACCACCTGGAGGAAACCCACGCAGACACGGGGAGAACATGCAAAATCCACACAGGGAGGACCCAGGAAGCAAACCCAGGTCTCCTAACTGCGAGGCAGCAGCGCTACCCACTGAGCCACCGTGCCACCCATTGATGTATTTATTATTGCAAATATCCTTTCATACATCTTTGGGATATGTGAGGAAACCCTAGGCCTTGGGTGTTCAGCCCAAAGAAGATAGAAGCCTAGCTATAATGTGACGTGAAAATTAAAAACAAAATCAGTTCATGACACTTGAAAAATACAGATGTGCTAGCTTTAAAAAATATAACTTTGGTATTGAAGGTGAAGGACTTTTCTTTCCCCTTTGAAAAAAGTCACATATATATATAACTCAATAATTCACAACTGATTTTTTGAGACTGATGTGGCACTGACACAAACATTTGGAAACAAGGTGGTAATTTCAGGGAGCTTATGAATCATTTTTGGCAGTCAGTTGTATATCACATACAAATTGCTTGGTTTGAAGGTGACGGGCTGAAGAAAAATATGGGTGAGGAAATGCCCGGCCAAAACCTGTCCTCATGGCCACCATGAGAACATTCAGACTACATTCTTCTTCCTCTTCATCTTTTCCCTGTTCTGTGTGGTGTCGATGTGCTTGATCATCCTTGTCCAAACAGCTTGGTCCTGCATCTCCTCACCAGTCAAGCCCTTTTCCTTCAAGTTTTCTTTTACTTTATTTTCTGTATTAAATTGTGTAGTGTTGCCCAATGCATGCCACATCATAACAAATGTTTAATTATTTTTCTATCTACAGTATATATTTTTCCTTCTTCTTCTTCTTCTTCCTCTTCGTCTTTTCCTACCGGTCGATGTGCCTGATCAGTTTTTTCCATACAGCTCGGTCCTGCACCTCTTCCCCAGTCACACCCTTTTCCTTCAGATCTTCTTTTACTTCATCCATTCACCTCCACTTTGGCCTCCCTCATTTTCACGTTCCCCATACCTCCATTCCCATCACTCTTTTACTAACATATTCATTGTCTCTCCTCATCATATGTCCATACCACTTCAATCTACAGTACTTTCCTGTACTTCCTTAGATATCTCTAGAACTTTGGTTGAACCTCTTATTGTCTCACATCTGTTCTTTTTTGTAACTCCACACATCCATCTCAACATTCTCATTTCTGCAACATCCAACTTCTTCTCCTGCACTCCCTTTACTGCCCACGTCTCAGCTCCATACATCATGGCTGGTCTTTCCACTGTCTTAAAATCTTACCGTTAACCTTCTCCTTAACTCTTGGATCACACAATACTCCTGATATCTTCTACCAAATGTTCTGTCCACACTGCACTCTGTTAGTTATCTCTCCATCTAGGTTTTCCATCTTGGGCTACCGCTGATCCTTGATATTTAAATTCATCCCTGCAGGCTAACTTCTGATTAAACTTCAAATATTCTGTCATCTTCCTATTTATCATCAGTCTGCTGTGCTCCAAAGCCCTTCTCCATTTCTCTTTCTGGTGCTACATAATACAAGAACTAAAAAGATTGTGCACGAAAATGCATGAAGGGGACTGGTGAGATGACTTCATGGAAGTGGTGTTAATACCAATACCAAAAACAACACAATGTCAGCAAAAAATCATGCACCAGGGGCACTGGTCTTTTACTCCTTGACTCAACACATCCATAACCTGATCAAACTATATATCGAAAGGTAACTGAAATGACCTGTGGGTTTCACTGCCTCAGATCCCTGGAGTGGTGAAAACACATCTCTAATCGCAGAGCAACCCTGCCACCTTCTTTATAAGTATATCAAGAAGCTACTTAAATAATTAAACAGGTTTACTCCAATTGTGTCTACCAATAGTAAACTATGAGATTGTTCTTCAACATAATGTACTGTACATTTCAAGATATGGAACCCTCCCCTTTCGGTTCTCTTTCATTTCATTTATGAAAACAGTAAAGAAAGGAGACCCCTCTGAGGAGCTGTGGTCATTTCCAGCCAGTGCTAAATGAGCCTCGTGCCCAGGGAGCCCTACTCCACACACCACACTTTCATCTAATATTATTTCTGCCTGACTACAGAGGTCACCTGGGGGCACGTCCGGCGGGTTCTCTGTTTATGTTTCGCCGCCTCACAGTTTAAAACACCACTGCACTTGGGAGCCTCACAGGATATTAAAGGCGTGGGAGTCGGGGGGATTGTGGCGCAAGTGCTTACTTTCATCAGGCTCCATTCGCTGCCTTTGAAAAGGCTCTCCCGGCCGCCTGTAATCACATAAAATAGCCCCGCAGCCCTGAAGCAGATACTCTGATTTGTTCACACCGATTTGAATAACAAAGGCCACATCAGCTGTGGTTTGATGACGTTGAGGTAGAGTACATCTGAAATTATTTTCCAAGGTTTTCATTTAAAAATGTGTGGTTTAACAAAAAAAGTCAAAAGATCCTTTACTGTCCCCAGATTAGTTTTTTTAATTAATTGTCATGAATGGGGTGACGATTCTGTAATGATTTAACATTTAAAGAAGAAAGCACCCAGTGACCACTGTAAAAACCTGTAGATGAAGATAGTGGTGGAGGCACTTCTTTGCTATAGGAGTTATGCAATTATCCATTCTTATTGACATTACTTAATACAGCAGAGTGGCTGAAAACTACCCTGGCATCATGCAGCATAGGACAAGAAACAACCCTGATGGGAATGCCAATACCTGGCTGGTCAACACTCAATGACATCAATAAACCTAACACTAGTAGTCTTGCTTCTTTCTTACAAAGATGGGTACACCATGACTTGACACTGCACCCATGAACACTTTATGAGCTCCCCGTGGTGTTCTTGCATGTCACATTGAAGCAAACCTTGTCTATTGTCCTACATAAGAAGACCAAGATCATCCCACTGCTACTAGCAACGGGCAACTGTCAGGTACATGGGGACTACCTAACACTTGGTGGGTACATGGAATGAATATTGCACCTTCACTGATCCATTCTCCATTTTCTGTTCTTAGAGTGAAGGAAAACATCCATGAAAACAATTGCAGACATCACAACCATTTTCCTTCCAACCTCTCCCCATTTGACACCAGACAAAAACGATATAATTTTATGTTACTTACCTCATGTAGTTTGTAATGATAGCCAAAAAAAAAAATTTAATTATATGTTATTGTCAGAGGGGGACATTTTTATGTGCACTGGGTGGTTCCATTAGGCACCCATTGTTGGGACTGGGGGGTGAGAAGTTAAAAGGCTGTCTGCAGGATGTAAGTATTTGCTGTATTGCAAAGGAGTCACCACTTTGAAGTTTATGGCCTTGGAGGATGTCTGTATTTACCTGACTTGGAAATATTGGTTTCTAATCAGCATATCTGTACTTATTCATGATTGGTAACAATTCCTTTTTTTAACTTGTGTTTTCATTAATTGTTAAACCCAGGAAATGCAGATGTACCATTGTATAATCTGATTGTCCAGAACTGATAATGGCAGGGACTGAAGTAGATAAAAACTCCTGGCAGCAGAAGGCAAAGAGGACAGTCCACAGAAAACGCTGCCAAGACATTCGGACAGAGCACAGGGGTTCGTAGGCAGACGAGGGTACCTGGCTGGCATGACGTGAGGCACAAGGACAGCAACATTTACTTCCAGGGAGGAAGAGACAGCTCCACAAGGAGACGCCAGTTGTGGGTCCAGCGAAAGAGGGAAGCCGCATGAGAGGACCAAGCAAAGCTGACAGATGAGAAATGAGGCGTGCCTAGGTCCCAGCAACACAAGGAGCCCAGAGTGGAAGAAAAAGGAACAACGAAGAGACGCTGACAGGGATTCAACAATTTGACACAACTTCTGTAGGGGAACGAGTGTCCGGGGAACAGAGTGCATCCATGGACAGCTGAACAATTAAGTGTTGGGGGACTCTGCACCACTAAAGGTTGTATCCTCCAATTCTTGTTTTTAACGGACTTTTAGAGGGTGGACTGTGTATTTTCCTTTTAAAAAAAAAAGGAAATTGATTCCTGATATGTTTAGTTTTTGTTATGTTCGTTTATCTTTTTAATGTACCTTATATTGTCTTGTGTAATAGAACTTACTGTTGCTTTTTTCTAAAATTACTGTTGTGTCTTTCATTGTGTGTTTACTCACCACCCAGTTTAAAGAAACCTGTGTGATATTATTGGTAAATTTCAGGAGTTCCCAGTCTCTTAATAAAACTGGGTGGCGTAGTCGGATATTTTAATGGTGTCTAAGTTAGATTACCTATAAGTGTGACCAGACACCTGTTACATTATCAAGGGTAATGCAGATAACAAACTTTTTAAAGAATAGGTGTCTATGGAGACCAATATTGGACAACAGCAAACCATGTAAAACATTTCAATGAAAAAAATCTCACTTTACTCTTGTCTTACATAAAATTCACACATCAGGTCATCCCGTTTTTCCCACAGCAGGCAAAATGTATGTATTTTTGTTAAAATTAAGTTGATTAAACATTCTAGATTTTCAGAGCAGTGAATGTAGAAGAAATGTACGCAAACAGAAACAGGCTTTTGAATTGAAGTGAGGATTCTTGGCCACAGATTGAGGGAGACAGACTGGCGTCCTGTTCAAAAGCTTGATACTGTGTGAATGAGTTTCTCTCTTATGAGCATTTAATTTTTATTTCTTTGTTTGTTTAGCCTTTTCTTTTATTTCAGCTTTGTGGGACTTGTTTTGATTGCTCTTTAGGAGCTAGTCAGTTTAGGCTGACTCTTACTCTGACCATTTAAGGCAGGGGTAGGCAACGTCGGTCCTGGAGTGCCACAGTATGTGCAGGTTTTTGTTCCAACCCAGTTCCTTAATGAGAACTCAATTATTGCTGATGAAGCACATATTGCTTAAGTGACATTTTAATGCTTCATTTTAGTGGTCTCGCTTGTTAAGGTTCTCCAACCTTAATTGCTTATTTCAATCTTAAACTGCTGCATTCAGTGTTTTAATTGCTCCTTATTAGCAATAAGATGTAAAACAGGGGTAGGCAATGTCGGTCCTGGTGAGCCGCAGTGGCTACAGGTTTTCATTCAACCCAATTGCTTAATTAGAAACCAATCATTGCCAATCTCAGACCTTATTTAATTTTATGGCTTGTTAGTCTGTGCAATGTAAGGCTTTTATATCGTAGATTTTTTTCCTTTCCAAGGATATCATCCAAATGATTTGAAGCCTAAAACAGATCATTTTCAGTCTGTCACATTTTTCTATTAAGTGTTTTATTAAATCAAACCGTGCATGATGAACACACACAGATGTAATTGGAAAAAAGCTAGCTGGAGAACTGCTGGCTGCTTTGTCTTTTACATCTTATTGCTAGTAAGGAGCAATTAAAACACTGAATGCAGCAGTTTAAGATTGAAATAAGCAATTAAGGTTGGAGAACCTTAACAAGCGAGACCACTAAAATGAAGCATTAAAATGTCACTTAAGCAATATGTGCTTCATCAGCAATAATTGAGTTCTCGTTAAGGAACTGGGTTGGAACAAAAACCTGCACATACTGTGGCACTCCAGGACCGACTTTGCCTACCCCTGATTTAAGGTATCTCAAGTTATGTGAGGCCATATAACTTGACTGTCATGCATTTGTTTTATTTAGCTCCTTTTTATAAGGCTAGTGTGGCGGATTGTTAAAAACAACATGCTGTTTGCTTTCTTTAATATCCCTGATTCTGGTCTCACTTGATTATTCAGCTGCATTTTTTGTGCCTTCTGAATACATTTTTGTTTTCCACACTAGATAATTCATACCTATTAAAAATGCCTTCATTCTTTCTAACAAGTCATATACAGATTTGTGTTTGTGTGTTCAGAAATATTTTTTGAACATAGGGAATATTGGGTGATGGAAAGCACTCTTAAGGAACAGGCAAATTCACTTTCAGTGTGTTCTGTTTGAAAGACGGTTAATGGATTTTTTTTTTATCAGACTAAGAGGAAGTCATAAACCAAAGATGCGTAAGGATCGAAAATCAGGAAACAAACTGACCATTTGTCAGAACAAGGGTGCACCAAGAATCGAGAGTTCAGAAAAATAGGTTTTACACCAGAAAACCATTAAAGAAACAATTGCAAGTATTTTAACAAAGTTTATCCTATCTCCGATACTGTACAACATTAAGGATATGCTGATATCAATATGATCGCATAAATGACATCCCATGTAATGCGACTCTAGAGAATTCTGGGACGCACCACTATGGCAACGATTAATTCTATTGTCAGAGTAGGGCGACATATACAAGAAAAATTAAATGCCATTGAGGGATAATGGTAAAAATGAATAACTTTCTTGGGTAAACTTAGATCACAAAATAAACAGGCTTGTGTGTGTGTGTGCAAGAGCTAAAAACGATAAGCCCTCAGGCAGAAGTACAATGCACATAATGAAGCTACGAGGAATAAGGAACATGGGTGTCTTGGATCTGGCAAACAAAAGGGAAGCTTGTCGGTCTGATGTTGAATGTTTTATATACCATGAAAGAATGGAAAAAGAGTAAAAAGGATAGAGATTGTGGCTACACTTTCGGTAATTTGTAGGGCCATTGCAATGGGCAACAGCATTGTCAAGCAGCACATACAGGGAAAGGGGTGAGCTCGCAATACTATAGAAATGTGAAACTGGGCTGAAAAATCATCACAGAGTTTTCTAATTTGATATACCTTGCGATTTTTAGTTGCTTAATTTTGAAAACCTCCGGCAAAGTGATCAGCAACTGTAGTTGTCCAGTTTTACATCCCCTCTGACTATGAGAATTCTAATGTGATGTTGTCTTTAGGCACAGTGACGATTTTAAACTGGTCCTGTAGGCATGTGTGTGAATAGGCCCTGTGATGTGCCTGATGATTGCAAAATACGTGGACATGCATATGAGTCTGAACTAGAATAAGTGGGATTGAGAATGTTATTATGTGTAATCATTTTACTCATTGCATAGCACCATCTGTTTTATGTTGTCACACACATGCAATTAGGGGACAACTTCAAGGGCTTAGCTGAGTGTAATTGAACTCTGTACCAGAGGTTGGTGTTGTCACTTAATACCTCTTCTCTTCCTCCCTCCACAGATAGACCAACCACTGATGACGTCACTTCTGGTTTCAGGCCACCTGAACCCGCCTCTCCCCCGTCCAAGCCCTTTAAAACCAGCTACCCTGCCATCTTGAAGCAGTCGAGCTTTGAAGAAGACTTATTCACATTTATTTTATATTTCTCGTTTTGCTTTAAGATCTTGCAGTTATACAGGGATCGCTTCAGTGCCCCAATCATTCATGAGATCTGTTAGTTAATTCTTATAGTCTGCTTCCATGAGCAGCACCTTCTTGTGCTTTCTTATGTGCATCCTATGTTTATTAGCTTTAGAGCAACTCTATCTTGCATGAACAAGTCTAAGTGAAGACAGGACTTACTAAACTAGAAGACATTTCCCAATCTACTATTAATAACATCAATAACTTACTTGTAACAGTAGATAAACAATCAAGAGAATTGCATTGATTAAGCATTACCCGAGGGCACATTGTTTCAATGGAACAACAAGACTTCTGACAAAACATGAAGAAAATCTATGTTACCTACATAGAAATATACAGGGAGATTCACTCGAAAGAGGCCCTGAATATTCTGTAATAACTCTCGCTAGGACGAAGTAATCTGAACGAAACACCTGCAATGTGCTCCTCGGTATATGAAGCTTTGAACAAACCGGGATGCACCTATGTGTCAGAACGCTGGACAGCCTTTGTGATGTTTAACCTCTGATTGCAACTTCTGGGTGCATACCGCCCGTACCCCTTCATTCAGTCACTCAATTTCTCATCAGGATGGTGGTGCACAGTATTGAGCAGTGTGTCTTCATGGTGCGAACCTATTGGGTCACCAATTCATTTAAGCGATGTCAGAATCAACTGGATGATTGTGAGTTAACAGAAGGTTACTTCCAGCAAGATGGAGCAACGTGTCACACATCAGCAAGGAGCACGGCAGAAACTGAGTCCTCCTTTGGCAATAGGATAATCTCAAAGGGGCTTTGGCCACCATGGTGGCCGGATCTGACACCACCAGACTTCTT
Source organism: Erpetoichthys calabaricus (assembly GCF_900747795.2). Lineage (NCBI taxonomy): Eukaryota > Metazoa > Chordata > Cladistia > Polypteriformes > Polypteridae > Erpetoichthys > Erpetoichthys calabaricus. The sequence continues at coordinate 194,482,419 of NC_041399.2, forward strand.
CCTTTGGGGTATGCTCAGAGGAAAAGTCTATCGGAGCAAGCCTCGCACTGTGAAAGATTTGAAGGAAAACATCCAACTTGAAATTGCTACTATTCCCCCACGAGATGCTTGCCGATATGTTTCAGGAACATGGAGTGCCGTGTCAAAATGTGTCTGTCAGAAAATGGAAACCACTTCCAGCATCGCATGTAATGCAATCGATTACACATACGTCAAGGTATATAGTGTATTTTTTTTGGTTCAGATTGCTTCATCCTAACGGGAGTTACAACAGAATATTTGGGCCCTCTTTTGAGTTAATCTCCCTGTATTAACAAAATGATAAAGTACACAAGTCAGGGAGCAACTCTGTGTAAAGATTTATTAAGAGGCACATACCGGTCTTGGGTGGCAAGTTATTATTGCATTAATGAAATAAATACAGGAAAAAGTTGTACACAAATTGGGGGTTAACAGTAGGAGAAAATGTAAAACTTACCTCCCTTCAACACCAAACCAATCTCACCCACTCTAGGTTTGCCACTTTATAAGTCCACCCGTTTAGTAATGCAAATAGCCTCCTCCTACAAAAGAGCCAATCACATGGCTGCTTCTAAAGCTACATCCACACTACAACATTTTTGTCTTAAATCGCAGACATTTGTTTCCATGTTCACCTTTTGTCAACAGGGTTTTTAACTCCAGAAAACTGAGACTTTTGAAAATGCTCTCCAGAGCCAACTGTTTGCATTGTGGATGGGTGAATATGAAGTATTTTAAAAATGCAGTCTAATCGTGCTCAGATTAGTTTGTACTTATTCCGTGGCTCTTCCCTGATTGGATCCAGCTGATTACAACATCACATTCCCTGATTGGCCTGATTTTCTACATCTTGTTTGCAGGAAGAAAACCTTATTTCATAAGAATGGGCATGACAGTTATGTGATTGTTATTATTGGATATGGTGCTTCTAGTGTCTCAGAAATGGCTTCCTTGTGAGATTATCATGCTCCACTCTCCCTAGAATTCATGGAAAATGGTGAGATAAATAATAAAATAATAAAAATCACCAGCAGTCTAATGGGGAGTGGCAAACACATTTAAGCCAATAGAAAGGTCATAAACACCTAAATAATGGAGAAATTCTGAACAGCATCTCTGAAAGTACAAGGCAATAGATATTAAAGTGGATTAGGCTCTACTACTATCACCTAAACAGGTGTGTATGCAACATGATTTAACCTCCTTAGCGTTACATTTTTTCTCAAAAAAATATGTAAAAAGCGTTGCATTTTTTGGCTTGAAAAATGACATTTTTATTAAATCCCATCTTTTTACTGTAAAACATGGGAAACACTAAAAGTACAAATTCAGAAGTGTAGCAAGTATAATAATGATACAAACAATATTAATAATGGTGAAAAATAATAATAAAACTATGAACTGCTCACTGCACATGTGCGAGTGATGCAAGCATCACTTTCGGATTCCCAGAATCACTTTCGGTTTCACTGACCATTTCAATTTCACTGCCTGAAGACAGATTCACCTCATCATCACTGGTTGTTTTGAACAGCATCTTGCAGGTTATCAATTTCAGCTGTCATGCAAGTGCACATTGGAGACAGCTTAAGAGTTTTTGGTGATGGTAATTACCCGTCTGACCAGAGGTTGGCGCTGTGCATTAATGCCTTCTTTTCTCTTCCCTCTGCAGAATGGAAGACTGACCGACACTCCATCTCTGTTGTCAGTTCCATGTCTGCCCGCTTAGACCCTTCTTCTTCCTGCCATGTGAACTCACAACCTGGAAATTGTCAGTTTTGTTTCAGTTCAAATAAGAACTCCAGTCTGAAAAGACTACTCCGTATTTATTGTGTCTTTCCTTTGTTTACTTTTCATCTAATTATGTGGATCACCAAGGTGGTGTGCTCTTTTACACTGTTTAATAGAGGTCCTTTGGGAGGTGGAACAAGAAGACTGCAGAACGAATGTATGACTGAAAAATCTGCACAAACTGCATAATGCAGTAGAGACTCCATGGAACAAAATTCCAAATGATTGAATCCATCACCTTACTGAATCCATGTCTTGAAGATTTTGCACTGTTCTAGAAGCAAAAGTTTCCTGGTACTAGATTGGCGGACATAAAAGATCTGTTTTCGAGTATATAATACCAAATAAGAGTCTAAGAGTCTCTCAGTTGTCTCTGTCATCTTGGTCCACTTCTGTTTGTTCAGCTGCATTCTATTTATTTCCATTAGGTGGTCTCTCTCTCTCACACACACACTTTGAACATTTTGGAATGCCCTGAAACACCAGAACTCCACTATAGTATAAGTCAGTACTTGTTGGCTACATTAGAATCATTTTAATACGTTAAATTACTGATGGAAGCTTTTACTTATTTCACACAGCATCTTGTTGGGGTTAATCCAGAAACACCAGTGCTCCAGTGTTCTGCATGGGTTTCAGTCCAGTAGAGAAACTTTGGGAGGTAGAACAAGAAGACTAGTACAATTGTGTGGATAAAATATCTTCAGGATCTGCAGAGTACAGTAGAGACTCCTTGGAACAAAATTCCAAAAGGAAGTTTCCATCACCTTACTGAATCCATGTCTTGAAGAATTTGCACTGTTCTGGAGGCAAAAGGAGACCCTTCCTGTTACTAAATAGGTGGTGTGAGAGACGGCCAGCAGCTTTACCCAGTCGGGATGTCCATGAGATGGAAGGACCCCCGGAGAGCGTGCACAGGGCATTATCTCCCCAGAGAACTAGCTGGCAGTCCCCCCTGGGTTGCAGCAATGCCTCAGATTCCCACAGGGCAGCATGGGACATGAAGTTCTTCAGCTCAGCCCTGTTGGGTTCCGTGGGTGAAGCCATGGAGTGCTGTAGAGACTGGGGAGCCCTATTTCAATGGGTTTCCATCTCTCCTGGAAGTAATTTCAGACCCTGTGTGTGGAAGACAGAAAGTACTCCAGGGTGTAAGATAAAAGAAGTTGCCTGCCTCAGAGTCGGGTGAAAGGTGGATGAAGCTTATGAGGAGGAGTGGAGGAGACAGTGAAAGAGTGACCAAGAAAGAGAGAAAGGAAGACAAAGAGTTGCTTTGTTGTGCTTACTGCATAAACTTGTGGCTGTGGTGGTGGGAAACACTTGATTTTAAGAGTTTCACACAATAAAACACCCTTTTGGCTTTTACCTTGTGTCTGCGCCTGTTTGTGTTGTATGTTTGGAGTGCTCCCTGGCGTCCGCAGAGGGCATGCAGGTCTGACAATGTGATCAGCAACACAGGAGTGCCGCAGGGGACTGTACTTTCTCCGGTCCTGTTCAGCCTATATACATCGGACTTCCAATACAACTCGGAGTCCTGCCATGTGCAAAGGTTCGCTGACGACACTGCTATCATGGGCTGCATCAGGAGTGGGCAGGAGGAGGAGTATAGGAACCTCATCAAGGACTTTGTTAAATGGTGCGACTCAAACCACCTACACCTGAACACCAGCAAAACCAAGGAGCTGGTGGTGGATTTTAAGAGGCCCAGGCCCCTCATGGACTACGTGATCATCAGAGGTGACTGCTTTCAGAGGGTGCAGACCTATAAATTCCTGGGAGTGCAGCTGGATGATAAATTGGACTGGACTGCCAATACTGATGCTCTGTGCAAGAGAGGACAAAGCCGGCTATACTTCCTTAGAAGGCTGGCGTCCTTCAATATCTGCAATAAGATGCTGCAGATGTTCTATCAGACGGTTGTAGCGAATGCCCTCTTCTACGCGGTGGTGTGCTGGGGAGGCAGCATAAAGAAGAGGGACGCCTCACGCCTGGAAAAACTGGTGAGGAAGGCAGGCTCTATTGTAGGCACGGAGCTGGACAGTTTGACATCTGTGGCAGAGCGACGGGCGCTGAGCAGACTCCTGTCAATGATGGAGAACCCACTGCATCCACTGAACAGGATCATCTCCAGACAGAGGAGCAGCTTCAGCGACAGACTGCTGTCACTTTCCTGCTCCACTGACAGACTGAGGAGATCGTTCCTCCCCCTCCCTGACTCTTCAATTCCACCCGGGGGGGTAAACGTTAACATTATTCAAAGTTATTGTCTGTCTGTATACCTGCATTTTTATCACTCTTTAATTTAATATTTTCTTCATCAGTATGCTGCTGCTGGAGTATGTGAATTTCCCCTTGGGATTAATAAAGTATCTATCTATCTATCTATCTATCTATCTATCTATCTATCTATCTATCTATCTATCTATCTATCTATCTATCTATCTATCTATCTATCTATCTATCTATCTATCTATCTATCTATCTATCTATCTATCTAATAGATGGGTCTCTGAGTGTAAGGGTCACTTAGTGGTCTCTGCCATTCAGGTCCACTTCTGTTTGTCTCATATCAAGTGATCTGTCACACACAGACATACACTTTCAATAGTTTGGATTACTCTAAAACACCAGAACTCCACTATAATATAAGTCAATACTAGTTTTTTTTAATTTGTGGTGTAAATCCACAAACCCCTACTGTGAAATCAACAGAAAAGCTGCATAGAAATGAAAGCATAAATATTGTGAAAAACAATGCATTACCAAAGTCAGCCATCATGTTATCATGGTGTCACTGGGTCAGGACCTTTCATTTCAACAATCAAATGCTCATAAAGGGCAGCAGCAATGCAAATTGGAGGTAATGCAAGAAAGGACAGGCAAATGAAATTCCTTCATGCCCCAAAAATGCATTTTCAGTTTCTAACAGCGTTAATCCCCTCTCCAGGACACACACTGCTCGCTGCTTAGCGCTCCTGCGCTTAAAGAGGGGAATCCAACTTTGATGTGGTTCAAGTAAACCCTCAGGGGAGCTTACTTTTGGGATCAGATTACTTCATTAAATTTAATTTTAGAATCTGTTTATCTAGGACTGCCCAGCAAAGTAAGAGCATCCTGAGTGAGGGAGCTGGTAGGAGGAAAGCTTTACGACACGGACAGCTGCAGGCAAAATTTGGGTTGACAGCATGGAAACAAATGGGTGACCCGGCAACTCCCAGGACCGAGTCACCAAAGAAAAGCGAAGAGGCCACTGATGAAACCTGTTAGAAGTCTCGTCATCTCCATATTAGCCAATCAGGCTGGCAGAAAGAGTCTAAAAGATTCCAACAACAGGGACAGAACTGTGTTCATATATGAGGGTGAGTCCATTTGTCGCATTATTTGTATTTGGGGTTGGAGAAAATGACACAGGATTGGAGCTCAGGTAGAATGCTGACCTGGGGCAATGCCTTCAAATAGACGCTGCCAGCAAATGGAGGGTACATCCGTTTTTTTTGTTTTTTTTTTTTGCCTGGCACATTAATGGAATCTGAATGCTCACGGGTACCAAGGCGGTCAGAACATCTAGAGAGTGTTCTGGTTTGTTGTTCCTGGTGCAAAAGGATGGCCATCTCCAATCCTAGAACTGAGTCCATGGATTTGGCTTGAAATGATTCCGGAAATGGATAATTTATCTATAGAAAGACACTGAAGAAAAACACTGAAATGTCGAGACTAGTGATACGTGAAATGATTCACATGAAATTGAATTTACAGCATAACGTACATTTTCAGTAAACCATATTTTGCCACACACAAAATTCACAACATTAGCGTATAAATTTTCATCTCACCTGCAATGTTTTTCATCAGTTTTCTATTGTAGATACTAGAAAGCCAGGCGTGGGTATAGACCACATACCTGGAAGCACTTGTCTGAATTGAAAATTAACTGGCCTGGGTGTGTTGTTGCCAGTGAGCCTCCAGAAGGATCTTGGCTTGGATTGAAAGTAAGCATGGGTAGTCTTAACGCTGACCCCAAATGAGAGGCCCCAGTGGTGTGGATATGCATGCAGGCAGTGCATGAGGCAGATGATAGCATGTGGAGCTATTTGGAAGGAGTAGTGGAAGATCAGGGATGCATTGGAGGGCAACCATGAAAAGAGACAGCAGTTGTGGCTGCAGAATAAACCTTAGAAAGCACCATTCCTTGCTTTACACCCCGAAAAATCCTTAAATATCCTCAAAATGTTATTTTAACGAGTTTCACAAATGTGTACCCTCAATTCTCGTTATGTGTGGGTCTGACATTCTTGAAAAACCCTACGTAAATGGAAACTGGGGATACTGAAATGTTACTGCTATAGGGAAAATTGAGGTTAGGTTCCAGTGGGATGCTAGCTTGGTGGTTGGAATCAGCGGGGGAGACGCGATAGGATGGATACACCACTCTAGTCCCTTGAAGCCCTGTAATGATCCTTCTGCAGGTTTACCTAAGCCTGTTATGACTTTTACTTGCTGTACAGTTGCAGTCGGCCATCTTCTAGGCTCCCTGGGAGTGATAGCAGCAGGGCTGATTCAAGGACTATACTAAACCATCTAAAGGGTAGTAGTGACGAGCAGTGAGTACATAGGGTAGAGATTTAATCAGTGAAAGCTTATGACCTGCATTTACTGGCAGTTCCTCATTCGTGGGGAGCAATTGCAGGCCAGGGACCCCATCATGAATGGGGTTCAATGGCTTAACCACACCAACACCAAATGTTGATCCAATAGGTGGAGTGGTGGGTCTCTGGCTAAAGGATATGGACTGGTAACTCGAAGGAATGCTACTCCGTTGGGCCCTTGAGCAAGGCCCTTAACCTACAATTGCTCCTGGGGCATTGTATTAATAGTTGACCCTGCGTGCTGACCCCAAAACTTTGTGTGTCTCTGGAGAGTAAGTTAGGGTATACAAAAAATGACAAATTCCTCATACAAGAAATTGTATGTGGCGAATAAAGGATTAAGTGTAACGTGAATGCAGTACTGGACATCTAAGGATATCACAGGCCTGTTATGCTCAATCTTACATCTTGCTGCTGTGCAACAGGCCTCTCAGAATTTGTTTTCTACTACACCTGGCCATGAATAGGCGTGACTAGACCACGGGTGTTATGAAATGAGTTACACTTGTATAAGAGAGGATAAGCAAATCTATGGACAGGGAGGATTTACTGTAATTGCGTGCCAAATGTATTTTAGGGGCAATTTTGTGAAGCTTTATGCCAAACTAAACTCTGCTATTTCACTCATCACTAGCTATTGCCCATGAAAATAGGAGCTTATAAAAATTGCCCCCTATGATTCTTCTGCTTGTTTCTTTCCGGTTGTTCAAATTTTGAGGAGTGGGTGGCATTGTAACTTTAATAGCTTTCATCCTTATAATAAATCTGGAGTTTTAAGCACAAATTATTCTTAATGCCAGCCACACCATGGCCAGTAGAGTAGTAGGAACATCATGTGTGGATCTTTAGCAAACCTGAGATAATGGAGAAAATCCACACATACAAGAGGAAATGTGAAAACTCATAGCAAGTGACCAGGCCAGGAGGAGGAATAGAAAAAGAAGTTAAAACTGGTGGAGTCTGAGGACCCACGAGGGGCACACATATCCCTCTTTTAACTTCAGACTGGTGGAAAGGTATAAAGAATAAGACAAAATACTGGGCGGAGCATGGCAGCAGTAAGTGGGCCTCATTTAGAGCAGATCTTCTGTCGGTACTGGATGTGCCATTAGCAGTCTTGTACTGTTACTGGAAACTTATCAAAGATGTCTCTTTGCCCTAAGGGCGTCTGGCTAAGTGCTTCCAAGAGGCATGTCAGTCTGTTGGCTGTCTTCACGTCAAAGGCCTTTCCTGATGACAGATGGCGTGCACAGGAGCAGTACAAGCCCTGCTGGTGTTGACTGGTACACTACACATGTCATTCTGTGAACCCTAATGCCCCCAGAGGTTGCTGCTGTGTCCACTGTAGATCCTCACCTGTTACTGGATCCTTATAAGACCTAAGAGCTGCTTGAAACTGTTGGCACTCGGCTCATCTCACTTGATTCAAAACTCCTCAGTTTACCTTTTTATTCTGCCTTAAGGGCACCGGGGATTATTGTGGTATTGCAGAGTGGTGGCTCTGAGGCTAGGGATCTGTGCCAGCAATCGGAAGGTTGCTGGTTTGAATCCTGTAAATGCCATGCCATTGGACCCTTGATCAAAACCCTTAACCTACATTTGCTTCCTCCTGGGTATGACGTTAATCTGCATCCAGCCCTGCAAGCATGTCCTACAACTTACAGAGAAAACTTGGGGGCTGGTGGCAGTTCCTGTAAAAACAAACTCACGCTGTTCTAGTGTGGTGCTGAGGTGTTGCCCACTGCACTTGGGTCCCAATCCAGGTGGGTGCAGCAACACGCTATCAGCTCCTAACCTCTGATTATGGTATGTTGTCAGTACCCTGGAAAAGGACACCCCCTGAGAAAACACATGCACTCTGTGACCTTTGTTCTCCTCAGTGATGGCAACAGTCACAGACAATTCTCACATTTTCACTGTGATGGTGTCATCTGGGTGAATGGCACACTGTTTAGCACTAACTTAAGAGTTCCGGCTGCAAATCCCAACCTGGACTCTGTTAATATGGAGTTTCAAAACTGTCCCTGTCTCTGTGGCATTTTTGTTTTCTGCAAGTTTTGACGTTTCCTGTCACCTCTCAAAGATATTCAGGTTTGGTTAATTGATGACTCTGCATTCACCACATAAGACTGACCCCTGTGATGGACTAGGTTGGTTTCTGTCTTGACTTTACTGCAGAGCCCTGAACTGAATTATTTAGGTTAGAGAATGGATAGTTGGACAAAGTCACTGGAAGACACCTTATAAGGAACGCAATTGAACAAACCCCTAGATAACGTGAGCAGAAGAGCAGGCCTGTCATGACTTGGTGCCAAGAAATTATATCAGCTACATTCATAATCTTTGGAAATTCAATTCCATCCATCTAGCCATCAATTAGCTGAACATTTTTTGGCAACAACACATGCTAGGCCAGGTTTCCTCCTGAATGGAAAAATCATTAGAAGGTAACATGACTAACACATGCACACTCACTCCTACTGGGCCATTTATAGTGGGCCTTCCACTCAACGCATCCCTTTTATATTAAAAAAATGGATGGATGTGTACTATTTATGTACCCCAAGCTGATCGTGTGTGTCGGCTCACCGAGTTTATCTGACAGTTACTGGACCTTAGGTTCAATTCCTGCTCTGGTTACTGTCTCTGTTTCCTGAGGGTCTAGGTGGGGTTTCGTCACACCTTCCGGTTTTCAGCCATTTCCCAAAGATATGCCTGAAGTCTTTTAATTGGCCTGATATGACTGATCATGGGTGTGTGTGTGGGTGGGCAGGTGTGTGTGAGTATCATTTTTGCCTAGAGTGCCAGTGCTAGAGATGATACGATGGCACGTTAGTAAAGGCAGCATTTTTTATATAAGTATTTTATTTTTTACATTATGAAATAATAATACTAACATTAGTTATGTATGAATAATAAGAGTTACATCTACTATTTTTCAAGTGCCTAATTTTAAAAGTCTCTGCAAACTTATAACTACCAAAATGGCGCATGTACATTTTGAATTGATATGTCTGTATCTGATATTGTTGTTCAATTTTTTGAAAGTTCTCATATTGTGCTGTGTATTGTGAAAGAATCGCAAACACAAAGATAAAGGTTTGGGGTAGCCACCCCGTATACTTGAAAATCAGCAATCAAAAATGAAAGAAGGGTGTCTTTTCAGACTGAGCTCAATAAAGAACTGAAATACAGTGGAACAAGTTGGTGGTTATGTAGAGCTGGGACAGGAAGTGAGGGCAGGAGAGCTGGGACAGGAAGTGAGGTCATCAGGTGGGATTTCCTTCTGTAGGTCTGTAGAGGAGGAAGGATAGAAAGTGTTAGCTGACAGTTCCAACCCTTAGTCCTGTTGGATAATCACACTTATTCAGGCCCATAAACTGTCTCCCATGCGCACATGTGTGACGGTATATATTATCGTTTTGTAAAATTTTGCTTATTTCTGGGAAGTTATTGAGGTGCCAGCCACCGGTACAAAGTCTGTTAAATATCTCTTAAGTTTGCACCAAGTGTGTTAAGTTGAAAAGGGCAGACAGCTTTTAGTTTGCCAAAGCATTCAGAGAAACGTGTGGGATGAGCCAAAGAGATCCATTTAGCTTTGTATTCAATTCTGTAATCATAAAACTCAAAAAATATATATACAGTGGAGCCTCGGTTCACGACCAAACACTCGGTATACAAACATGCCAGTTTTCCTTTCAGTTTGTACATGTTCAGTCTCTCCCTGTGCAGCGAGCAAGAGAGTGCGACACACACACACACACACACACAGGCAGCGCCAGAGAGAGATAGACGCACACACACAGGCAGCGCGAGAGAGAGAGCCATGCACACACACAGGCAGCACGAGCGAGAGACAGACGCACACACACAGGCAGCGTGAGAGAGAGACAGATCACACACACAGGAAGCGCGAGAGAGAGAGATCCACGCACACACACACAGCAGCGCGAGAGAGAGCCGCGCACACACACAGGCAGCGCAAGAGAGAGAGCCGCGCACACACACAGGCAGCGCCAGAGAGAGAGACAGACGCACACACACAGGCAGCGCGAGAGAGACAGACCACACACACAGACAGCGCGAGAGAGAGAGCTGCGCACACACACAGGCAGCGCCAGAGAGAGACAGATCACACACACAGGAAGCGCGAGAGAGAGAGAGCCGCGCATGCACACAGCAGCATGAGAGAGAGCCGCGCACACACACAGGCAGCGCAAGAGAGAGAGCCACGCACACACACAGGCAGCGGCAAGAGAGAGACAGATCACACACACAGGAAGCGCGAGAGAGAGCCGCGCACACACACAGCAGCGCGAGAGAGAGCCACGCACACACACAGGCAGCGCCAGAGAGAGAGACAGATGCACACACACAGGCAGCGCGAGAGAGAGAGCTGCGCACACACACAAGCAGCGCGAGAGAGAGCCGCGCACACACACAGGCAGTGCCAGAGAGAGACAGACGCACACACACAGGCAGCGAGAGAGCCATGCACACACACAGGCAGCGCCAGAGAGAGACAGACGAACACACACACGCAGCGCGAGAGAGAGACGGCTGGACTCATAAGGTAGGAAGGCAGTTAAAGCACTTCTGTTTACAGTGATTGGTTCGTAGCGTGCAATGTTGCAATATTACTTTCCTTGGTGGTTTATTAAATTACGGATTTTTTCAAATGTTCATTTTTTTCCCTGTGCTTAAAACTCATTAAAAAAAAAAGTGTTTTTAGCCAGCGGTTGGTAGCGCTATAGCGAGAACTCTTGCAGTGTTAGTTTTCTCTGTTGTTCAAGGTTTTCTCAGTGTTATTCAATGTTTTTACATTTAGTTTACTATTACGCTGTGCATTCTATGGTTTAATTAACTATATTTGTGCTTAAAAACTTAAAAAAAATATATATTTACATACAGTTCATATGGTCTGGAACAGATTAATTGTATTTACATACAATCCTATGGGGGAAATTGCTTCGGTTCACGACCAAATCAGTTTACGACCAGAGTTTTGGAACGAATTATGGTCGTGAACCGAGGTTCCACTGTATTCGGTGCCAAATGGAAGTGGTGTAGAATTTATACATTTGTATTGTTTTTAATGAATATTTTGTCTGTTTTATTGATTTTAAGCTAATTTTTTTTTCCAAAAATAATATTATTTATTTTTTACTTAGCCCATCATTCGCAGTATTCACTTTATTGTGGGTCTGTTGTATTAAGAACTCTGCATCAAAATACATAGCACATGTGGATTGGTTAATTATTGGGTTGGATATGCACTCACTAGCCACTTTATTAGGTACACCTTGCTAATCTCGGGTTGGACCCCCTTTCTGTCTTCGGAACTGCTGTAATTATTTATGGCATTGACTCAACAAGGTGCTGGAGACATTCCTTACAGATTTGGGTACATATTGACATGATAGCATCACACAGTTGCTGTAGATTTGTCACCTGTACCTCCATGATGTGAATCTCCTGTCCCATCACATCCCAAAGGTGCTCTATTGGATTGAGATCTGGTGACTGTGGAGGCCATTTGAGTCCAGTGAACTCGTTATCATGTTCAAGAAACCAGTTTGAGATGATCTGAGCTTTGTGACATGGCGTGTTATCCTGCTGGAAGTAGCCATCACTGTAGTCAATAAGGGTTGGACATGGTCAGCAATGATATTCAGGTAGGCTGTGGCATTTAAATGATTCTCATTTGGTACTAAGGGATCCAAAGCGTGCCAAGAAAACATCCCCCACACCATTACACCTCCACCAGCCTGAAGCGTTGATACAAGGCAGGATGGATCCATGCTTTCATGTTGTTGACGACAAATTCTGACCCAACCATCCGAAGGTCACAGCAGAATTTGAGACTCATCAGACCAGACAACGCTTTTCCTGTCTTCTTTTGTCCAATTTCAGTGAGCCTGTGTGAATTGTAGCTTCAGTTGCCTGTTCTTAGCTGACAGGAGTGGCACCTGGTGTGGTCTCCTGCTGCTGTAGCCCCATCTTCTTCAAGGTTCAACGTGTTATGTGTTCAGAGATTAATTTCTGCATACCTCGATTGTAACGAGTGGTCATTTTTGTGTTGCTTTTGCCTTTCTGTCAGCTTGTACCAGTCTGGCCATTCTCCTCTGACCTCTGGCTTCAACAAGGCATTTTCGCCCTGAGAAATGCCACACACTGGATATTTTCCCTTTTTTGGACCATTCTCTGTTGTGCATGAAAATCCCAGTAGATCAGCAGTTTCTGAAATGCTCAGACCAGCCAGTCTGGTACCAATAACCAAAGACACTTAAATCCCCCTTTCTTCCCCATTCTGATGCTTGGTTTGAACTTCAGCAGGTGGTCGTAACAATGTCTACATGCCTGAATGTATTGAGTTTCTGCCATGTGATTTGATAATGTGGCAGAAGACCGGAGCCCTTACCCCGCCAGGATGCCCTGAGTATGGAAGGACCGGGGGAGAGAGTGTTTTCCAGACTGTTTCTCCTCTGGACTGGCAGAGGGCAGTCCCCTTGGCTTACAGTGAGACCATGGAAACTCAACCCTGCTAGGGCCCTGGACATTGGCAGGGCCCTATTTGGCCACACTTCCACCACACCCGGAAGTTCGGCCGGAAGAAACTCGTTGGGCACCTAGAGTCCTTCCAGGTGCCCTATAAAAGCTTGATGGCCAGAGTAGGGAGGAAGAGGGCAAAGCCTGAGGAAGAGAGGTGGCAGAAGGACTGGCGGCAAAGAAGGGACTGTGCTCTGCTTTATCTTGTGCTGTGAGCTGTGAACTGTAAATAAACCGTGTGTGTGTGCAAAACATATTAGAGCAAGCAGTTGAACAGATGTACCTAATAAAGTGGCCAGTGAGTGTATATTACTACAGAATATATATTTTGGAGAAATTAAAAAGATGCCTTGCCTCAAGCAGCATTATTTAACACGCTCACACTGCTAGCATAGTGCCTTTATCTCTCCCTCATATAATGTCTTTGTTTGTTTATGTATTCTAAATTGTGCCTTTCATATTCATTTATCAATTATTAGCTTAAGTGCCCAGTGTTATCCAGGTGCTGTACATCTGTATAAAGAGTTAAAGTAAGAAAGCAACAATTTATGTGTTTTTTAAATATGGACCTTCTTGTCATTTCTGGCTGAAATGCTAGTGTCACTTTTGTCATCTGCTTTACCTCTATAACAGTTTCTCCATTTTCATGAGTCAAGACTTTGTTCTTTAAGTGTCTGATTGCATTTCATTATTGTGGCAACTCCTTGCTGGGTTGGAACCATGAACGTGGCTTCTTTGTACTTTTTTCAGTGGTTTGATGTATAGATGTTTAATTACACATTGAAAAACTGGATGGCTTGTTGAATAACTGAACTGTTGACAAGACATGTAAGATGTGCAAAACTATTGCTTTCTATGTTGTTCACTTCGTTGAACAACTATTCATGATGAAAGTTCTGAAACTCCATGAACACTCTATGATAAGATGGGTTAATTGTAATATACACACAAAACATCATGAGCATCCATTCAGCTGTTTTAGGGTGATGTGTGGTTTTTTTGGTGGTCCTGAGTGAAATTCTTGAAACTGCATGAAGCCTGTACATGGAAGATGGGGTCCTTCAACATCTGCAATAAGATGCTGCAGATGTTCTATCAGATGGTTGTGGCGAGCGCCCTCTTCTAAGCGGTGGTGTGCTGGGGAGGCAGCATAAAGAGGAAAGACGCCTCACGCATGGACAAACTGGTGAGGAAGGCAGGCTCTATTGTAGGCATGGAGCTGGACAGCTTGACATCCATGGCAGAGCGACGGGCGCTGAGCAGACTCCTATCAATCATGGAGAATCCACTGCATCCGCTGAACAGTATCATCTCCAGACAGAGGAGCAGCTTCAGCGACAGACTGCTGTCACCGTCCTGCTCCACTGACAGACTGAGGAGATCGTTCCTCCCCCACACTATGCGACTCTTCAATTCCACCCGGGGGGGTAAACGTTAACATTATATAAAGTTATTGTCTGTTTTACCTGCATTGTTATCACTCTTTAATATTTTTGTATCAGTATGCTGCTGCTGGAGTATGTGAATTTCCCCTTGGGATTAATAAAGTATCTATCTATCTATCTATCTATCTATCTATCTATCTATCTATCTATCTATCTATCTATCTATCTATCTATCTATCTATCTATCTATCTATCTATCTATCTATCTATCTATCTATCTATCTATCAATTTTAAATTATATGAACAATAATGTAAATATTACATTTTGTGAAAGTGGACACAACGATGTTTGAACGATGTACGATTTTTGTATTTTTTCACACCCCTCCTCCCCCCCCACACTCCTATTTCTATGAAATCACTGATGTGGAATACACCTTCACTCTAAGTTGGACCAAACCTAAAGAAAATGGCAAATTCATTACCATCGGCTGAACTGTTTTGGTATGATAATGTAGATTTGGATTTGTCCCCCCATTTTTTGATGGAACTTTTTAAAGGCCTTAAAGTCTAGATTATAAGCTTTATGAATAGTAATATGCATGCAAAATTTCAAGAACTTCGACTCTGCTTTTTTCCATTTTTTACAACTACATTCCTGATGAATTTTTTGAAATGCTGTTTAGCCCACATTTTATGTTGGTTCAACTTTATTATACATGCAAAATTTAATTAAGATTGACTAATCAGAATAATGTGCCCACCATTACAACTCCCCTCCCCAGTGAAATTTTTGAAATACCATATGGTCTTATTTCTTAATTTGGACCAACTGCAACCTACGTATATGCAAAATTTTGTGGAAATCAGTTTAGCCATTTTTGCGGGACTGGCACACAAGCATACACACAAATAGACAAGATTTGATCTGAGAATTGAAATGAGGATCTAAGTATACAAAACGGACAAATAACAGCAAATTAAGCCAAAAATTTCAAAAGACAGATAGGGAGACAGGGTATAGTAATTTCACTTATATAAATTATGCATCATCACGCTGTGACAAGTGGCTGGGGGCGGTACCCAGCCGGGACGCCTAGAAGGACCATAAGAGGGATTACCCCTCCTCCAGACCAAGAGGGGGCAGCCGGCCTGATTGGTATGGGGACCACGGGAACAGAGCATGGAAGCTCAACCCTATAGGGGCCTGTGGTCACCGCCAGGGGGTTCCATGATGCCTGAAGAGCCCTGGACATCAGCACTTCCGCCACTGCTGGCGGAAGGAATACCAGGGACAGCTGGCACTTTTACCACACCAGGAAGTGCCGATGGAAGTTCATCGGGAGGCACCTGGAGCACATCCGGGTGAACATAAAAGGGGCCAACTCCCTCCATTCAATAGCTAGAGTCGGGTGGAAGAGGACAGAGCTCAGTGGAGAGGAGTAGAGGCAGTCAGGAAAAGAGGCATCAGTGAGAGAGGCCTGGACTATGGGTGATTGGTGCAAGGGCACTGGGTTGTGTGTGCGCATTTGTATATTGTAAATATGAATAAACGTGTGCTTGGGTGTAAACCATCGGTGTCTGCCTGTCTGTTTCCAGGCTGCTTTCCACAACGCACACATGCCAAAGGAGCGTCTTCAGGGTAGGAACCAGGAAACAGAGAAATGTGTGACACAGTCTTTCCTTCTTTACCTTCAAATAGTGGACAAGGCCCGCTAGGACCTCTGACATCACTTCCTCCAGCATGAGAAGTCCTGCCTCTTCTTCCTCAACAGCTGTATAAATAAACGACATTCCAGAAGTCAGCATTTATTGACGAACCCACAACTGAAGGAGTTGGGGCTCATTCGTCAGAAGTGACTTGCCCAGACTGAGTCTAAAACACACTGTGGTGATTCTAACTATTCTGATTTCAACAATATGTTGTTTTTTTTTTTGATTTGATATACTTTGTTAATCCCCGAGAGGAAATAGTTTTTTTCGCATGACCTTTGGGGGTCAGAGCGCAGGATCAGCCATTGTACAGCACCCCTGGAGCAATTTTCAGGATTAGGGTTAGGGTTAGGGTTAGGGTTAGGGTTAGGGAGATACCGCCTCAGACCTCCAGCCCTTTATCTTTACGTCTTTTGTGTTCTTACAGCATATTACAACTTCTGTTCATCCTGCATGTTTCTACTTTGCCAGTTTAGTGACTATTACCAATCTGGACCAATGACTTTTTTATTTTTCTCTTATCATATGCCCCTAAAACTCTGGACCCTTTTGTTTTTCTTTACTTTTTAATTTTTATGCCATCCATCTCACTCAGTGTTCTTTTGCACAAGTGGATTTTAGGAGGTCGTTCTTCAAAGATACATTCAAATTTCTATTAATCCAATCCAGATACCCTTAAAGTGTCTCTTTAAGGTTCCACCTTGCTGCCCTTAATCCTTTTGCAGGACAGGAATCCAAGTCTTAACTTCTGTGAGTATCCCTGGTTACACTGGCAGGCGTGACCACTGCCACTTGAAATGTTCAACAGCTAACTGACCACCAAAGTCCATGCCGCGTATCGCAGCATTGAATTGTTCCTTCAGATGAAAACAATTTGTATTGGTTTGTTCATTAAAAGATTGCAGTGAGGTGGGACATCAAGAGGTAGGCAGGACAGCAGTCAAGCGCAGTCACGGGTACCAGGTCAATGTCAAGTCACCAAGTTGACTAAACTAGACATTTCCTGAAGGTAACTGGAATACTCAATCAAAACCAAGGAGAACATGAATAGAACGTACGACGCTCATGCAGTAAGGAATCGAACTCAAATTCTAATCTTTGTATCAACATGCCACCCTTACGTGATTTGTTCCGCTTAATGATAAATCACTTGGCACGATAAGCAAATGAGCCGAGTCTCAGTGATCATTCAGCTCGGTCCCCAAATTAAAATCGGCAGCATGAGAGAGCTTTTCAAGGCTGTAGTGGGGGATTCATTAATTAGACTATAACACGGGCCACCGTGATGCACTGAAGACAGAAGAAACATGTCGTTTTTTTACGTGAAAGCATTTGTGTTTGCGACGGAGGGTTTAAGTCATCTTCTTCTTCCTAATTGCTGTGTGTTCTTGGGGAGCTTGGGAAGCCTCGCTGGGCTTCAGTTACCTGTTCTCATTCGGCCGCATATTTAAGTGACAGCTGAGCAAGGAATGTTAAAGGCGCCTTTGAGGGAGGGAACTGGCTCAAACTGGCTAAGGCGATCATTGAGTCATGGCCACCACACACCAGCACTTGACCACCGAAAGAGGAGCCTCTTATGGAGCCTTGTATCCTGATCCAGGACGCTGACAAATTATTCATGGCCTTACAAACGAGCAGGGCTGATAGACAAAGCAGCTCCCAGGTTTTAAACACTCTCACATTTCAGAGAGTTCATGAAACATTCAGGGGATGCTCTTGTTAAATTTAATTGGAAGACACCCGATTCACTGCCTTGTGTGCACGCTTTGTTGAGTTTTATTTAAAAAAGAATAAAACAAAAAATAAAATAAAACACAACTGCCAAGCCTGACTGCTTTTTTTGTGAATTATTCAAAGTCGTCTCCTTACTACTGTCAGTTCCTTTTGTTTAGGTGCTTAATTATTTGTAAGCGATGGAGGCGGGTGTAATGGTGGGGGGGGGGGGGGGGGGGGGGGGGGTGGCAGTTTTTGAAGGGACACCTTATGTGTGGTGCGGACCTAGGGCTCAATGAACCGCATACATCTGAATAATGTGCTGCTCTGGTAAGACGAAAGCATGGACCTTTGATCTGCTTTCATCCAGCCATCCTTTGTTAACAACACCCTAACAGCAGCGCCCTGTCTCTTCAGATCTGATCAGCGTGTAGGACAGACTCACCCCTCAGGCCTGATCCATCAAATTAGTCGATCTGTGACCCTCCATCTGAGCTCCGCTCAGTGCAACTACCTGTATGACTGATGTTATCACAACTGAACGTTAATGGCATACTATATGAAGTATGGAATACAGAGTGCCCTGAACCTAGAGTCAGACAAAGAAGGCTAAACACTCAAACTGAGGACTCGTCTTTAAAAATAAATACTCGAGGGTTATACAATGGAAGGAGAGCAGCATGCGCAAATAAAGTGAAACAGCAAGTCAAATACACCTGATGGCCAACATATGACCAGCAACCGTGCCTGACCATCGCGAATAATATGGATATCTGTGAAAACATCAAAATGCAGGTGAGAACACATTACCATCATAATGCTAGTAGATAATTAATGCTTGAAAAATTTAATGAAGAAACACATGATCATGGTAGGAAAATAATTAACCTGCTGCCTCTAGGAGCCTCTCTAGGTACTCTAAATTAGGCCCACCAGTGGTGTCTGTAATTGATCTCTCAACACACTGCTAAACCAACGCTCTACTCTGATCTGTTTAGTATCTTGTTGTGGCACTTGGTGTCACTACTCTGCTGCCAAGCTGTTCTCCTGTCAATGGAAAAATGGTCTGAGATACTGGGAGCATTGGAATCAATGAATGGAAAGATTCTCTAATCCGACTGCACAGCCCAGCACTACTGTAGAATGCCCAGGAGGGGTCTTGGGGTGACCAGTTGGCTGAGCTGAGGTCTCCAGGACTGTGACGGTGACTTTCTCTGCTATAACTAAACTGTGGAACTCCCAGAGGTTTATTTTTTCCAGGGATGCTACTGACTGGAGTTTTTGTTTTCCTCTCCTCCATTGTCAACTGGCCATAGTTTAGTAATTAATTAATGGACAGTTATTGATCTCATCTCGTCCCATTTTCTTCACAACTTTTCCTGGTGAAGGTTAAGGTGGCAGCAGGCCAAGCAGGGCAACCCTGATTTCCCTGTTCCCTGCTACAGATTCCAGCTTTTCGTGGGGAATTCCAAGGCATTCCTAAGCTGGACGAGAGATATAATCTCTCCAGTGTGTCCTGATTCTCCCATAGGGTATCCGCCCAGAGAAGCTCTAGGGTGAGCCATCCAGGGAGCACTCGTATAACATACCCAAACCACCTCAACTGACTCCTCTTGATCCAGAGGAACTTTGGGACTATTCCAAATCACTGAGGTTCTCACCCTACTTTCAGGTGTCCACCCAAACACCCTACACAGAATCGTCATTTCTGCTACTTGTATTCGCAATGTCCTTCTTTCGGTCATTACCCACAGCATAGGTGAGGACAGTGATGTAGACTGATCAGTAAACTGAGTTAAGTGTAAAGGCTTCCAGACCAGTACAGCACTCACAGAACAGCTGTCACTGTTCTAATTTGCTTCTTGATCCCACGTTTCCTTTTAACATCACTCATGAACAAAATCCCGAGATACTTGAACTCCTCCACTAACGCAGTTGTTCCCCTCCCCGACTTGGAAGGACAACTGTGACCTCAAACTTGGAATTGCTGATTCACACCCCAGCAGCGAATCGCTTGAGTGTGTGCTGAAGGTCACAGTCAGATGAGGTGAAGAGCAACCTTTGTTGCTACTCATAGCCTACTCAACTGGACAACCTCACATCTTCGGTTGTGCCTTGATAACCTATCTGTGAAAATTACAACTGAGAGTGGTGAAAAAACACAACTTTGATGAAATCCAACACCAACAGTGAGCGAGTTTGACTTAAAGGCAAGTATTCTGACACAACTGAATAGCGAATAGCAGACATGAGCGGCCCTGTTACTCCTTATTCCTATAGCACTTCCCACAATGCATGCTGAGGGACACAGTCATTTTCTTTTTTCAGATCTACAAAACACATGTTGACTGAGTATGACTGAGTACTCCCATTCACCCACCAGCAACTGTGCCAGGAAGAAGAATTGGTCTGCTGCTCCATGGCCAGGATAGAATCCATATTGTTCTTCCTGTATCTTTGGCTTAAAGATCAGATTGAGCCTCCCTTCTGGCACCCTGTCATAGATCTTACCTGGGAGGCTAAAGAGTATGATCCGTCTAAAGTTGCCACCTTTTTTAAATATGGGGACCACCACATCAGTCTGGAGGTATTATTGGTTTCCAATTATGTTAATCAGTTTCAGACAATTTTGTTAGAACAAATGTGTGTCTTTATGTGTGCTAATTCTGCCTTTAGTAATTTGTAAAATATACAATCATATGAAAAAGTTTGGGAACCCCACTAAGCCTGCATAACAATTTACTCTACTTTGAACAAACAAAAGATAACAGTGGTCTGTCTTTCATTTCCTTGGAACATCTGAGTACTGCGATGTTTCCCGAACAAAGATTTTTAGTGAAGCAGTATTTAGTTGTATGAAATTAAATCAAATGTGAAAAACTGGCTGTGCACAAATGTGGGTCCCCTTGTAATTTTGCTGATTTGAATGCCTGTCACTGCTCGATGCTGATTACTTACAACACCAAATTGGTTGGATTAGCTCGTTAAGCCTTGAACTTCATAGACAGGTGTGTCCAATCATGAGATATAAAGGTATTTAAGGTGGTCAATTACAAGTTGTGCTTCCCTTTGACTCTCCTCTGAAGAGTGACAGCATGGGATCCTCAAAGCAACCCTCAAAAGATCTGAAAACAAAGATTGTTGAGTCTCATGGTTTAAGAGAAGGCTACAAAAAGCTATCTCAGAGGTTTAAACTGTCAGTTTCAACTGTAAGGAATGGAATCAGGAAATGGAAGGCCACTGGCACAGTTGCTGTTAAACCCAGCAGGTCTGGCAGGCCAAGGAAAATACAGGAGTGGCATATGTGCAGGATTGTGAGAATGGTTACAGACAACCCACAGATCACCTCCAAAGACCTGCAAGAATATCTTGCTGCAGATGGTGTATCTGTACATCGTTCTACAGTTCAGCACAATTTGCACAAAGGACATCTTTATGGCAGGGTGATGAGAAAGAAGCCCTTTCTGCACTCATACCACAAACAGAGTCACTTGTTGTATGCCAATGATCATTTAGACAAGCCAGATTCATTTGGGAACAAAGTGCTTTGGACTGATGAGACAAAAATGGAGTTATTTGGTCATAACAAAAAGTGCTTTGAATGGTGGAAGAAGAACACCGCATTCCAAGATAAACACCTGCTACCTACTGTTAAATTTGGTGGAGGTTCCATCATTCTGTGGGGCTGTGTTAGTTCAGGGACTGGGGCCCTTGTTAAAGTCGAGGGTCGGATGAATCCAACCCAAAATCAACAAATTCTTCAGGATAATGTTCAAGCATCCGTCACAAAGTTGAAGTTACGCAGGGGTTGGATATTCCAACAAGACAATGACCCAAAACACAGTTCGAAATCTGCAAAGGCATTCATGCAGAGGGAGAAGTACAATGTTCTGGAATGGCCGTCACAGGCCCCTGACTTGAATATCATCGAAAATCTATGGGATGATTTGAAGCAGGCTGTCCATGCTTGGCAGCCATCAAATTTAACCGAAATGGAGAGATTTTGTATGGAAAAATGGTCAGAAATACCTCCATCAATATATTTTATATAATTTATAATACAAACTATTAGTTATAGTTATTTGTTACTTTGTTTAGAGTTGTTATTCTGTTTGCACTATTACTACTGTTCTTTTTAAACTGTTTACTACCTTATCTTTATTCCTCTTGTTGCACTGAGCATGTATATGACAAAAGAATTTCCCTCGGGATAAATAAAGTTCTTATCTTATCTTATCTTATCTTATCAAGAATCCAGACATTCATCAAAGGCTATAGAAGGCGTCTAGAGGCTGTTAGATTTGCAAAAGGAGGTTCAACTATTGATGTCATATCTCTGTTGGGGTGCCCAAATTTATGCACCTGTCTAATTTTCTTATGATGCATATTGCATATTTTCTGTTAATCCAATAAACTCAATGTCACTGCTGAAATACTACTGTTTCCATAAGGCATGTCGTATATTAAAAGGAAGTCGCTACTCTGAAAGCTCAGCCAATGATAAACAAAAATCCAAAGAATTAAGAATGGTTCCCAAACTTTTTCATATGACTGTATTACTTGCATTTTATCTGAGAACTTGCCATAGTGTTCAGTGAAGAGTGCTACACAAAATTACACAGAAACTAAAAACTGAAAGTGAAACTGTTACATCATACCACCGAAAAGAACAAACAAAGTGCTTCTTGTCTTTCTTCTGTTGATGTGCCGGTGCTTCACTGGCATGTGGATTAATGCAATCTGTAATCCTGTGTTGTGTGCTTCCACCATGTGAGCCATGTGCATGCTCTGGTCATGCTTGCAGAAACAGTTTATAGCTCCATTCTCATAAAGGAACCCTTCCTCACGTATTCCTCCCATTTTTAGCCTCCCGTTTGGCCAGCGCATTTTCCAACTGATAGACAGCTCCCTCATATGAGTGGACAAGTGCAGCATAGTAAATCAGGCCTTATGAATAATTCAGACTCGACCGGTTCCCAATAACTGCACTTAAAAATGCCGGCAGTGAGGGGCCGAGTCTGTTTGACTGTGGAATTAAATCATGAACGTCACTAAGTAAGGCTGTGCAGAGACTCGGCACCAGTCACTGCACTCCTCTTCTCTTGCTAGGACAACTAACTAGCGTCATCATTTGGACAAATGCAACAGCAACAAAACAACATTTAGGTCTATAAAGCAGATTTTAGTTCAAAGAGCATACAGTAGGATGTTGTAGGACTGTCTTGGTTGACACGCCTCTGCAACATCACATGGACATCAGGGACAGTGCCTCTGGATTGGCAGACCGGGGTGGTGGTCCCCCTCTTTAAGAAAGGGGATCGGAGGGTGTGTTCCAACTACAGAGGGATCACACTCCTCAGCCTCCCTGGAAAAGTCTATTCAGGGGTCCTGGAGAGGGGTCGGATAGTCGAGCCTCGGATTCAGGAGGAACAGTGTGGTTTTCGTCCTGGTCGCGGAACAGTGGACCAGCTCTATACCCTTAGCAGGGTCCTGGAGGGTGCATGGGAGTTTGCCCAACCAGTCTACATGTGTTTTGTGGACTTAGAAAAGGCATTCGACCGTGTCCCTCGGGGAATCCTGTGGGGGGTACTCCGAGAGTATGGGGTACCGGACCCCTTCATAAGGGCTGTTCAGTCCCTGTACGATCGGTGTCAGAGCTTGGTCCGCATTGCCGGCAGTAAGTCGAACCCGTTTCCAGTGAGAGTTGGTCTCCGCCAGGGCTGCCCTTTGTCACCGATTCTGTTCATAACTTTTATGGACAGAATTTCTAGGCGCAGCCAGGGCGTTGAGGGGGTCCGGTTTGGTGGGCTCAGGACTGTGTCACTGCTTTTTGCAGATGATGTTGTCCTGTTTGCTTCATCAGGCCGTGATCTTCAGCTCTCTCTGGATCGGTTCGCAGCCGAGTGTGAAGCGGCTGGGATGAGAATCAGCACCTCCAAATCCGAGACCATGGTCCTCAGCCGGAAAAGGGTGGAGTGCCCTCTCAGGGTTGGTAGCGAGATCCTGCCCCAAGTGGAGGAGTTCAAGTATCTCGGGGTCTTGTTCACGAGTGAGGGAAGAATGGAGCGTGAGATCGACAGGCGGATCGGTGCGGCATCTGCAGTAATGCGGGTGCTACATCGGTCTGTCGTGGTGAAAAAGGAGCTGAGCCGCAAGGCGAAGCTCTCAATTTACCAGTCAATCTATGTTCCTACCCTCACCTATGGTCATGAGCTATGGTTAGTGACCGAAAGAACGAGATCGCGAATACAAGCGGCTGAAATGAGTTTCCTCCGCAGGATGTCTGGGCTTTCCCTTAAAGATAGGGTGAGAAGCTTAGTCATCCGGGAGGGGCTCAGAGTAGAGCCGCTGCTCCTCCGCATCGAGAGGAGTCAGATGAGGTGGCTCGGGCATCTGATCAGGATGCCTCCTGGACGCCTCCCTGGTGAGGTGTTCCGGACACGTCTAACCGGGAGGAGGCCCCGGGGAAGACCCAGGACACGCTGGAGGGACTATGTCTCTCGACTGGCCTGGGAACGCCTTGGGATTCTCCCGGAAGAGCTAGAAGAAGTGGCCGGGGAGAGGGAAGTCTGGGCATCTCTGCTCAAGCTGCTGCCCCCGCGACCCGACCTCGGATAAGCGGGAGACAATGGATGGATGGATGGAGCGTACATTATATATATGTGCTTTAATAAACAGTAAAAGAAAAATGACAATTATAAAAAAAAAGTAAAACTAGAAAAATACATAACTAGATGAGAGGATAAGTTAAATTATGATTTAATGTAGGAAGTTTTGTGTTATGTTCTCCCCGTGTCTGCGTGGGTTTCCTCCGGGTGCTCCGGTTTCCTCCCACAGTCCAAAGATATGCAGGTTAGGTGCATTGGCAATTCTAAATTGTCCCTAGTGTGTGCTTGGTGTGTGGGTGTGTGTGTGTGTGTCCTGCGGTGGGCTGGCGCCCTGCCCTGGATTTGTTCCTGCCTTGTGCCCTGTGTTGGCTGGGATTGGCTCCAGCAGACCCCTGTGGCCCTGTGTTTGGATATAGCGGGTTGGAAAATGACTGACTGACTGACTGAGTTTTGTGTTGCTAAAATTTATAACAGGAAAAATCAAAATGTTTGGAATGGGGAGGATAGCAAAACAAAAACTCCAGCTGGTATGAATTCTGAAGAAAATAAACCCTCTAGTGCAGGGTTTCTCAAACTCATGGGTTTTTCACCACTTTTTTCCATGTAAGTGTCTTCATGACCTACCAGGTTGTTTGTTGGTAAATCGAGCAGAGTGGGGAAGAATCTGGCGCGATCGTTGGAGTAGCAGGTCAACTTGCACAAACAATAAATCTATTATTAACCAAGTACAAGTATAGCCCGTTGTAAGGTTGTAAATTAAAGGCTACATATGCTGGCGAGGTGACTGACTTGAAATATTTTTAGCGAGTTACAAAATAAATTGGAAAAGAAAACATAAGGCATGAACGGTCTGCCATGGGTTTACACATACAGTGTATTTCATGTCTGCTACACAATAGATTTTTTTGTTACCATTGTTACACACGTGCGCTTAGGAGGCAGTCAGCAAGCCCAAAGGTGAGTGAAACATCGCGAGACAAAGGGTTGATGCGCGGTACTAACGTCTCTCCCTCTTTCTTTTCATCAGACAAAGAGAAGAAAAATAATTACTTACTAAGATGGCCACCAAGATGTAACTTTCGACACCTCCAAATGACGTTACTTCCGGCCCTTCCAAATGACGCTACTACCAGCTCACTCTGATGACATCACTTCCAGTCCACCTTTGATGATGTCATATCCATCCCACAGTTTCGACATCATCTCCTGCCAACTCACTTTCCGTCTCCATTTTGTCCCCTGTATACAAACGGCATTTTCTCATGTCTCTGTATCAAATGCTATACATGCTTTTTGATCCCTGCAAAAGTCTTTCCATTTTTCTTCTTGTCCAACAGACATTATACGGTGACGGTCCCCAAACCTTTTTCTTTGTGGCAATCTATTTATTTCGAGGAGAAAACTTATTACATCATATATAATGTAAGGGCAGCGAGTGTGGTATAGTGGTTAAGGCTTTGGGCTCAAATCCCACTACCGACACCACTGTGTGACCCTAAGCAAGTCACTTGACCTGCCTGAGCTCCAATTGGAAAACTAAAAGACATGGAACCAATTGTATCATAAATGTTGTAAGTTGCCTTGGATAAAGGAGTCAGACAAATAAGTAAATGCAAATAAAGTATGTTTTGTATATTTCAGATCTAATCTTGAAAATATATACTTGAACTCCATATACTGTATGTTAAATTATATTGAAAGGCATGCCTATATATTTTTTAAGATATTGCAATATATGTCAAGTTTTCTGGGTTTACTGTATCAATGTCTTCCCGGACTTGAACAAGGCCTTTAGCTGATTAAAGAGGATGCATGGACCAATCTTCCTTTTTGTTATTTGATGCTTTTTTAATGATTAAGAAGTTGCAAGAGCAATAGTAACGACAGGAACAGGAGTAAGATTAGGAGTAGGCTGATAATCAGTGATGTCTACAAAATCAACAAATTCTTGGAGCTTCCCAATTCCTCAATTCTTTCGCCTTTTGTGCCTGTTTAGGCCGAAGCCTACTTTCAAGGATGCCCTTTTGGAACAAAACCTGGGCCTTCATTTTAGGAGGCTTGTTCTACTTTCTTGTTGGTGTTTTGTGATTCTATTTCATAGCACCAATGGAGAGGCTTTGTCCACCGAACTGGTTAATGCCTTGCACCCTAACCGAATCCAGACAGGCTCCCCATTACCACTTTATAGAGAAGTGGTCTTTGAAAATGGATAGTTCTAAAGGTCACAGTTTCAAATCTCAGGTGACACTTCAGCACCACACTGGAATAGGGTGAGTTTTTTACGGTGGCTGGAGTGCCAATCCTGCCACCAACCCCCAAGTTTTCCCTGTAAATTGGAGAACCTGCTTGCAGGGTTGGATGCAGATTAACGTCATACCCAGGATGAAGCAAATGCAGGTTATGGGTCTTGTTCACTGGCCCAACGGAGTAAAGTCACTATGGGATTTAAACTGGCAAACTTCTGATTGCTGGCACAGATCCCCAGCCTTGGAGCCACCACTCCATTCCCTGAAAGGCACTATATTAGATTGACCAGGAAAAAAAAAGCTGATGTATTCTACACAAAATATCCTCCATGACAGAACTAGCTATGAATGGTTCTCTATAAAGTAACAAGACTTTGAGATGAACGTATTTATTCAAGATTTATTCAAGACTGTCAGTTATTCCTGGCCAAGACTTAATGTACATTGTGAAATGTTAGGACTGTGGTCAGCTTGGCTTTAGATAAAGCATCAGATGAATATGTAAAGGTACGCTAATGTGAATGTTATAAAAATTAAAATAAATGGGTGGCACTGTGGAGCGGTGGTTCGATTACTGCCTCACAGCTCCAGAGCACTTAGGTCAAATCCCAGCTTTTTCTTTCTCTCTGTACAGTACATTTATCACGTCCTTCCAGTGTTTCCATGGGATTTTCTCCAAATATTCCAGTTTTCATCCTAAAGTGGTTTAGATTAAATTGATTGGCAGTATAATGGACTTGGTTTCCATCTAAAGTTGTTTCCTATCAAAAGCTACTGGCCATAATTAAATATGTTCACAAAATGAATGGATAAATTGCTTGTGCTACCTAATCTTCCAGGATTTAGAATTTTTACATTTGACACAGCTGAAGTAGAACAAGTGAAGTAATGCAATGCTTAAGATGCCAACTGGAATCTACAAGTGGAACTTCAAAGAGTGGAGACATTGCAGGGAAGACACATTGGAAGGAAATTGGAGTAGCTTTGCTCCCTGCTGTTCTATAAAGTGTGCTCAGTTAAATTAGCACAGAAAGAACAAAGGTGACCCATTTTCAAAACGACACAGTTTTACAATGTTTTGAAAAGAACAACAGGCAAGGGGTCAGATCCTCCATTAGCAGCTGCAGAACTGCCAATAGGTAAGCCGGGTGTGATAAAAAGTAGCTAACAGAACACTAAGAATAGACAGCTAAAAACAACGTCTACCAGAGGTCTTCATCACCTTGGACATTTTCACATTTTATTGTTACACAACATTGAGTCGCAGTGGATTTAATTAGCATATGATAATAAAATTATTGTTCTAAAATAATAAGATTATTATGTGTGGAAAGCAGCCCGGACACAGACAGATGGACATCATTGGTTCACCCACAACACATTTACTTAAAACAATATTTACAACAGTGATCACGCACAACTCAGTGCCGCAGCACCAATCACCCCAAAGTCCAGGCCCTTTCACAATGCCTTTTCTCTTTGTCTCTGATCGCCTCCACTCCTCTCCTCCGAGCGCTGTCCTCTTCCACCCGACTCCAGTCATCGAATGGAGGGAGGCGGCCCCTTTTATAGTCACCCGGATGTGCTCCCGGTGCCTCCCGGCAATCTTCCGCCGGCACTCCCCAGTGTGGCGAAAGTGCTGGCTGTGCACCTGGAAACACTCCGGGTGTCCCCGATCCTCTTCCCCCCAGCACTTCTGGGTGTGGCAGAAGGCATTGGGGTGCCCCCTGGAGGTGACTACGGGCCCCTATAGGGTTGAGCTTCCAAGATCCGTTCCCGTGGTCCCCAAAGCCACCAGGGCGGTCGCCCCCACGTGATCTGGGGGAGGCATAAGCCCTCCTCCGGTCCTCCTGGGCGTCCCGGCTGGGTACCACCCCCAGCCACCTGTGACATATGCTACAACTTTCACTCCATGTTGTACTTGTGTCATCTGTGTATGTGAGAAATAAAGAATCTTGAATTGATTTGATCTTCACAATTTATTGCATTTGTGTTTTTTTGGTATTGGTAACAATACCAACAATTCCAGAAGTGGAGATATGCTCTGGAGAGGAGAGGAATGAAGGTCAGTAGGAACAAGACAGAATACATGTGTGTAAATGACAGGGAGGTTACTGGAATGGTGAGGATGCAGGCAATAGAGATGGCGAAGGTGGGTGAGTTTAAATACTTGGGATCAACAGTACAGAGTAATGGGGATTGTGGAAGATAGGTGAAAAAGAGAGTGCAGGCAGGGTGGCATGGGTGGAGAAGAGTGTCAGGAGTAGTTTGTGACAGACGGGTATCAGCAAGAGTGAAAGGGAAGGTCTACAGGACGGTAGTGAGACCAGTTATGTTATATGAGTTAGAGACGGTGGCACTGACCAGAAAGCAGGAGACAGAGCTGGAGGTGGCAGAGTTAAAGATACTAAGGTTTGCAGTGGGAGTGATGAGGATGGATGGGATTAGGAATGAGGACATTAGAGAGTCAGCTCAAGTTGGATGGTTGGGAGACAAAGTCAGAGAGGTGAGATTGCGTTGGTTTGGACATGTGCAGAGGAGAGATGCTGGGTATATTGGGAGAAGGATTTTAAAGATAGAGCTGCCAGGCAAGAGGAAAACAGGAAGGCCTAAGAGAAGGTTTATAGATGTGGTGAGAGAGGACATGCAGGTGATGGGTGTAACAGAACAAGATACAGAGGACAGAAATATATGGAAAAAGATGATCCGCTGTGGCAACCCCTAACGGGAGCAGCCAAAAGAAGGAGAAGAAGAAGGTATTAACACCACTTCCATGAAGTCATTCTCCTACTTGATACATTTTCTTGTACAATCTTTTTAGTGCTTGTGTAGCAGCAACACGAAGTAGAGAGGAAGGTGGAAAAATGGAGAAAAGCTTTTGAAGATAGACAGTTGAGCATAAACAGGAAGAAGAAGACAGAATATATAAGGTTTAATGATGATCAGGACTCAGAAGTTTGACTGCAGGGAGAGCAATGAAGAGAGTGAATACATTTAAATATCTAGGATCAATGGGAGGCCAAGATGGAAAACTAAATGCAGAGATAACCCACAGTGTGGGTGAATAAAGAATTAAGGCGAAGGTTAACAGTAAGGTTTTAAAGACAGTGGTAAGGCCAGCAATGATGTTTGGAACTAAAAAGTTAAAGGGAGCACAAGTGAAAAAGTTTGATGTGACAGAATTGAGAATGTTGACATGGATATGTGGAGTTACAAAAAAGAACAGAATACGAAATGAGAGAATCAGAGGTACTACAAAAGTGAGAGAGATATCTAAGAAAGTCCTGGAAAGTAGGTTTAGACATGTGATGAGATGAGACATTGAAGATGTAAGTAAGAGATGGGAATGGATATATAGGGGAAGAGAAAGTGAGGGAGGCCAAAGCAGAGGCGAGTGGCTAAAGTAAAAGAAGATCTGAAGGAAAGAGCTTGACTGGTGAAGAGGTACAGGGTCAAGTTGTTTCGAGAAGGTTGTTGAAACACATCAACCCCACGTAGAAGTGGGAAAATGAGAAGAGAAAAGAGAAGAAGAAGAAGTTTCCCTTTGTCACCAATATTTTTAATCATTTCTGGTGTGTGTTGTGTATCCTTGTTGTTTTACAATTTTCAGAAACTTTTATCCCATGTTGAATTATTGTAATCATAGATAACAGACATGAGGTCGATTTTAATTAAATGGAAGGACTTTTGACAACCAAGATGTCTTTCATACCTTTTAACATAAGTTACTTTTACAACTGTGAAGAAGTGAGCAGGAGAAGTGAGCTGCTGTGACTGAGGTGCACATAAGATGTCTGGCAGCCAGAGAGTGAGTGTGGCATGTTAGCATATCATGAGACCTACTGCTGCATTCTGCACAGTAAGGGATGGTGATGAATGAATAAACAATATCATTACTACAGTATTGAATACATAAAGAATGTCGTGATTTTTTAATTGAATGAATGAATACTTAGTTACTGAAGTTCAAGAAAAATATAAATATTATATTAAAAAAACATCCACAAATACAAATCCATGATCACAAGCTCGTAGGTGGCAGTAAGATGGTCTGAGTTGTTTTCACTTGATGGCATTGACGTTTGAACAGAGCTGGTCCAGCTTGTTGTGTCCACAAATCCAACATATTAATTGACGTTTGTTTGTTCCAGTGTCCCCCTAGTTATCAGAATTCTTGGTTCAGAATGATCATTCATTGGAATACTAGTACGGAGTGAATCACTTCTGTTCCCGAGTCCTCACGATGATGTCACTTATCCCCCAAAATGCAGTAAAATGCACCCTTTAAGTTAGTATTTCAATAACTGAATAATACATTTTAGTTATACCTTGTAATATATGGCCGGCAGTTTATCTCGGCCAATACCCCCACGCCACTAGATGGAGTCCTTCCTGCAACATGGAGGTGCCCCGAATTCCAGCAGGGCATCATGGACAATGGAGTTTTACTGCACAGCCCTGTTGGATACCGTGGGGGCCGCCAGGGGATGCTGCAGGGAGGCACAATGGTTTCTATTATAGCCCGGAAGTGCTCCCTAGTCATGGAGACGGAAGAAAGGAAGTACTTCCGGGCTGAAGAAAAGAAGTTTTCATCTGACCCAGAAGTGCTATGAAATCACATGGACTGAGGGACAGAAGCACTTACGGGTCAAGGAATATAAAAGGACTGTGGGAAACCCCAGCAGGCTGAGCTGGAGTTGGGAGGGAGTGCGACAGAGCTGCTGGGTGGAGTGCAGGAGTGTGTACAATTGATTGTATTGATTTATTAGTGAGTATTGTGGGAGTGGAGGTGCTTTGTGCACATTATTATTATAATAAATTTAATATTAGGATTTTTACCTGGTGTATGGGCATGTTGTCTGCAGGTTCAGGGGTCGACGGAGACCCATATTCCCACAACCTGTAACATGCTTTCTAAGATAGACGAATGGATATATGCCTGAAAGTTTGTGAACCCATTTCATAATTTGAAATTTTATTTTTTTGTAAGCCTTAATGCATATTTGATAAGAATTTGTGTCCATCCTAATTGAAGTAAAGTATAATTATTTATTAGTTTGAGTGTTTTGAAAGAAAATGCCCATGTATCAATGTAATACACACCATACACAGAAATCGTGCAGGTGGTACAATAAGGTAACCCTTAGTTGTATGACTCCTATCAAAGTACAACTGCATCAGGTTGGTCCGTGGCACAATGAAACCAATTAACTGAGCTGAACATTAAATCTAAATATGTGAAA
Organism: Erpetoichthys calabaricus; assembly: GCF_900747795.2. Classification (NCBI taxonomy): domain Eukaryota; kingdom Metazoa; phylum Chordata; class Cladistia; order Polypteriformes; family Polypteridae; genus Erpetoichthys; species Erpetoichthys calabaricus. Next base: position 194,514,332 of record NC_041399.2, read on the forward strand.
CGACATTCTAGGTAGAATTAAACATTAATAATTATAAGAAGGCAGGTGAATCACTCTTTTGACATCACACCAAAAAGTAAGGAACACATCAGGTCAAATTAATTTTATTCATAGAGCACATCAGCAGCTGACCAAAATGCTGTACAGTTTCCAAAAATAGTCCAATAAATGTATAGGTACAGTAGATAAATACACTTTATATATATATATATATATATATATATATATATATATATATATATATATATATATATATATATATATATATATATATAAATAAATAAATTAAAAACCAGTACTATCATGCAAATTTATAAAGCTAAGGCAAAAAGATGACCAACTAAAAGAGATCAAAGCGGGTGCTGACCTAATATAAAAAGGCAGACTATTCCAAAGCTTACAGGCAGCTACTGCAAAGGCACGGCCCCCTCTAAGCTTAAGTCTGGATCCCAGCACAACCAGTAACTTCTGGTCAGAGGACCCCAGTGACCATGAAGGAGAATAAAGGTGTAAGAGGTCAGTAAAATAAGAGGGGGCTAAACCATTCAGAGATGTAAAAAGCAGACAATTTTAAACTCAGTCCTGTAGTGAACAGAGAAGCTAAGACTGGTGTGATGTGATTCTGTTTTCGTGTTCCTGTAAGAAGCCTGGCCACAGTGTTCTGCACTAGTTAAAGATGAACTAGCGAGGACTGATTTAAGCCAGAGTATAATGAGCTGAAACAGTCAAGCCGAGAAGAGACAAAAGCATGAATTAGTTTTTGAAAGTCATCTAATACCCTGAGCTGATAGAAACAGGCTTTAACAGTGGAGTTCATTTGCTTGTCATATTTGAAGGCAAACTTAAGAACAATAAGAAGAACCCTGAACAGAGGTACCATCAAGAGAAGAATTACCAGGAAGATGTCTCTTCTGGTACAAAACTTCCTATCTGAAATTTGTCCTGGACAAGCCCAAAGAGTTCTGGACATTTGGATAAATGAGTAACAAACTTGAATTTGGACATAACAAAAACATAATTAGACTAACTGTGCTACCAGTCTAAAACAGGTTGAAATCTAAGTAATTGATGTAGACCTCACCATTAATGTTTGCAGTGCACCATGCATATGTCTCTGTTATATGACATTTGGTATAGGATTCATAAAAGCTGTGTTAATGCTTGTGATGTGCCATCTGTTGGAATGACAAATGTAATGCATTTTATTAATAAAAATGTTTGTGATGGGCTATCTTCTGGAACACCAGAGACATAGCAACTGGTTGGACACACAGACACTTATTATTTTAATAACCACCTTAGCATTAGACCCAAGAGTCACTAGGATTGTAAAAAGTGCTAAATTATGTTAGTCTTGAGTGTCCCTCAGGCAATGGTATAGACGTGTCTCATTTAAGACCCGAGGACTATTAAAGAGCTAACAGCGGATAGGTATGTTTTGCGTAAGCTTCAGGCCAGAGTGTCACCCTGGCAACAGCGTAGACTCATCTTCTCTTAGCCTCATAATGGCGTCTAGCCAGCAGTGATGACGAGGTGAATCTGTCTTCAGGCAGGGAAATTGAAACTGTCAGTGAAACCGAAAAGGATTGTGGGAATCTAAAAGTGATGCTCGTGTTAATCGCACATGTGCAGGGTGCTGTTCATATTATTATGATTATTATTATTATTTGTATCATTATTATACTTTCTACACTTCTGACTTTGTACTTTTAGTGTTTTGCATGTTTTACAGTAGAAAGATGAGATTTAATAAAAATGTCATTTTTAATGCCAAGGGGCGGCACGGTGGCGCAGTGGGTAGCGCTGCTGCCTCGCAGTTGGGAGATCTGGGGACCTGGGTTCGCTTCCCGGGTCCTCCTTGTGTGGAGTTTGCATGTTCTCCCCGTGTCTGCGTGGGTTTCCTCCGGGCGCTCCGGTTTCCTCCCACAGTCCAAAGACATGCAGGTTAGGTGGATTGGCGATTCTAAATTGTCCCTAGTGTGTGCTTGGTGTGTGGGTGTGTTTGTGTGTGTCCTGCGGTGGGTTGGCATCCTGCCCAGGATTGGTTCCCTGCCTTGTGCCCTGTGTTGGCTGGGATTGGCTCCAGCAGACCCCCGTGACCCTGTGTTCGGATTCAGCGGGTTGGATAATGGTTAGATGGATGGATGTAATGCCAAGGAGGTTAAGGTGGATAGATGGATATGAAATATGTTACTTTTCACAAAGAGCAATATTGTGAAGATTTACAAGCTACAGAACTGCAGGACAAGAAAATATGAGGACGTTAGGAAGAGCCCAGCATTAAATCTAAGTATGCAATAAACAGGCACTGTTCGTCTCATTGTTTAGACATTGGAGTGCCATCAACCAGAATGTGGGTTCGGTCCTATTGTGCCATCCCTAGAGTATTCACGAACAAATGCCACTCAGACATGGTGAGACATACAAATTCCACACAGATAAAGCCAGTTGAACACAAGTCCTTGGATTTGAGCTGCAGCACCAATAACTCACTGTATATGCCACCATATTATCTAATAATTACTAAAAATGATGTACATTCACAATTGATTTTCATGCCTCCCACCCCTTCATTAATAGCAGCTGTTTATATGATTGTCTAATTTTTGAACTCTTGTCATGTATGATGGATTCTTCAGTCAGTCTTTAACATTTGAGTCTTTCAACTGTAAATTCCTAGTCAGTGTATCTGGGACTGGCACACATTTCTGTCTTAATTTGAAAATTTTATAGCAGCCAAAATATAAATAAATAAACCCCAGAGCGACCATCTGTTCTCATCACAAGAACACATTTGTTTATTTAAATTCAATAAGGCAAGTTTTTCTGCATGGGGGATTAACAAAGCAACACAATAATTGTGCCCCACAGAATGACGGCACCAGCATCCTGTGCCCTTCATTTTAAATATTAACTGCACCAGATCATAATGCGCTCTTCTGACAAGCATGACAACCCAAGATGAGAAGATACATGAACGTAATTATCATTTCCGTAATACACAATACCACAAATCTCAAGGTAATTCCTGCCTAATTTTCTGCTTTGGTTGTTGGAGATGTACTGTGTGAAGTTGCTTTATTCACATATAGTGTATGCCATTCGGGAGAACGGGCTCCTGCTTTTTTTTTTTTTACAGAATATGTATTGTAGCAGGGTGACCCAAAGCTGATACACAGAACGTAAATGGATTTACTTGTTCCAGTTGTCCAGCCATTATTGAAGGTGCTTCATCCATTTAGGGACTGTGGGAGCCCAAATGTCCCTCAACAGACCTGACCTCAAAATGGGAAACAATGGAGTACCAGCTCAGTGTAGGCCATAAGCCAGGATATCTTAGGATAACTTTGTCTGAAGCATAAGGGCACTCATGAACAGATACCAAACTCAAAAAATAACAAGGAGAAGAAATAAAGAGTCTTACTGGGACCCTCCTGCAGAGAGATGTGAGTGTAACTGTTCTGTAATGAGAGAAAAAGGCTAATACAAATGTTTTTCAATGGACCAGGAGATAAAATGGCAAAGTAATAATTCTTTGCATTTATATAGCGCTTTTCTCACTACTCAAAGCACTCAGCAATTTTAGGTTAAGGGTCTTGCTCAAGGGCCCAACAGAGGAGAATCCCTATTGGTATTTATGGGATTCAAACCGGCAACCTTCTGATTGCCAGTGCAGATCCCTATTGCTGTCTTAAAACTAGCAGTAGTGAAGAACTGAAATCAAGCAAAACTGGTAAAGCGAACAAGTCCGATGTGTTGAATGTGTTGAGTCATTACAGATGCACTTGGATAGCATACATTCTTGGGCAGATTTGTGGCAGATTAAATTTAATGTCAGTAAATGTAAAGTATTACACATAGGAAGTAAAAATGTTAGGTTTGAATGCACAACGGGAGGTCAGAAATTGAGAATACACCTTATGAGAAGGATTTAGGAGTCATAGATGACTCTAAGCTTTCGACTTCCCGACGGTGTTCAGAAGCCATTAAGAAGGCTAACAGAATATCAGGTTATATAGCGCCTTGATGTGTAGAGTACAAGACCAAGGAGGTTCTGCTCAAGCTTTATAACACACTGGTGAGGCCTCATCTGGAGTCCTTTGTGCAGTTTTGGTCTCCAGGCTACAAAAAGGACATAGCAGCGCTAGAAAAAGTCCAGAGAAGAGCGACTAGGCTGATTCCAGGGCTACAGGGGATGAGTTATGAGGAAAGATTAAAAGAGCTGAGCCTATAGAGTTCAAGCAAAAGGAGATTAAGAGGGGGCGGCACGGTGGCACAGTGGTAGCGCTGCTGCCTCGCAGTTAGGTTTGCTTCCCGGGTCCTCCCTGCGTGGAGTTTGCATGTTCTCCCCGTGTCTGCGTGAGTTTCCTCCGGGCGCTCCGGTTTCCACCCACAGGCCAAAGACATGCAGGTTAGATGGATTGGCGATCCTAAATTGTCCCTAGTGTGTACTTGGTGTGTGGGTGTGTTTGTGTGTGTCCTGCTGTGGGTTGGCACCCTGCCCGGGATTGGTTCCTGCCTTGTGCCCGGTGTTGGCTGGGATTGGCTCCAGCAGACGCCCATGACCCTGTGTTCAGATTCAGTGGGTTGGAAAATGGATGGATGGATGGATGGAGATTAAGAGGACACACGATTGAAGTGTTTAAAATTATGAAGGGAATTAGTCCAGTGGATCAAGACTGTGACTTTAAAATGAGTTCATCAAGAACACGGGGACACAGTTGGAAACTTGTGAAGGGTAAATTTTATACAAACATTAGGAAGTTTTTCTTCACACAGAGAACCATAGACACATGGAATAAGTGACTGAGTAGTGTGCTAGACAGTAGAATTTTAGGGACCCTCAAAAGCTGACTTGATGTTATTTTAGAGGAATAAAGTGGATAGGACTGGTGAGCTTTGTTGGGCTGAATGGCCTGTTCATGTTAAACTTTTTCCAATGTTCTAAAGTTAACCAGATATGCAACAAAACACACAACAAAACTTCAGAGCCCTAAAGTTGTTTGAATTACATTCCAAGCTGAAGCGTTGATGACATCACACAATGTAATAATTCTTTGCATTTATATAGCGCTTTTCTCACTACTCAAAGCGCTCAGCAATTGCAGGTTACGTTCCTTGCTCAAGGGCCCAACAGAGCAGAGTCCCTATTGGCATTTACGGGATTCGGACCGGCACCCTTCTGAATGCCAGTGCAGATCCCTGACAAGGAACATCCAAAATGGTGGTGCCCACTCAAAAAAAAATAAAATTTGGTTACAGTAATTCAAAAGCAATGTAAGCAGAAGTATTCTTCTCCTTCCGAGTACTTTCCACTTTACTTGCTCTTTGCACTGAATTCCTTCTATCTTCGGACGTGCTACTCCTGCGATTTGGTGGTGATCACAGTGCTACCAGCTGAGTATCAGAACATTTAATATGTCCCACTTTATGTTCTCAGAGTCCCTTACACTCCCCAGTGTTATAGACATGGATAGCCATCAGATTCTTCTGATCCTCTTCCCTCACTCTGTGACAGTTTTCAAGCTCCCAGCTCATCTTTTCCTGGAGTCCTTAGAGGCATGATTTATATCTTTACCTGTTTTTTTTTACTCTTATACAATTCATTTTTGAAGGTTGTTTTATTTTTTTATATATCTTTTCAGTTAAAAATAAATTATTTTTGCAATTTCATGACACTGTTTTCTTTTTGCGTATTCTAAGTTCGATGCATCCTCTTGCTATGGTGATTCTCCTGTGAGACTGTACAAATTCACTTTATGTGAGGCTGGCTAAATTAAACCCTTTTTTGTAGTATTACCGTTGTTTCTGCACCCACTGGCTTTTTGATCTTTTGCTTTGTGTTTTTGAATTTTGATTTTTGGATAGTTATTACTACTGACTTTATAGGAAGAGTCACCAGAGATTGGGAGAGCATGAGGTGTCATGAGATTGCTGGAAAGGGGTGTGTGGCACTCCCGATATCTATGCAAATGAACGAAGGTCCAAGTCTTTAGAGTCCTGGTGCTTCCTGCCTTGCTTTATGATTACAGGACATGGACGCTATCTAGTGACCTGAGACAAAGACTGGACTCCTTCAGTACTATGTCTCTTCAGAGAATCCTTGGGTACCGTTGGTTTGACTTTGTGTTAAATGAGTGGTTGCTGATGGAGTCCCGAATGAGACACATTATCTGCAATGTAAGGGAGCGTCAGTTATGGCACTATGGCCATGTGGTGCGATTCCCAGAGGGTGATCCGGCTTGCAGGATCCTCATCGTCGAGCACCTGAGTGGCTGGACTAGACCAAGGGGACGCCCACATAATATCTGGCTGTGGCAGATGGAGGGTCATTTCCAGAGTGTGGGACTGGGCCACGTGTCTGCCTGGAGGGTTGTCAACTGTAATCCCGAGCTGTTTTGTCGTGTGGTGGTTGCGGCAACGCACTGTACCAGTGCATGCTCCCCAACCTGACCTGACCTGACTTGATAGTTTTTAGGACTGATGAAAGATCAGCTAGAGATTATTGGATTTCTGACTTAGACCTTGGGTTGCGTAACGACAATGTCTCCTTCACCTGATCCTTTTCAGGGATGGACTGGCCATTTGGGCAATGCCCGGTGGGCCGCGGACTCTGGTCTGGTCATGGGCCGGCCATTTCATGAAATAAATTTTATGTACTGATTACTGCTTGACATTAAAATTCATTTTCTAAGCCACTAAACTACTAAACATCACCTGTCCGGTACTGTGATTTATATAGTCTTATAAATAATAAGTTGTTTAGTTGTCAATACACAACGTTGCCATGAAAAATTTGGTCAAAACTGCCTCTTGTTGATTTATGTTTCGATACTGCTACATTTCAGTTAGCATATACATTATCCATCCATCCATTATCCAACCCGCTATATCCTAACTACAGGGGTCTGCTGGAGCCAATTCCAGCCAATACAGGGCGCAAGGCAGGAAACAAACCCCAGGCAGGGTACCAGCCCACCACAGGGCACACACACACACACACACACACACCAGGGACAATTTAGAATCACCAATGCACCTAACTTGCATGTCTTTGGACTGTGGGAGGAAACCCAAGCAGACACGGGGAGAACATGCAAACTCCACGCAGGGAGGACCTCGAAAGCGAACCACTGCACCACCGTGCCGCCCGCATATACATTATTGCAATTTATTTTATCTCATATCTAGTATTTAAATCCTTCTGTACTAATAATTAGTTTAGATTATGTGTTATCCATCCATCCATCCATCCATCCATTTTCCAACCTGCTGAATCCGAACACAGGGTCACGGGGGTCTGCTGGAGCCAATCCCAGCCAACACAGGGCACAAGGCAGGAACCAATCCTGGGCAGGGTGCCAACCCACCGCAGGACACACACAAACAAACCCACACACCAAGCACACACTAGGGCCAATTTAGAATCGCCAATCCACCTAACCTGCATGTCTTTGGACTGTGGGAGGAAACCCAAGCAGACAAGGGGCGAACATGCAAACTCCACACAGGGAGGACCTGGAAAGCGAACCACTGCACCACCGTGCCACATATAAATTATTGCAATTTATTTTATCTCATATCTAGTGTTTAAATTCTTCTGTACTAATAATTAGTTTAGATTATGTATTATGCATTTTATTGTTCTCTGCTGCTACAAGGTGCTACTCTGGTTGAACCTCTTAACTGATACTTACATGAGCAATGGTCTTGCCTACAACCTCCTGCTAACGCTGCCTGTGTTGCAAGTGCAGTGTGAAAGAGCATTCTCTGCCTTGAAGAGAATCAAAAGCCTCCTGAGAAGCACAATGACGCAAGAACATCTTGAGGCGTTCATGTTGATGTCGATGGAGAAAAGTATACTAGCCAAACTTGACACTAACTGTATTGTTGATGATGTGGCTGCTAAAAGCAGCAAGCTGCGTAAGCTACTAGCCTACTAGGGTACTGGCATTTGGACATGACTTTGACATTTGACATGTACTCTAATAACATGTAAGCCGTGTAACTAAATTTTTATTTTTCATTAAATTTTATTACTAAGCTTGTTGTCAAATTTTAAGTTGTGTCTAAACAACAGTGTACAATGGTTTAGATAGAGTTCATATCATAGGCTCATACAAAGTAGCGAGCCACACACTCATCACAAATTTTAATAAAATTACAATGAATAATGGGCCAAGTGGGTCGACCTCGTCACCTCACTCGTTGAAGGATGCCCGGGCCGGTTTTGAGACCCAGTCCGCTCCCGATCCTTTTCAATTCTTGCTACTATTTTTTTTCCTTTAACAGCAGTTCAGTTAACTTTGCACTTGCTGAAAACGTACCTAGGGCAGCCTTGTTAGTGCTTGTGTCCCCATTTTTTGCCCTTCGTCCACACTAGCCTGGCATTTTTAACCCCTCAAAAAAGGAGCCTTTTGAAAATGCTCTTCAGAGCCGTATATTTCTAAAAACACCATCTCAGCATTGCAGTGTGGATGGGTGAAAACAAAACCTTTGAAAATGCAGACCCTCATGCTGCGCTGATTGGTTCATGCTTATTAGGTGGCCCTTCCCTGATTGGGATTTTCTCAGCCACTTTGCTCACCTTATTCACTTGTGTTACTCTTAATAAACAATTCCACCTAATCAGTCCAAATGTAGCGACCCCAGCTGAATGATGGTCAACTCTCAGACTGATGGTTTATGAATGTTTATTACCATTTCCATGACCTTGTTTCATAAACACACTGTAAGAGCTATAAAGGCAAAGTACAAAATAAAAAGCATGTAAATAACAACATAAACATTTGTAACTTTTGTTTTACATATAACACAGAGAAATTAATACCTTGTTCACTTTTCAGCGAGGTGCTTGTTTGTTAACCCCATATGTCGCCATTTTCCTTTCCTATTCCTGGCAAAACTGCACAATTAATTATGCAAGCCAAAGACACCCAATAACTTATCAAAATAAAAGTCATGCAAAAGCTGTGATTCAAGGCCTGCTGAAGTGTCCTTTAAACCAAACCAAACAATGTTTTTCATTTTTTTGCGTTGTGATGGGTGGCCACTACCATTACCCGCCAGGATGCCAGCTGGATAGAAGGACCAGTGGAGAGATCATTAGTGAGGCACTACCTCCCCTGGGACACTAGAGGGCAGCCCTCCTGGGCACCACAGATTCCTGCAATGTACGCTGGGAGTTGGAGTTTGGTGCAGCTCTGTTGGGTTCCGTGGGGACCGCCAGGGAGGAGCTGCAGAGCCTTACCTTGAATTTCAATCACACTTGAGAGTGATTCCAGGTAATGTTAATGTTGTGAATTTCCCATTGGGATTAATAAAGTATCTATCTATCTATCTATCTATCTATCTATCTATCTATCTATCTATCTATCTATCTATCTATCTATCTATCTATCTAATGAGTGACCTGGAACAACATAAAAGGGGCCACCTCACTCCATTCAGGGGCCAGAGTCAGGAGGAGGTGGATGAAGCATGCTGGGAGAGGAGAGGAGGAAGAGAAAAGAGAGAAAGAGAAGAAAGGAAAAGGACTGCTGTGTATTGTGCTTTGGAGTTGCTTGATTGTACTGTGCTGCTGCTGGGGAGACAAGACAAAATCATTTCCCCATTGGAATAAAAGTGTGTTGTGTGCCGCACCTGTCTGTGTCGGGGTTGTGGTGGCTGGAGAGCCCTCTGGCTTCCACAGCGTATTCTCCATTCCTATTCTCCATCTAAAGAAAAGCCAAGCAAAATGACACCTTTTATTGGCTAACTAAAAAGATTACAATATGCAAGCTTTCGAGGCCACTCAGGTCCCTTCTTCAGGCAAGAGACCGGAGATCCCTATGTTTATATACACACTCTAGGACAAGAAACAGCATTGGTAAATCTTTAAATGAGAAATTTTAAATGTAAAAAAATAATAGATTCATTCAGGCTAGGGTTAATTTAACAAGCGAGAAAAGAACAATGTATTGTCAAGATCTCTGGATGAGATAAATGTCCAACAAAGTCTTTTCAAGTTTGTAATGAGTTTTTTTCAAAACAATGTGGATCTGTAGACAGGCTGTCTGTCATTCTGAGAGATGGAAACAATCCTCATATCTGGCCATAAAACTCTTGTCTCTATTCAATCCATGTTGTAATGTGTTAAATTTTAGCATGAGTTTAACTTCCCATACTTTTCTCTCTTGCTGTGTTTTGAAGCACTGTGACTTTAAAGTCCCTCTCACAGTGTCCATGGCTGTTGAAGTGGACCGCTACAGGAACATCTGTGTTGCCATGTTTAATGTGGAACCTGTGTAAATTCATTCTCTGGCAGAGTGTTTGTCCAGTTTCTCCCACACATAGATAGATAGATAGATAGATAGATAGATAGATAGATAGATAGATAGATAGATAGATAGATAGATAGATAGATAGATAGATAGATAGATAGATAGATAGATAGATAGATACTTTATTAATCCCAATGGGAAATTCACACATTATACAGTGCAGTGTCAGGACATTTCATGCAGAAAATTAGGTAGACTACATTAGATGATCTGCATTAAAATGATTCCTTTATGTGATATTCAAATCGGCAGTGTGGTATAACTATACGGTCTGTATCATAGACGTGGGCACATGTTTTGCATCTTTTCTGTAGGCATGGAGATGTGCCATTTTCTGTTGGTTCACTTAGGGAGCTTCGGACAATTAGTTGTTGAAGGTTTGGTGGTTGTCTGTATGCCAGGAGGGGAGGTTCAGGAAATACATTTTTCAGTATTTGGTCATTGTTTAGTATTGGCTGAAGTTCTTTTATAATTTTTCGAAGTGTTTCAAGATGTGGGTTGTAGGTGACAACAAGGGGGATGCGGTTCTTGTTGTCTTTGTTTTTATATTCCAGAAGGTTGTCTCTGGGTATGGCAGTAGCTCTTCTTATTTGAGTGTCTGTTGTTTTGGGGGTGTAACCTTGTCTGATGAAATCTTGTCTGAGCTCCTGCAGTTGTTGATCCCGGTCTGTCGGGTCTGAGCAAATACGATTGTACTGTATTGCTTGGCTGCAAATAATGAAGTGCCTTATATGCTTGGGGTGGAAGCTATCACTTTTCAGGTAGGTCCGTCTGTCTGTCGGTTTGTGAAAAACAGAAGTTACAAGGGTGTTGTCTTCTCCATCTATAAACACGAGCTGCAAATGAACCTCTAGCATGGAGGAGCAACAACTACATAGTGCTGTGTGTCAGAACACAGGAAATAGGTGACTTAATATTCTATGACATCAGCTGTGTAACAACAGCTTAGCACAGTGGTTCTCAATCTGTGGGGTGGGCCGTACAAAGTAACGAAAAGGGGGGCGTGAAGCTGAGATAAAAAGAAAACAAGAATCAAAAATATGAAAATACATCTATTGAAACCAAAAACAAATTAACTTAAGCTACATTCTGATACTAGAAAAATAAATATAGAGCTAGATAAATGTCGATAAAAGTTAAGTAGGCATAATAAAATATGAATCTATGATATATCATTAATTAAAAAAGAACAAATTGGTATTAGTGGGCTACTTTCAAAAAAACGTTAGGGGGGGCGCAATTAAAGCTGTTATGAAAACTCGAGTCGCAAATACTTAAAGGTTGAGAAATGCTGGCTTAGCATGTTTTATTGAAGTGCTCATTGAGTCTCTGCCTAAGCCTGACTTAAACCCACTCCACCAGACTCGAGAGTTGTCTAGGTGACTGTTCTTTTCCTTTCTTCCATCTTACCCTCTAAATCAGTTTGGTGTAAGAAAGATGCCAACCCTGATAACTTCAATGAGGTGGCTGCTACCTAACTTTTTGGTTTCACCGGTGTGTATCATGTCATAGGCTCCAAATTAACCCTTTCGGCCCTGACATCCTATTACTAGTACACTTTGAAGGGCGGCCACGGCCACTACCTGGCCGGGACGCCAGCAGAGGGGAAGGACAAGGGGAGAGGGCATTGATGAGGCAATACCTCCCCTGTGACACTAGAGGGCAGCCATCCTAGGTGGGTGTGGCACCATGGATTCCCACAGGGCATGTCGGGAACGTGGAGTTTGGTGACGCCCTGTTGGGTTCCGTCGGTGCCACCAGAGGGAGCTGCATTGCCCTATAGAGGACCACCAGTGCATCTGGGAGTGATTCCAGGTAATACTAGTGAGCCACTTGGAACACTCCCGGGACTTGAATAAGAGGAGCCGCCTCACTCCATTGAGGGGCCGGGGTTGGGAGGAAGGAGACAAAGCCTGAGGAGGAGTGGAGGCAGATAGACTGGCAGCAAGAAGGGACTGTATATTGGTATGGTGTTGGTATTTTGTGCACAAAGCTCTAAATAAACATGAGTGTTGACTTGAACCTGTGCCTTGCCTGTCTGTGTCGGGGGTTAGGGCAGCAGTACGCCCCCTAGTGGCTTACAACATATATAATTGTAGCCGTTTTTGTAAAACACAGGTATGTTTGCTGCCATTGGAACCGGGTGTGCTACTATTAGCGCAGACTGGAGAGACTGGCATACAGTCCAAAAAACACGGAAGTGAAACAAGTAATATTGAAGTATTTGGCAGCGATTGTATAATAATAGTGATCATTTTTTTTGTTTTTTTCATTTTTCAGCTTCCTAGACACCCCAAAGGTAGAATATCTCACAAAATAATTTTTCCCATCAAAACAGAAAATCCAGGGCCGAAAGGGTTAAGAGCAATATCAAGGTTCTAACCCCAATGGTTCACAAGTAATTACATGACAGATGGACACAGCTTTTAGCATCTCATACATCCACTAGACATGGTAATGGTTGAAGACAGGTAATAGAATAAAGTAAAAATATTTGCTTACCCTATGTTTACTTTCAGCTCTTTTCCTCCATGTTTGCATGTGTGATAGTCTCTTAACTGATTTGCTTTTGTGTGTTCGCCGTCTGGGTGGCACAGTGGTGCAGTGGGTAGCGCTGCTGCCTCGCAGTTAGGAAACTTGGGTTCCCTCCCGGGTCCTCACTGCGTGGAGTTTGCATGTTCTCCCCGTGTCTGCGTGGGTTTCCTCTGGGTGCTCTGGTTTCCTCCCACAGTCCAAAGACATGCAGGTTAGGTGTATTGGCAATCCTAAATTGTTCCTAGTGTGTGCTTGGTGTGTGGGTGTGTGTGTGTGCCCTGCGGTGGGCTGGCACCCTGCCCAGGGTTTGTTTCCTGCCTTGCGCCCTTTGTTGGCTGGGATTGGCTCCAGCAGTACCCCCGTGACCCTGTAGTTAGGATATAGTGGGTTGGATAATGGATAGATGGATGTTCGCCGTCCTCAATGTAAACCCTATTGATGCCCAAGCACCCTTAATATGATGGTGGGGAGGGAAAAAATCAGGCACATTGGGCAGACGGTCATACGGAGAACCTTTGGGGTTGGGGTTGGGTTTGGTGTTTGGTGGGGGGGTCATGGGGTCTGTTGCTGTAGCTTCCAGGGGTTGCCAGGATAGTTAAATAAGGTTGTGAAAGGCAACAAGGACAGTCATTAAAATGGGACAAAAACAGCAAACGTGGACTATCCTCTGCCAGAGAAAGGATTGCTTCACTCGCTTACAGAGGTGGCCAGCCTCGAAGACTTTGCAACTCTGAAGTACAAACGGATGGAACAGTCAATTAAAAACTGTCAAAATTAACGTGGGTGAGCTAAGAATGATCCTTGTTTATCTGGAGAAAAGAGAACAAGGAAAATGAACTAATATTATCACAAGTGTCTAAAAACGGTCTGGACTTTGTGTGTGTCGAAGGGTTTTCTTTCTTTTAAGTTATTCGCATACTTTTATTTATTGGTGTGTGTGGGAAGGAGGTGCGTTCATGAACTTAGTTGCTGCCATTTATGTTTGTATTGTTTTTTTATAAGATTGATTTAATAGTTATTTTCACCTTGTCTGTTTCTCATGGTCATTTTGTTGATATATTGTAAGTTATATTATTTAACCTATCAGTATTGCAGGAATGGGTCCGAGGGCGATTTGAGGTTGACCTGCTATCCGACTCACATACAGTACACCACCTTGGTGATGTATAGCGAAATCGTCTGGGAAAGGTCAAAGTGTTATAGCTTGTTCCCATAATGCCGGCTTCTCAGACTCTGTCATTATTTTTGACGTGCCATTCTCACCTCCTGTCTAGTTTTATACTTGTCGTCTTTGAAGGTGACTCTCTCAGTAAGCCTCATACACCTTTGTGTGCATCTCACACTCACGCTTCCTCTTAATTCATGTCACCAAAACCAAACTGACCAATCAAATCAAAGCCAAACTGACCAATCAGATTGCTCAGAGCGACTGGACACACAGACCTTAGTGTTTTATTATATAGTTGGCACAAGCATGCAGAATTATTGCATGCAAACATTTCCAAACAGGAAATAGACATCTTTCTTCTTGCACAAATTTCTCTGCAATTAAAATGCAGAGAAAACTTATATCACGAACTTGCGAAGCGAAATTTTGGATTTCACTGAGAATTCAATTTTGTGCTAATTGTTCCCATAATCACTAGTTCATAGTTCACTAGTCCATGTTTTCCTTGTGTTCCTTGGAGTCTTCTCTGGTTTTCCAAGTAGTACTGGGGTGTTGTACCATGTTAGCCATTATGAATGTAGTAAGAAGTCAAGCAAATTGACACCTTTTATTGGCTAACTAACAAGATTACAATATACAAGCTTTCTAGCAACTCAGGCCCTTTATTCAGGCAAGATGTAGAAGGGGCCTGAGTTGCATTGAAAACTTGCATATTGTAATCTTGTTAGTTAGCCAATAAAAGGTGTCAGTTTGCTTGACGTCTCACTGGTTTTCCAAGGTAAGTTGATGTCTGACGTTAAATTCACCCGATGTGGGTGTCTGGTGGAATGTGTCCTGTGATGTTTTAGCCTTTTTCTCCATTTCTGATTCTTTCTTTATGCCCAAAGCTGTTGGCATTGGCTTCAGCCACCATGAAGTCCTGAATTGCATGACATGTGTTTGAAAATATTATGTTGTAAATCATGAAATGAAGCCCTTCTTTGGGTGCCATTAACTTTCTCACAGAATTTAGATTAGATTAGTTTAGATAAACTTTATTAACACCCAGGGGGAAACTTAGAAGCATACAGTAGCTGAAACATAAAAACAAGGATACAGACTCACAGGACAAATAATACAATCAATCAATAAGTTAATAAATATTGTGCAGAAATAGCAAAATGAATACAAACATACTTAGAAAGTATAAGTACTTAGTCTGGGACATTTGGAGGGAGCATTGAATTGCCTGATAGCCGCAGGCAGAAACAAAATACAAAAAACCCAGGCCTTCTGCTTAGCACACCATGATGGAATGAGTCTGTAACTAAAAGTGCTCCAATACAGCGCCTCCTGGAGGGCATGGTGAAGATTTTTCATGATGGCCTCCAATTTTGACACAGCAGCTTTGTGTGTGTCCAGAGTTGGCCCTGTAATGGAGCAGGCTTTCCTAATATGTTTGTTCAGGCACTGCGTGTCTTCTGAACTCAAGTTGCTTGCCCAGGAGACCACAATGGAGAACAACACTCTGGCTACTATGGACTAGTAAAACATTTCCAGCAGCTTACTGCTGACATCAAAACACCTGAGTCTCCTCACAAGGTACAGTCAGCTCTGGCCCTTCATTACAGTGCCACCTTCTTGGCAGACCAGTCCAGTTTGCTGTTTATGTGAACCTCCAGGTACTTGTAGCTCTGCACCTTTTAACACGTCCTCCCCATGAATGGTGACTGATCTCAGAGGCTTCTTTGAATGCTGCAAGTCCACTACCAGTTCTTTGTGTTGCTGATGTTGAGCTGCAGGTGGTTCTTCCTGCACCATAAGACGAAGTCCTCCACAAGTGTCTTGTACTCTTGTAACTTGTCTCCATTATTAATGCAGTCTACAATGGAGGAGTCACCTGACAGCTTCTGCAATTGGCAAATACTGGTATTATACTAGAAGTCCGTGGAAGGGAGATGGGACAGGCCCCTGAGGTGCTCCAGTATTACACACCACCTTTTTTCACACACGAGCCCCTAGCCTCTCAAATTGCTGTCTTTCGGACAGGTTGTCCAAGATCCAGCAGTTAAAGTATGCATATAGGTGACCCACATCAGACCCTCAGAGTTTTAATTTGTAATGACCTGCCCGACATACGGCCAATTAGACACACACCCAAATGGCCAGTCCCATTTCCTCATGCATGACCTGTACGCACATCTCCATTTTACTTTTTCAAGCTTGGTCTAGTTATTATTATCTAAGCATGTTCGGGCCTGGCCAATACTTGGATTGGAGACCATCTAGGAAAAGCTTGGGTTACTGCCTGGATGTGGTGTTGTGTGGAATGGGGATTCTAATGCCCCAGTGCAGTGAAGGGACACTGTGCTGTAAATATGGTGCCGTCCTTCACATGAGACGTAAAACTAAGGTCCTGACTCTCTGTGGTCATAAAACATCCCTGGACTTCCTAAGTAAAGAGTAGGGTTTATCATGATGACCAGGCTAAATTGCCCACAATGGCCTAGTCATTCAGGCCCCCTAATCATCCTCTGTCTCTGATTGGCTACTATCTGTCACCCTTTCACCAACTAGCAGCTAATGTGTGTTGAGTGTATTGGCGCCAGGGAGGCAATGCAGCAACTAGAAGAGAGGAGTTCCATGTGCCCGCCTTGGCTAATTAAATACAAAACGGGTCGTTGAATTCTGGACCATCTGCAGCAGATTGATAGCAAATGTGGTACTCCTGCCAGAAGCTGTTGTATCATTCAGGTGGACGTTACACATTAGTGGTAAATGAAGTGGCTCCCCACTCAGTGAAGCACTTTGCTATATAAATGTAAAAAAAATAATAGTATTATAATTATTATTCAGGGCTGCTTCAGGTTTAGAAGATGAGTCGACACCCTCAAAGGGGGTGTCAGTCTTTCAAAGACTAAAAGGAGGCTTCCTGTATACCCACCATCACCTTGTGTTTCCTATCTGGATTGTATCTGGATAGAATTTACTGTTACACCTGGCATTAAAATGCGTCCTCAGTGTCTAAGACAGGAATCTCATGTCTCCTTCCTTCAGCCAAAATTCAAATCAGCTTTCGCTGACATGGTTGTTGTATGCAGATAGAAGAAAACTGACTTACATTTTCATGCGTGTTAAATGTGTTTGCTATCCGTTTCTGCCAAATCCAAACGCGTCCAGTCACAATCTGATCACAAGTGCTTTTCCGGCTGTTATATAATGTGGTCACATGCTCTCTGATTGTAACTGGATCACTTGATAGGCCAACTAATGCCAGGTGCATTGGGGGACCTAAGCCTGATATTAATAAATAGTCAGTCAGTCATTATCCAACCCGCTATATACTAACACAGGGGTCTGCTGGAGCCAATCCCAGCCAACACAGGGCACCAGCCCACCGCAGGGCACACACACCCACACACCAAGCAAACACTAGGGACAATTTAGGATCGCCAATGCACCTAACCTGCATGTCTTTGGACTGTGGGAGGAAACCCACGCAGACACAGGGAGAACATGCAAACTCCAGTCAGGGAGGACCTTGGCTGTGAACCCAGGTCTCCTTACTGCGAGGCAGCAGCGCCACCACTGCGCCACCATGCTGTCCCTATTAATAAATAATTAAAATAAAAGAAATAAATTGAAAAAAAAAAAAGTAACCAGTTTCCAACATCCATCCAAAGTGTTTGTATAGAGATAACGTTAAACAAGTGTATTATTTTTTTAACCTATATGGGAGCACATCCAGGCAATGACTCAGAAGTAATAAGGACAGGCACCCTCTCATCACACTGCCAGAGCGAGCCAGTGACAGACAGCTAGAAAATAACGAAGACAGGGCCGGAGAAGGAGAAATCAGATCAAGGAAAAGAAAAGGAGGCCGAACTTCTCTTTCATGTGGCTTTTCTTCCATTTCCCCTGGTTGCTTTGAGCGCGCCGAGTGATTTTTAGCGCCCATAAACAGTTTGCAGTGCTCGCTCGCAGCTAATTGACTCTGACAGTTAGTGCAGTCAGCAGCTGACTAGTGTCACAGGGAATTAGAGGAGGGTGATAGACCGCCAAAAGCAAATTAGTTTGTCACTCTGCCACTGACTGTGGAGAGGTGCATGTTATCTCACGCGCTCTCTCTCTGTCTTTTCTTTTTTATTGTTTCAGTTGCTCAAATTGTTTTCTTTTTTCTTTTCTTTTTTTTTTGTTCCACTTTTAGAAGAAATAACTGGCTAGCGGTTGGCTAACTGGCTTTAAAAATGACCATGTCCACTGCTGAAAAGCGTAGACCAGAAGAGGTTCGAGAACTTGAAGTATGGAATGTTGGAAACTGGAGATGCGTTGTGCATTTTTCAGACCAGTGCTACATTTAGGAGTCTTTTGAAAATTGTCTAAAAGAATCACAGAAATCTGACTTTAAATTGAAGACTTACTGCAAAGTCAAGCTCAGGGAAGGGATTAAGACCCCATAAAAGTAAAGGACAATAAATGATCCAACCTTTAGAGTCCTGGCAAATTAACTGGAATTAAAACATAAATTGACAAATCAGAAAGATAGAGGACATTTAGTTACTTATTCAGATTTATTTATTGATCATCTGTCTATCTATTTTGAAAGGTATGGTGGCAAAGTGGTTAACGCATCAGCCACATGTGCCTTTCGTTGTTGACTGGTAGTAAAACAGGCGCTTAGAAAAAATGTTGGGCCACCCCGTTTACTCAGAAAGGGTTGAAATAAAAATGGTGCAGAGACTAACAAAAATATAACTGGCCATTGCCTATAGCAGTGTTTCTCAACCTCTAAGTATTTGCGACCCGAGTTTTCATAACAGTTTTAGTCACGCCCCCCCTAACGTTTTTTTGAAACCCTAATAAAATTTATTCCTATATTTTTTGCTGCCGATACACCGCTACAAGTTAAAAATTTTCCTAAGAATAGTGAAATTACGCCACATATGGCAACATTCGCGCCCCCTTTTTTGTTACTTTTTTGAGAACTACTGGCCTAAAGTAAGGCTACTGTATAGAGTGGTCAGGCTTTGGGGTCGGAGCTCCGTCCTGGGGGCTGCTCATCTCCTTTTGGGAGTGCCCTGCTTTTATAGTCCATAGACAACAAGGTGCTGGGTCAGTGGCCCTGACTGTGCATCTTCTCAAAGCTGTGGGTGGAAAAGGAGCAACTACGCCCCCTGGTGTCCCGAGCTGGTAGTGCTTATCTTGGATGACCCTGGAAGGCGTCCTTCCGAAATGCATGTGCAACACTGTATGGAGTTTGAACATTCTCCTCAATGTCTGTGTGGCGTTTTTTCCCAGGTTTATCTTCCACATCCCAAAAATATCACTATTACCTAACGAGTGTATGTGGACATTTGTGTGAGTGGATAGTGGAAATGAAACTTTTTACAGAAATAACATTTCAGGAGAAGATATAAAAAAAGAAAAATCAATAATTGACTAATACTATATATTGAAAGACTATATGATGCACCATGAGACCACATCTGAAGTTTTGTGTGCAATTATGGTCACCATGATACAAGAAAGACCTGGCAGCACTTGAGGAGAACAATCAGGTGCATCCCAGGACATAAGGACAAGTCCTACTGTGATAAGAATTAAAAACTGTTTAGTCTCGAGCAGATGAGACTATGTGGGGACTTATAAGGGGAAGTAATCTAGGACTAGGAGGCCAGGAAACACATCTTTACTCAGAGTTGTGGAAGAAACTACCAAGACATGTAGTTGAAGCCAAAACCGTGACCACCTTTAGGACGTATCTGGATGAGATATTTACATTTACATGTACATTTATTTGCTTGGCAGACGATTTTATCCAAAGCGACTTACAAAAAAGGTACACATAATCTTGTAAACATCACAGAGCAAAGTTTTTGTCCAATCAATCAGACAGATATTCACAGAACAGATGGGTTTTCAATTGCTCCTTAAATACATTGAGGGAGTCAGCAGTTCAGATGAAGGTGGGCAGCTTGTTCCACCAACTGGGAACTACACAGGAAAAGAGTCACAATTGAGACTTGATACCATGCAGAGGTGGCATCACCAGACACTGGTCACAGGTAGACCTGAGAAGGAACATAGCACCTCACCACAGTCTCCTTATATGCAGGTTTGGACCCATTGATGACTCTGCAGGCAAGCATCAGGGATGTGAACTTGATGTGTGCTGCTACAGGGAGCCAATGTAGCAACTTGAAGAGAGCAGTGCCATGTGCCTGCCTCTGCTAGTTAAATACAAGATGGGTCACTGAATTCTGGACCATCTGCAGCAGCTTGATAGCACATGTGGGTACTCCTGCCAGAAGCAAGTTGCAGTAGTCCAAATGCAACAAGACCAAAGCCTGGACCAGACGTTACAATGCAATACAATCCAAATTATTTTTATATAGCCCAAAATCACACAGGGAGTGCTGCAAAGGGCTTTAACAGGCCCTGTCTTTTGACAGCCACCCAGCCTTGACTCTCTAAGAAGACAAGAAAAAAAATATAATAGCAATATTACAAGTACAGAGCAAAATGCAAGAGTAGATGATATCTCATAATACAATTCAAATTAGCTCAAAGTCCTGGAGACCTCGACCATCAAGCTGCCTCCCTCCTTCTGGCCATTTCACAGCTGAGTCAGTTCTGGGCTGACCAATATGATGAAAGGACCCTTCTATTGATTTCAGTGCTCCTCCATCAGAGGTGACTTTTCCTGAGACAGTCAGATAACCTGGCAGTAGGGCAGTGGCACCAAGTCTCACATTTGAGTACCAAGAAGAGAAACAGAACAGGTGAGGGTTAGTAATGCTGTGCTGCATCCTCTCTCAGATTAGGGCCAATCTTATGGATGAAGGAGAGCGTGAACCTGCTGGGGTAGAAAGAGTTGCCATGATTGTTTTCGGATTCATAGAACTATTAAAAAAGCATCACATGGTAATTCAGGCCTAAGCATTTAATCCCCCCCCCCCCCCCCCCCCACATGACAGTGGATACTAAATGGGTGGGATGTGTGTGTGTGTGTGTGTTGGGGGGGGGGGGGGGATCAAGGTCTCCAAAAGTGTCTAATTAAGCTGAAGTTTCTTTCCACCAAAATGATCTCCACTGGCAGTACTTGGCTTTGTCTGCTGCATTCCTTCTTGATTTCTCCAGATGTGCGTAGCTGTTAACTAAACGAATGAACCTTAAAGACTGAATGGTCTCATCGTCATTTGTCAAATTTCTTATGTTCTAAAAGTCCCCCAAGCCGATAGATGGTATCACATGGTATCAGCGTTATGTTTTATACCAGCACTTTTGCAGCTGTGAAGCTAAACACTGAACCACTGTACTCCTCACTGACAAACACTGACACATTCTGTATATTGCAGTCTTTCTGTGATTGTATTATCAATTATTAGTTTATTTAGTGACTGCTGTGCCTGCACTTTATTCCACCCCATACAGCACTAGGTTCCCTTGGTATCTATCTATCTATCTATCTATCTATCTATCTATCTATCTATCTATCTATCTATCTATCTATCTATCTATCTATCTATTACATAGTGCCTTTTATCTATCTATCTATCTATCTATCTATCTATCTATCTATCTATCTATCTATCTATCTATCTATCTATCTATCTATCTATCTATCTATCTATTCCTCTCTCTTTCTCTCTCTATTCAAAACAGATAGATAGATAGATAGATAGATAGATAGATAGATAGATAGATAGATAGATAGATAGATAGATAGATAGATAGATGGGCGGCACGGTGGAGCAGTGGGTAGCGCTGCTGCCTCGCAGTTGGGAGACCTGGGGACCCGGGTTCGCTTCCCGGGTCCTCCCTGCATGGAGTTTGCATGTTCTCCCCCATATCTGCGTGGGTTTCCTCCGGGCGCTCCGGTTTCCTCCCACAGTCCAAAGACATGCAGGTTAGGTGGATTGGTGATTCTAAATTGGCCCTAGTGTGTGCTTGGTGTGTGGGTGTGTTTGTGTGTGTACTGCGGTGGGTTGGCACCCTGCCCGGGATTGGTTCCTGCCTTGTGCCCTGTGTTGGCTGGGATTGGCTCCAGCAGACCCCTGTGACCCTGTGTTTGGATTCAGCGGGTTGGAAAATGGATGGATGGATAGATAGATAGATAGATAGAAGTACTGAACAAAGTGACCCCCCTCACACACGTCACATATATTACACTGTTGCTGTACTACCTCTTATTTTTTTTCCTACTCTTCCGAATTCCTAACAAATTAAAAAGCACAGACAGACAAACATGATGCAACAACACAAGCACTTACCACAGGTACAGCGATGAAGATATTCCAAAAGTGCAGGTCAAAAAAATAACAGTTGTAGTCAAATCACAGTTATCATTAAGTTCACAAGTGTAACAGAGATGACAAGTGTATCAAATTAAAGGAAATTAGATCCTAAGTACAGAGTGTATACAATTATGGGAAATTTCCATCCACATAAAAGGTGTTCATTCCGACGGCTCATAATAACTGTCATCACCACTCACCTTATGTAAACTTGTTCGTCATCCAAGATTTTCAGACAGCACAACAAATACTCTTTTGTGGCTCCTCGTCTTCTGTCTCACTTGAAACCCCACGGTTTGCTTTTGCCCATATTGCATGTTTTTGATGTGCTATTCATTTATTATGGCAAGATTAGATTGTAATGATGAATACTGCTGCCTTGCAGCTCCAAAGTCTTGGGTACAAGATACTTAGTGAAAGTGTCTGTTCAGTTTTTACTACTTCTGTGTCTGCTTTTTTGACAGTTTTTCTCCAATATTTTAAAGAAGTTCATGTTAGGTGAATTAACATACTGTAGAGTAACATTCTCAAACTTGCTTAACTTAACTGAGAGCGGCAGTGGCTGGAGTTAATGGCAGCAGCAATGGACACAAGGCAGGTCATTACCTTGGACAGGGTGCTGGTCCACTTCAGAGCCCGCTAATGCTAATACACACCCTCCACTCCCTCCAGTGACTCCAGACTGGCTATGTGTGAGCTTGTGTGCTGTGGGACGGATTCTAAATCCTGATACCCTATTTTGGAATAAGTGAAGTAAAAATTAGCAAATTAATGATTAATTCATTTTGGGTGGCACGATGAATAGTTGCCTCACAGCTCTAGGAAACTTAGTTTATCCTGGACCTGATTACCATCTCTGTGGAGCTGTACAGTTCTTCAGGTACTGTGGTTTGCCCTCATTTGCAACTTAATGCCCACCATTATTCCACAGGGTCAGACTGATGGTGCTCTGAATTGTCCCCTGTATGAGTCTAACAATCTGGTGTGCCCTGTAATGAACTCATGATGTTAGGCTGTGGCACCTGCAACTCCAAACTGGATTAAGCAAAGTCAATGATAAAAAGACTGACAAATATTTAAGTATTATAACCTTCTAATGTCTCTCCTCCATAGCCTGTACTCAGGACACACCTTATGCAATGTGCTTAGAGGAAACCCCACATGTCCAAACCTCTCCAATCAGCTTCTTCTGATCCGGAGCATCAACAAGTGTACTTTGTGGTCATCCTGGATTGTTAATCTCCTCCTCCATTACTGGAGAGCAAACACCTGAACCTTACACAGGAACTTTGTTTTGGCTGATCTTATCACTGATTGGTCACTATCTAATGCTCCTAACCATAAAGGAAGAAGATCTTCCTATCTATCTATCTATCTATCTATCTATCTATCTATCTATCTATCTATCTATCTATCTATCTATCTATCTATCTATCTATCTATCTATCTATCTATCTATCTATCTATCTATCTATCTATCTATCTATCTATCTATCTATCTATCTACATCACCCACTGCACTGCTGCCACTGCTCCAGTATGTTGAACAGACTCGCTGTCTTGTGATCATATCCCATCTTTCCTAAGGTCCTTAGGTTCCATCTTTTTTGCCCACCTCAACTCAATTCCCCTGTTCCTCCCCGCACCTTTACCACAGAATCAAGCCCCTTAATTCAAGTAGATGACCAACAGCTCAGATGTGAATGTGATTTGGATGTGTTGCCTTACATCACAAACCATAACAGAGGTCACAATTACTGTAGATGTGGCCAAAAACCTGCCATTATCTTTCTACCCAGGTACTTATGAAGTCTCAGGCAGGCCATGATATCTTCACTACAGGAGTAACTTTCCATCAATTTCAGAATGCAATGCATGTTATTATACAGATACAGAAATAAAACAGTAGTCAGTAGTGACCTCGGAACCCTACAAGATACCCAGTGGTTCTTAATCATACACCTTCTTCAGGTCCACATAATATGAACAGACTTAATGAGACACTTGCATTAGCCCTTAGATATTTAATGATATTTCGATGTTTCAATGCTCATCTGAGCTCTGGAATAGACTTCTCTGGGCAAACCAAGGAAAAGTCAATCACATCCTCGGGTTTCTGTTTTTGAAAATGATCACCACCATCTCAAACCTACTAGTATTTGATTTGTTCTCCTCCATTATGAAATGTCCATATTTCAACAATTAATTAATGGACAGTGTCATGCATTGGCGTCGGAGGACTCCTCTAAGGACTATGGAAAGGTACACAATAACCAGCCGAGAAGAGAGGGAGGGCTTCTGCTGACTTTGTCCTGTTGTTCTTGTTCCCACACAGCTCCAAGAATCCGCCCGGTAAGGGCATTTAACCCTGCCCCTTCCGTAAGTTGCACTATAAAAGAAGTGCCAGCAAAGAGAAGGCAAGGCGTCTTTTGCCGGGAGTCCAGAACGAGCCGCACGGGATCGGGATAGTGCATTGGCGCTATTTTTGTTACTTTTGTTAATTTTGCTTGTTTCGTCTCAATTAAATGGGACGATTAAATGGGACGACCCGGTTGATGACCCAACATTTCGACTGTTTCCAGTCTGTCCTTCCACCGCCCGACCACAACAGATATTGTTAGGTTTCATATAGGTGTTGGAAACTACTTTGTTTCCTGTCTGTTTGAACAAATCTGTCTCTATAGGCTCTTCCCTACCATAGGAACTTTGTTTTCAGGAACCAATAAATTCATGTATAATGTAGGCCCTGGGCCACTTGTGCTCCCTTGACCTTTTTTGTGTGTTGTGTTCCCACCACACAACAGGAACTGTAACCTTTATGCCAAATATATATATATGACGTGTAAAGAAGAGTGATACTATCATGATTAGGGTTTGTGTGAATTAATTTGGTATTTTTTAACATCTTGACTGCTATTTTTTAGGTCTTTCTATCGCTGCCATCTTGAGAGTCATCGCTGGTGTGATTTGTAGGGTAATAACCCCTGGGTAATCAGTATGATGGGATAAAATGTTAGCTGATGATTTCTTTTGTTATCCAATCTTCAGAAACAAACATGCCTAAAATAAAACTTAAAAGAAATCATTTGTTATTGTGCTTATCGTGGGCTATATTTGGTTTGACCTCTTTGTCTGGTTTTTCAACTTTAATTTTTGTCTTTTGTAAGTATTTGGTACATACGTTTATTTTTATTTGTTTTGGTTTAATTTTGTATGGACTTCTCCAGGTTTAGCTCTGTAAATAAATTAGTTGTTCCTTTCTCAGCCGGAAAAACGTGGTGTGAAGTGCAGTCAAAGGGGACCCCCACTAACCCCAAGCATAACCCTAATCTTAGCGCTAGCCCTATTGCTTCAAAGTGATTGTGACGTCATGGAGGACATTACTGGTTCGATGCAGTGCATGGCATGATGCATGATGGAGGCGGTTATGAAAAGTGATGCATTCCGAAGTGTGGTGCTCCATCTTCACCAGGAACTCTCCAAAGTCCAAACTACTAACATATTTTTATAATGGTGCCAGTGTTTGTTTTCAACCAATCAGCACAATTCATTGCCGGAGCAGCTCCTATGATAGATTCTGGTTGAACATAAGTAGATCCCTTAGAGTAGGAGCTATTAAAAGTACCAGGAACTACCTATCAGCATCTACAAATTGTTCGGGATCCTGTTGTGGGAATGCTATAAAAAAGTTTTTGAGTTTCTAAAAGAAACTGGTTCGTCAGAAATGTTCCCACAAGGGGAAAGCACATTATGTGTACTCATTATGTAATTAGTAATTTATAAAGTTTATGGAACCCCTCTCAGCTTGCATAATAATTGACTCTACTTTCAACAAAAAAGATAACAGTGGTATGTCTTTCATTTCCTAGGAACATTTGAGTACTAAAGATTTTTAGTGAAGCAGTATTTAGTTGTATGAAATTAAATCAAATGTGAAAAACTCAATGCTGATTACTTACAACACCAAATTGGTTGATTAGCTCATTAAGCCCTGAACTTCATAGACAGGTGTGTCCAATCATGAGATATAAAGGTATTTAAGGTGGTCAATTACAAGTTGTGCTTCCCTTTGACACTCCTCTGAAGAGTGACAGCATGGGATCCTCAAGGCAACTCTCAAAAGATCTGAAAACAAAGATTGTTCAGTCTAATGGTTTAGGGAAAGGCTACAAAAAGCTATCTCAGAAGTTTAAACTGTCAATTTCAACTGTAAGGAATGGAATCAGGAAATGGAAGGCCACAGCCACAGTTGCTGTTAAACCCAGCAGGTCTGGCAGACCAAGAAAAATACAGGAGCGGCATATGCGCAGGATTGTGAGAATGGTTACAGACAACCCACAGATCACCTCCAAAGACCTCCAAGAACATCTTGCTGCAGATGGTGTATCTGTACATTGCTCTAGAATTCAGTGCAATTTGCACAAAGGACATCTGTATGGCAGGGTGATGAGAAAGAAGCCCTTTCTGCACTCACGCCACAAACAGAGTCGCTTGTTGTATGCCAATGCTCATTTAGACAAGCCAGATTCATTTTGGAACAAAGTGCTTTGGACTGATGAGACAAAATTGAGTTATTTGGTCATAACAAAAAGTGCTTTGCATGGTGGAAGAAGAACACCACATTCCAAGAAAAATACCTGCTACCTACTGTCAAATTTGGTGGAGGTTCCATCATGCTGTGGGGCTGTGTTAGTTCAGGGACTGGGGCCCTTGTTAAAGTCGAGGGTTGGATGAATTCAACCCAATATCAACAAATTCCTCAGGATAATGTTCAAGCATCAGTCACAAAGTTGAAGTTACACAGGGGTTGGATATTCCAACAAGACAATGACCCAAAACACAGTTTGAAATCTACAAAGGCATTCATGCAGAGGGAGAAGTACAATGTTCTGGAATGGCCGTCACAGTCCCCTGACTTGAATATCATCAAATATCTATGGGATGATTTGGAGCAGGCTGTCCATGCTCGTCAGCCATCAAATTTAACTGAACTGGAGAGATTTTGTAAGGAAGAATGGGCAGAAATACCTCCATCCAGAATCCAGACACTCATCAAAGGCTATAGGAGGTATCTAGAGGCTGTTAGATTTGCAAAAGGAGGCTCAAGTAAGTATTAATGTCATTTCTCAATTTATGCACCTGTCTAATTTTGTTATGATGCATATTGCATATTTTCTGTTAATCCAATAAACTTAATGTCACTGCTGAAATACTACTGTTTCCATAAGGCATGTCATATATTAAAAGGAAGTTGCTACTTTGAAAGCTCAGCCAATGATAAACAAAAATCCAAAGAATTAAGAGGGGTTCCAACTTTTTCATATGACAGTATAACTTTGACCTTGTCACAGCACTCTGTGTCTCCACTCAGTGAAAAGTGTTATGCAGAAATGATGTGAATTGAATTAAATTAAATGCTAGGTAAGAGGCAATGTCTATAGCACAAAAGCTAACACCCCATCCCTAGCCAATGCCAATGCTTCTTGAAGTGGTGCCTCAAACTGTTTACTAAGCGCCTATGGCGGAGATGATACCAACAGTCTTCTAAGTTCATAACAACCAGCCATCCATTAAACTACAGCATACTGCAGCATATCATCAGACACAAATGAAAGGCTCCACCTGTCGCCATGTGGTTACTTTAATATGAGTTTATGAATATGTATTTATACCAACGATAAGCAGATCTTTGCAAGCTTAAATAAACCAGCATATAGTGTATCAGCTGGCTTATATTCATCTTCATGCAGCGCCCTCCATAATGTTTGAGACAAAGACATATTTTTCCTTGACTCCCCCTCTGCTCTACAGTTTTAAGTTACAAAGTGCATATTGTAGACTTTCATTTAAAGAGATTTGCATACATTTCAGTCACACCATGTAGAAATGACAACACTTTTTTCTGTATGTTCCCCCCATTTCTGGTGCACCATAATGTTTAGGACAATTGGCATCATAGGTGTTTGTGATTCCTCAGGTGGGCTTCACTGCTTTATAAGATACCTCGTCTTGCCTCTGCCCTTTGGAGTCTGTAGTTGCCATTCTTCAACATGAGGAAAAGAGCTATGTCAATGAAAGTCAAATAAGCCACTATGAGGCTATAAAACAAGAATAAAACCATTAGATACATCAGTAAAACCTTAGGACGAGTTAAATCAACTGTCTGGAATATCATTAAGAAAAAAGAATGCACTGGTAGGCCAGGAAGAGCTCCACTGCTGATGACAGAAGAATCCTCATATAGTAAAGAAAAACCTGCAAATGCCTGTCTGACAAATCCGAAACAGTCTTCAGGGGGCCGATGTGGATGTGTCAGAGACGACTATCAGCAGAAGACTTCATGAACAGAAATACAGAGGCCACACAGCAAGATGCAAGCCACTCGTGAGCCACAAAAACAAGATGGCCATATTACAGTTTGTGAAAATGGACTTAAAAGAGCCTGCAGAATTCTGGGAAAAAATTCTCATGGACAGATGAGACAAAGATGAACCTGCATCAGAGTGATGACAAGAGCAAAGTGTGGAGACGTGAAGGAACTGCCCAAGATCCAAAGCAGACCACCTCATCTGTTAAACATGATGGTGGGGTGTTATGGCTTGGGCATGTGTGGCTGCCACAGGTCCTGGCACACTTCTCTTCATTGATGATGGAACTGCTGATGGTAGTCACACAATGAATTTTGAGGTGTAGAGAAACATCTGATCTGCTCAAGTTCCAGTAGATGCCTCCAAACTCATTGGACTGCGCTTCATCCTACAACAAGATGATGACCTCAAACATATTACTGAGGCAACACCGGAGTTTTTCAAAGTTGAGAAATGGAAAATTTTTGAATGGCTAAGCCAGTATATGGAGTCTGAATACTCATCTTGTGTTTCCACCATTCATTTCAAAGATGTGCTCTTTTGACTCACTGACCAATCCTATCTGACTCCTGTTTTTATTAATTTCAACTCTGAAATATTTCAGGCCACATGTAATGCCTTGTCCAGGGTATAACTAATGCTACTAGTGCAGGTTCTGGCTCTGCATGACTCTGGCTAATCAGATTAGAAAATGGATAACTAGACTGCCATGCTGTTCTAAACATACATTTATTAATCAGCTTTAAATGTCCATGAAAATAAAACTCATTTTTCATAACTTCTCCACATGGTATAGATGGTGCAGGAGGGTCTGGTAGGTACTGGAGTTGCAGACAATTTGGCATGCTGCAGGGCAGGAAGATATATGATGTCCTGGAGTTAAGTGCACTGACAGTGGCATAAGACCACCAACAGGGACAGTATACATATGGTTTCCAGGAAATCACTGCTTCTTGGAGGACAATATGAATTTAGGACACAAGATATGATGCAATATTCCCACTGTAGACAGGTGCACAAGAGATGGCCTGGTGTTTTAATTGAGACGTGGAATTCCACATTACACTGACATTGGGGGTCACTAGGGGGAGTTCTGTGAGGCTGGTGCTAGAAGTTTCCAAGCCCATTCTTGACCCCAAAACAAATCAGCAAAAATGCATCAGAAGAGTGGTGAGCTTGAAGTTAGGAGTAATGTTAGCAACTAAATCTTAGATTGCAAGATGAAAGCAGGGCAGAGAAAAAGAGGTGGCAATGGAGTGAACAATAGCAGAGAAGAGTGGATCCAGTTTTATGGGGGTTCAGTAGGCCCTGATTAGGCCTTTATTATTTCAGACCAAAGTATCTCCAATATCATGTACACTTCCATTATATTTATTTCAGTTAAAGTAAAACCCTTTTTTATATTCTTAGGCTTCCTTTGATTTATTTGGGTTAGGGATCATTATGAGAGAGTCCCCTACAGACCACTACAGTCGAAAGAATTATTAAATGTCCACTTATCCATATAATTACATTTTTGTGTTGCAAAGGGTCGGAGCCAATACCAGTAGCTTCAGGCACAAGACAAGTTCGAGTACCGGTCCACTGCAGGGTAAAATCACATGCAAGCACACACACCACACCAGTTCAGTGTCTACAGTTCTCCTAACCTGCTGTTCCTGAAATGTGAAAGGAAAACTGGAATAGCTGGGGAAACCCACACCTGCAGAGATAAGAATGTGTTGTTGAGGGTCTAACCAGCTCTATCAATAAAGTTCAAGTTCAAGTTGAGGAGCATGCACTGGTACAGTGCGTTGCCGTACCCACCACTGGACGAAACAGCTCAGGATCCCGGTTGGGACACCGCAGTCCAGTCTCACCCTCCGGAAATGACCCTCTATCTGTCGCAGCCAGGTGTTACTTGGGTGACCCCTTGGCCTGGTCCAGCCACTCGGGTCCCCAACAATGAGGATCTTATGAGCCGGATCACCCTCGGAGAAACGAGCCACATGGCCGCAGTGCCGTAACTGACGCTCCCTCACAATGCAGGTAATATGCCTCATTCAGGACTCCACAAGCAACCGCTCATTCAACACAAAGTCTAAACCAATGGTACCCAAGGATTTTCCGGAGAGACACAGAACTAAAGGAGTCCAGTCTTCATCTCAGGTCACTGGATAGCGTCCATGTCTCGCAACCATATAGCAAGACAGGAAGCACCAGGACTGTAAAGACTTGGACCTTCGTCTTTTTGCATAGATATCGGGAGCGCCACACACCCCTTTCCAGTGACCTCATGACCCCCACATGCTCTCCCAATCCATGTACTGACTTCATAGGAAGAGTCACCAGAGACATGAATGTCACTGCCAAGGTAAATAAACCTCAACAAGGTTTATCAGTAAAGGATGGGGCAAAATTGAGCACTAACCACCGCTTCTCTCTTACCATCAGACCAGAGGATGAGTCCCATTTCATGTATGAGACTGGAGGAGCCGCCCCTTCCAACCTAGGAGTTATTTAAACCGCAAAGGCACTGGAGGTCGTTGCACATTTGGGCCAAGCTTGCAAAGCAGAACGAACCCCACAACTGATAGCCACATGAGACTGAGATTCAAAAAAGGACCCACAGTATCCTTATTCTTGTTTTCATTTTCATTTTCATTTAATCGTCTTTATTAAACAGGGTGTCCAGTTGGTCCCCAACCCTTCACGATGTTCTGTTTGTTAATTCACACGGAATTGCAGCGTAAATTCTGCATAGTTAGTGCCTGGACATGCATTTACTTAGTACTGATCTGAAGGGGTCAAATTCTTCTTACGTGACCAATTATTTTGCATTTCATATTTGTAATTAATTTAGACAACTTAGCAGAGATCTGTTTTCATTTTGACATTAAAGAGTCGTTTTCTGTTGATCAGTGTCAAAAAAACAAAATAAAATCCATGATGATTAAATGTTGTATGGCAATAAAATGTGAACTCTTTCCAAGTGGGTGAATACTTTTTAAAGGCATTGTATACATTTTTTTTGTTCTCATTTTTTTCCCTTAACTTGTGCACTCATCTTTCTACATGTAATGCAAAGCGTGAAATAGAGCCTGGCATATGATGTAAAGCATGAAATGGTGGCTTACAATTAAATTTTGATTTGATTTGAGGGAAACAACATTTTGATTAATGAGCTAGTAGTAAATGTGACACTGTTTTGTGATGATATCATGTTACACTGGTCAGATTATTTTGGGAAAGAAATATAATGCAGACAAAGTGGTAATGTGTGATATGAAACTCAAAGCGCTGAGATAAAGGCATGCCAACACACACAGAAATAGATAGATAGATAGATAGATAGATAGATAGATAGATAGATAGATAGATAGATAGATAGATAGATAGATAGATAGATAGATAGATAGATAGATAGATAGATAGATAGATAGATACTTTATTAATCCCAAGGGGAAATTCACATACTCCAGCAGCAGCATACTGATACAAAAACAATATTAAATTAAAGAGTAATAAAACATTAAGGATAGGTAACACTTTAGTTTTAGTTTAGTACTTCAGAAATGCATCTATTACTCATTTATGATTATGTAACAAGACATTAACAAAGGCTTCTAGGGTCTTCATTATGCTTATAAAACTTCATCCATCCATCCATCCATTTTCCAACCCGCTGAATCCGAACACAGGGTCACGGGGGTCTGCTGGAGCCAATCCCAGCCAACACAGGGCACAAGGCAGGAACCAATCCCGGGCAGGGTGCCAACCCACCGCAGGCCAGTATAATTCCTTCCTAAAATAGGTATTGCCCATTAGTCGCTGGGTTGGCTTCTCCTATTTGTAGAAAAAGACATTGCATCCAGATTAGACTATGACTTTTCCAATCGGAAGGCAAGAAAAGTGGATTTTCGTTTCTGAACCTGGAAACCGGTAAGAGATTTCATGATGATACCTCTACGTTAATTTCACACTTCCTGTCGAGACAGTGAAACTCACATTTTATTTGTAGGCCATAAACATGTCTGAATATTAATGCACAAAAACATGTATCACTAATAATAACCGGCTGACATGACATCAACGTGAGTTATGACTATGTCATCCTGCATATCAAGACTCAGAGTATACTTGCAATTTGGGTACTTTTCTAGAAGAGGCCCTGCTAATTTCCACATGACACCGCATCGCATTTCGCACTGTCGTGGTACTGTCATGAATTATGAATTGCACTTTTTTAATAGATTATATAGTTATATTTTGATAAAGTCTGTGTGTTATCTTGCAAAAATTTAGCTGAATACTATAATGAGAAAATCCGGTGTATGTTAACATTATTTTTGTTAAATTTGTGTGCAGGTTTATACAGTCCACACATACTGGTAACAGCGTTTGACATAACCGGCCCCGCGTGGAGTTGGTCAGCCCTAGGCCCCTCACACCCCTAAGGATGCCTCTGGTGCCATCACAGCTTAAGGGTTAGAAATGCATGCATCCTGGTTAAAGAAGTTTAAATTAAAAAAAAATTAAGAGTTACCCATAAATTTCAGAGATTTCAGCTTGTTGGATTCTCCTTTTGGCTACTGTTTACAGTTGTAGAGTGGTGTTCCTCAAAGACAAGCACATTAATCCAAAAGGTTTTAAAAATAAAGAAAATGTTAGTGCTGCAGAGTAAAACATGGGGTAATAGTCATTGTTGGGCTATCTTTTCGTATAACATGTCATCATTTGTGGTTGTAGCAAGCTTCTTGCATATGGATATCTAGGCATGGACATGATGCCCATACATCAATACTGACACCAATACTGACTTCAGACAAAATTAAGATAATGTATGTACAAGTATGAGGGTCCAGCTATTAGTATTCAGTATGACTTTAGTTCTTCTTTATCTGTTAATGATAATAACTGAAAGATTTTAAGCTGATATTACAAACACAAGAAAATACAAACGCATCACTCCAGTTCTTAAATCCTTACACTGGCTCCTGGTTAAGTTTAGGGCAGATCTCAAAATCCTCCTTTCAACATATAAAGCCTTAAATGGCCAAAGTCCTGCTTACTTATCTGAACTTATCATTACTCACAAACCAGAACACACATGAAGATCTCAAGATGCTAGTCTGTTTATGACTCCAAGAATTAATAAAATAACAGTGGGAGGTCGAGCTTTTAGTTACAGGGCCCCTAAGCTGTGGAATGGTCTGCCTGCTACTGTAAGAGGTGCCCCTTCAGTCTCAGCTTTTGAATCCCAGCTGAAGACTCTCACTACTTCAGTTTAGCATACCTTGACTAGAGCTGCTGATTAACTGTGCAGACTGCATCTCTGTACTAAAACATAAGTAATACGATGTTTATAATTTGTTACTAACACTTGCCTATTCTGTTTCTCTTCTTGGTATTCACACCTGGCACTTGGTGCCACTGCTCTACTGCCAAGTTGCTTGCCTGCCTATGGAAAAATCATCTCAAATAAAGGAGCATGGGGATCATCGGGTAGAAGGTTCAGATTGGCAGCCTAGTACTTTCTCATCTGTGGAATGGCAGTGGTTGGGGACTTATTGGCCAAGGTCTTGAGGACTCTGAACAAACCTGTTTCCTCATATGTGATAGTTCTGTATTAAGTGAGTGTTATAATCTACTGTATTCTTGCATTTTGCTTTGCAGTTTTTTCTATCACTATTGTACTATTGTATCATATTCCTGAGGTGGAAGTAACAGATTTGCCATCTATCTCTGTGTAGAGGATTACTTCTGCTCTGTTTTGTGTGTTGTATTTACCTCATTTTTTGACACCCATTGCAAGCTCAACCTATCTGGAAGGAGACTTCTCCCTGAATTACCATTCCTGAGATTTCTTGTATTTGTTTTCCTAAAAGTGTAGTTTTTGGGAGTTTTTCTTCTTGCCTTCTTAGGGAGTCAAGGCTAGGGAGGCTGTCAGAAAACAGAGCCTGTTTAAGCCCATTGCAGCACTCCTTGTGTGATTTTGGGCTATTCAAAAATAAACTGTTGTTATTTTTGTTGTTGACAGAGTTTAACCAACGATTCATTAGTGAAGGTTGTGTTTCTTGTTGATGATTGATTTAAGTCTTCAGATGGATGTGCGTACTTGTAATTACTTGGATTGTGTTCCAGGTTTCTGTTGGAAAAGATAAATGAAACATCAGGAAGGCACAGCTGAAGCAAGCCCTGCTGACATTATAGACACAAGTCTAGGGAATGGCTAGTGCTCAGTGTGTATTCTGGAGAAAGGCTCAATATTTAGCCAGTTGTAAAGAATATCCATTTTGAAGTTACAACATTTATATCTATAGAATAAAGCATTTTAACCTTTCAATTCTTCAAAGAACACTAACTCGCTGGCTGGAGCCTATCACAGCTAGCAGAGGGAACAAGGCGGGAACAAACTGTCCATCATAGGGTGAACACACACACACAAACGCACAAACGTACACACACACACACGGGTCAAATCAATATTACCAGTGCACACAACCTGTGTCACACACGTGCGAGTAGGGGGACGTTGTGTGGACCAAGTAAAGGTAATTCCACACCAGGCCAGGGGAGGGTGGGGTGCACTAAACCTTCTCCTGTTCGCTCTACAGACCAGCCGTGGGAAAACCTATCTAAGTCAGTGATGACACTTCTGGTTCCGGCGCCCAGAAGAACGTCACTTCCAGTCCCGGCGCACAGAGTGATGTCAGAAGGACATCACTTCCAGTTACCCTACATCACTTCTGGTCTGATCACTTAAAGCCGCCATCTTTCCCAACCTTCGTCAGTTCTATCTTGGACTCAGTGCTATCAATAACTCTGTATTATTCAAAAAACCATTTGCAGCCAGGGATATTATACAGGTGGTGGCCCCAAACCTTTTTACGTGTGTCAAGTCTGTTCCTTTTCACACCTGCAAGTCTCTGGACTCTGGGAGGAACCCAGAGCACCCGGAGGAGACCCACACAGACAGGAGGAGAACATGAAAACTCCACAGAGGGAGGACTGACACACAAACCCAGGACTCTAACACTGTGCCACCGTTCTGCCCTGCCACATACACAGCACAATGACATTTTTAATGTCATGCTTTCCTTATTAATACATTTTTGAAAAAACAATAAATACATCATCTTATATAAACTGCTACATGTACTATACACTATACACATTTATTTATTTATATTTATACTGACAAGCCAAAACATTATGACCACTCCCATATGATGCAAAAGCCACCAACTATCTTGCAACAATGGCACATGTTAAGGTCAGGGATACTGTATGTTGACATTGGGCATTCATAGTCGGTATGTTGAATTCAGAAGATTTGACAGGTGTAAAGACTTGTCTAACTTTGATTAGGGACAAATCGTTTTAGTCAG
Organism: Erpetoichthys calabaricus; assembly: GCF_900747795.2. Taxonomy (NCBI): domain Eukaryota; kingdom Metazoa; phylum Chordata; class Cladistia; order Polypteriformes; family Polypteridae; genus Erpetoichthys; species Erpetoichthys calabaricus. Next base: position 194,550,371 of record NC_041399.2, read on the forward strand.
ATGACTGGGTCAGAGCATTTCTGAAAAGGCAAGGCTCGTGGGGTCCTCAAGGCCCATTTATTCTGGGGGGGAGGGGGGTCCACTATGATGTGCGTGATGTAAATTTTGTTATCAATTTTGGCATGCTGGCCCTCCAGAATTTTATAACTATGCAACCCTGTGTGTGCTTCTATGTGTTGACAATAATAATAATAATATATTTTATTTTCATAGCTCAACTTCCATGCTCATGCACTGACCAGACAAGAAAACATGAGCTCATTCGAGGAATAGTTGTGTGAAGGGTCTATGCCCACCCCTATACAATGTAACATTAAAAGCACACAAAGATAGCCAAATGCACACAAATTCACAGCAAGAAACTGACCAGACCCTGGGCAAAGATGTATATCTGTGCAGGTGGAAATGGAAAATATCTGCGGCAAAGGAAAACTTCAGGAAAAAAGCCGAGGGATTCTGCTTCTGCACACTGAACACTTGAACAATAAACAGACCAGGGTGCACATCCTCTATGCACAACCACATCTGTAGCTGCCTGTGGCCAAGCATAAACAGGTCTTCACCGTGAGCCATGGTGAGGACCATAATGACGGTAGTCCAAGAATAGTAAAACTATGAACTAAGATATTAAAATGAGTTCATCAAGAACACAAGGACGCAGTTGGAAACTTGTTAAGGGTTAATATCGCACAAGAATTAGGAAGTTTTACTTTACACAGAGAGCCACAGATACTTAATAAGTGACCTAGTAGTGTGTTGGACAGTAAGACTTTAGGGACTAGAAAACTAGACTTGATTTGTTTTTTGAAGAATTAAATGCATAGGACTAGCAAGCTTTGTAGGGCTTTATGGCCTGTTCTCGTCCAGATTGTTCAAATTCTCAAACATGAGAGGAAATTACAAAAGTAGGTGATTGCAATTAAATGTTTTATGATAGGAAAATGTAAAGGTGATTTTTGTGATCAATGTTGAAGCGAAAAATACGCACTTTGTATGAAGGCTCTAGAAGTCGAAGGACAGAGTAATTAATCTGATTGCAATAAAATAATCACACAGACTCAACCCAATAAGACCAAACTGAGCTGAGCCCCGAACAAGCCAAAAATCACAGTTTATATAATCATTTCTTATCATCTTGACCTCGCTCGTAACAATGCATTTTCTGTCTATTCTGACTCACTACTCCAGCTGGCTTCTCACGGGCCCTTTCTTGGCTACCAATATTGTTCTCAGCATATCTCTTGCTTTTACTCTTTTGCTTCCCTTATTTCCTAACTGGCCTTCAAACAAAAGGTGTTCCCCCTGTTCCCCGTTCTCTGTCCTCCGACAGTTTCTGTACGTCATTCTCGTCCTTCTCAGTCTTTCTGAGTTAATCAATATTGGTGGTTTCGCTCTGAGCTTAACTAAAAAAAGAAATATGACAAATGTCTTTATTTAACTATTTGCTTGACATATGTAATTCATACTAAGTTTTAATGCTTATAGAAGCTCTTAATTAATTTTATGTCTATTTATGCTAATACGGGACTTTTTATTTTCCATACCATCAGGCCAAAATCCATAAGATGGTCAGGAAGCAAAATCTTTGTCTTCGAGTGCAATGGGTTTTGAAGACCTGGTTTTTGCTGGACAAGATATAAGTAAGGGGATTTAATCATCAATATAGTGGTTGTGGCCATAAAATGAATGACAAGATGATTGTGTCTGCTAGAATAACCAACACACAAAACACTGCTGTGGTTATGTCATTAAGCTAACAGTAAAAATGAATTTAATAAATTTAAAATATAATTAAAATCCAAAACCCAATATGAGGAGCAAGTAAACACAACAATATTTACTGTAGATTAAATCAGCTCCGCAATCTTCATTTGCTTCCTTACAGCATTTTGTTTGCTCAAAATATATTTGTACTTGCTGACTAGTAGAAGACTTTGTTTGATTTGATCGTTTTGTCATATGTGTTATAATATACAACCGAATCTGCTGTAATCTGATTTAACCATAAAGTGGATTTGTATTAGAGCAATTTTCTTTGGCAGCCATATCAACATATTTATTGAAGTTATCTACAAATCCATCATTATTATTTAGATTGTGTTCTGCAAAGCACTTGTCAGAATGCAATAAAGAACTAGAGGACACAGCAGTTGTAAACCGCACAATTAAATTTAACATTATAAAAAAAAATTCCATAAAATGATCTTTTTATTGTGGTGTTATTTCTCTGATGTGCTTGACAAGATTGTCTTTAATTTGCCAATCAACGCCAACGAACCAACCAATCATTACTGTATTGAGTGCCTTTCATGTTAACAACCATCACAAAGCACTTAACAGAATGCATTCAGCACTTACATGATACAGCAATCAAAAATATTATGTGGGCACTGCAGTCGCAGTAAATAAGGCCGAGGACAGTAAAGCAGGAGGTTGGAGGTTCAAGCCAGTGTTTGAAGTGCGACGGTACTCACCTGCACCTCTTCTAATTTTTATATGGAGTACTGCCAGCTGTTCTTGGGTCGCTATACCTGGGACACTTGAAACTTTACGGGGTAATCCAACCCAAAGCAACCCCCGCTCTTTGCTTGCTTTATTCAAATGTCAGTGTATTGCTACAATTGAAGTTTCAAGAGGGACCTACCTAGAGTACAGTCGACTTTTCCCTGAGTACCACCAGTGTATCACACTACTCAAATTTTCATGGGGCCTCAAGTGGGTGGTGCAGCGCTCTTTGATTGAATGCTAGTGTATCGCCATAAACAAAGTACCACCAGTAGTTTGGTTTTACTTCAAGCACTGGTTCAAGTCATTCACCGTGTTTGTGTTGAATTTATGTGGAATATGCATGTTCTCCACCTTTAGTTGTTCAATGCTTTGGTGGGAGGTATAGTAATTGAAAGGTGCTCTATAACATTAAGGATCCTTTAATACAGATAGCCTTCTCTTTATGATTTTAATTTAATTTAGCTACCTGATTGATGTTACAGTTAGGAATCACAAACATAACAAAAATGGTTCAAGGACTCCAAAATGCTCTACAAAAGGCAGGCCACGATCTTCGGCCGCAAGCTCAGAAGAGGCTCACCCAAGTCCAGCTTACTGCTAACTGCTAACTGCTGGTTCTGGCCTAGCAGACCTCAAAAATGGGAAGCTGGCTTAAAAACCAGAAAGGTCCCATAATATATCACTTACAGGGTGGAGTGGTGGCTCTGAGGCTAGGGATCTGCACTGGCAATGGGAAGGTTGCCGGTTCAAATCCCGTAAATGCTGCTCTGTTGGGCCCTTGAGCAAGGCCCTTAACCTGCAATTGCTGAGCGCTTTGAATAGTGTGAAAAGCGCTACATAAATGCAAAGAATTAAAGAATTAAGTATACAAATATATCAAGCCCACAAGTGGAAGGATGACTGTAAATGCAAGGCTTATGTATAAAAGAGAGAACAAAGAATCCTTATAATAACAGGATTTATTAACAAAAAACACAAAAATACAAGGAAAAAACTCAAAATAGCCAAAATGTGCAAAATGAGTTGTTTAAAGGACAAACAAGCCCCAAATCACAATCAAGAAATCATAATCCATAAAAAGAAGCAAGGAAGTCACAAAAACAGTAAATCTAGCACAAACAGCAATACTTACAAATACTCCGAACACAAGCACAATGATCTCCTGATTTGGGTTTACTCCTTAAATAGCCAAAGAGAGAGAGAGAGAGAGGGCACAGAAGGAATGATGCCAGGGTGGCCCCGCCTCCTGGGGATCCACCCACAAAGAACAAGGAATGGAAAGGCAGTTAGAAAGACAAAACACAATTATGAGCATAACAAAAAAAAAATGACATTAAAACATAAAATGCACATAAATACAGTCCTGTGCATAATAACAGTGAATTTTCATTGTCTTTGTTATCACAATTTTAGTCAAGCCTTCTAATTGAAACTACAAATCGCAAAGTTTGGAGAGTATCATTCTTCACAGACTCAAGTGAAATGTAGACACTTGATTCAAAAGTGCAGATTGTTAATAAAGACAAAATACATCTTAAGGTTGCGAATAAAAACCTGCATAATAAAGAGTGCTAGGCTGATCATACCTACTACACTGTTGGACAAGTTAAGACATCTCTTTCCAGAAGGTTCTCTTCATTTAGAACTGTGGGGAATTTTTCCCATTGGAAAACTGACTTGATTTTTGAATGATATCTAATATTTTCAAGTGATGCTTCAGCCTTCCATGAACTACATTGAACTATAGGTGAGTTTGATAATGGATATAAGTATATTTGTGTGTGAATAGCCATATACTTTTATATAAACATACTGGCGCAGTGGGTAGCGCTGCTGCCTCGCAGTTGGGAGATCTGGGGTCCTGGGTTCGATTCCCGGGTCCTCCCTGCGTGGAGTTTGCATGTTCTCCCCGTGTCTGCGTGGGTTTCCTCCGGGGGCTCCGGTTTCCTCCCACAGTCCAAAGACATGCAGGTTAGGTGGATTGGCGATTCTAAATTGGCCCTAGTGTGTGCTTGGTGTGTGGGTGTGTTTGTGTGTGTCCTGCGGTGGGTTGGCACCCTGCCCGGGATTGTTTCCTGCCTTGTGCCCTGTGTTGGCTGGGATTGGCTCCAGCAGACCCCCGTGACCCTGTGTTCGGATTCAGCGGGTTGGAAAATGGATGGATGGATGGATGGATGGATAAACATACTGTACATGTATATGCACTTGATATAGAGAGAATTTTGCTATTACAGTAAGTCACCCACCCAGAGATAATCAGGAATAGTAGACCTATCCTAGGAAGCTCCAGGGAGGCATTAGGGGTTTTTTGTGTTTGTCCTCACTAATGTTTGTCTGATTTATTCTTTATTTAGCCTTTCTCCTTTTTATTTGTTAATGAGGCTCTTTTGTTTAACACTTCACTTTGTTTATCATTATAACCCTGTCATTGACATTGGAAGCTCTCTATTATTCAAGCCAGAAATTCTTATTTGTGCTCATGTGTTTGTTAGTAGTGTATATTTCACAAATTAAAAGAAAAAATAATATTAGTCAGTCATTTTCTATCCCGCTTTGTCCCAAATAGAGGATGAAGGGGTCTGCTGGAGTCCATCCCACGTAGCACAGGGTGCAAGCTATGAAGAAACCCTGGACAGAGTGCCAGTCTATCACAGGGTGAACACACACTAAACACACACGGAGCCAATTTAGTATCACCAGTCTATCAAACCTGTGTGTCCTCAGAGTATGGGAGGAAACCGGAGCACCTGGACCACACATGGGGAGAACATGCAAACTTCACACAGGGAGAGCCCAGGATGTGAACCATGGGCACCTTACATGAGGCAGCAACACAACCACTGTGCCACCATGCTACCTAACCAACAAAATGTATTAACAAAAAACACATTGTTGGCTAAGTTTCTTTTTTTTTCTATAACATCGCCGAAATGTATTCAAATCTGTCAAGGCCATATATACAGGGGTGGGCGAAGTAGGTTTACAGTTGTCAGTACACAGAAAATACGAGTATACATATTTTAGGTAATTTGAGCACTTACAGGCTTGTACCTGAGTGCACTGTGCCATTGTGACATTTGTTTGAGTTCATAAAGTTAATAAAGCTATTGAGTTATAAAGATATTGTAATAATCACCTCCTGCATGTCTTTTTCCATACGAGCAACTGTAAACCTACTTTTGCCTATCTATCTATCTATCTATCTATCTATCTATCTATCTATCTATCTATCTATCTATCTATCTATCTATCTATCTATCTATCTATCTATCTATCTATCTATCTATCTATCTATCTATTGAAAGAAGGACACTATATAGCGACCGACCCGGCACAGATTGGACACGGGAGGCACGTGTAAAATAAAACAAATACTTTTTATTTTCTTTGTCTGTGGGTGCACGTCTTCCCCGTGACCCACAGGCAATACACAGTCCCAAATAAAGCACACCAGTAAAGCAAGCACTCTACTTCTCCTTGGCACCACCACTCCTCCCAAGCAACCTTGTCCTCCTCCACCCAACTCTGGCCACTGAGTGGTGGTCGTTGGCTCCCTTTTATTGGGTACCTGGAAGTGCTCCAGGTGGTTGATTGCCGACATCCAGCTGCACTTCTGGGTAAGGCGAAACCAGTGCCCAAAAGGGGCCAGCCGCTCCCATGAAGCCCTAGGGCAGTCCGAGGCACCGCTGCAACCCAGGGAGGCTGCCATGTAGCGACCAGGGGGAGATACTGGGGTTCCCACCCTTGTCCCCCTGGCAGATGTGGTGAAGGGGCGTCCCAGCCAGGCATGGGCCCCAGCCATCCGTCACACTATCTATCTATCTATCTATCTATCTATCTATCTATCTATCTATCTATCTATCTATCTATCTATCTATCTATCTATCTATCTATCTATCTATCTATCTATCTATCTATCTATCTATCTATCTATCTATCTATCTATCTATCTATCTTATAGTGCCTTTCCTAACTACTTTATCTATCCATCCAATACAAAAAATGAGAGGAGAACTGGGCTCCATGGAGGAAAAAAATCCACACAGACAAGGGAAGAACATGCAGATACCACACAGACAGCAACTAAATGTGGGAGTCAAAGTCAGGGTGCTGGATCAGTGAGATGGCAGTGCAATCCGTGTGCCAGTGAAGCATCACATTAAAATAACTGACATATCCAATGGATGGCACAGTGGTGCAGTGCAGCCTTTTCTTATGCCTATGTAACTTTTATTTTTCTAACACTAACTCCCTCTCACATACCAAAGATGTGCAGGTGAGGTTGATTGTTGGCTCTACATTTGCCCAGTGTCAGTCAGTAGACATGAGTTTGCCTTTTAAGAAATGGTGTCCCATCTGAGGAAGGTTTCTGCCCTGCTTTATATGCTGCTAAAATAAACACAACACAATTTGTTTTTTTTTTTTTTTTCATAAATTAGTTAAAAGTTTATTGCACTGGTATAATTATTTAGTGTTATTATTGCAATAATGATATACAGTATTCATATACACCCCCTACACCAACCCTCAACTCATGTTTATTATTATTATGATCTTTATTATTAATTTATTTATTTGTAAGTATCACACCAATACATCCGATCTCTGCTAAATACACTTTGCATTGTTTCAGACCTTTATTTGGTTACAGAACAAACCGCATTAGAAAACTCAAAAAAAGGCATTGTCAGGTGAAATGTGGCAATAAACGTTCAGATAAACACGACGGCTATGTAAAGAGCAGTTTTATACATCAGCGACTGCGAGAAATGAAATGCAAGAGAAGGAAAATGAAATGAATTAGAACCTGGCGTCGGTTTGCTTAGCATGGGTTATTAATCGTCATTAAAAGAAAAATGTTGAAAAAGCGACATTTTTAGGATGCGAGCAGAAGTTTACAAGGCAGAATAAGTGTGCTGTAAAGCGCCGCTCGCGCTCCTTAGCACTGGCCGCGCGAGGATTGATTGTCTCATTTTTTCATTAAAGTATTGATTGATTGATCGTCTAGATTCTCATTTGCTTCCAAATAAGTAAGCGCGTCCCTGTTGCCACCGTAAGTGTTAATGTGAATACACCGTGGAGCAGCTGCTTCTCCTTGCGGAGAGAGAGCGAGAGAGGAGGCTGCTGCTGCTGCTGCTGCTGTCTGGACCCAACTGAGTCCATCGCTCCACAGTTCTGTTTGCAGCCGTCAGTCAGAGTCGAGACCGGCACTGCTGCTCCTTTTTTGGTGCCCGCTGTTCGGTGTTAGTACCGTCAATCGAAAATATCCTCAAGGGCTCTTGCTGCTGGATCTGGATGAGACAAACCTCTCCTCCAAAGAGTTTGCCCTTATTCGGCGAACTACTCAGTACTTAAGGAGACATTCTGCGAATAGCAAGGACATCATCCACCCGTCCAGTAATAGCAGGCTACATAACGGCAGTGGCTTGGCTCTCCATCATTGTGCGCAAGTATGCGGTGGGCGTAATCGAACAGCGGACAATAAGTTTATGTGCAGCATAAGATATGATTAGATTACTTCAGTACATTGCTGCTTGCTTTAAAAACTGTTCTAAAATTGTGAGGTGCATTGAACACAACCCCAAGAAAGAGCAATTAACAATTTAATGAAAAACAAGATGAAATTAAAGAAAATTGAGTAATTTCGACCCTCAAACAGTGATGACAATAATGGAATGTCAATCGGTTAAGTGCGCACGTTGTTTAGTTCCACATGGATTTTTTTTATTACCTTGTGCTTTGTAAATACTTGCCTTAAATCACACACTGTGTTTTTGCATAAAAGGCCCAGTAAGTCTATCTGTTTTTGTACAAAATAATAATAATAATAATACATTTTATTTATATAGCGCCTTTCCCATGCTCAAGACACTTATAGAATATAAGAAAGAACGGCAGGGTATACATTATATAGCATTGTACAAACCAGATAAATAAATAAAGAAGATTATGACAGTGAATTCAGAGAAAAAAAAACAGACAACATAATTGATGGTCTCGCACACACACACAGGTTACATGAGCATCTTGACACAGAGGTAAACTGAAAAAAGGGTAATAAAGTCAAGTAGAGCTAAAAGCCTTCCTGAAAAAGCCAGGTAAATATTTGTATAAAGGCACTATAAATCTGATTTTATGATTTTAAATAAAAGGCAAGCCTGTCAAAAAATGAAAGGAGAACTGGGGTCCTTGGAGAAAAAAATCCACACAGATAAGGGAAGAACATGCAGATACCACACAGACAGCAACTAAATGTGGGAGTCAAAGTGAGGGTCAGGGCCAGATTTATATGAAAAGAGGCCCTAGGCTATTCCACTTATGAGGCCCTTTCACCTTCCATTTTTAAGTTTGTAAATTACATGAGAGATAATAAAATACGTAATACGCGTTGATCTTAACCAATACATTTTTATGTTTGTTTATTAGTCATATGTGTAGAATTTCTCCTTATTTTCGGTTCAGTGTTTTAGTGTTCACTGTTTTTAGAATAGTGTAATTTTAATTTTGCTAACAATTTGAATGTAGGCCCCTCTTGATCTTGAGGCCCTAGGCTGAAGCCTAGTTAGCCTATAGGAAAATCCGGCCCTGGTCAGGGTGCTGGATCAGTGAGATGGCAGTGCAATCCGTGTGCCAGTGAAGCATCACATTAAAATAACTGACATATCCAATGGATGGCACAGTGGTGCAATGCAGCCTTTTCCATTGCCTTTGTAACTTTTATTTTTCTAACACTCTAACTCCCTCTCACATACCAAAGATGTGCAGATGAGGTTGATTGTTGGCTCTAAATTTGCCCAGTGTCAGTCAGTAGACATGAGTTTGCCTTTTTAAGAAATTGTGTCCCACCTATGGAGGGTTTCTACCCTGCTTTATGTGCTGCTGTCTGTCTTTGCATTAAATACCAGGTAAGTCTGTCTGGCTTTTTAATACTTTTTAGTATTTAAATTACAGCCTTAGTCCCCTGGCATCAGACACCAATGTCATTATGGGGCCCGCATAGGCATATTGGGAAGCGGATGTACAATTTAAACAGATTGTTATTTTCATGGGAATTGTTACATATGCATAATTAACTAACTATTTTACATTACAGCGAGTAATTAACCATAGTAAAAAATAGTAAAACATAATAAATTGAAAGAAAAGTATGTTTCATGTTGTGTTAAAGATATTCATTGCATTATACATTTTTGTTCTGTCTGGCTTTGAAATTAACACACAAATACTTTTTAAACTTACTCTTTTACTGTAAAACTTCAGTAAAAACAATATTTTGAATTAACTTTTCGTCAATATCGCATTGAATTTTGATTCCATGTTTGGACTTACATCATGGCAATGCAACGTATAATTGCCCGTGAGTGAATATCGTTTCTTTCTCTCTAATAAATAAACTGATTTTTTTGAATGTTTGTGCCTGTTAATTGTCATAGCAAAAGCCATTCTAACAGGAAACTGTAAACGTTTTAATACAAATAGCATATCAAGATCTCCTTTGGTGTTTAATGTTAACCGTGGATGATGTACTATATTACCTTTCTTGTCACCCGTTAAAATTTTACATGTCAGAATTGTTTGACCAATTTTGAATAGAACTAATGTTGTCCCATTGCATAACCCATGACTCATACATAAATTACACAATAACATTACGATACATCCTTCTTTCAACAGTACAGCCGGTGGATGACCGGACGGTGTTAATGGTTGTAGATATTCTACAGAATATTGTAAGTTGATGTTTTCACCTTCCACATCATCACCATTAACTGTTTCAGCATATTCTATTGATACGCATTTAACCAATTTGCCATGTAACCGGTCGATAATTTTCACGTTATTTCGTTTGACTTTCTCGGTTCTATAGGATTGCCCGTGTACTCATTTTTTCTGTTGATAACCCTTCGGGATGAAATTCTTCAATAAGATTTAGACATAATACGTCTTCTTTTATTGAGAACTTAAAGTGAGGAAAACGTAAAAATTTATAAGAGCTGAGAGCGCAGGAACTGTGTCTGACAAAAGCATTCACATGAATGAGAGGTGAGAGGACTGCGGGCCATTAACTGGAAATGGTTGAGAAGAGGGCGTGACTAGAAAAAATCTCTTGGAAATAGTCTCAAGATTTTTTTTTATAATAGAGAGATTATTATATTTCTCTGCAAATGAAAATTAGCCTATACCTCATACATGCATTTTAATATAGGAGAGGGGACACAGAAATTCCCTTAATCAGTTTATATCACCCTAGCAGGGTGTAGTTATCGAATTTGCCACTAGGTGTCGTATACCTACACTCTGGTTGATCAGTTCACTGAGTGGCATCGTGCAGAGCTGATTGAGTGTGTATTTCTGCCATTTATTCTACGGTTCTTGTTGAAGGCAGGTAATAGATTCCTGAACTTGCTTCAGGTTCTGGATGAGAGTATGCTGTGCGTGATCTGGCTGCCGCTTCTCACTGGTGTCTTTTTTACTCTGTTTTGCTTTGTTGCTGTTCTCTCCCTCCCTTCACGAGGAAAAATCTTCTATTAATTTCAAGCTTCTGTTAAAAACACATCTTTTCAAGGAGTATTTTTCTTTATCATATACAGTCATGGCCGAAATTATCGGCACCCCTGGAATTTCCCCTTGGGATTAATAAAGTATCTATCTATCTATCTATCTATCTATCTATCTATCTATCTATCTATCTATCTATCTATCTATCTATCTATCTATCTATCTATCTATCTATCTATCTATCTATCTATCTATCTATCTATCTATCTATCTATCTAATTACAAATGTTTTGGTATACAGTAATCCCTCCTCCATCGTGGGGGTTGCGTTCCAGAGCCACCCGCAAAATAAGAAAATCCGTGAAGTAGAAACCATATGTTTATATGGTTATTTTTATATTGTCATGCTTGGGTCACAGATTTGCGCAGAAACACAGGAGGTTGTAGAGAGACAGGAACGTTATTCAAACACTGCAAACAAACATTTGTCTCTTTTTCAAAAGTTTAAACTGTGCTCCATGACAAGACAGAGATGACAGTTCCGTCTCACAATTAAAAGAATGCAAACATATCTTCCTCTTCAAAGGAGTGCGTGTCAGGAGCACAGGCTGTCACAGAGATAGAGAAAAGCAAACAAATCAATAGGGCTGCTTTTAAGTATGCGAAGCACTGCGGCACAAAGCTGTTGAAGGCGGCAGCTCACACCCCCTCCTTCAGGAGCAGACAAAGAGAGAGAGACAGACAGAGTTTGTTTTTCAATCAAAAATCAATACGTGCCCTTCGAGCTTTTAAGTATGCGAAGCACCGGGCAGCATGTCGTTTCAGGAAGCAGCTGCACAAAAGATAGCAACGTGAAGATAATCTTTCAGCATTTTTAGATGAGCGTCCGTATCGTCTAGGTGTGCGAACAGCCCCCCTGCTCAATCCCCCTACGTCAGGATCAGAGAAAGTCAGTGCAAGAGAGACAGAAAAGTAAGCCGGGTAGCTTCTCAGCCATCTGCCAATAGCGTCCCTTGTATGAAATCAACTGGGCAAACCAACTGAGGAAGCATGTACCAGAAATTAAAAGACCCATTGTCCGTTGAAACCCACGAAGCAGCGAAAAATCCGCGATATATATTTAAATATGCTTACATATAAAATCCGCGATGGAGTGAAGCCGCGAAAGGCGAAGCGCGATATAGCGAGGGATCACTGTACACGTTTATTTCCTTTATGTGCATTGGAACAACACAAAAAAACAGAGAAAAAAAAGCCAAATCTGACATCATTTCACACAAAACTCAAAAACCGGGCTGGACAAAATTATTGGCACCCTCAATTTAATATTTGGTTGCACGCTCTTTGGAAAAAATAACTGAAATCAAGCGCTAACCATCAACAAGCTTGTTACACCTCTCAACTGGTATTTTCCGACCACTCTTCTTTTGCAAACTGCTCAAGGTCTCTCAGATTTGAAGGGTGCCTTCTCCCAACAGCAATTTTGAGATCTCTCCATAAGTGTTCAATTGGATTTAGATCCGGACTCATTACTGGCCACTTCAGAACTCTCCAGCGCTTTGTCTTCAACCATTTCTGAGCGCTTTTAGAGGTATGTTTGGGGTCATTGTCCTGCTGGAACACCCATTACCTCTGACGCAGACCCAGCTTTATGACGCTGGGCCCTACATTGCGTCCCAATATCTTTAGGTAGTCTTCAGATTTCATGATGCCTTGCAGTCCGTTCAGATGTCGATGGATAGTTCGAGCTGACACTGTTGCACCCTGAGTCTGCAGAACAGCTTGAAATTGAACAGCTTGAAATTGATTGGGGCTGTTTATCCACCATTCAGACTATCCTTCATTGCAGTCTTTTATCAATTTTTCTCTTTCGTCCACGTCCAGGGAGATTAGCTACAGTGTCATGTGTTGTGAACTTCTTGATTATGTTGCGCACAGTGGACAAAGGAACATGAAGATCTCTGGAGATGGACTTGCAGCCTTGAGATTGTTGATATTTTTCCACAGTTTTTGTTCTCAAGTCCTCAGACAATTCTCTGCTCTTCTTTCTGTTCTCCATGCTTAGTGTGGTACACTCAGACACACAACAGAAAGGATGAGTCAACTTTTCTCCATTTTAACTGGCTTCAGGTGTGATTGCTATATTGCCAGCATCTGCTTCTTGCCACAGGTGAGTTCAAACAAGCATCATATGCTTGAAATAAAACGATTTACCCACAATTTTGAAAGAGTGGCAATAATTTTGTCCGGCCCATTTTTGGAGTTCTGTGTGACATGATGTCAGATTTGGCTTTTTTTCTCTGTTTTTTTGTGTTGTTCCAATGCACATAAAGGAAATAAACGTGTATATACAAAAACATTTGCAATTGCAATAATTTTCTGGGAGAAATGGTGCATTTTCTGGTAAAATTCCAGGGGTGCCGATAATTTCAGCCATGACTGTATGTAATTTCTACTGTCTTGTTAATGTGTGCATTGAATTGTAAAGTGTCCTAGAGAATGTTATAATTATTATTATTATTATTATTATAGAATAATTAAAAAAAAAGTATTTGCTATCTCTTGCCCTACGTGTACCTTCAGCGCCTTTCCTCTGTATCCATTTGTGTCTGAACTTCTCTTGACCGGCACTCCCCCCTTTCTCGAGTTTGTTCCCATCAAGCCTGCTTCTCTGACTCTGTCATTATTTTCGAGACACCTTTTTTCACCTTCTGTCCATTTTTAAACTTGCCATCTTTGAAAGTGGCTTTCTTAGTACGCCTCCTACATGCCTTTACTCTTCCTCGCACTTCCAAAGCCAAACTGACCAATCAGATTGCTCTGAGGGACTGGACAGACAGACCTTAGCATTTCATTAGATAGTAGGAGAATGTGCTTGCGACTTCGATGATTTTTTTTCTCCAAGTCACCATAGATTTTCAAAAGACAATGGTGATTGCGTTTTTCGACATTGACGGACTTGTTCATCAAAAGTTTGCTCCCCACAAACAGACTGTTAATCCATGATATTACACTGAAATATTGACTCTTTGCATAAAGTTAATGTAATTGTCAATTAAAACCTTTGAAACTTGTGAAATGCTTGTAATTATACTTCAGTATTCCATAGAAACATCTGACAAAAAGATCTAAAAACACTGAAGCAGCAAACTTTGTGAAAAACAATACTTGTTCCATTCTCCAAAATTTTTGGCCCCGACTGTACGTCATACACAGTGCAGGCTGCAGTTTGAGTAGGTCTGACTGGGGAGCTCCGTCTTGTCGAAGACTCGGGTCACACGTGAGACCTCCTTCTCGGGCTGGCCATTTTTATACGCAGCGTCCCAGAACACTAGATCTATGAGGAAGCCATGCTAAGCACTGTGCTGCCTTTCTGCTGCCCATTTAAAGTAAGCAATATAAACAGAAGAAAAACACCCTGCAAAATAGTCTTGGGGTGCAAACAATTTATTATGAAGGTATCATTTACCTCAATGAGTGATAATACAAGTATAGCTGTTGTTTACAGGGTAACATAAATAAAGTCATTTGAAGCAAATCTTGTAAAGAATGTGAAAAAAAAATGTCACAGGACACAGTTTTATCTCGTCACTTCACAAATTAGCTGAAGTGTGCTAAATTACGGTTGGGTATGCAGACAGTAGATAAATCTCCTGAGAGAGAAAGAAAAAGTGAGGCACTGAATAGGACAAAAGAAATCCTGGAGAAGGCGAGGGGATCTAGGAGGGACTTGTCACTGGGCATCTCAGGCCAGGCAGACAGTGACACTCTCATAAGTTATGTCCAAAGCTGAGAAAACATTCGACTGGAAGTCAAGTACTGGGTGGTCCTGAGCAGACTGATGAATACTTATGTTATTTATTTCTGAATTGCACGTTTGTCTATGTCCTGCCACATACATGTCAAGCATGGACTTTAGGAGGTATTCATAAGTCCCTTACCCGTGCCCCCTGTGGACCACCAGGGGCTGCACCACTGCCCAAACCCGACACAGACAGGTGTGGGACACAAGATCCAGGCACACGTTTTTTATTTTCTATTTTTCCCTCGTGGGAAACGCCTTCCCCCATTTCCCACAAGCACAGCACAGTCACAGGCACAGCACAAAACTGTTGTCTTTCTCTTCTCTCCTTCCTCCACTCCTCCTCCAGCAAGCTTCGTCTTCTCCCACCCGACTCTGGCCCTCGGAGTAGTGGCTGCTGGCTCCAATTCTAGTAAGAGTCCTGGTGGATCTAAACTTCTTCCATCTCACAATTATTGAGACAATTATGCCCCTAGGAACAGAACAGTCAAAGCTTTAGAAATGGTTTCATCTCCTTACCCTGATCTATGCTTGACCACACTTTGATCAAGGAGGTCGACAGAGAGTTTCTTGGACTAAATAATAATAATAACAATACATTTTATTTATACAAGGCACCTTTCTGAGAACTCAAGGACACCAAACAAACAATAAATAAATAAATAAAAGACGCATTATAAACAACTTAAAACATCAGAAAATATAAAAATTAAAACCAAACAAAGCCACTGTACTGTAATCATAAAGAAAAAGCCATTTTAAACAGATGCGTTTTAAGTTTACATTTGAAGGATGAAAATGATTTGGTATTTCTAAGTTCAGTAGGTAATGAATACCAGAGCTTGGGAGCAGAACGGCTGAATGCTCTGCTCCTCATGGTGGTAAGACGGATGGAGGAAGAGGATCTAAGGTTACAGGAGGGAATGGCAACATGGAGAAGGTTGGACAGATATGGAGGGGCGAGCTTATGAATAGCCTTAAATGTTAACAGCAGAATTTTAAAATCAATTCGAAACTTAATCGGGAGCCAATGAAGCTGCTGCAAGACTGGAGTAATAAGGTGCATAGATGTGGTTCGAGTAATGATGCGAGCTGCAGAATTCTGGACTAGCTGAAACTTATGGAGAGATTTATTAGAGAGACCAAAGAGGAGTGAATTGCAATAGTCGAGATGAGAAGTAACAAGACTGTGAACAAGAATGGCAGTGGTATGAGGAGTGAGGGAGGGGAGGATGTGATTAATATTACGTAGGTAGAAGTAAGCAGACCGGGTGATGTTATTAATGTGAGATTGGAAAGATAGAGTACTGTCGAGGATGACACCCAAACCTGAGGTGATGGGGAAACAATGGAGTTATCAATAAGAAGAGAAAGATTATTGGCTTTGGATAATTATGATTTTGTGCCAATGAGGAGAACCTCAGTTTTGTCACTGTTTAATTTAAGAAAATTCGAAGAAAACCAGGATTTAATTTCAGCAATGCAGTCGACAAGCGAAGATGGTGGAAAGGAAGAGGTGGGTTTACTAGCAAGGTAGAGCTGGCTTGGTTTTGTTAGACATGACATGATGTGTGAATTGTGAGACCTCATTTACACTTGTGTGTGCCTTTCTAAATGATGTCCAATCAATTCAGTTTGACTCAGGTGGACTCCACTCAAGTTCTAGACACATCTTAAGAGGAAATTAATGCAAAAATGATGCATCTGAGCATAATTTGGAGTGTCACAGGAAAGGGTCTGAATACGAATAGGAGTTTTTGATTTATAATAAATTTGCAAACCTTTCTGAAAACACAAGTAAGCCCGCGTTTCGCTAGCG
Organism: Erpetoichthys calabaricus; assembly: GCF_900747795.2. Taxonomy (NCBI): domain Eukaryota; kingdom Metazoa; phylum Chordata; class Cladistia; order Polypteriformes; family Polypteridae; genus Erpetoichthys; species Erpetoichthys calabaricus. The sequence goes on from NC_041399.2 coordinate 194,566,999, forward strand.
AATCGGAAATCCAAGCATGGCAATCAGTTTCTGTTCCATCCGATATCTGGATGGATGACATATCATGGAGGGTGGGTGCATCCGGGGACATGGCATTTAATTACATTAATTACATACGCATATCTGTAGTAAAGCGGTCTCGGTTTGTGGAGACGTGATTCCGTTGCCTTTGCTGACACCGACTGCTGGCAGAGTGGAGCACAGCAAGTTCAGCCCTGCACCCTGCGTCCATATCCGGTTTACGCCGTTTTGTCTGGACGTCTGGGGATTCCGTACTGTAATACTGTAACGTGATTCACATATGCGCTGAATCCTCTCGGTTTTGTTTTCTCTGTGGCGGGCTCGTTGCAGTGCGGCAGTGCACGTGCGCCTCGATGTGCCCTGCGCCCCGCGCCCAACGCCCTGCGTCCATATCCGGTTTACAACCTTCGGTTAGTAATATGGATATAATAATTTTTTCATTATGGGTTGTTGAGTGCATATTGATAGTGTGGCAAGAGGCTGGGGGTCAGACCCAGCCGGGACGCCTGGAAGGACCGTGAGGCAGATTATACATCCCCCGGGCCACAAAGGGAAAAAAAGCCCTGGATAGTGTGGAGACCACGGGGATGGAACGTGAAGGCTCAAACCCATTGGGGCCACCGCCAGGGGGCGCCTTGAGCCTCATAGAGCCTGGGATATCTGCACTTCCACCACACCTGGGAAGTTAGATGGAGGATCTTCTTGGACACCCGGAGTGCTTCCATGTGCTCATGGGGCACTTCCGCCACACCAGGAAGTGCTGCCGGAAGGACATCAGCAAGCACCTGGAGCACATCTGGGTGATTATAAAAGGGGCCGACTTCCTACAGTCAAGGAGCGAGAGTCGGGTGCTGGAGGAGGACGAAGTTCCAGCGCAAGGAGGAAAGGCGGCCCACGGACGGTGAAAGGCCCGTGATTTGGGGTGACTGGTTCGGGAGCACTGTGTGTTTTCGGGACTGTGTGAGGGACATTATTGTTAATAAACCTGTATGTTTTATAATAATACCGGTGTTTGTCTGATGGTGTTCGGGCTAGCTCTCACAATGGGTAAACATGTGAAATATAAAATACAATTAAATGTGCAGAAAGTTAAGGGTCTTAAATAATTTCTGAATCCAAAGTTGAAACACAATCACTCAGACAACAAAATGTTAATGGAAGTCAGCAGAGTGTGCATCACTCCACACATCATGAGGCCAGTAAGTCCTCTATAAGTTGTGCCAACCTCTGCTGGAAATATCAAATGGCCAGTGCAGTCTGACAAGTGAAACTTTAAAAAGCACTAAAAAAGCCGCTACTGCTACTGAATTGCTTCTGATGTAAATTTTCATTTTTTGCAAAAAAAGTGTTTGATCCTCAAACTTCCATTACAGACTCTTGCCCTCCTTCAATTATCTTATTCTAATGTTCTAAAACTGACAGCAAACGTGTGCTTTTTATTTAGTTCTTAGTTTTCATTGCCAAGTTCAGGTATATTTGGCTTTCACTGCGACCCTCACCAGGAAAAATGGAATCAAAACAATAGTGATGATGATAATATTGTGCAGTTCGGGTCAGGTTGGGCAGCATGCACTGGTACAGCATATTGCCACTCAAACCACATGACGAAACAGCTCGGGATCCTGTTTGGCAACCCCCACAGGCAGACAATCCAGTCCCACCCTTCGAAAGTGACCATCTATCTGCCACAGTCAGGTGTTACATGGGCATCCCCTTGGCCTGGTCCAACTACTCTGGTGCTCAACAATAAGGATCCTGTGAGCTGGATCACCCTCAGAGAATCGTGTCACATGGCCGTAGTACCATAATTGATGCTCCCCTCCCAATGCAGGTAATGTGCCTCATTTGGGACTCCATGACCAACTGCTCGTTCTACACAAAGTCAAACCAGCAGTACCCAAGGATTCTCCGGAGAGACACAGTACTGAAGCAGTCCAGTCTTCGTCTCAGGTCACTGGATAGTGTCCATGTCTCGCAACCATATAGCAAGACAGGAAGCACCAGGACTTTAAAGACTTGGACCTTCGTCCTTTTGCAGCGATATCGGGAGCGCCACACAAACCTTTCCAGCAACCTCATGACCCCCCATGCTCTCCCAATCCGTCTACCGACTTCATAGGAAGAGTCACCAGAGACATGAATGTCACTGCTGAGGTAAGTAAACCTCTCGAGGTTGACATTCTTTCTGCAGACAGACACACTGCTGATGGCTGTGCCCAAGAGGTCATTAAAGGCCTCGATCTTTGGTTTTTCTCCAGGACACTCGCAAGCCCAGACACTCAAGACTCCTCGCTCAGTCTCTCGAGCGCCCTGATCAGAGCCTCCTTTGACTCTGTGAAGATCAGTGAATCTCTCTTCACCAACAGATGCTCCACATCCACTGGACCCCATGATCCAGCAAGCATTGAACAGAGTAGGAGCAAGAACACACCCCTGGCGATTTTCAGAATCAACTGGGAAAAACGCAGAAGATCTGCCTCCACTCTGCCCAGCACTCACAGTACCAGTGTACAGGCCATCCTTAAATTCAATTATTTTCGTATAGTGCTCTTCTCTGAAGAGAGACAGAGAGAGAGAGGGTTGGGAACATGCGCTGATAGTGCATTGCCGCACCCACCACACAACAGACTACCTGGATTGGGACTCGAGTGCAGCAGGTGACACTGGAACAGTGTGAAGTTTATTTTACAGTGGCTGGAGTGCCAATCCTGCCACCAAACCCCCAAATTTTCCCTATAAGTTGGAGGACCTGCTTGCTTAATGTCACATTCAGAATGCAGGTTAAGGGCCTTGCTCAAGGGCCCAATGGAGTAGAGTCACATCTGGAGTTTATGGGATTCAAACCAGCAACCTTCTGATTGCCAACCCAGATCGCTCCCCTCAGAGCCACCACTCCACCCACTGGAGACACTCAATAAAAATATTAGAAGTAAACCAATAAAGAAAATAACTAAACAGTGTGCCATTTACATACATAACCATACATATCTATTTAAATGTACTGAAATAGAGTAATACACCATTTATATCATTTGCCACTAGTAAGAAAAGTTTAGAAATATAACATGAATCAAAATAAAGGGAGATAGAAGGAGGAGAAGAAAAAAGAAAATCTCAGCTGACACGCCTTCTAAGGAAAATAAAAATTTTGGGGGTTGCTGGCCATCAAAAACATCTGCAGCATTGGGGGGGCTGCTCTGCATCCTGTGAGGGGTAGCAGGGCTTCAGAATGGATACACAGAGAGGGCCGCAGGACTCCCGTCTATACAGTAGAACACAGCCCTGGAAATGGTATTTGGTAATGTTATAAAGAAAAATCATTCAAAATTGATTTAAAATCGGAACAAATCACAACTCTCTATTGCCATCAAAACCTAACTAATGAATTATCTCATCATATTATCAGTTTGGGGGTAGCGCAGTTGTCACGCTGCTGCCTCGCAGTATGGAGACCAGCGTTCTCATCCTTGGTTCTCCCTGCGTGGGTTTCCTCCAGGTGCTCCAGTTTCCTCTCACAGTCCAAAGACATGCAGGTTAGGTGAACTGATGGTTCTAAATTGGCCCTGGTATTTTTTTTAGGGGTTGATGTGTGTGTGTTTGTCCTGTTCAGGGTTTGTTCCTGCCTTGCGCCCTATGCTAGCTTGGATATTCTCCAGCAGACCCCATGATCCTGTCCAGGACCAAGTGGGTTAGAAAATGACTATTATGAATTTGAATAGATATCTACTGACAATAAACAGTAAAATTTGCTAATTATTTTTACTCACTCAGACATGCTGCCCTCAATCATTCTTTATCTCTTTATTTATTTACATGCACTATAAAAAATCAGCAATTGGTTTATGGCTGTTTATTCTGTTTATACGTGGGTTTGCTATACTGCATAATTTGCATTTTTTCTTGCGTCCTCAGTATTTTTCTTATTGTGCCTGCACACACCATATCATAGAAAGCACATAATGCTCAGGATTTATTGATATTATGAACTTAGCGACTGCATTCAGCTGGCAAAGGGGTTGGCTCCTTCATAAACTGAAGGTTTTGATTTGACCAATAAAGTAATACAGTGTAATTAGTACAGTTCAGATTCATTTTCATGGTGCAATCATGCTGGTATAAGTGGTGTCTTTATAAATCAATAATTCAATAGGTCAGTCAGCACTACTGCTAATAATTACACTGTAATAAAATGATGATTTGATGTTGTGTTCAATCAATCAATCAATCAATATCATAGCTGTGCTGTATGGGTATGATGGTCAGTTGTGTCCAGTTAGTCCAATGAATTCTGGTACCCATAACTGTAATTTACTCAAATGATGGACTGAGTCTATGTTTTTGTTAATCAATCAATCAATCAATCAATCAATCAATCAATCAATCAATCAATCAATCAATCAATGCCATGGCTATGCTGTGTGGGTATGATGGTCAATTGTTTCCAGTTAATCCAATGAATCCTGGTATCCATTTCTGTAATTTACTCACATGATGGACTGAGTCTATGTTTTTATCAATCAATCAATCAATCAATCAATCAATCAATCAATCAATCAATCAATTCCATAACTGTGCTTTATGGGTATGATGATCAGTAACTGTAATTTACTCAAATGATGGACTGAGTCTATGTTTTTGTTAATCTATCAATCAATCAATCAATGCCATGGCTATGCTGTGTGGGTATGATGGCCAATTGTTTCCAGTTAGTCCAATGAATCCTGGTACCCATTAACTGTAATTTACTCACATGATGGACTGAGTCTATGTTTTTGTTAATCAATCAATTAATTAGAGTTAGTGTCCATAAATGTGCTGTAATTATATGAGAGTCTGTCGTATCCAGTCAATCAATCAATCAATGCTAGTACCCATATCTGTGGTATACTAACACGATCCTGCTACATTTTTGCCATTCAACCAACCAATCAGTCAATCAATAATGGTGCCCATCCTCATCCAGATTTGATCCTTAGCTTCTTAGAATGGTAACTTGATGTAGTTGATCTATTTTGAAAATACATTTAAGGTAACATATTGGCACAACGGGGAAAGCTGCTGCTTCACAGCTTTGTCCAAAGAGGATGGTGGCCTGGGATAAAACAAGCAATGCTTTCCCATAGTGCTAAAGGGCAGGTGACACAACACATGCCAAGGTTTCTGTACCCACCTTTTAAAAAGACACTGAGCCAGGAGGAAAGCAGAACACAGAAGGGAAAGGCCTAAACACTGAAGAAGGACAACACATTCAAATGAGCCCAAATCTTGACACAGTCGTTATTTTGCACGTACATCAAGGCCCACCAATTTAGAGTCGTTAATCAATTGTGTTTACGTACAGGAGCAGCCTGGAGAAAGCCCACACTATCATGAGGAGAACATGCACACTTATATCGACCAGGCCAGGGTTTGAACCCAGTCTCTTGGAGCAGCTTTAACTGCAATGTAGCCCCTGCCCAAGTTGTGTCCAAAGTAGTTGAAATGCATCATGTGTTGACTGTAAGAAGCTAGCAAGTCACCTCCATGACTCTTTAGTCTTGTGTTTTGATGTCCTTAAGTGGGACTTTTCCATCGCTGATCTTCATTAAGCATTTAGCAATGTCTGCAGGGAAGCTTGTAAAATAGCTAACATGTCCTTCAAAAGTGATTTAAATATAAGATTAAGTGCTTGACACCTGCTCAAGCTCTTCTACAACATGATGTGTAATGAAAATATCAGAGGCATTGGGAGAGCGCTGCTCTGAGTGTTGTCATATTGTTATGTTAGACAAGGCGGCTCAGGTCCTGAGGCCATCTTTAGCTCGATGGATCTCTTAAATGCCACGGCAGCATCCATAAAAGCCTTGAGATCAGCAGCGGCCCTTGTCAGCACGGATAATCAGCACATTTGAGATGCTGGCTGCAGGCTGGGAAGAGGCTCCTTAATTGCACTTATGTGGGTGAGCTGAACTGCTTGCAGGGTTTTTGACACCTCTGCTCTTGATGTTTCCTCTGGGCCGTTTACTGTACTAACCCTGCCGCAGCGTAGAATTGGAGAGAGAGAGAGAGATTGACAGAATAAAAAGAGCCTGGGGTTTATGGAGAGCTGAATTACTTCCAAGGAAAATGTGCTCAGTCAGTACAATGGCAGAAACATATTGGAGGTGCTGAGCTTTGTGGAAAGCACAAAAGAAAATCCCTCCAAAGACTTTGCCAAATCCACAACTTCTGTTCGCCGTACTCTTCAACGGTAGGACTCTACATAGATTCAGATCGCTAGAACAATTGTTACGGTGGCACGCTGGTTAGTTCTGCTCCTGAGACCTGGGTTCAGCTTCAGGTTCAGGTGACCAAATGTGTGGAGTTTGTATGTTCTCCCTAGGGCCCTGTCAATGGGCATTTTCCAACATCCCAAAGATGTGAAGTTCTGGACAAGTGGTAACTCGACAGCAAGGGTGGGAATGCTTGTAATTATGTCCAGACATGGTAAATTCCCACCCTGCTGCCAATGCACCCAATGTTGGTGCTGCCATCCTTAATAGAAGTTGAAACTACCTCCACTCTCTAGTGCTAACTCAGCTTCTATATGCATCCTCAATTTTGTTGTGAGTCTCAGTGGATTGCTGTGAAAGAGGTAAAAATAATCAGGAGATGATAGTGGGAGACAAGAATTGTGGGTCAGGGCCAAAATACGAGGGCAAAATCAGAATCAGTTAAGGACTGAAAGAAATACCAAAATGAAACCTGCATTAGGGTCTCCTTATTAAAAGAAGCTAACCATCACTAGTAAGCATTTTGGACAATTTCTCTAGTCCTGGGATAACATGCAGCATGACCACCACCGTACTTATACTGGGACGGCCTGTGAAATAATTGATGCAATGATGGTGGTCACATGTTTTGTCTTGGTACAGCTTTATATTACTCTACTTTCCCCTTTTGTATTATTTGTTGTGTAGCCTTGGTCATAATGTCTCAAATCCCATAGACTTACCACTGTTTATAAGGTATTGTACTTTAAAACTCCTCCTCACCTTCTCTTCTACATCTATAACCTCAGGCAATTACATAGAATAAAAGACAAGCAGGAGTTAAGTTGCACTTTAAATAATGTATTATTGATATTAGTCATAAATAATAACAATAAACAAAGTACAATCGAATATTGGCAACCATACAACCTGATAAATGCTGATGTGTAGTTTCAGGCAGCACACAGACTTGTGAGTTACTAAAATGTCTCTACTTAAGTCATCATTTTCTAGCCATCTTCAGGACAGGCCACATGCCTGTCTCAATATGGCTGCTGAGTTGTGCTTCTCAGTGTCCTCTTCCTTTCAGTTCATGGTGTGTGACATGCTCCTTCATCAGGATGGTGAGAGAGAGAGAGATAGGTAGGGGTAAAGCAACCATATTTATTAGGGCTGTGCAAGTTAACGCATTAATTAATTAACACCGACAATTATTTTATTGAGCATTAAAGCAGTTTTGGTTGTTATTATTATTATTATTTTGAAAGCCTCAGTCTCGCTAGCAATCGATAGAGATCAGTGATCTTCTTGTTACAGCGCTTTCAATATGCTTTTGCTAGAAGGAAAGTTAGTTTTGTGGATTTGACCTCAACTCCCTGCACATGCATGAGTAGTGAAGAGCAAACAGCTTCTACAATGGCATGTGAAGAAATACCAAAGTGAATGCTCAAAACAAAATAATCTGTGGATGACTTTTTTCGTATTGTCGTTGAATCGGACTCTGATTTGTCGGACTCCGATTTTGATGCAAGTGATCTGGAGATGTAGATCAAAAATGAAAGTGAGGTACCGGCATCAACTGATCGGTCCCCAGCTGACTGTGGTGCTGAACACGTTCATGTAGTTGGTGCACCTATGGCAAAGTTCACCTGGGAGGACAGACACTTACGATGACAGGAGGTACAAACCATATTGCGTCTCACTGTAACTGCCACCCCCACGCATCTGTCTCACAAATACAGCCAGCTCACCGTGTATTCCTTCTGGCCATTGAGCTGGCCCCTGCACAGCCGCTGCCGCCGCAAACTGCAAACAGGCGCCAACAGCTGGCACAACAGGCAGCAACAAACGTTTTATGCTGATTTATGCGTGAAGCCATTGCTTTGTGCGCTTTGTGCTGCTTCTCAACAAAAGAAAATGTTTCTGCTTGTATCTGTTCAGATATAAAAGAAAACAGAATTAGAAATGTTAACTTGCTGTTGCTCGGAAGGTGCCTGTTATAATGTTATGATCGTGGCTCTGGACTCTGAGGGTAACTTGTTTTTCTATAACAAACTAGATAAACGTTAATGTTAACGTTAATGTTTCAGTCGAGATTTTCAAGAAATATTTTAACTGCTACTATGTAAAGGGAATGCTGCTGTTAAAAAGCACCTTATTTGTTTAAAGTGTTTGCAAACCAAATACACGAAATACACTAATTTTGAGTTCGTTATTGAATTTTGCACATGACAATGTGATTGTTGTGATTGTCTGTGAATAATCGCGTTAATCGCAGACAACCGTGTGATTAATCGTGATTAAAAAATTTTAATCGCTACCCAGAACCATAGAATTAATTGTGACAGATTAGGACGCTCTTGCTCCCTTGAACCCTCAGACCAGACGTCAGACACCAGATAAAAGTCCAAAATGTTATCCTCTTTAATAAAATCCCTGTGTGCTTCCAGGTGTCCGTGTGTGTGTGTCTTATGGTGAAATGCGCATGCGCGGGGCACGGTGCGATGCACGATATTACTGTCAGAGAAAGTTACAGGCGTTTTACGGAAATACAAACCAGTATTACTGCGAGAGGAAATTAAAGGTACACAATACAGTGACGCATATTACAGCCACATACAAGCCAGTATTACTGTCACAGGAGATTTAAGGCATATTACCGACGTGCACGCCTGTATTACCGCCAGAGAAAATTAAAGGTAATTTACGGACGTACAAGCCAGCGGACGTACAAGACAGTATTACTGTCACAGAAAATTAAAGACACACAATACACGGCGGCAGCCCACGAAGAACGGTCAGCTCAGCAAGTAAACATCAACAAAAGAAAAGCTGAAAGAAAGAAAAATACGACCAACAAAAAGAATGAGGTCAAAGTCCCTTGCCATTTAATATAGACTGTTCCTACTAATGTTTATGCACTACTGTTCTAGCGCCCGTTATTGTAATGGGCTAAATGACTAGTTTATCATAATAAAAAATGTGCACAAAGCACCCTCCACTCCACAATACTCCAGTAAACAATAATCAAATAATCCTCCACTCTCCCAGACACTTAGCCACCCTGCCTCCCAACTCAGCTCAACGTCTTGGATTTCCCACAGTCCTTTATAGTCCTCGACCCGGAAGTACTTCTGAGCCCTCAGTCCAGCATTGATTATCCAGCACTTCCGGGTCAGGTAAAAGCTTCTTTTTCTTCATCAGCCTGGAAGCACTTTATTTCTTCCAACCATGTGACAGGGATTTACTTCCAGGCTGTATGGAAAATAAATGTGTGTGTCTCCCTGCAGTGTCCTCGGGCGGCCCGACGTTATGCAGCAGGGCTGTGTATTAAAACTCCATAGTCCATGATACCCTGCTGGAATTCGGGGCATCTCCATGTTGCAAGGAGGGCTCCATCTAGCGGCCTGGGGGTATTGGCCGGGATGGATGGCCGGCCATATCCCACATAATACATTCTTTATCCAAATCCTTACACCAATCGAGCATCGTGCTACAGAATGGCCACTGATTCAAACCAATCCCAAACAGCCATACCTCAGACCAATGGGGGCACACGGTAGCTTTCACACCTGCCCCCAAAACCATTTGATGAGCTGAGGATTGCCGGCTAGGTAGTCTGATTGAGAGAGTCCTGAAGATTATCACTTGCCAAACTCGTTTTAGGCATCCTATCATAAAATTACAAAGACAGTCCAAAAAGGGGCATGGAGTGGGGGTTAAACATCAAATCATTGCTGTTCTTATCATTGATATAACACTAATATTACATTTCTTTGTCTAAGTTACAAATAAAAACATACAAAATATCGATCAACTTATATACAAAATTTCACACCACAACATCACATTACGCATCCAATTGAGTCGCGTTAACAAAGATTGAAATCGGACAGGATCAAAATAAACTTTGTTAAAATAAGTCAAAATGATTAAAAAAGCAGATTCAATAAAATAAAAAAAAAAAAGTGAAATAACTCAAAATACTGACATAAAACATGTGAATTACTAAACATTACATTTCAGCTAAATCTTATGCTGGTCAATCTGATATTGTCAACATCAACAGTATCTTTTGATTTCAAATGTTATTGTCCTGGAACAACAACATGTCAGTTATTTTTCCAGAACAGTAAAGAAACTTTGTGATACAGTGGTGTGAAAAACTATTTGCCCCCTTCCTGATTTCTTATTCTTTTGCATGTTTATCACACAAAATGTTTCTGATCATCAAACACATTTAACCATTAGTCAAATATAACACAAGTAAACACAAAATGCAGTTTGTAAATGGTGGTTTTTATTATTTAGGGAGAAAAAAAAATCCAAACCTACATGGCCCTGTGTGAAAAAGTAATTGCCCCCTGATCCTAATAACTGGTTGGGCCACCCTTAGCAGCAATAACTGCAATCAAGCGTTTGCAATAACTTGCAATGAGTCTTTTACAGCACTCTGGAGGAATTTTGGCCCACTCATCTTTGCAAAATTGTTGTAATTCAGCTTTATTTGAGGGTTTTCTAGCATGAACCGCCTTTTTAAGGTCATGCCATAGCATCTCAATTGGATTCAGGTCAGGACTTTGACTAGGCCACTCCAAAGTCTTCATTTTGTTTTTCTTCAGCCATTCAGAGGTGGATTTGCTGGTGTGTTTTGGGTCATTGTCCTGTTGCAGCACCCAAGATCGCTTCAGCTTGAGTTGACGAACAGATGGCCGGACATTCTCCTTCAGGATTTTTTGGTAGACAGTAGAATTCATGGTTCCATCTATCACAGCAAGCCTTCCAGGTCCTGAAGCAGCAAAACAACCCCAGACCATCACACTACCACCACCATATTTTACTGTTGGTATGATGTTCTTTTTCTGAAATGCTGTGTTCCTTTTACGCCAGATGTAACGGGACATTTGCCTTCCAAAAAGTTCAACTTTTGACTCATCAGTCCACAAGGTATTTTCCCAAAAGTCTTGGCAATCATTGAGATGTTTCTTAGCAAAATTGAGACAAGCCCTAATGTTCTTTTGCTTAACAGTGGTTTGCGTCTTGGACATCTGCCATGCAGGCCGTTTTTGCCCAGTCTCTTTCTTATGGTGGAGTCGTGAACACTGACCTTAATTGAGGCAAGTGAGGCCTGCAGTTCTTTAGACGTTGTCCTGGGGTCTTTTGTGACCTCTCAGATGAGTCGTCTCTGCGCTCTTGGGGTAATTTTGGTCGGCCGGCCACTCCTGGGAAGGTTCACCACTGTTCCATGTTTTTGCCATTTGTGGATAATGGCTCTCACTGTGGTTCGCTGGAGTCCCAAAGCTTTAGAAATGGCTTTATAACCTTTACCAGACTGATAGATCTCAATTATTTCTGTTCTCATTTGTTCCTGAATTTCTTTGGATCTTGGCATGATGTCTAGCTTTTGAGGTGCTTTTGGTCTACTTCTCTGTGTCAGGCAGCTCCTATTTAAGTGATTTCTTGATTGAAACAGGTGTGGCAGTAATCAGGCCTGGGGGTGGCTATGGAAATTGAACTCAGGTGTGATACACCACAGTTAGGTTATTTTTTAAAAAGAGGGCAATTACTTTTTCACACAGGGCCATGTAGGTTTGGATTTTTTTTCTCCCTAAATAATAAACACCATCATTTAAAAACTGCATTTTGTGTTTACTTGTGTTATATTTGACTAATGGTTAAATGTGTTTGATGATCAGAAACATTTTGTGTGACAAACATGCAAAAGAATAAGAAATCAGGAAGGGGGCAAATAGTTTTTCACACCACTGTATTTGAATGTAAAACCTGAACATTCAAACTTAAAATGCAGAACTTTAAAAGCAGGCAATTCGTTTAAAATTAGATTTACCTACAAAATCTTCAATGGTACGTCCTGTGTAGTGGGTAATAAATAACTATGCAGATAACAAATTGTAAGCATGTTTTTAATGTTTAACAACCTCTTTATCAATTCAAAGGTTGTCTTGCTTTCATTAGAGAAAAAGCCAAGCAAAATGACACCTTTTATTGGCTAACTAAAAAGTTGCTTTCATTATAAATTCTCTTTTGTGGAAAACCGATTTTGAGTCCTACTGAGTTTGCACATTTTCTCCGTGTCCATGAGGATATCCTCCTGTTGCTCTGGCTTCCCTCAGTCCAAAGAAATTTAGGTGCGGTGAATTGGCGTTGCTGAATTGGCCCTTTGTGTGTCTTGTGTTCACCCTGTGATGGACTTGCACCTTTTTGTTCCTGCCTTCAGATGCCTTCACAACCCTACTCTGGATAAGAAAATAGATGGATGGATTGATGGAGAGATGGGTGAACAGCGTACTGACCATGCAGCTCGTTCTCAAGTAAAAACTTCATCCAAGTGGTCGTCCTTAATCTTTTTCCTTAAAGAATCTCAATAATCCTTAATTTAATGGGATTCTTCAAGTCATTCACTTTCAACCAATCAGCTTTAAAGTTAGCTTCTAATATCAGAAATAAGGGGCTGTATATTCAAAGGCACGTGATTTCACGTTTTTAATAACGGATTACCAAAAAAACACTGCTTCCTTAAGAATTTACATTTACTTATGCGGCTGACACCTTTATCCATAGCGACTTACAACATTTATGATACAATTGGTGCCTCATAGTAAGGAGACCAGGGCTGGCGTCTAGGTTCTCTCTGCATGGAGCCTGCTTGTTCTCCCCCTGTCTCTATGGGTTTCCTCTGGGTGCTCCCAAAGACAGGCAGGTTAGGTGGACTGGCGATACTAAGTTAGCTTTAGTGTGTGTCTGTCCTGTGATGGACTGGCGCTCTGTCCAGGATTTGTTCCTACCTTGCACCCTATGCTAGCTGGGATAGGCTTCAGCAGACCCCCCTGTGACCCTGTTCAGGACTAAGCAGGTTAGAAAATGACTGACTGAGTTACATAATTTATGATAAAAAAGTGAAGCTGAAATTTAATATTGATAAGAAAAAGAGTTCAGTTTGGCAGTTTTACAAATTACTTTGTGTAATTTGCAACTTGTAGGAGCGTATTATAAACCTTAACTGTGACAGCTGGTTAAAAAAGACACGACTGACGCAAGTGCATCCAGCTGCAGGCAGGCATTCTCATGACAATGCATGAAAGGACAGCTGACGTCTGCAAATGCTCCACGCTGAAATGTGCGTTTTCATAGTGCATTTATTATTTTGGTGTCATGCATACCATCCATATTGCACGTATGCTATGAGATGAATTAAATGACTGATAGATAGATAGATAGATAGATAGATAGATAGATAGATAGATAGATAGATAGATAGATAGATAGATAGATAGATAGATAGATAGATAGATAGATACTTTATTAATCCCGACTGATGTGCGATCAAAAACAATTGTCGATGTTTGTGAAGCAGATGTTATGATGTAAGAAATCACTTTTGGTCCTACTGAGTAGCCGAAAAAAATTAAGATTTTTGAAATAACCAATCAACTTAGGAAAACATTTCTATTCACACTTTTAAATGCCTCGTCTTATCCCATTATGTCATTTTGTGGGTGGTATTCTGGTATAGCGATTAGAGTGGTGTCTCACACCTCACACCTCCATAACCAGCTGTCAGCCTGGCACTGTCTGAGTGTTCTCTGCTTGGATTTTCCTCATCTTCTCCAGCTTTCCTGCTACATCCTAAATTGAACTGGCCCAGTATTTTGTGTGCTCCTTCCTTTGGACTGGCATCCAGTTCTGGGCTTTTTCTTATCAGTAATGGCTTAAGCCGAATTCAGAAAATGAATTTACAGTTATGTGAAAAAGTAAGTACACCCCGTGAAAATTATCGACTTTTTCAACATATCTTCAAACAGATAAAGATGATATACTTGAACAAATGACACAAGGCAAATTTGACTTTTCAATAATCAATAGATGTAATGGTCTACTGAGGAAAAAGTAAGTCCAACCTTGGCCTCAGAAGTTAGCATTGCCCCCTTTAAGCAGAGGTTTTGCAGAACATCCACTCAGTGACATTTTTGACAACACCTTCATGCAAAATTCCTTCAGTTGCAAGATGTTTGAGAGCTTTCTTGCTTGTACTACCCATTTCAAATCCCCCCACTACATTTCCAATTAGGCAATACCTATTCAAATATGTTGAGAAACTCAACAATGTCAATGGGGTGTACTTACTTTTTCACATTACAGTATAAATGCACAGCTACTTACATTTATTAAGGCTGTGGAAGCCGGCCCGGACACGTTGACGTCACCCACAACACGTTTATTATACATATTATTTACAAAAGTGCACCTCAAAAACCCCCAAAAGTCCCCAAATATTCCCCTTTAATATTCCCCCGGATGTGCTCTAGGTGTGTTCCGGCAATCTTCCACCGACACGCCCCAGTGTGGCGGAAGTGCCGGCTGCATCCCCAGAAGCACTCTGGGTGTCCCTGCTCCTCTTACCCCCAGCACTTCCGAGTAGCGGAAGTGCTGAAGTCCAGGGCTCCCAAGGCATCTGGGCGCCCCCTGGTGGTGACCACGGGCCCCTACAGGGATGAGCTTTCAAGCTCTGTACTCTGTGGTCCCCACAGCCACCAGGGCGGTCGCCCCCATGTAGTCTGGGGAAGGCATAAGCCCTCTTCCGGTCGTCCAGCCACCTGCGACAAGATATTTTGACTCATAGTGATAAGCATTACCATTCAAATCACTGTATTTGTAGTCCAATTGTTTGGTGACACTTTAGGTACTGCAAAATACTAAATCTAAATTATTTCCTCTTATGTAAGAAGACCTTAAGAAACACTTCTTTGGGTCTTCATAATGCTTACAAAGCATCACTAAAGTGTTTGTTCATCTCAGCAGTGTGGCCTTGACTTTAGAGTGGTCTGAGGTGGCCGAACTGAGACATTTCTGTTGATATTCCATATTTAATATGAAATCTGTGAAGTTATTTTACCACCATGTCAATATTCCACACTGCACTGAGATGAAAAACCCATCTACTGATGCTCTAGAAGTGTTATAAAGTCCAAAGGAAGATTGGGTTAAGATCTTGTTGCCTAAGCTTAAGTGAGTAATAGATCCATTTTTGCGGTATCTAAACTAAAGTGTTAGATCTAGGGTCTTCTGTTTGATTCCAGCGCCAAAGACTTGCTCTTAAATAATATCTCTTTGAGGGCTGAATATTTTTTCCAAAAAACTCAGTTTTCTGAAAAGCACACAAAGCAATGGTTTCACAAATAAATCAACATAAAACGTCCGTGGCTGTTGTTGACGCATGTTCAGTGGCTGCGTGGGGGCGTCTCGATAGTCAGTAGGAATGCACGGTGAGCCGGCTGCCTGCCGGTCTTCGCACAGCAGTTGGGTGGTGGTGGTCGCAGTGTGACGCAATATGGTTTGTACCTCTTATCATAAGTGGTGGTCCTCCAAGGCAAATGCTGCTGTAGGCACATCAGCTACATGAAAGTGTTCAGCACCACGATCAGCTGGTGACCCGAACAGATGATGCTGGTAACTCACTTTCATTTTCAATATCCATCTCCAGATCACTTGCATCAAACTCTGAGTCCGACAAGTAAGAATCATACTTAACGAAATTATGTAAAACACCCATGGAGTATTTTGCTTTGTACATTCGCTTTGGTCTCTTGCCAGACGTTGATGCCATTTTAGAGGTTGTTTGCTCTTCGCTACTCAAGCACACCTAGGAAATCGAGGTTAAATCAACATAGCTATATAACTTTCCTTCTAGCAAAGAGATTCGAACTAAACTGTAAGGGTGAATTTTGTCACAGTTTACAGCTGATTACTGTCCTCTAACACTGAATTTTGACAAAAGTCAACATCAGCCCTGAAAGAGATAAATTGGCTTATTTATTTACTCTAGTCTAGTCTAACTAGTCTAAACTAGCTTGAAATAAATGAATGTGTGGGAGTGTAGAAGTGTGCCCATCATAGAGTATGCCATTCAGCATCAGTGAAAGACAAAGCACATTGATATAGATTCACTTTTTAGGTTCACATATTCATAATCCTGTGTGTTTGATTTAATTTGTATATTTATAATTATCTGCATGGGTTGAGCTTACTAAAGGGAAATGTGCTAAATTAGAATAATATAGCATAACAGTGCAAACCCATTTAATCAAGTTGGTTTCACCCGCATCAGGCACAAAGCAGGAATTGGCTCTGCACAGGACGCTAGTCCATCTTGGGTCCCATTCATGGCCACAGGCAGGCCAGTTTGGAAGAGCCAGTTAAAGCAACGTACATGTGCTTGAAGTGTGAGAGAAAACCCCAAGAAAAATGTCACACAAACATGGTGTGGTGGAGTGATTTCTAACATATACATTTGTAGTACTAGGGTGTTGTACAGTGTTAGCCATTATGAATGTAGTGAGAAGTCAAGCAAAATGACACCTTTTATTGGCTAACTAAAAAGATTACAATATGCAAGCTTTTGAGGCAACTCAGGCCCCTTCTTCAGACAAGATGCAATCAACATATTGTCAGAAGGGGACCTTGTTTTTCGATTTCCTGGATAATCCAGTTACTGATTGTGTCAGGGTTGTCTGTGTAGGTATTTGCTGTCTTGCAAAGGAGTCACCGCTTTGAAGTCTGGCTGGTTGAGTATACAAACAATACCAAGTTGTGATAAAAGAACTGCTGCTTCCTTGGAGGATGTCTGTATTTACCTGAAATTAACATGTTTGACAATATTGGTTTCTAATCAGCAGATCTGTACTCATTAATGGTTGGTAACAATACATTTTGTTAACTTGTGTTTTCATTAATTGTTAAACCCAGGAAATTTAGATGTGCCATTGATTAAACTGATTGTCCAGGACTGACAACAGCAGGGACTGAAGGAGATTTAAACTCCTGGGTAGCAGAAGGCAGAGGGGACAGTCCACTGAGAACCCTGCCAAGACACTCGGACAGAGCACAGGGGCTTGTAGTCAGACGAGGGTACCTGGCTGGCATGACGTGAGGCACAAGGACGTCAACACTTCCAGGGAGAAAAGAGACAGCTCCACGAGGAGATGCCGGATGTGGGTTCAGCGAGAGAGGGAATCCGCATGAAAGGACCAAGCAAAGCTGACAGACGAGAAATGAGGCGTGCCTAGGTCACAGCAACACAAGGAGCCCAGAGTGGAAGAAAAAGGAACAACGAAGAGACGCTGACAGGGATTCAACAATTTGACACAACTGCTGTTGGGAAACGAGTGTCCGATGAACAGAGTGCATCCATGGACAGTTGAACGATTAAGTGTTGGGGTAACACAGTGCGCAAACTGGACTTTGCACCACTAAAGGTTGTATCCTCCAATTCTTGCTTTTAACGGACTTTTAGAGTGTGGACTGTGTGTTTTCCTTTCTAAAAAAGGAATTTTGTTCCTGATATTGTTAGATGTTCATTATCTTTTTAATATACTTATTATTGGTGTAATAGAAGTTACTGTTAATTTTTTCTGAAATTACTGTTGTGTCTTTCATTGTGTGTTTACTCACCGCCCAATTTAAAGAAACCTGTGTGCTATTATCAGTAAATTTCAAGAGTTCCCAGTCTCTTAATAAAACTGGGTGGCGTAGTCGGATATTTTAATGGTGTCTAAGTTAGATTACCTGTAACTGTGACCAGACACCTGTTACATAATTTTACAAAAAACATTACATCTTGCCTGAAGAAGGGGCCTGAGTTGCCTCAAAAGCTTCCATATTGTAATCTTTTTAGTTAGCCAATAAAAGGTGTCATTTTACTTAGCATATACATTGATAAACATTTTGTATGTCTTGTGGCGGATGGTAGAAGGACCGGGGGAGCGAGTTTATCTAGGATGTTATCTTCCCCAGGACGCTAGGCGGCTAGATTCCTTTTCCGGTGTCCTTTTGGTGGTCCACCATCTACTCTAAGTACCATGATGTTCCAACAATGATGGATGGATTAAAAGCCCGAAGTCTGTATGACCATCAGCATCAAGTGACTCCATGAGAACCCTAACTACAAAGAGGACTATTTCATTTATGTGAGGTAGAATGCCCAGAGGGGACTGGGAGGTCTCGTGGCCTGGAACCCCTGCAGATTTTATTTTTTTCTCCAGCCTTCTGGAGTTTTTTTTTTTTTTTTCTGTCCACCCTGGCCATCGGACTTTACTCCTTTTCTATGTTAACTAATGTTATCTTATTTTAATTTCTTATTTTGTCTGTTATTTTTCTTTTGTTCATTATGTAAAGCACTTTGAGCTACTTTTTGTATGAAAATGTGCTATATAAATAAATGTTTTTGTTGTAGATGGCTTGTAGCAGGGCCACAGGTTTGGAGCATGGAAGCTCAACCCTGCTGGGGCCTGTGGCTACTGCCAGGGGGCACCTGGACGTTTGCTGAGCCTTTGTTTGCTGCACTTCCGCCACATCCAGAAGAGTTGCCGGAAGAAGGTCGATGAGCACCTAGAGCTCTTCCGGGTGCCTTATAAAAGCCACTACTCAGGGAGTTAGAGTCGGGTGGAAGAAGAAGCTTGCTGGAGGAGGAGTGGAGGCGAAAGAAAATAAAAGAAAGAGAGAAGACGACTATATTTTGTATTTGGTGCTTTGTACCATACTGTGTACCATACTCTGTGGCTAGGGATCTGCACTGGCATTTGGAAGGTTGCCGGTTCGAATCCAGTAAAATGCCAATAGAGACTCTGCTCTGTTGGGCCCTTGAGCAAGGCCCTTAACCTGCAATTGCTGAGCGCTTTGAGTAGTGAGAAAAGCGCTATATAAATGCAAAGAATTAATTATTAATTAATATTAATGTGTTCTGGGGAGTGAGGAAAAAGCTCTTCCCAGCACTGAAATTCAAACGTGTGTGCTGAACTTTGTGCCCCTCTGTCTGTCTGTGTCAGGGTTAGGGGTGGCTAATCCGCAGTCTTTAGTTGTAAGCTGGACAAAGCAAATGTAATAGTAGATATTGTTTCAGGAGGCCTGTTTTACTTTATTGATGAGAACAGTGTTAGTTTGATGTTCACCTAACCAACAGTCTTTAGGACTGACTCAGGATTTGAAATTTATGGTTAAGGGAAGGAGCATCAGACCAGCTTGGCAAGGGTGACTGTGCTTGGACTTACAAGAGCCTATAGGCCATCCACTGCAGGAAGGCCATAAACTGCCTAAACAAAGCAACTGGGAGATGAGTTGTATGTGAGCACTTTCATTGGTAACTGGCCCAGGAAGGGACCGATAAACTCATTCTATTGGTCTAAAGTAGGGATCACAAACTTCGGTCCTGAAGGACTGCAGGATTTCATTCTAACCTGTTCCTTAATTAGTGACCCGTTTTTGCTGCCAATTAACTTCTTTTGAATTAATTGTAATTGACTTGCTCTTGAAGACTCAGGCCCCTTAATTGTTTCTTTTTCCTTAATTAGCTGCCAAACAATAATGAGAAAATGAGTCAAAACATGACCAGCAAACTGTGTCCATCGTACAATATCTGAAAATAAAGAAAGATAAAGGTCTTAGGAATGCTGATCTGCTCAGGTCCTCAAAACATTTTAACAGTGCTCATAGAAAAGAAAAAATCAACAATTTTGAAAATGTCTGCTATTACACAATGAGCACAGCAACAAGCCATGGAATTAAAGAACGGGTTTAATTAACAACAAGACTTGGCGTCTAACTGAGCAGCTGGCTGGAGTGAAATTGGTTGGAGTTTGAGACCCTGACTTAGTTGGTCTTCTGTTGGCTCACTCACTTCACATTTCATTTCTGTTTAAGGAAAGCAATGAAGCAATTCAGAGGAACAATGGAGAAATTCAGGGAATCAAATCTTAAAAAACAAGTCAATTAAAAATGAATTCAAAAGAAGTTAATTGGCAGCAAAAACAGGTCACTAATTAAGAAAAGGGTTAGAATGAAAACCTGCAGCCACTGCAGCCCTCCAGGACCGGAGTTTGAGAACCGAGTTTTGAGTTTGATTGGTTTTGAATCAGAAGCCTTTCTGTACGACAAACGCCCCATTAGTTTGTGTTTTGTGGGAAGAATGGTATAAAGTTGGTCACCCTGTGTTTACCAATCTCCCTCACCATGTAGCCATGTTGATAAGACCATGATGAACGCAACTCTGTCTTGGTAGCCATACTGGGAAAAGCATGTGGCCGGTGTTGATTCTCCATTTAAAGGCCAAGTAGCAGCAAAACAAGCTAGACTGTGTGACGGACGGCCGGGACCCATGCCTGACCGGGACGCCCCTTTGTCACTGGATCCGGGGGAGCAGTCATGGGAGCCACACTACATCCCTCGGAACCTTTGTTGGCAGCCCCCCTGGGTTGCATTGGGGCCAATTTTGTGGAACACCGGAGCTCATCCTAGTTGGGCTTCCGTGGCCTCTGCCGGGGGAGCTACATAGGGCTGCACAGCTTAACGAGCCCGTCTGGGCGGGAGCGCAGCCACACCTGGAAGTAGGTCAACGAGCACCTGCAGCACTTCCGGGTGGGCTATAAGAGGAGCCTGCAGCCACTACTCAGGGCGTCAGAGGCGGGAGGAGAAGGATGAAGCTGCCTGGGAGGAGGAGGAGGAGGAGGAGGAGGAGTAGTGGTGGAGGAAGAAGATAAAGTGTAATTTGGGGTGATTTTTCTTTGTGTGTTTTGGGGACTGTGTAGGGGGAAGACGTGCCCCACGACTGAAGAAAAAATAAATAGTTTGTTTATTTCACCCGTGCCCCTGGTGTCAGTCTGTGTCGGGTCGGTGCCAATAAAGCGCCTTTGCCACAACTGATAAACCGAGAGCCACCTGTGGATGCTTAGGCTATAAGGGATATATGGTTTGCCAACATTCATTTTGTATTTTGCATCCTTAAGATTTTTGGGCATATTATTAATAATACATAATTAAATGTGTACCTTAGCTCCTGCCTGCTTCTTTATTCTGTTTAATTGCCTGAAGATACAGATATAGAAGGGAAGTGGGGAGGAAGAGCTAAAGTACCAACCACAGTGTTAAGTGTATGGGATTTTAGACATTTTATTTACACAATAAATATTACACAAAAGGAAAATGGGGTCACCTTAGGGCCTTATACAATAAAACACATGGAAAGAAAATGCAAACTCCACACAGACACCAATCGGAATCTGAAGGGCAACAGTGCTAACCCACCCTTGCCCCACCTTGCTGCTGCATATACAGTAAGGGAAAATTAAGATAAATTGAAATTTCTTTTCCCCACAACCCTGAACTGAATTAAATGAGTTAGTTCACGGATGGATGGACAGATAATATGAATTTGTCTGCTTTCACTTTAGCTAATGCAGGGATGCAATAAAATGAAGCTGAGGGAGAGCAGCCCGAGAGGCTGGCAGCCTGAATCGTACACGTGTTCTCATTGTGTTATCCCTATCGGCAACCTTGGCTGAACTTATTTAACCTTTAAATTGTTATGAGCTGCAGGCATTCTGGATTTCTCTGACATGGGAACTAATGAGCCTGAGGCGGCTCCTCTTATTGAAAGGCAAACACGTTGCGCTTTCTGCTCAGACTGTATCCAGAAAGCCCAGGGATGTGTTTTAGAGAGCCTACATGTCTTACCCGTAGACAGATCATTTTAGCAGCTGCTCGTATATCACAAACAGCTGTGAGGTTTCAGACACCCAGGGCATTTATTTAAGCAAAACTCTTATTTCCTGCACGGAAGAGAATTATTCTGATAGCCTACTGCAGCCTACTTCCACCTCGTTTCTGTTTATTGGAATGGTGGCACATTATTACAATTTATTATCCCTGATTTAATGAATTAAACATGTGTGTCTGCAATTTAAAGGCTAATATTTGCTGCAAATAAATGAACTTGAAATTATATAGAGACATCTCACTTAGTCTAATTAACTTTATTGTATCCATTGTAGGTAAGAAATTGTTTCAAAGAGTGTAAGTGGGCCTATTTTGGCACTAATCCTAGTGCTTATTTGAATGCCACCAGAATATAAACAGTAATGTGGAAATTTTAAATGCTAAGGTGAGAGTCGCAGTCAACATAGTGTGCTGACTGCACTGGACAGCAGCAAAATTTAGTCAGGAAAGGAATCGGGAGCTAAATTGTAATCAGAAAAACAAGCAGTGAGTCGTAACCAGTGTGATGGGCGGCCGGAAAACTTACCAGGCCGGGACGCCCAGAGTGTGGAAGGATCGGGGGAGAGAGTATTTTCAGGACACTTCTCCCCTGCCTCTATTGTTGAGGTGGCTGACCGGAGCTGTGGCCGTAAGGTAGTCGGTGCCTGTCGTGGCGGCAATCCCCGAACCTGTTGGTGGACACCAGCGGTGAAGGATGCAGTTAAGCTGAAGAAGGAGTCCTACTGGTCCCTTTTGTCTTGTGGGACTCTGGAGGCAGCTGATAGGTACTGGCAGGCCAAGCGGAATGCGGCTTCGGTGGTTGCTGAGGCAAAAACTCGGGCATGGGAGGAGTTTGGGGATGCCATGGAGAACGACTTTCGGACCGCTTCGAGGAGATTCTGGTCCACCGTCCGGCGTCTCAGGAGGGGGAAGCAGTGCAGTGTCAACACTGTGTATGGTGGGGATGGTGCGCTGCTGACCTCAACTCGGGACGTTGTGGGTCGGTGGGGGGAGTACTTCGAAGACCTCCTCAATCCCACTAACATGCCTTCCAATGAGGAAGCAGAGCCTGGGGACTCGGAGGTGGGCTCCCCCATCTCTGGGACTGAGGTCACCGAGGTGGTCAAACTCCTTGGTGGCAGGGCCCCGGGGGTGGATGAGATACGCCCGGAGTTCCTCAAGGCTCTGGATGTTGTAGGGCTGTCTAGGGAAGTCTGGGCATCTCTGCTCAAGCTGCTGCCCCCACGACCCGACCTCGGATAAGCGTAAGAGGATGGATCGATGGGTGGATGGATGGATTTCTCCCCTGGGCTGATAGAGGGCAGCCCCCTTGATTTCCAGCACTGCCAGGGTGAATATGAACCTTTCTTGGGCTTTATTTGACCACAATTCCGCCACACCCGGAAGTATGGCTGGAAGAAGCTCGTTGGGCACCTGGAGTCCTTCCGGGTGCCCTATAAAAAGGGGGCCAGTCCCCACCATTCGGGAGCTGGAATTGGTTGTGTGGCAAAACCTGTCTCCTGCCTAGTCTGTGTCTGGGTTGGCTTCACACCAGGAAGTCAAAAAACAGAGAACTCTGGGTCAATAACATGTATCAAAAATTACAGATGGGACGTTTCACACCAGGGCTTCAAAGTCTGTATCGGTTTAATGAAGCACACAATTTCAAAGCTAAGTATCGAAGCTTTACAACCATGTGACTGATGACGTCCAAAGCTTCAAATGTCAGTGAAGCACCGGGAGCGGCCAGTTTCTTTCAAAGATTTGCGCTGTCCCACGTTCTATGAAAGGGGATCTTATACAGAGGAGATATTGAAAATAAATTTGCAGTCCAGAATTATAAAACCTTTTAATTCTACAATAAGTATCATGCTATACTATTCTTCTTCAGTAGAAGCTGTAACTTGTCATTAATACTGCCACACATTTTCTAAACTTTCTTGTGTGTGCCCTGTTCCATTTGCACATTCTCTAAACCCTATTGGAATTTTTCTGCCCCTATGGACAATTGTTCCCAAAACACAGATGGAAAAATGTTAATCTTTCACAATTCTTAACAGCAAAAATCCCCCTGAAGTGAAAATGTCATGGTGGTTTATATATTGTTGTGTCCCACCTCTGCTCACCTTCTCTGAGTACCGATGGATTTTTGTGGTTTACATGGCTATCGTAACACCGCTGACGAGTTACATCAACCTAGTAGATAAGTCACCAGCATAATACTAATAAGCAGCTTTAGGGGACCCTAGAAAAATGAAAAGCCTGCCAAACTCTTGCTGTGGCAACAAGTGATCCTTCTAAGGACAATTAACTACCGACAAGAGCAATTTAAAGAGCGAGAGAGTCCATCACACCTCGGCGCAGGCGAGCACTGGTGAGGTGCTGCAATATTCATAATGGCAACAAGTTACATCTTTGGGACTAATGACAACATGGTTATCATAAGATCAGAATGAACATACAGAGTGTTCTTGGGCTTTTAGTAATTTAGTGTACAGGTCAGGTCAGGACCAGTTGGGGACCATACACTGGTACAGTGCATTGCTGCACCCATCACAAGTTGAAACAGCTTGGGATCCTGGTTGGCAACTCCCCAGGCAGACAAGCGGTCCAGTCCCATCCCCTGGTAAGATTATATGCAGTCAACAAGGGCAAGGGGTTGCTGGGCCGTGTCGCGCTCATGGCTGCTGTGATTTCTGTAACCCACCAGATATCACTATTTTTGAAGCTTCAAAACTTCTGATCTTTTTCACAATCAGAAAGAAACTTTAGAACCTTTACGGTTACCCATCACTAACCAAAATCATAGTCAAGTAGACAGTGCAACGATTCACGAACCAACCATCACATATGTAATCAGAACTAAAGCATTAATCTTAAATGGTTGTCAGAAAGCACAGCCAGAATTCATTTACCAGAAATACAGCAAAGGAATAGCAGTTTTTAGGCTTGAGTTGAATCCAGTCAAGGACAACTAGGAAGTGTACGACACAACTTTTATATCCTTGACCCGGAAATGTTACATGTCTCACAGTTCCTTTTGACCTTACCTAACAACTGTCAACAAAAAATAAAACCCTCAAAATGGCAGCACCCACAAGAAAACCAAAATGGAACAGCAGGAGATTGTTATTTTAAATATTTTTTAAAAGTATCAGATAAAAAATAAAAGTAATCACAAAAATTCCTTAACATCTAAAACATCTAAAACAAAGCCTAATTTTTTTGTTAATTCAACGAGAATTTATAAAAAAAATTCATCATGACACATACTGTAGTATTTACTGAAAAAACGTTAAGAAACCTTCCACTATTAAAATACCATGGACAATGTAAACAGCATCTAAACTTAAAAGAGAATGTCAGAAGCTTGAGCGAAAATGGAGAAAAACTAAATTGACAGTTCACTATGAAATATTAAAGGTTCATATGATTAAATAAACACATCAATCTGAATTTAGAAACGGTCCTTACTTTTCTAAAATTTAAAATCATAATGTGGCAAATCTAATTGAATATTAAAGTTCCATCGATAGTGTGGCTCCAGAAAACTTCAAAAGAAAAAAGTAAGGCATTTTGAAAAAATATTAGATTTAGTGAGTGTGTGGGCCCTGCGATGGGCTGGCACCCTGCCCGGGGTTTGTTTCCTGCCTTGCGCCCTGTGTTGGCTGGGATTGACTCCAGTAGACCCCCGTGACCCTGTAGTTAGGATATAGCAGGTTGGATAATGGATGGATAGATTTAGTATAGTATATCCTTAAAAAATGAAACCCCTCAGGCTTTTGCAGAAAATGTGCTAATTGGTAGAGAACTAGAAAAGCATCCGTTTTCACTAGACACTGGTGTTTTTGCAGATTCTTTAAAGACAACAAGAGCTAAATCACTAGTTAAAAAAATAAATCTTGACTCCTCCATCTCTGACAATTTTAGACATATTCCTAACAAGCCTTTTTAAGTAAAGTGATAGATTTCTGGTTGGTTGGTTTCTGTGTTGGTCAAAGTAGTTTAGGATTTATGGGTTAATGCTGACACAAACAACCTACCATAACATACCACAGTATTCTTATTAATCACTTTAGCCACTGGGGGTTTTTTCTGGTAGTATCTTAAATTGGTTTAAGTCTTATATAGTTAGTTAAGTGTCATCAAGTTGATATCGACTCATAACGACCTCATGGATAGCTCTTCTGAAGAATGCCTTCTGTCAAGCGGTTGGCCATGGATAATGTAATTTCCAGAATCATATATAATCAATCCTATATAATATTTAGTAAATTCTTTGTAAGTTGTTGTAGTTGTATGTCAGAGATTTGTGATACCATATGTAATGTTCGGCAATTACAGTCAATCCTTTACTTTCGTGGGGGTAACATTGCTAGAAAACAACGTAAAAGTCAAAGATGCAAATGCTAATACATTGAACCTGTGGGAATTAGGGTGTTAGGATCTTTTCTCTACTGCACATAACCACTAATCCCATGAATGTGTGTGGTTGCGAACGTGAAAGTAAAAATGGGGTTATGAATAAAATTCGGTGAATGCTTGTAGTCATAAAAGTTGAGGATCGACTGTTTCTATTCTGGTCCCACTGTTATTTTTTATTTATATGCTCCTGTTAAGCAAGATTATTTCAAAACACAAAGTAAACTACCACAGTTATACAGATGACATACAGCTCTACTTATCTGTCGCACCTGATGACCCTGACGCTCTGGGCTCAATGATCCAATGCCTTCCTAGCATTACCAAATGGATGAGTGGTCATTTCCTCACGCTAAATAAGTAAAAAACTATCTTTTCAAATCAGGCCAGAAGAAAAAGAGCTTAAGCGTTATTATGGATTTGGAACTAAACATTAAATTGCATATTACCTATACTACTACTTTCTTTTAAGAAATGACAGTTACATCTCTTATAACATCTAAAGAAGCTATAAAATGTATAAAAATGTGTGTTTTTATTCAGCTAAATTACTATAAATCTTAACATGACTAAGAAAAATATAATTTGCGGTTAGTTCAGAATGTAGCAGCAAGAATCTTAACAAGTAAAAGAGAATCTGAGCACATCTCACCCTTCTTGGCATTGTTACACTGGCTGCCTGTGTTACTTAGAATTGATTTTAAAATAATCATATCAAAAGCTCTTGCTCTTTTTTATATTTTGTAGTGCCTGTCCCCTTTTATTCTCTGTCGTAATCTTAGGTCCTCAAACACTGGTCTACTTATTAATTCCAAGAGCTAAGAATTAAAGAAGCAGTGAGGCATAGACATATGCCAGGCTAACAGAACACTGAAAAACATGGAATAATTAAACAAAATTCTAAACATATTTGTAGTTTTGATTTTTCATGATCTGCACCAAATGTAATAGATTATAATATGCATTGCAGGATCGTATACTTTAAAGATTTGCAATTATTATTAACCTCTACATTTTTTGCCAGTAACTCCTCTGACAGCCTTTAGTTGTTTCCCTGTTTGAGTCATTCAGTCATCTGAACTTTTAGGTATTTTGCCCAACTGCTAACATTAAGCATTTATTAAGTATAATAAAATAATAAGGAAATGTCAAGAAGATTTGGGCTCCCAGTTACCATTTACTGATGGTAAAACAAAACAGGACAAATGATGCTAATTGCACGACGTTGTGCCATTTCTTTGATGAGACTCGTCTAATTCTCTGACTGAGCACCCACTTCTGGTGACGATTTGCTTTATTATTTTGTCTTCCTCTAAAGGTGACCCATAAAGAAGGTAATGTTCAAATAACAATATATGTTTTTCCAGTCTATGTTTTAAAGTTCATTTAACATCTAAAAAGAACTACTTGTTTATTTCAGGAAGAAGAATGTTGCATAAATGAGGCCATTGAACCCTATAAGAAATTAAAAGAACACTAGGACGGAACAATGCAATGTCTCAAAGTTGAGGAGAGACTGTCAGATGACCAGAGTGCCGAGTTAAACGTCCTAAAACGTATAAAAAATGCTACCATTAGAAATAACAGATTGAATTATGAATTTTAACTTTGTTCAGCACAGAAAAAGGGCTTCATTCAAGAATGCATGGTTAGCAATGGCCATCATCATTCTGTGTTCCTTTTCAATTTCAACAACATTTATTTCTATAGCACATTTTCATACAAATGATGTAACTCAAAGTGATTTTACAAGATGAAGAAAGAAAAATATGAAATAAGATTAGGCAATACTAAATAATAAAGAATAAAGTAAGGTCCGATGGCCAAGAGGACAGAAACAACAAAACAAAAAAAAAAAAAACAACTCCAGAGGGCTGGAGAAAAAAAAAACCAAAATCTGCAGGGGTACCAAGGCCACGAGACCACCCAGACCCCACTAGGGTTACATTCCTGTTTCTTTTCAGTTAGGCATCTAGGCTTATCTGAGCTGGTGTTCTTAATCTTGATGTTTTGGACCCCTAGAGTTTATTCTGGGTTTATGTACATTTATACTGCTTTTCCCATAATTTATTCATCAGTCAGTCAGTCATTTTATAAGCCACTTAAACTCCTTAGCATTACATGTTTCTCAAAAAAACATGTAAAAAGTGCTGCAGTTCTTGGCTTGCAAAATTACATTTTTATTAAATTTCATCTTTATACTGTAAAATGTGCACAACACTAAAAGTATAAAGTTAGAAGTGTAGAAAGTGTAATAATAATAATAATAATAATAACATCCGCCACGGTGCCCTCAGTTTGTGAAGAGCAGATCATAGAATGGTTGAAATAGTTTACTGTCAAATAAATGCAAAGAGTACATGAAACGGGCACTGTGGCGGATGTTAGCAGATTGCTGGCCAACTACAAGCGTTACCTGGTAGGTAACCACCCATACAATCAGATTGTGACACAGACTTCGAATGCCATGAATGTAATTACCCCGCTCTACATGCTGTCAAATAAACGAACCACATGCCGTGGCGCAACGTTAGGGGCATCGCCTCTGGCGCTGACGTCCGAGGTTCGATTCCCGAGAGGGAGTGCAGTGGAGTGTGTACACCTGATGAGCCCAGAATGAGGGCGAAACACGTGTCGTGTACTCTTTGCATTTATTTGACAGTAAACTATTTCAACCATTCTATGATCTGCTCTTCACAAACTGAGGGCACCGTGGCGGATGTTAGCAGATTGCTGGCCAACCACAAGCGTTACCTGGTAGGTAACCACCCATACAATCAGATTGTGACACAGACTTCGAATGCCATGAATATATATATATATATTCTGTTGATTAAAAGGAAAAAAAGGCATTCCATTTCAATCCCCTATCTGCCATTCTTTCAGGCCCTATTGAGCCCTTTGGCTGTCCTCTATTCGCGTGTATGTGACAAAATATATTATATTATATTATATTATATTATATTATATTATATTATATTATATTCATATTCATATATATATATATATATATATATATATATATATATATCAAACCTAAAATACGGAAATGGCTGAGTGCATTGGATTTGCATTCTACAGATTTCTTTCCTATTCAATGTAGTACAGTTTATTGAAAATTTAAGACCTGACAGCACTGGCAGCGTGTATTTGATTAATCTCACTGCTTGATTAATCTCATACTATAATGCAGTTAATTGCTTTATAAAGTACTTTGTGATAGTGCTCATGATGAAAGGCGCTACACATATAAAATGGAAATTGACTGATTGATTCCTAGCTCCCAGAAGCTTAAGTAGACATTATTACATTTTCTTTACATGCAGCCCCTGACATTTGGATTTATTACAATCAGAATTCAAAGCTAATGTGGTAAGTGTTGGTCTTTTCTTTCTGCTGGTCTATTTATTATTTTTAGTAGGCTAGAATGGCAGATTTCACTAAGGTGTAGATCTCAGTGCCAAAATTCTGGGATGTGATGAGAAGATTTTTTAAGAATGGGGTTCTGCTAAAATTAAGAATATTTATGATGTCATTACATGCTGTTATTAATAGAGGTCACATGTTGCAGAAATATACTTACCCATCATCTACATTAATTATGTAGGACACGTCCTGCAAGTGAATTATGTGCATAAAACTGATCTACAGTGTCATGTTTTATACGAACATGTCAGAGAGAGACTCAGTTACATGATGATTTAAAAGGAAACATTTAAAAATCAGCCAATACATTTTTTTAACTTTTGTTTAGATTTTCTCCCCAAAGAAACACTAGCAAATCAAATACATACCAGTTGCCTCCCTGGATGTACACAAGCAGCGCACACATTTCCTGAAAATATTACGGAAAAAAGATAAAATGAACTGTATGGCAATCAATCAGATGTACAAAATAAAAGACTTGCTGATGCTTGGTCTGTTCCTGGCTTCTATGAAGACATTGTGATTTTTCTGTCTGGAGTAGATTCCTTCCTTACAAAAGATGCTACAGAAATATGCTAAGACTCCAGTGACACTGTAGTTAGTTAGACAAAATAAATAATGGATTAAATGAATCAATAAAACATTCTGTTGCTTGCATTTTATACTTTCATCGACATAAACATCCTGTTACTTATCCACATCAGTTTCAAGGATCAGGAGAAGTGAGATGCTGTGACTGAGGTTCATACAAGACACCGCGCAGCCACAGAGATGAGCGTGGGATGTGATGGGGATTGAAGTCAGACTGGAAGCAAATGATGAGACCTACCTCTGCATTCTGGTACAGTAATGGACGGCACTTACCTTATTGGGTGATGATCCAATAAACAATATCGCTACTCCCATCTTATATATAAATATCTATATGTGGAAGTGTGTGTGTCTGTCCGGCCCGGAAAGTGAGAGATGGAGTTGGGGTAAGGGCTTCACTTCCAAGGAAACAGAAAACTCGCTTAGACACTAATACACAAGTGAGGCTTGCACATTGGCAAAACAGCAATCCCTTTTACTTTTCTTCCTGCCGCTAATACACAAGCGAGACGAGCCCTTCAGCAAAATGAAATCTCCAAAGAAAGAATAAGTTGCTTAGCTGCTAATGCACAAGTGATGCGAGCACATTGGCAAAACGAAACCTCCTAGGAAAGAGAGATGCCCAGAGTAGCTCCTTTCAATTACCTGACCTCTCTACATTTCAATATTTTTTGGGCTTACACAGCTAGTATTGAATAAAGAATATCAGTGTTAGAGAACTGAATAAATAAATACACATCTAATGTCTCATATGGTAATAGTCGGTCATCTGACTCCACCCTATCCTGTGTCCTGCAGTGAGATGTAGTTGTTTTACTGTGCACAACTGCAGGTTTTTCACTGTTCTGCGGTCAGGAGCAGCTGTCAAATGAGTAAACGATAAAAATAAATAAGAATATATATAAGCTTGGAGTAACCACTCTCAAGGTAAAATTGACACCGTAAACTAATTTGTAGTTGCGGTCGCACAGAATGTTTCTCTGCTCTAAGATGGATGAGTTCAGTAATTCGCCAACATTTTTCAATGGGAGATTTTGAAATTTCAAAAATGTGTCCAAGATATCTCAACAGAAACATTACTGTCCTTGAAGAACAAGTGTACCAGATTCCCAGAAAGTCAGAGCCACGTTGATTCATGCAGACTCTAGATGTCTATTGCAGTAGGCGTTTTTCACATTATATTCAAATGTACCTAAAAATTTGTCATGGATATACTTTCTCAGAAAATTCAGTATTTTAAAAATAATGTTCATCCTCCTGCGATGGGTTGGCACCCTGCCCGGGATTGGTTCCTGCCTTGTGCCCTGTGTTGGCTGGGATTGGCTCCAGCAGACCCCGTGACCCTGTGTTCGGATTCAGCGGGTTAGAAAATGGATGGATGGATGTTCATGCTCCGCACATCATGCCCTAACCATATATTTAGCAGGAATTCTCAACGAGGGATACCCCTAGAGGATGTGAGATGGTACTTAAAGGGGGTGTGACAAAGAGGAAGGCTTTATCGTGATTCGTCAGAATTGAAAGAGGTGCTTTGTCCGACTTCATTATGGTCCAATTGGTGTGCCGTCACTTGTAGGTCATTTACTAGTTGGTGCTCCTGTTCTGTGCTATGAAAAGAATCAAGCATTGAGTACGCAATTGTCACCTGTGAAAGAGCCACAGAAGTGCGTGCTCTTGCAGCCTTCTTGTTGCTGGCTGAACACTCGTAAAGGTGATTAACTTTTTTTAAGAAAATGGAATTTGGACATTGCAGTGATAAATGAGAATGTTGTGGTCTGGTATTAATTTCTGTGCAAGGCCTGATTGTGAAACGTCACTGGTTTCAAGGTATGATTCTAATTTTTACTGGAATGGGTCAAAGGAGTATAGAATTACAGGCAACACCTGCTGCTTACACTCAGCCTGTCTCTCCTGCTGGTGGTCCTGGCAGCCGTGCCGCAAATTTAACTGTGTGTTATTGGGGGACAAAACTCTTCAAGTGTGTTTCATTGCTTAGTAGCACACCTGCCCCATTGCTTCATGGGAGTTTCCAATCCCCCAAACCCCACGATCATCATTTCCTTATGGCGCTTGGTGTTTCACAGGATAATGCAACCCCCGGTTTGTCAATCGATTATCTAAGCTTCACTGGGGACCCATTAACGAGATTCTTGAGATTTATAAAGGTAAATTGCTCAATTTATTTTTAAATGTTATGCACTCAGTTAAAGTCTTATTTTTTTTGAGTTCAGTTTGTTCACCCGCAATACTGTATGTAGTTCAAAAGTTAGACATTTGACTTGTTCGATTTCAAATGTGTCATTACTTTTGTAGGGGGTATGAACATAAATCAAACATTTTCTAGTGGTGCAGGGCATAGAAAAGTTTGGGAATCACTGAATACAGCATCTGATATTACTACATTGAAAGATGGAGAATGGAATTGTTAATTTCCTTACATTTCACTTGGATGTGGTCACAGCAGATTCATTTAGGAGGGACTGCCAGTGGGCGCACCATGTCTCGGGCAGGCCACAGATAATCTCAATGAGCCTCCGTGTCTGCTGATCTTCTCTGGAAATGTCAGATGTAAGTCACCCATCATGTATTCTGTGTTCTTTTACAGCACATGTAGCTCATGTTGTGTACAATCAAGCCACTGTATATACTGAGCATTTATCACCAGAGCGAGGCATCTGCACACAACATTTCCCAGTGGAGTTAAGGATCAAATTTGGAATTCCAAGGAGACAATACAAATGAAGAAAAACTCTGAAAAAATCTTCATATATTAAAAGAAGATAGAGCTTTTAAAAACATATAAACAAACAAACCTGTTACATATGGATGCTTTCTTGGCGTCTTCAGGATTGTTCTCCGGGTATTCCAGTTTTTCCTCCTGTGTCCCCAAAGGTTAATCAGTGATTCTTACTTACAGTATGTAGGTGGGTAGGTGACAGTGGGCCATGAGTGGACTCCAGCCTTCCTCATCACTTTGATTGTGGTAAAAGGGACTCTAAATTTTTGTTTTATCTCTGTAGTACTGGGGTGTTATACCATGTTAGCCATTATGAATGTAGTGAGAAGTCAAGCAAATTGACACCTTTTATTGGCTAACTAACAAGATTACAATATACAAGCTTTCTAGCAACTCAGGCCCTTTATTCAGGCAAGATGTAGAAGGGGCCTGAGTTGCATTGAAATATATATATTGTAATCTTGTTAGTTAGCCAATAAAAGGTGTCAGTTTGCTTGACGTCTCACTGGTTTTCCAAGGTAAGCTGATGTCTGACGTTAAATTCACCCGATGTGGGTGTCCGCTGGAATGTGTCCTGTGATGTTTTACCCTTTTTCTCCATTTCTGATTCTTTCTTTATGCCCAAAGCTGTTGGCATTGGCTTCAGCCACCATGAAGTCCTGAACTGCATGATGTGTGTTTGAAAATATTATGTTGTAATTCATGAAATGAAGCCCTTCTTTTGGGTGCCATTAACTTTCTCACAGAATTTAGATTAGATTAGTTTAGATAAACTTTATTAACACCCAAGGGGAAACTTAGAAACATACAGTAGCTGAAACATAAAACCAAGGATACAGACTCACAGGACAAATAATACAATCAATCAATATGTTAATAAATATTGTGCAGAAATAGCAAAATGAATACAAACATACTTAGAAAGTATAAGTACTTAGTCTGGGGCTTTTGGAGGGAGCATTGAATTGCCTGATAGCCGCAGGCAGAAAAAACCCCAGAGCTTCTGCTTAGCACACCATGATGGAATGAGTCTGTAACTAAAAGTGCTCCAATACAGCGCCTCCTGGAGGGCATGGTGAAGATTTTTCATGGTGGCCTCCAATTTTGACACAGCAGCTTTGTGTGTGTCCAGAGTTGGCCCTGTGATGGAGCAGGCTTTCCTAATATGTTTGTTCAGGCATTGTGTGTCTTCTGAACTGAAGTTGCTTGCCCAGGAGACCAGAATGGAGAACAACACTCTGGATACTATGGACTAGTAAAACATTTCCAGCAGCTTACTGCTGACATCAAAACACCTGAGTCTCCTCACAAGGTACAGTCAGCTCTGGCCCTTCATTACAGTGCCACCTTCTTGGCAGACCAGTCCAGTTTGCTGTTTATGTGAACCTCCAGGTACTTGTAGCTCTGCACCTTTGAATGGTGACTGATCTCAGAGGCTTCTTTGCATGCTGGAAGTTCCACTACCAGCTCTTTTGTTTTGCTGAAAGCTTGCATATTGTAATCTTTTTAGTTACCCAATAAAGGGTTTAGTTTTATCTCTCTCATTTTCTCACTTGTAAATAGGATGCCAGATGACTTTATTTATTTATTTTTTCTGGGTATTCCTTGGCTACGTTTTAGATAATCTTTTGGATTTCTTTGCATTTTTGACACCCACATCCCCCCACCCACATCTCTCCATCCATGTTGACCCCTACATGTCATCAGTCACTCTTTCGGGGGAGAGAATGCTAAAAAAAAAAGTAGCACTAGGGGATGAAATGTGGCAACAGGGTTACATCCCTTGAACGTACAGGAGTTAGTGGCTAAGAGCTTCGCTGGTCAGCAGGGCTGATCAATAGTTAGATTTCCCTGCTGATTGCTTTGCGGCGCAATCAAATCAAAAGAATTTTAATGACTTTCGGGTTGTGTCCTTGAACCAACACATTTGATAATCAAATTCCCTCCTCTGCATGAATAAATTAGTTTAGCACTAGTGCCATTTCAAGGATCAAGTGAGAGCTCTGGCGTTGATTACTAAATCTCCATGATGAACTGCTCAAGCTTGATTTGCTTGTGAGCCGGCCATGAAGGGTGCTGTTGTCAGGTAATGTAACATATCATAAGGTATCATTCTCTATGCAGCCATCCATTCTCTACCACTTATCCAATCAGGGTCATGGGGGCAGCAATCATAGCAAGATGGCCAGACCTCCTATACCCCCACCACCCCGTCCAACTCCTCTTCTATGAAACTAATGAAGCTTAAGCTTTAGGAGCGAGTTTAGTCCAATTGCTTAATTTTTTGGGGGGTCTACTGTATAAGAAGGGGTTTCTAACAAATAATTACATTAATGATGTAGTGTAAATCAATAAAAAATCATAGTTAAAATAAAAATGGAAAGGTTATTAAAGTTTGGTGCAGCCTAGCTGTAAACAAAAAAACCTTGAAATTGAGGATTTTAAATATATTCAAAATAAATTAATAATTAATAATTTAAAATATTATTAACATTTATGACAGAAATTAAAATTTTCATTAAAATTACTTATCTTAGGTTAGCTGTAATTGAAAATAATGAAAGCATACTGTATTTCATGATTTACAGTCATTGTAAAGGCTAACATTTCGGTAACTTTTTATCCATCCATCCATTTTCCAACCCGCTGAATCCAAGCACAGGGTCACAGGGGTCTGCTGGAGCCAACCCCAGCCAACACAGGGCGCAAGACAGGAACCAGTCCCGGGCAGGGTGCCAACCCACCGCAGGACACACACTAGGGACAATATAGGATCACCAATGCACCTAACCTGCATGTCTTTGGGAGGAAACCGGAGCGCCCGGAGGAAACCCACGCAGACACGGGGAGAACATGCAAACTCCACGCAGGGAGGACTCGGGAAGCGAACCTGGGGCTCCTTACTGCAAGGCAGCATCTCTACCACTGCGCCACCATGCCGCCCGGTAACTTTTTATTTACATGAATAATCTCATAAAGCCTAATTCTCATTCCCTCATAACTCACAATCTATAACTCACATGAAATTTTTATTCACACCAGTGACTTTGACCTGTGAGACAATCTAGTAAAGCAAATTTAATCAAAATCTGAGACGCACTGGTTAAAATCTTAAACATCTATGGCTATCTGTCGTGGAACAACCCCATTGAAGGCAACAACCGTGGTTACCCCAACCTCATTGCTGGTTGCAAAGGGGCCCACATAATAGTTCAAGCTTCATGGCCCCAAAAATGTAGGTGTGCCAATGCCTCTGGGAGGGAAAGCAAAGAGTTCAAAGGTCATCTGGGATATACTGTATGCTGTAATCTCCAGCATGTTTCCTGCTGGTTGGAAATACTTGAAACACTTCCACAAAGAGGCTTTCAGGATCATCCTACTACTCATAAAGTATTCCTGAACCGCTTCAACTGGATCCTTTGGATGCAGAGCAACAGTGGCTTTACTCTGAGCTCCTCTTGAATGTCAAAGACTGAGCTCATAACACTTCTAAAACATCAGTAGATGGGTCATTCATCTCAATGCTGTGTGGAGTATTGACATGATGGCAAAATTGCTTAAGTTAATATGAAAGGTTCCCAGGTCTTATACTAAATATGTGACACCAAGAGAAATGTGTCTCAGTGTATCCACCTCAGACCACTCCAAAGTGAAGTTTTATTGGTAGGTCACGTCGCAGAGATGAATGAACACCGTCAAAGACAAACAAAAGGAGCCACAAAAAGGTCTGGGGCAGCCACTTGTATATTGTTCCTGGCTGCAAAATGGATAGAACTGATGTACAGATGTGAACAGGTTAAAGTCCAAAACAGAACTGAATTGCTGAGGTATACAGAGGCAAGCAGAGGAAGTGACATCAGTGGGGCCAGAACCGGAAGTGACATCAGTGGGGCCCAGAACCAGAAGTGACATCATCAGGGCCAGGCGTAATTTCCCGTCAGGGGTCTGCAGTGGAAAGAGAAAAAGGATTAGTAGACTTCGCCACCCACTGGTCTGGCATGGAATTGCCCTCCTTCAGGCCCTTTAGCTGCCTCCCATGCAGACGTGTATGACAACACTTTACTGATGCTTTGTAAGTGGTATGAAGGTCCAAAGAAGTATCTGTTAAGGTTACCTAATAGTAAGTGCGTAACAGATGCGTTTTTGCTGGACATAAACTAAAGTGTTGCTGATTTTGTTAATAAATTTAAGTTGAAAAACAAGTAGCTTTGTCAAAATTATAGTAAAAGTATAAGAGGGTAAAATATCTTGGCCTGTGAAGGGGGTTCCCTACAGTATATTCTCATAGTTTACTGGGGGACCTGGGAGGCATAAAGGTTGAGAACCTCTGCTCTAAACAACTAGTGACCCATTCAGGGCTTCTCAGTGCTGCTGGGATAAGCACAGGCCACAGATGACCCTGAAGTGGATAAGTGGGCTCAGAAACAGATGGATGGTTGGATTAATAGAACTATTCAGAGTGCCTGACTGGTCACTATAACAAGATGTATAAAGAATTGCCGTCTCTCTCTCCTTTGTCGAGAGCTGCTAGAATTTTTTTTTTCTTTTTAAAAGTACTTTTGACAAGCAGTTACAAATAGCTGTTAAAAAGCTGAAAGAGCCAGCAGTAGCCGGGATTTTTACAGGAAACTCCATGCTTTCACAAAAGTGAACATTCCTGTAGGGACCAGCGTTTTACCATTAAAATATTCTGTCGCTTTCAAATCCTGCAACTCTCGAAGGATCCTGGCCTCACATCGAGCCCGGTCGACTGCGCAGCACACTCTCACATCTGATAAATTTTTTACATTTGTAATAGCTGTTTTAAGTAGGAACTCACTGCTTTGGGAGCCCTCTGACAACCCTGCTGCTTTTTCTAATGTCTGTGAAGCAAACTGCTAACAGCCATTCTGGGGATTCAGAGAAAAACAGAAAAAAGAAGATTTCTTTATACCTCGCCTCACTTTGATTTCTGTCCTCTTGTGGTTCTATCAAATTTACCATGGAAATGATTTTTAGGAATCTGTTTTCTGCATTGCTAGTCAGTTAAAGGTCTCTGTTCAGTGGAAGCAGCACTGAGTTCTAGCATATGGGGTATTCACAGCTTCAAAAATGTGCTGTACATACACACTAGTAGTGTGTGTGTGTGTGTGTGTGTGTGTGGGTGTGTTTGCCCTGCGATGGACTGGCACCCTGTCCAGGGTTTGTTCCTGGCTTGTGCCCTGTGCTACCTGGGATGGACTCCAGCAGACCCCTGACACCCTATTCAGGACAAAGTGCTTTAGAAAATAACTGACTGCTGTTTTTTCTTTAAATTATACACCCTACCAACCAACATATGAGCACAAATAAGAATTTCTGGCTTGAATAATAAAGAGCTGCCACAGTCAATGACAGGGTTATAATAATAAACAAAGTGAAAACCAAAGGGCCTCATTAACTAATTAACTAATAAAAAGGAGAAAGGCTAAATAAAGAGTAAATGAGATAAACATTAGTGAGAACAAACACAACAAAATTCCTAATGCCTCCCTACTTCAAAAATGTGCAGCACATTACACATCAGTATATGCGTACATGAACCATGCAGCTTGTTCTCATGTAAAAACGTCATCCAAGTGGTCGTCCTTAATCTTTTTTCTTAAAGAATCTCAATAATCCTTAATTTAATGGGATTCTTCAAGTCATTCACTTTCAACCAATCAGCTTTAAAGTTAGCTTCTAATATCAGAAATAAGGGGCTGTATATTCGAAGGCACGTGGTTTCACGTTTTAAATAAAAGATACAAAAAAAAACACTGCTTCCTTAAGAATTTACATTTACATATGTGGCATAGTGACTTACAACATTTATGATACAATTGGTGGCTCATAGAAAGGAGACCAGGGCTGGTGTCTAGGTTCTCTCTGCATGGAGCCGGCATGTTCTCCCCCTGTCTGTGTGGGTTTCCTCTGGGTCTCCTCCCAAAGACATGCAGGTTAGGTGGACTGGCGATACTAAATTAGCTTTAGTGTGTGTCTGTCCTGTGAAGGACTGGCGCCCTGTCTGTGGTTTGTTCCTGCCTTGCACCTTATGTTAGCTGGTATAGGCTCCAGCACCCCCAGGGAGGACTAATCGGGCTAGAAAATGACATACACACCACTGATAAATGCACAAATGTCACAAATATACATAGCATTATATTAACTTGTTTGGCTGACACTTTTACCAAAGGCAACCTAAAACTTTTGAGATACAGTTGAAGTGAAGGCAGGTGAAGGGACTTCATGGTCACATCGTGTCAGTAGCAGGACTTGAACCCACAACCTCAAGGTTT
The DNA here is from genome assembly GCF_900747795.2 of Erpetoichthys calabaricus. Classification (NCBI taxonomy): domain Eukaryota; kingdom Metazoa; phylum Chordata; class Cladistia; order Polypteriformes; family Polypteridae; genus Erpetoichthys; species Erpetoichthys calabaricus. The sequence goes on from NC_041399.2 coordinate 194,606,265, forward strand.
GAAGTTCAAATCCTTAACCGCTATGCCTCCACCATCACATCTACACAAATGTTTCATAATCATATATATACATACTGTATGTAACACATGTGTAAGATTATATACATACAGTACATATCTTATATATAAATGTCTATGCATGGAAGTGTGTCTGTCTGCCCGGCCCGGAAGTGAGAGGTGGAGTCTGGGTAAGGGCTCCACCTCCGAGGAAACAGAAAACTCGCTTTGCTGGTAATAACACAAGTGAGGCGAGTACGTCAGTAAAACGAAACCTCCGAAGAAAGACAAAGTCGCTTAGCTGATTACATCACCAAAACGGTATCCATTTTACTTTTCCTCCCTCCGCTAATACACAAGCGATGCGACCACATCAGCAAAACAAATCCTCCTAGGAGAGAGACACCCAGAGGAGTCCCTTTCAATCACCTGACATCTCTACACTTCAGTTTATTTTCTGATGATTTCAACAGTTTCTAGGACCCTGGGCTTTTTACAGCACGGGCTTACACAGCTAGTACAATATAATAATCACATACACACACATATGTATACTGTATATTGTAGAATACACACAAACATGCTGATAATGAATTGGGGCTCCACTGGAGCCATGTTTAATAACAAGGGGTGCAAAAAGGACTGAGTGATTGATTCTCTTATATCTTTGGTTACATGCCAGAATTGGTTGCTCACTGTGAATCCAAATTCAGTCTTCCTCCATTGGAACTCCGATCTCCTCAGAAGCTGGCTCCAAAATCAATGCTGACTTCTGGTAAGTTGACAGTTTATACCCTCTGGAAACTGCATGTGGCAGGGCTTGACAGGGCAAAAATGACGTCAGACATCTTCTCCACTCTTTGAATGGAAATGGAAACTGGGTCAGCAACTGTGCTACATCCTTAATCTTCATAGATATTGTAACAGAGGATATGGACTGGTTGGCATCCAGGCAGAGATCGATGGATGTTTACCTGACTGGGATGTTTACCTGCCTGGGATGTATTTATAGTGGATGGACCTTATGAAAGGTTGAACATCCTGCACAGGATGGATGTAATCCCTTGCATTTCCAGAAAACTGTAGTAATGAGTGAATGGAAAGGGAATGCATCATGGAGTCATTCACACCCTCAGCAAAAGTCCCATGCACTCCCATGTTCAAACCCACAGGGCAGGATGGGAGTTGTAGTCCCATTAGACAGCCTTGTTTGGTATCATGGGAAGCTTTCATGAGGAGCTGCGAAGAGGGTGATTCCTTCATTTAAGGACTTTTCACAAGGTCCAGAAGTTCTTCCTAGTTGTTTGGTGCCTGGGGTTTGGGGCTGTGAGACAGCCTCCTACAAGCCACTATACATATATATTGTGAGCCACTGGGGGCGTACTGCTACCCTAACCCAGACAGGCAGGAGACACGTTTTGCCACACTCCACACATTTATTTACAGTTTTTAACACCACTAATACCATTTAGTCACTTCTGCCACCAGTCCTTCTCCCTCCATTCCTCTTTAGGCTTTGGCCTCTCCTCCCGACTCTGGCATCTTATGGAGTGAGGCGGCTCCTTTTTATAAGGCACCTGGATAGACTCCATGTGCTTAACGAGCTTCTTCCGGTCACACTTCTAGGGTGTAGCGGTAGTGTGACCAAATAAGGCCTTGGAAAGCTCAGGCCCTGTCCCAATGAAAGTGACTTGCTACCTGTGCACGCAGTCTGTTGATTTTTATTTAACTTGTACTGGGGATCTGTTTGCAGTCAGTAGCAGCTAACGAAGGTGAAAACGGTAAAATATACAAAATATACAAGCTGGTGTAGCTGCTGACAAGATAAAATTGATACAGTAAATGAATTTGCTGCTGAGGTTGCACAGAATGTGTCCTTGTTTTAAGATAGACAAGTTAGCTAATTCACCATTGCATATCAGTGGATGATTTTGAGATTTTAAAACTATCCTTAAATACTCGCGTATACGTCAGGTCATGAAACCCAAAAAATCGATCATAAAATCAGACCCCAACTTATATGCCTGTTCAAAAATACAACACTTATTTTTTTTTTTTACATCTTCTTGCTTGCTACAATCTCGCACCAGTTTCTCAGACACATCGAATTTTGTTGTAGTGGCGCAGTTACCAGTTTCTTTTGCCACTACAACGACTTTTAATTTAAAACCAGCTTCATATTTTCTTCTGATCGAACGCTTCATCATAGATAAAGGATGCTCTTACAATAAAGGTGTATGAGGGTGAGAGATACAAAAAACACAAAACATTGCAATCGTCGCTTTGGAATAGTTCAGGTATTACCGTGTGGTCATGTAGGCACAATACATAGAAAAAAAAGGCTCAGTGCTCCGTGGTTACTCTCTCAGGTGGGCATTAGCATATCGTAATTTCTTGGACCAATAGTGTGAGTTTTTCCGCATTTGACTTATACGACCGACATTATAAAATACCAGTAATTATACTGTAAAATCAAGTCCCGATTTATCTGCAGGAGAACTTAAACGCGAGTATACACAGTATATGTACAAGGCAATCTGTTTGAGAGAGCTCAACAAAAATTAAACTGTCTCAACAAATTTCTTTAAAGAATAAACATGTTGCATCTGAACAAAACTGGACAGACAGACAGACAGACAGACAGACAGACAGACAGACAGACAGACAGACAGACATGAGCTATTGCAATAGGTGCTTCACAGCTATAAATCCGCTGGTGATGGAACACACAGACCACATTCAGAGTTGGTTATAAATGGTCTGTGATCACTTTAAATGCTTATGTAAATGCAAATATGTTTTCTATTCATATACAACAATCAAGTAAAAGGAAAAGACAAAAGAGTCATGTAGGAGGGTGGCAGCAGGCAAGTAAGCAGCAGAAGGGTCAGTAGCCGTCCATGACTCCTGAGCAGCTTTAAAAAGTGAGCGCAGTGGCGAGTGTGAAATTGAGCTAGCATCTCTTTCATAACACTGTCACATCTTTGGCATCAGGTCTTTATGGCAGTGTGGTGTGACACCTTCTTTTCACATCTTCTTGTTGTTTTATTATGAGTAGCAAGTTTCCATTCTAACTACAGGTTAGGTGGGCTGTGCTGCGACACATTTGCTAAAAAGAGGAGACGCATCTTCTGTGGTGATCTTTTATAGTACTGTGCAAACTTGTTTTCCTTTCTTAATCTTGTATAGCCACTAAATCCATCATTTTCACCCAACCCCGATTCTGTAATTCCAAAGATATCATAATTACAAACTTATTCTGCTTATTATTCCACAATAGCACAATTGCATGTAGCTCCTCAGTAGTAAAAAAAAACAAAAAAACACACTACAGAATGAGCAAATCATGGATTGATGGACTTGTAAGAAGAGCAGTAGACCAGAATTAATAATGTGCATTGTTTCATGAATATTTTTGATGTAAGCTCAATAATTTATTGGCAGCTACTTCAATTTAATTATTTAACTAAGTAAGAGCCCTTGAGAAGAACATCTTATTAAAGAGGTAGCCCAGAGAAGGTGAATTCCTTGGCATTTCTATTTAGAATGCAGTCAGTAGAGTTCGACTGCAGCAGCATTCTGTATGGCAACAACAAATAAAAAGAACAGTAAGGCTTCTCTTCTTGTCACACATCTTCACAGTGATGTTTCCCAAAATAGACCATTTGGACTTTATTTCTTAATATAAGTCTGAAACAACTGGACCATAGTTTTTGATACATACACAAAACAGATGATATTATTGCACCATCAGTGAAAATATAAGATATTGTAACAGTGCTGACAAGTTACATCAATTTGAGTCAACAACAGTAGCTGTCATTCAGTCATTGAAATAAGTAGCTTCAGAGCCAGCTGCAGGGGAACCGATAAAAAGTGCCAGTCTTTCCCAGTTTTATGGCTTTCAAATAGTGCGGCAACAGCAAGGACAGCAGGCTACCAATAAGAGAGACCTAAAGAGCAAGACTCCCTACTGTGACAGCATTAAACAAGCCCGTATCATGATTCTGATGAACTGACAAGAATTTTGGCCTCAGATACACCTTCAGCCATGCAAACCACTGCCCTCTGCTCTTCTTTGGTGTAAATGGAGAGTGGAACAACTGTGTTAAGTCAACAACAAGAGAAACTGGAGTGATCAACATTGAAATGTTTCTACCATAAGCATAAATACACCATGTTTGCAGATGTGTGATGGGAAAACTGTACCTCCAACCCATACAAAATTATAACAAAAGTGTGGATAGTTATTGATATACCCTCATAATATGGCCACTGGATAAAGCCTGCCCACACCTATAATGTTAAGACTATTTATTGTACAGATGACCCCCTCTGTCTCTCTCTCTCTTACTTTTTTGCTTGCTCACTGTCAAAAAATAAATAAAAAATGCTCGCCGTTGCTGGGCTGTCTTAAATAATACAGTTGCACCCTCTGTAGTGTTGGCTCTGATTTCAGATTTCTCTTGTGTGAACAATAAGAGGCCCAAAATGTGCATACGCAACTAGCACACAATAGTTGAGAGTTTGAAAAGAAAACGTGCCAAGAGAAATTGCGCATATTTACAGCAACTCTGACCCATCCGTACGCAACATTTCAGAGAAAGTGGGAAATGACGACACCCTTGATCAAGTAGGGAAGTGCATCCAAACCAGCAAATATAATTCATATCACCAAGCTGTTATTATAATACATGTTGGAATGTCTGCGGTGGGTTGGCACCCTGCCCAGGATTGGTTCCTGCCTTGTGCCCTGTGTTGGCTGGGATAGGCTCCAGCAGACCCCCGTGACCCTGTGTTCGGATTCAGCGGGTTGGAAAATGGATGGATGGATGGATGTTAGAATGTAAAAAATATATTAAACCTCAAAAGTGATGAATATGACACACAGACTGTGTTTTAGTTCCCTTTTAAGAGGGCCAATGCTGTGTATTTTCGGTTTTTCATCAGTTTATATCAGCTCCCTGTTGTCACTTCTCAGAGAACTGGCTGACGGGTCAGAAATATTTCGACCAAACTTCAGCTCCATCATGCCCGCTGTGCTGGAAACTATTAACCGACTAATGAGGTGCGACATTCAGTTTCTGTATGTATAGGCCATCATCAAAACGCAATTAGCAGCATTGTCTGTTTTTTTTTTTGGGCAATTGACTACAATCATACAGGGCACCTAGAGAGAATGAAGCTGCTTTTGTTAACTGTAAGCAGTGACATTCGATTAACGCACAAGTCACCTGTGATTCCAAGATGAGACTGACAAACGTCATGGTTTGGTGGCCTGGTTCAACCCATGATTCATTTATTCTGAAACAAAGTGGATTTGGCAGACAACTTGCTGATGGTGCCGTATGTGATGGCTGGCTTGTTTCATATAGTCATTGTAGCAGCAATCACGTCATAGCACATGCCAGGTGATAGTGGCTTCAGGCTCAGATACAGGCATCCTTCACCTTTTCCTGACTTCTAGAAATGGCACTACAATTCTGTGCATGCACTTGGTGCGCTCAGTTGTGTAGTATTTATTTATTTATAAAGCACTTTAAAAACAACATAAAGGTTGACCAAAGTGCTGTACAATAAAAACCCAGCATATCAGACAAACAATAGCCAAAGGGTAAAAGAAACCTAAACATAATAAAAAGTACACAGATAGTCAACATATCATACTGGGTTAAAGGCCAGGGAGTAAAAGTGTGTTTTTAAATAAGCTTTAAAGACAGCAAGTGAAGGAGCCTGCCTAACGTGCAACGGCAAATCGTTCCAGAGTTTTGGAGCTGCAACTGAAAAAGCCTGATCACCTCTGAGTTTGCATCGTGTCTTAGGGACAAGTAAAAGCATCTGATCTGCTGACCTGAGAGAGCGAGACGGTACATAGGGGTGCAGCAGTTCCGACAGATAAAATGGGGCACAACCATTAAAGGATTTAAAAACAAATACAAGGATCTTAAAATGGATTCAAAAACGAACTGGAAGCCAGTGAAGGGAAGCCAAAATTGGGGTAATGTGCTCATGTTTTCTTGTGCCAGTTAAAAATCGGGCAGCGGCATTTTGCACCAGCCATAGGCAAGCAATGGAGGCTAATTCCAAAAAGAAGTGCATTGCAGTAATCTAGACGAGAGGTTATAAAAGTAGGTATCACTGTTTCAAGGTTGCGTTTAGACAAAACAGGCTTGATTTTTGACAGCCGCCTCAATTGGAAAAAGCAAGATTTTACCACTGCATTCACATGGATATCAAGCTTTAAAGTGGAATCTATTTTCACACCTAAATTTGTACACCAAAGGACTGCTTAAATGGAGGTGGGTGGTGTCTGGGTGTGTCATGTGGGCTGCTGCTTTTACCAACCAATGAAGGCATACAGCATCGTGATTACATATGCATGAGATTGATTAGCATGGCCCCATATATGGAGTTTGAGGCATCTTCACCTACGCACGTTTATGAGATGATTGTGGTTTATAAAGGGCAAACTCTACACAAATGTGTGTGCACAAGGTTTTATAAATAGATGTGCATTTTCCTGTTTGTAGCCGAAAGCACACTTTCACCATTTAGTCTATGCAAAGTTTTAAAAATAAGATGCCTGGTGAAGAGATTGCACAATCCCAGGATATCCGGGTTATTCCCTGGTTTCCTGGGGTACACTGGTTTTCCTGTTACATTCCAAAGTTTAATGTGTTAGGCTACTGTGTGGACCCTTTGATAGACTTGCACCTTATCCAGGGTTGACTTCTGCCTTTAGCTAATGTTTCCAGGATAAACTCTGGACCCCGGTGACTGAGTTAATTTAGTATGTTATGTTAGGTTTTCAGCAGATTATTAATAAAATGCAGACAAGTATCATATTATATCAGCATTTCCTTATGTATTCCTTAGGAAAACCCTAAATCTACAATCCACTGCTGGGCCACATATGTGTACCGCATACAGATCAGAAGTTTAAACACTGTGTATTTTAAACTTGGATGATCTAATTTAGGCGTATGTGTTGCACCACATTTATTCCAAGTAAACATTTATTCTTGTCACATCAAACACATTTTCTTATTGAATGGTTAGCATTGCCATTTGCAGCTTGAAATCAGCATTTTTGTAGAACAAAATTGCTAATATATGCATCTATCATGCTAGGAGAGTGAAAAAATTGAAACATTTTCAGAATCCTTGAAGTATAAATGAAGCGATAAAGGTCAGCATTATTCATAAATAGTTGATCTTCCGGTTTGTACTTTTAAGGATTAAGGCATTGCTGCAAGTCTCTTCCCGAATTGGTGCAGCTCTCTGTCTAGCGAGAAAGCTAAAGGTTTACAAGAGGAGGCTTGTGGTGTATTTTGTGTGAGACAATAAGGCGATACACTGCAGCATGAAGCTTTACTTCTCCCTTTTACTGTCAAGAACACGTGCAGTCCAGTCAAGAAAATCTGACGTAAATAAATAAAAGGTTGTAAGAGTGTTTGAAGCTAATGAATAGCAACAGAGACCCACTAGCAAGCACAAAAAATAAAAGGAAAATTCCAGCTCATGATTTAAACAAATTCATTTTACAACTATAGAAATAAAAGGTCATTCAAAATGCATCCAGCACCTGCTATTACCAGCCCTGCAATGGATTGGCGCCCAGTCCAGGGTTTGTTCTCCACCTTGCACCCTGTGCTACCTGGGATAGGCTCCAGCAGATCCCCGTGACCCTGTTCAGGACAAAGTGAGTTGGAAATTGACTGACTGATGACCTACCATGCAAAATGGGTGTTTGGTATTTCTGAGGCTCCTTTGATCAAAGTACTGAACTGAATGAGGACTTCATTAATAACACGTCTGTTTCATGCATGATCACTCAGTTGTGGACAGGCTGTAGATTTACAGCTGTGCATCATTTCTTGATGATTGGTGTGGTGGGCCATGGCCGGGACACCTATATAGTGGAAGGACTAGGGGAGAAAACATATTGAGGAAATTACTTCCCCCGGAACCAGAGGCGTGACCACAGGGGGTCTGGAGTGGGCACTGCCCCTCCCCACCAGGGACAAGCCGTGCCCCCCCTGCGAAATGCTCTGTCTGTCCAATGAAAACTCTGGAGAAGAATAACATTTGATTTTCAAAACTGAGTTGCTTTCCGTTTGAATTTGGGGCGTATCAGTCAGTGTCTCTTCCACTAGACAGGCACCGTGCTGCTCACAGTTCACTTCGTCGCACATTTTGCAGCACGTTTTGAACCTGTTGACCGCATTCTTTAATTAAAGCAGCGTATACGTTCCATTCTTCTTTTATTTTCTGGTTGGTAACACCAAAGGCTATGCATAGGTGGCTTATTAAAAAGCAGACATCTTCAACCTCTGTCCCTCTGCAAGCTGCTGGTTCCAAGGTTGAGCCCAGCACCGCTGCTACCAACACGGAGCACAGCGCACCCACGTCGGGAACTGAAACTTCAAATGATGTAGATAAGCCTACACAATCCTCCAGCTCTGCGCCCGTGTCGGGTACTCCAAACCTCTGCCTTCAACAAAATATACAGTCCGGTCTGCCTGACTTAAATATGGATAGCCCATCCCAGCCCATTTTAATTGATTATCCCAAGCGCGCTTTCGGAAAGACACTCAGAAGTTTTAGTGCAAGTTAGTATCAGTCTCGACCATGACTTGAATATTCTGTTGTCCGTGATGGCAGCTTTTGCTTTGCCTGCCACAAATTTAGTGTTTCCAATTCGGACCGCGAGGACATATTCACCAAACACGGCTACACTAATTGGAAAAAAGCTCTAGAAAAAGACGGTGGCGGCTTCCACAAACACGCGTCTAGTATCCCGCAGCGTCAGAGCCATGTCTGCATCACAGCACTCATCATTGGTGTGTCTTCAGCTGCATGCGAAAGTTCTTTCTCTACTTTGAACCGCATTCTCACTCCACTCCGCTGAAAAATGCTGCATTCAAGGAAGAGAAATTTAGTCATTCTGGCACATGAGAAAAACATCACAGAAAATCTGGACATGAATGAATTTATTTCAGAATTTGCCAAGAGTAACTGCAGACTGGTCCTGTAGATAATATCCAGGTTAAACACTGGAAACTGATGTCCTGTAGCCTCCCATGTCTACAATAAGCCACGTTTCTGTTCTTGCTCTCATATGTTGTATACATTTGACTTTATTGATATTTACCTTGTAGATGTAGTTCTATATTTGTTCACAAAAAATAATAATACAAGTTCCATTGCCTCTGTTAATTTTATTGAACAATAGGTTATGATTTATGCCACAATTTTTGCTTTTATATGTTATATAAAACTATATTGTTATTATTATTTGACCCCCCTACAAAAATTGGGATGGATGGATGGATGGATATTTTTTGCCCCCCCAGACAAGCCAAATGCCCACCCACACATGATGTTCTGGTCACACCTCTGCCCAGAACACTAGAGGGCAGCCCCCTGGGTTGCAGCGGTGCCTCAGTCTGCCACAGGGCTTTGGGTGAGATGGAGTTTGGAGCAGCCTGGCTGGGTTCCATGGGTGCTGCCAGGGGGCTGTGGAAGAATAATTTTAGGGTAACATAGCATTCATCTTAAAGAAATAGTATAAAGGATTAATAAATGTCAGAAACCTGTTCTGGCACACCAGGAAACCAGATAAAGGTCAAGTGAACAACAAAATGTTAACTGAAATATAAGAATTAGTTTAGGAAAAATACTGAGATGGTCAAGTAAATAATCTAACAGAAGAAAGATTGATGTAATATACAAAATGTCCTGATCGATGACAAGGAGATGACTAAGAAATCAGCAGATGTCCTATAAATGAGAATGGACAATTGTTACATGCACAGAAATTTCAAGGGTGGTGGCGCAACTCAGAGGTATAAGAAGAACTATAATATAATATAATATAACAGACCTTTATTTTATATAAATCATTTGCATGTAAATCAATGAACCAAAATATATGCATTGATTGACACTGTATGTAAATTCAGCCTCTAAATTATATTAAAAAAATCCTGGGATGAGGCAAGGCTTTTTAGCCTGGGCCTAGATGTGACTTTATCAGAGAGAGAGAGATACTTTCAAGTCCTACAAGATGAGTCTTTGTGCCAAGAGATTTAACCACCCCCTGGGCCGGAAATAAAAGACAAAGAGTAGATGACAAAGTGGAATGTCGTAAAGAATTCAGAAACGTGGGCGCGATGCATATGCAGAGCTGGTTAGAGATAATGAAATTGTCTAAAATTCGAAGGTCTCAAAAAAATGATAGTAAAGATCGCATTAGCACAAACAAATGGAAATTATTACTCGGTGAAATAATGGAACAGCGAACTTACACTTTAAGTTGGAGACTTGTAAATTGTCTAATTCGTGTTGCCATCAGGGAAAAGTAGTGTTTCTTCCCAATGAATAAGCACATCCGTGAGAATAAAAAGATTTGCTGTTTGGTGAAAGTGAAATCCACATACGCAAGTGGCAGAGATGCGAAGTGGCTGGCATGTAGTGCAGGCCGGGGTGGTTGGCGAGCGAAGTGAGCAGGGTCCTCCTTAGTCTTATATATAATTCACCTGCCTCCTCACTCACTCACTCACTCACCTCTGTCTGAAGCCGAATGCGCAGTCACCTTCTGCGCCGCTGCCCGAAAAACCTTACGAGACCGAAATCCAACCCCAACATCACGGCAGGCGGCGGATTTAGCCTACGCATTATACAGCTGTCTTCAACAGGTACATTCATGACTTAAACATTTCAAAGTTCATCTCACTTCCAACTTATACAAATGCCTCTAAAGAGAAAATTTGCTTCATCGTGGCAGGCGGTGGATTTAGCCTACGCATTTCGGGATTATTATTCTGAAATCCCAAATCCTTCCGCCCAGGCGTAGGATATTAGCCCCGATCACAGCCAACCCTCACACTCAAAATAATACGTAAGAACATATTATTATTAAGTACTTTCAGCGGGCGAGTGATGTGAAGGTGCAAGTTAAAGATGGGCCACATCAAGGGAAATTATTACCAAACAGTGAGAGTGTCTTCACAAAAAATGTAGTCTACAGAGAGATTTTACAACTTTAGTTGCATACTGACAGGCCTCCAGTATACAAACAAAAAACGTTGTCATAGATAGCATGTATTTTTTACGTGTACAGTATTTTTTGCCGTGATAAAGTCATACATATCCCAAACCTTTTAGTTAATTATTATTACTTACATCACTTTCTTATTTATTTCTTACTTATCATTTGTTCTTCATACACTACTGACACAAACTCGTGCCCGTTTCATCTTACGTTGTCGAAACAGGCTTTTTGTCTAGTAGTTTATAAAATGAACCTCTATTCTTTGTTTTATTGGACCATTCTGACCATGCTGTAACAGACTGCTTTTGAAGAATGCTCCCTCCAAGGCATTTTGCTGAGGAATAAAAGATAAAATGAACAGCTTTTCTCCTACCTGATTACTGAATTATCCTGTAATAGGATGTTTCGTTCTTTAATAAGATGTTAAATTTTGACCATAGTTTGTTGCAGAAACGGTTGAGCCCTATGTGGCGGCAAAGAAGGTCTTCGAGCACCTGGAGCACTTCCGGGTGCCCTTTAAAAGGAGCCAGCCGCCATTATTCCAGGAGCCAGACTAGGTAGGAGATGGACAAAGCTTGATGGAGGAGGAATGGAGGTGAAGAGAGAGAGAGAGAGAGAAAATGAAAGAAAGCTGAGAAGTGTGTTTTGTGCAGTGTTGTGCTTGTGTAGGTGGGAAACAGGGGAAGGCGTTTCCCATGTGGAAAAAGAAAAAAATAAAAATAAAATGTGCGTGCTGAACTTGTGTCCTGCATCTGTCTGTGTCAGGTTTGGGAGGCAGGAGTGCCCTCTGCAGGCCTCACTGGTTTACTTGAACTCCAATAGGTATTCAGTAAGTTGGCTCTTTTCTTGTCTCTGTCCCCTGATCCTGATTTGTGCTTTTCAGTCAACTTTTCATGGAGTTGCTTGAATTGTTCTTTTGTCTTCCTTGTGTAGGTTAGGCCACCTACTGACTTCATAAGTTGGCCCTTCCACACACAGAAGTGCATTTATATAGCAATCAATGGACACTCCAGACAGGTGGACCTATGAACTAAATATGGAATTTCTAAGACCAATTGGCTACACTACGGATGATTTAGGCCTGTCATACTTATGCCATCAATTATTTTGTGTTTTACATTTGTAACTAATTTCGATCACCTTACAGAAATTTGTTTTTGCTTTGACATTAAAGAGTCTTTTTCAATTAAACACCATCAAAAAAGCCAAATGAAATCCATTGTTGTATAACAAAAAACAGCCTGAAAACTTTTTATACTGTCACGTATGTGTATTGGAGAATCTCCTCACAGGCTTGACTGAGGTACAGTAGGTAATAATCTGCTCAGATGAGAGTCGCTCACACTCTCTTCTCCTTCTCTCACCACAGCACCGGGAAACTGCCAAGTGAGCGTGCTTAGCCCCACCCCTTCTGGTTCCCCAGCCTTAAGAAATTTGGTTGCCAAGAAGGAGGTATCTTTTGAGACCAGAGCAGCCAGCCGGATGGAGCTCCTGTCAGAAAGACCCTGAATCTCCAGCTAGAGCCGAACTAATTTGTTTAAGTTAAGCCTGAGGGCGAAAAGCATAAACGGCAAGAGGCGTTATTTCTGTTGGACATTTTCAGTTACTTAAACGTGATGGTTCAATTGGAATCTCGACTTTTATTTTCTCGTGACCTGTCATTACTCCAGCCAGCCACAATAGGCACTGAAAACAACATCAAGATTTCAATGACACACATTTTCACCTTTGATAGCTGCTACTGACTGCAAACAGATCCCCAGTACAAGTTAATGAAACATCAGCAGACTGCTTGCGCAAAGTAGGAAATCGCTGCCACTGGCTGATTGTGTGCTTGCAAGACTGAGTTTGCATGGCTGGAGTGTAAGCAGAAGAGAACAACAGCATCAGAACCACAGTCCTCATGATACTTTAAGTTGTAACAGGTAAGTTAAATGATCTTATTAATTGTAAAATTATATAATGCAAACAGGAAAACTAAATTTGATCTATATAGATATATGAATAACGGACTCATTGTCATGTAAGCCATTATGCACAGAGTAAAGTAACATTTACACTAAACCAGCCTCATACCTCCATTATCTGCAGATTGTAATGATTTAACTCTATAATTTACTAGGCGGGGCGGCACGGTGGCGCAGTGGGTAGCGCTGCTGCCTCGCTATTGGGAGATCTGGGGACCTGGGTTCGCTTCCCGGGTCCTCCCTGCGTGGAGTTTGCATGTTCTCCCCGTGTCTGCGTGGGTTTCCTCCGGGCGCTCCGGTTTCCTCCCACAGTCCAAAGACATGCAGGTTAGGTGGAATGGCGATTCTAAATTGGCCCTAGTGTGTGCTTGGTGTGTGGGCATGTGTTTCTGTGTGTCCTGCGGTGGGTTGGCACCCTGTCCGGGATTGGTTCCTGCCTTGTGCCCTGTGTTGGCTGGGATTGGCTCCGGCAGACCCCCGTGACCCTGTGTTCGGATTCAGCGGGTTGGAAAATGGATGGATGGATGGAATTTAGTAGGCTGACCAGACGTGACAGGAACAGTTCTAAGTTCACGCGGTGTATCCCGATAAATAACTGAAAAATATCAAAATGTTCCAGTTTTAACAGGCGACCCACCTAATAAAGTTTTTCAGTGCCACCAATGTCATCACAATACATTTACAAAAGTGCACACGAAACTCCAAGGGGGAACCCCACTTGATCAGGAACTTCTGTTAAATTGGAACACCATTGCAGTGACAGTACACTGCCATTTATTTGTTTCCACTTCAAGCACTGTTTGCAATTCTGTGTGTTTACTTGTGAAAGTGTTAAGTTTTTTTTTTCAAGTGCCCTGACCTGATGATGATGATGATAAGAGGCATTTAACACATGTTGGGGACTCTGAAAATCTGATCACTCAGCAATTTGCCATTAGAATGCCACATTCATCTGATATCCATAACAGTCACTCGCTGTAAAGATGTTTCCCTTTCTCTTCTGATATTCCCTAACATTTGTCATAACTGAAAAGCTTTGGAAGTCCCATTTCATCAAAATGACAGTGCACACACATGCTCAAGCAAAGAAAGAATTAATTTACATTTTAACTGGCTATGTTAATTGGCAATTGCAAACTGTCACTGTGTGTGAATATGGTGTGTGTGTGTGTGTGTGTGAGTGAGAGTGGACCCTATGATGGACTAGATCCTGTCCAGTCCTGTTTTTAGCCTTTTGCCCAGTCCTGGTGAGAAAGCCTTTGGTCCCAGCAACCCTGAAATGGATCAAGAAGGCTGTAGAACTCACGTCCTGAACTCAGTCCATGGAGGGCTAAAGTGTCTGCACAGCCCTCAAATGTACATGAATGTTACACAATGCGGACATTTTCTAACGTCTTTATTTCATGTAGCGTGCAGGCCTCAAGAAACACACCGAGGGTCTGCATGTATTGAGCGTTAACTGGCATCGGTTGTTCAGCTTGCTTGTAAACAAAAAAACGAGGAGCAGAGCTTCACGAATCAGACAGTAATCTCTCGATATTTTTAGCAGCAGAAGCAGAATGAGGGTCTTTTTACTTTCTGCCCAGAAAGGTGTTAGTTTAGAGAGATAAGTCACAAAGGCCTGTGCTAACACAAGACTTTCTGTGCACAAAATAACTTAATGCTTTATTTGTCAATTACAGAGGCACAAGGGTCAGCCGGTCTGCCCCTCTGAAGCTTTACACACCAGAAATAAGAGAGTTTCGTGTTGTACAGTAATCCTTGCAGAGCACAGACTCTGGGGATTGAGAGATGGCCTGATGTGGGCCTCCACTGTTGACGGGCCGTAGCAAAAAAGGTGGATTTTTTTATTAAATTGGGTATACGTTTATTTGAGCCATACCTTAGGTAGAAGGCAAACTTTGACTTTAGGTTGTTGTTTGTCCAGCTTGGTTGATTCAGACATCTTTCTAACATTCATTCATATCCAAACTCTAAATTCTAAACTGGCATCATTGTTGTATGGCAGGAGATACATTTGCTTCATACCACCTGTCACAAAAGCTACAAATGGGTTGGACTGCTAGTGACTTGTGATGATACAGCAGGCATAATAAGTCTGAAAAACAGATTTCACCGAGGGGATAGTCTGTGCCATGAAAAAATTACAGTTATAAAATTACCATATATAATCGCAGATAAGATCTCCTGTGGATAAGTCGGGACTTGATTTTACCATATAATTTCTAGTATTTTATAATGTCGGTCGTATAAGTCGAATGTGGAAAACTCATGCTATTGGTATAAGGGATTATGATGTGCTAACGCCCACCTGAGAGAGTAACCATGGAGCACACAGCCTTTTTTTTCTATTTATTGTGCCTACGTGACCACACGGTAATAACCAAACTATTCTGAAGCGACGTTTGCACTGATTTGTGTTTTTTGTATCTCACACCCTCATACACCTTTATCATAAGAGCATCTCTTATCTATGATGGAGTGTTTAATCAGAAGAAAATATGAAGCTGGTTTTAAATTAAAAGTTGTTGAAGTGGCGAAAGAAATTGGTAATTGTGCTGCTGCAACAAAATTCGATGTGTCTGAGAAACTGGTGCAAGAAGATGTAAAAAAAAAAATTAAGGGTTGCATTTTTAAACGGGGCGTATAAGTCGGGGTCTGATTTTATGATCGATTTTTTGGATTTCAAGACCCGACTTATACATGAGTATATACGGTAAATAAATCAGTAATTTACTGACCATTAGTGATGAGTGAACTCAAATGAAGTTTGTTGAAATTTGGTGAACTCTGTGAAATGCATCGTAGTCAATGATAAGGTAGAACTGAACACATTTTCAGGTCCGGCTTACTTGTCTGAACTTATCATGACTTACAAACCTGAGCGCACATTAAGATCTCAAGATGCTGGTCTGTTTATGATTCCAAGAATTAATAAAATAACAGTGGGAGGTTGAGCTTTTAGTTACAGGGCCCCTAAACTGTGGATTAGTCTGCCTGCTACTATAAGAGGTGCCCCTTTGGTCTCAGCTTTTAAATCCCAGCTGAGGACTCACTACTTCAGTTTAGCACACCCTGACTAGAGCTGCTGATTAACTGTGCAGACTGCATCTCTGTTGTGAGTCATTAGCACTAAAACATAAGTAACATGATAGTTATAATTTTATACTAACCCTCACCTATTCTGATTCTCTTCTTGGTACTCAAATGTGGCACTTGGTGCCACGGCCCACCTGCCAAGTTGTTTTGCCTGAGTAAGGTAAAGTCATCCCTGATGGAGGATCGCAGGAATCGTAGGAAAGAGGAGTCCTTTCATCGGATGAGCGCTAATTCAGCGGTGAAATGGCCAATTAGGGGAAACAGCTTGATGGCTGAGGTTTCCAGGACTCTAAACAAATCCAAATCATATTATGTGATATCATCTACTGTTAAATTCTAGTCCAAATTTTTATTTTTATACTGTATTGAGGATTTGTTCTGTTCTGTGTATTGTATTGACCCCCTTCTTTTTGACACCCACTGCACGCCCAACCTACCTGGAAAGCGGTTTCTTTTTGAACTGCCTTTCCCAAGGCTTCTTTCATTTTTTTTCCTACAAGGAGTTTTTCCTCATCTTCTTAGAGAGTCAAGGCTAGGGGGCTGTCAAGAGGCAGGGCCTGATAAAACCCATTGCGGTACATCTTGTGTGATTTTGGGCTATATAAAAAATAAATTGTATTGTATTGTATTGTATTTTGAGTTTATTATAATGGTGCAGTGGTCTTTTAAGTGTCTATGAAGGCTGGGGAAGTGTCTGCCAACTATGCCAGACCAATTTTTATAGCCAAAAACTGTGACCTGAGCTGTGAGGCAGCAGTGCTAACCACTGTGCCACTGTGTCTCATATATAAAAGATGCAAACTGAATAACAACCACAAACAAAATACAATAAATGAAAACAAACTAGCAATATGTATAAAAAAAATACCATTGCGCTCACAGAGTTCTAGTCTTCAGAGCACTAACTGGCCGTGCTACAAATTAGGGGCTTGGGATTGGCTCATTCCAGCTGGCATGTCTTTTTTATTTCCGCTCTATCGCTGCAGATGCTTAGTGCTTTTTACTTTCATCAAGGTAGATGTTCCTTGTAAATAGTAATGTTAAAAATGTTTTTATTATTGTTATTTCACAGGGCCTTGTATTTTCTTAGTCAGGGATGGGGAGGAGCATATAAGAGAAAAATGTACTTGAAACTGCCTATCTGTTAAAGCAGGGCATCCTGACATTTGTACTGGTATATTTAAATTAGAAAATATGATCATGAATAACATTTAACTTTATAATTTGTTCTCTGATAATAGTTTGCATATAATAAGTCGTATTTCTTTTAACCAGGCATTTACCAACGACTCCTAATAATTAGCTATTTTGGGACTTTGCATAATACTTAATGGCAGGGGGGGTGTTACTGGACTATAAAATGTATCTGTTTACTGATTGGTGCGTTTTTGAAATTCTTCAAAGTCATTATATGTAAATGAACCTACTGGAGCTAATTAAAGGAAACTTTCTGTTAGACTTCTTCAGTCTGCCATGTTGCATTTTAATGATGGCTCACAAATAATAATAATAATAATAATAACATTAATAATTCTTTACATTTATATAGCTCTTTTCTCACTACTTAAAGTGCTTCAGTGAGTGGGGAGTCACTTCAGCCACCACTAACATATAGCATCCATCTGGATGATGTGACGGCAGCCACATTTGCACCAGTACTCTCACCACACATTAGCTGTTAGGTGGTGAAGTGGTGAGAGAGAAAGATACAGTTAGAGACAGGGGATAATTAGGGGGCCAGAATGACTAAGCTATGATGGGCAATTCAGCCTGGACATCGGGATACAAAGGATGCCCAGGGATCTTTAATGACCACATCAGTTTTATATCTCACCTGAAAGATGCCACCTATTTTTACAGCACAGTGTCCCCATCATTGCACTTGGGCATTGGGATCCACATTCAGACCACAGGGTAAGTGCCTCCTGCTGGCCTCACCAACATGTCTTCCAGCAGCAACCCAAGCTTATCCTAGATGGTCTCCTGTGAAAGTCCTCGCCAGGCCTGAACATGCTTAGCTTCAGGTGGATGACCTCTTCTGAAGTTCATGTGGTTCAAGAGTCTTTTAATTTCTGCAACAGGGAGGGCTCCCTTAAAGTTTGTATTGACTGCTACCATGAAACGTGTCTAATTATGCATACATCTGGCTTGCACCGGCTTCAGTTATATGGACCTGGAGCACAGACTTGAAGATCGATTTGTACTACTGTGCTTCTCTGTACTGACACTTCTCTGATTGAGCTTCAGAGTCCTGACAGACCTTGTGATGCACGAGATTCGTGTTACAGGATATACTCAGAATGGAGTCCCTGTCCCTGTCAGTACCTGATATGCACTACATAGCGAGGAGCATAACATGCTTTATCCAACAGTAAAGACAACGTACAATGAATCGATGCAGAACAACAAAGTAATAATAAATAATATGAAAATAATAAATATTTTTCATATTATTCTCATTATGGTCAGCTATTGTACTTAAGGACCTCAGTTTTCATGTTTTTTGACCTACAATTTTGGTGTCACATTTTAGGTTTTCTGTGCTGACACTTATAACTTGTGGCTCAGGACCCTGCTTGTTTATTCAATTCCTTCTTTCGCTTTAAACCTTGGATGTTTATTGTCAAGAAAAGTAACTTCCCTGTCCCAGTAGCAAAAGCTTGGCCTAAGAACCAATTCAGATCAGAAATGGACTAGGAGTTACTCAGATATCAAAAAAAAAAAAAAAATCAATATGTAAATCTTTAACCATTGAGAGAACTAATGGGTTGAACATGGAGAAAAGAAGTTTAGTTAGGAAGAAGTTCCTCCTTTGTGTGCTTTTCAAAATAAAATTTTGAACTAAGATGTGCTCATTTTCAAAGTATAATGCTCTGAAATAACTAGTTAATAAATTAATACATTGTGATCAGTTTTGTAATATTAATGTTATGATTGTCTGGTCTTTATCTTTCCTGTAGTGGCTGTTGAAGCATTCTGAAACTATTGGTGATTTAAGGTTTTTGATTTAAATCAGGAGTGGCACGGTGGCACAGTGGGTAGCGCTGCTGCCTCACAGTTAGGAGTCCTCCCTGCGTGGAGTTTGCATGTTTTCCCCGTGTCTGCATGAGTTTCCCCCGGGTGCTCCGGTATCCTCCCACAGTCCAAAGAAAATGCAGGTTCGGTGCATTGGCGATTCTAAACTGTTCCTAGTGTGTGCTTGGTGTGTGTGCGCCCTGTGGTGGGCTGGCGGCCTGCCCAGGGTTTGTTTCCTGCCTTGTGCCCTGTGTTAGCTGGGATTGGCTCCAGCAGACCCCCGTGACCCTATGTTAGGATATAGCGGGTTGGATAGTGGATGGATTTAAATCAGTTATCACATTTTCATGTCTCTTGATGACACCATTTTGTTTTATGGGTTTTGCCATATTGTTTAGGGTTACCGTAATGTTACTAGGAAATTGATCTGGAAATGCACTACTTGTGATGTCACCCAGTTGTTTTTATCACTAATTTATTACTATTTATTTTGATTTATTAATGTCTCTTCATTTGTGAAGTATTAATTTATTTAGTCATATATAGTACAGCATAGTTCTTTGTGTGTTGTACTCGTCCTCCATGTTTATGTATATGTTGCACTGTGGTGATGGGGTGTATTATTTCATGTCACTGTATGCTGCAATGAGGTGTTTAGATAGTAGGCTACATGGACAAAGCTATTAGGACATACCTCTTGATTACTGAATTCAGGTGTTTCAAACAGACCCAATGCCACAGGTATGTAAAATCAAGCACCGAGCCATGCTGCCTCCATTTACAAACACTTGTGAAACAAAATGGGACATTCTGAAGAGCTCAGTGGCTTCAATTGTGGTACTGGAATAGGATGCCACCATTGCAATAAGACGGTTTGTGAAATTTCATCCCTGCTGGATATTCCACGGTCTGCTGTAAATGGTATTATAGCGTTTAGGGACAACTGCAACTC
The DNA here is from genome assembly GCF_900747795.2 of Erpetoichthys calabaricus. Taxonomy (NCBI): domain Eukaryota; kingdom Metazoa; phylum Chordata; class Cladistia; order Polypteriformes; family Polypteridae; genus Erpetoichthys; species Erpetoichthys calabaricus. The sequence goes on from NC_041399.2 coordinate 194,626,351, forward strand.
AGCCATGAAGCAGAACACCACATAAAATCATAGAGTGGGGTCAACAACTGCTAAGGTACACGGTGTGTAAAAGTCACCAACGCTCTGCTGATTCCAAAGCTGAAGAGTTCCAAACTTCCTCTGGCATTAATGTAAGCACACAAAAACTGTGCGGTGGGAGCTTCATATAACAGGTTTTCATGGCTGAGTAGCTGCATGCAAGCCTTACATCACCAATTCCAATGCCAAGTATCGGATGGAGTGCTGGAAATGTGCTCTATGGAGTGATGAATCACGCTTCTCTGTTTCACAGTCAAATGGGCGAGTCTGGTTTGGCAGATGCCGGAGAAAGTTGCCTGCCTGAGTGCACTGTGTCAACTGTGAAGTTTGGTGGAAGAGGGAAAATGGTGTGGGGCTGTTTTTTAGGGTTTGGGGTAGCCCCCTTAATTCCAGTGAAGGGCAATTTTAATGCTTCAGCATACCAAGACATTTCAGACAACGCTATGCTACACATACCTTCCAATGTGGAAGCAGAGCCTGGGGACTCAGAGGTTGGCTCCTCCATCTCTGGGACTGAGGTCACCAAGGTGGTCAAAAAACTCCTTGGTGGCAGGGCCCCAGGGGTGGATGAGATACACCGGAGTTCCTCAAGGCTCTGGATGTTGTAGGACTGTCTTGGTTGACACGCCTCTGCAACATCGCATGGACATCAGGGACAGTCCCTCTGGATTGGCAGACCGGGGTGGTGGTCCCCCTCTTTAAGAAAGGGGACCGGAGGGTGTGTTCCAACTACAGAAGGATCACACTCCTCAGCCTCCCTGGAAAAGTCTATTCGGGGGTCCTGGAGAGGAGGGTCCGTCGGATAGTCGAGCCTCGGATTCAGGAGGAACAATGTGGTTTTCGCCCTGTTCGCGGAACAGTGGACCAGCTCTACACCCTTAGCAGGGTCCTGGAGGGTGCGTGGGAGTTTGCCCAACCAGTCTACATGTGTTTTGTGGACTTGGAAAAGGCATTCGACCGTGTCCCTCGGGGAATCCTGTGGGGGGTACTCCAAGAGTATGGGGTACCGGACCCCCTGATAAGGGCTGTTCGGTCCCTGTATGATCGGTGCCAGAGCTTGGTCCGCATTACTGGCAGTAAGTCGAACCCGTTTCCAGTGAGAGTTGGACTCCGCCAGGGCTGCCCTTTGTCACCGATTCTGTTCATAACTTTTATGGACAGAATTTCTAGGCGCAGCCAGGGCGTTGAGGGGGTCCGGTTTGGTGGACTCAGGATTGGGTCACTGCTTTTTGCAGATGATATTGTCCTGTTTGCTTCATCAGGCCGTGATCTTCAGCTCTCTCTGGATCGGTTCGCAGCCGAGTGTGAAGCAGCTGGGATGGGAATCAGCACCTCCAAATCCGAGACCATGGTCCTCAGCCGGAAAAGGGTGGAGTGCCCTCTCAGGGTTGGGAGCGAGATCCTGCCTCAAGTGGAGGAGTTCAAGTATCTCGGGGTCTTGTTCACGAGTGAGGGAAGAATGGAGTGTGAGATCGACAGGCGGATCGGTGCGGCATCCGCAGTAATGCGGGCTCTGCATCGGTCTGTCATGGTGAAAAAGGAGCTGAGCCGCAAGGCAAAGCTCTCAATTTACCAGTCGATCTATGTTCCTACCCTCACCTATGGTTATGAGCTATGAGTAGTGACCGAAAGAACGACATCGTGAATACAAGCGGCTGAAATGAGTTTCCTCCGCAGGGTGTCTGGGCTTTCCCTTATAGATAGGGTGAGAAGCTCAGTCGTCCGAGAGGGGCTCAGAGTACAGCCGCTGCTCCTCCGCATCAAGAGGAGTCAGATGAGGTGTCTTGGGCAATCTGATCAGGATGCATCCTTGACGGCTCCCTGGTGATGTGTTCTGTGCACGTCTAACTGGGAGGAGGCCCCGGGGAAGACCCAGGACACGTTGGAGGGACTATGTCTCTCGGCTGGCCTGGGAACGCCTTGGGATTCTCCCGGAAGAGCTAGAAGAAGTGGTCGGGGAGAGGGAAGTCTGGGCATCTCTGCTCAAGCTGCTGCCCCTGCGACCCGACCTCGAATAAGCGGAAGAGGATGGATGGATGGATGGATGGATGGATGGATGGATGGATGGATGGATGGATGGATGGATGGATGGATGGATGGATGGATGGATGGATGGCTATGCTACTTATTTTGTGGAAACAGTTTGTGGAAGGCCCTTTTCTATTCCAGCATGACTGTGCCCCAGTATACAAAGCAAGGTCCCATAAAGACATGGTTGGATAAGTTTGGTGTGGAAGAACTTGACTGGCCCGCACAGAGCCCTGATCTCCACACCATCGAACAACTGTGGGATGAACTGAAATGGAGACTATGAGTCAGGCCTTCTTGTCCAACATCTGTGCCTGACTTCATAAATGCTCTACAGAAAGAATGGGCAGAAACACTCCAAAATCTCGTGGAAAGACTTCCAAAAAGAGTAGAAGTTGTTATAGCTGCTAAGGTGGGACCAACTCCATATTAAAGTCTCTATGTATTTGAGTGCAATGTCATTAAAGTCCTCGTTTGTGTGATGGTCAGGCGTCCCAATACTTTTGTCCATATATTTTTTATTATTCACATTTAATCTTTTATCATTGAATTTTGCATTGTTCCTTAATAAAAAAGATAACATGTTTTAATATTAATTTGGTTCAGATTCTTACATTTATTGTGGTTTCAGATGTTCAGGCTTTGGTGGTGTCAACCTGGGGACTTCATGGAAGGGTTACAGGTCTACAGCTGGCATCCAAACCTGTTAAAGTCCCATCACCAGTTGCTAGATACAGAGATCTGGAATTGCAGGGCAAATCTTAAGTCCCCTGAGTTCACCACTGCCACCAAATCTTTCACCCTTTAGATTGGGAATTAAAGACAGATAACCTGGGTGCCCCATTGGGCCCAGTTGGAGACATTATCTCCCAGTTACATAAACCTTTTTTGTTCAATTTAAAGGCTAGCCATTTTTCATCCTTTGGCCAAAATACCTTTCCAGCATGGACTATTCTCTTGGGCACACTTGGCTCTAAATTGGCCTTAGCCTCTTACAAGAAAATCTTCTGCTTCCTTACACTTTAATTTCTGCAAAATCCTCCTTTTTCAATTAATTTTTTTCAGGAATTCTCAGCTGTTGAGATCAGTAGCACAGCCAGACCGTGTATTCTGAAGTAGCTGTCAGCAGTAAGACTCGTTCGCAGTCACCTGTCAGGATCTGGGACCTGTCGTCCAGTTAAGCTGCTTTTCCCACCGCCTCCTACATTCAGTTTATTGTATTGCTTTCTTCTCTCTCTTTCTCTGGATATGCAGTGTGACCATGGCTTCTCCTCAGGCTCATATTGAATACTTGCATGGTTTGATATTGCATTCTTAGATGTACTGGATGTGTATGTATTGTCACACATGCGTCAGTAGGAGGCAGTCTCATGGCTTGAGTCACAAAGTGAGTCTAGAGGGCGCTCTGTCATTCACATCTTTCAGAGTTTCATTTGCAGATCTGAAGAACAGAGGCTCGACAGTACCAGAGGTAATTTCCATTTCTGTGAGAAGCCTCCTTCTTCTGGTCTAGGAACTGTATGAACACTGACGGGACTGAAGGTGGCACATTCTGATGGACTCTTGTCTGAAAAGACACAAACCAGCAAAATCCAGCAAGTTACCACTTACATTTGAAAAACCTTTTCTTTTGATCAGTTATATGGGGTGTCCCAACCCTTTATCTGTGCTCTGTCTTTTTCTTGCATTATCTCCAAGGGAACATTTGGAGCTGTGGAAGAGTCAAGACATTTGGCTCAGGTACATATATAAAGGCTCAGGTATAACTGACAAATGTCTTGACTCCTCCACAGCTCCAAATGTTCCCTTGGACATAATGCATTACCCCACCCTGACGCATTTAACAAGCCCCACGTCTTCCAGCCTTGGTTCTATATAAGCAGGCCACCTGCCAGCAGGAGGTCGTCATTTGGTCCCTTGAATGCCTTGTAAGAGACATCGAAACATTCAATGTATTTAAGTGAAAGATGCATTGATACCACTTTTTGGTGATGTCACCTGGCTGGTACCCTGTATATATATATATATATATATATATATATATATATATATATATATATATATATATATATATATATATATATATATATATATATATATATATATATATATATTATATATATTCCCTGATTGTATGGGTGGTTACCTACCAGGTAACGCATGTGGTTGGTCTGCCATTCGGCAAACATCTACCACAGGGCCCTTTTCAGTTGCGAGAAGCAGATCATGGAATATATACAGTATATATAAAATGGGCATCCTGGCTAGGAAGAAGGGGACTTGGATGGGAGGCCAGAGCGGAAGGACAGATGGATTGGCCGGCTGGATGAAAGTGTGCCCAGCCGATGTAAAATAATGGATGGACCGGTTAAAACCAGAAGTTGGGAGCAGTTCCATCCCCCAGTCTGGAAGTGCAACCCTGTCGGGTTCCCTGGGTGCTGATAGAGGGCACTGTAGGGTGAGGACCATCCCTACTTTCTATAATGTCTGGAAGTTCTTTCAGGGACACATGGCATGGCACTGGAAATGTTCCCGGGCCTGGCATAAAAAGATCCCGCTGCCTCACATGAGGGAATCAGAGTTGGGAGGCAGCAGGCAACGCTGAATGGAAGGGTGAGAGTAGGGAGAATTTGTTTATATTTGTGTATTATGGATAATCTTTGGAGAGGTTTTATTTAAACCTAAAAGTGTGCTGGGTATTGCTGAGTCTTAGGTTTGGATTTTTGTGGTGCCTCCTTGTGGTAACACACATTTTGTATATATATATATATATTGTGGATGCTAGGGGTCGCTGTTGCCCCGTGAAACCCAACAGACAGATGTCCAGGACACATGTGTAAAAGCACTAAGTATCATTTTTAATATTTTTCTTAAATAAAGTGCAGAAAGCACCACACACATCACAATTCACCAATAACAATAATCAATTATACAATCCTCCACTCCTAGCAGCTCCATTACACACCCTCCCAACTCCGGCTCACTTGCTAGGTCTCCAACAGTCCATGACTTTTCTTCTTCCAGGTCAGACATCACATCATCCTTCCTCAAGCATCCCGGAAGTACTGTGGGTTTCTGTCCTTGTGACTCCGAAGTTCTTCTGGGTTGTAGGAAAAGTAGAAGTCCCCAGGTCCTTTATGAGCTCCCCCTGGCAGCACCCACGGCACCCAACAGGGCTGAGAAAATGGACTCCATGTCCCATGATGCCCTGTGGGAAACCAGGGTACAGTTACCGTCCAGGAGAACTGCCACCTAGTGTCCTGGGGGAGGCAGTGTCCTGCCCTTCTCCACTCTTCCCATTTTGGGATGGATTGAGCTGCCAGCCATCTATCACTATATATATATATATATATATATATATATATATATATATATATATATATATATATATATATATACACATTTTATATATATATATATATATATATATATATATATATATATATATATATATATATATATACACATTTTATATATATATACAGTATATATTTACACACATTATATATATTAGGTTTTAGATGTACAGCAGAGAGGCAATTCTGTTGCGTCATTATTCTCTCTAACAAACTCTTCTTTAATAAATTCACTTATACCTTGGAATAGAGTCAAAGTGCAGACATGTCAGCCACTCGTCCATTAAATCATGAATACACACAAGGATCAAAGCAACTAGACAATGACAGAATGTCCCCGATGCCCTGCATAATGCACAAAGGAAAGTAATGTCAATAAATGTGATAAAAAATTAAAAAATATGTAAGTCAATATCATAACAAATTTTATTATATCAAATCATAAGAAAACACATCAAAATAATTTTAAAGTAAACAGGACCTGACACTGGCAAGCTGCCTTTCACTCTAAACAGTGAAAACTCCTGCTTGAACACATGTCTCATTACAACAAATGCTTCTTTACTGTCCACATAATACAAGTACATAGTCCATCCATCCATCCATTTTCCAACCCGCTGAATCCGAACACAAGGTCACGGGGGTCTGCTGGAGCCAATCCCAGCCAACACAGGGCACAAGGCAGGAAACAATCCTGGGCAGGGTGCCAACCCACCGCAAGTACATAGTCTTAAACTACAAAATGTTAAAACCGATTATTCAAGAATACAAAAGCCCAAATCAGTTCATATTTAGTGATAAAACAGCCATGCAACAGAGTGCTTAAGCCAAAAAAGCTACCTTCTCCTCACCCTTACAGCTTACATGCAGTTACTCGAGAGTACCATATAAGACATCTTCATGCCACCAGGTACCGTATTTCTGTGGTATTCATTTTGTAAGTGTGTTCTTCATCTCTCTTTTTTGTGCTCCCCCTTTATGTTTTAGATATATATTGTGATACCTAAGAGTGCTGTATAAGACACCTCTCTGCACGTCACCAGGTATTTCTATGCCGTTAACTTGGTTTACCAATTGTGATCTTCATCTATATTGATTGTGCTTACCCTTTATTTTTAAGATGTAAAGTTTTTTTAGGCCAATTCGGCCTTTGCATTCTACAGTTCTTGATTTATTGTTGGATCTTCTGTATTCATGAATTATTGACTTAGAAATTAATTCTGTTTCATGACTTGATAATTTAAATTATGTGTATTTGCTCTTTTGCTTTTCTTTTGACATTCTTTTCCTTTTTACTTTCTCATATACAAAGTATAGGGAAAGTGCTGTAATCATCCAAAAATCCAACCCCAAGATTTTGATGAATCTCGACGTTTTAGCTCTCCCCGAGTCCGATTCACTTTCTCGTTGGGAAAGTATTGTAATCGTCCAAAAATTTGATTTTGACATTTTGATGAATCTCAACGTTATAGATCTCCCTGAGTCTGAAAATACCATTTTTGGAATTCTGTCTGTGTGTCTGTCTGTGTGTGTATGTAAACACAATAACTTGAGTACGCTTTCAGTTAGGTCAACAACATTTTGCATAAAAGTATTAGGTACAAAACGTAGATTTCTATCAACCTTTGAGTTATTTCAGCTAACTGGAAGTGGTACTTTTTTATTCATGCAGCTGCAGAGTCCGATTTATTCAACTTTACTTTTATAATAATCATTCAATATATTATTAATTTGATTTGTTGTTGATTGCTCTTTAATGTACATAATATAAAAATATACAGTAACCCTCCTCCATCGCGGGGGTTGCGTTCCAGAGCCACCCGCGAAATAAGAAAATCCGCAAAGTAGAAACCATATGTTTATATGGTTATTTTTATATTGTCATGCTTGGGTCACAGATTTGCGCAGAAACACAGGAGGTTGTAGAGAGACAGGAACGTTATTCAAACACTGCAAACAAACATTTGTCTCTTTTTCAAAAGTTTAAACTGTGCTCCATGACAAGACAGAGATGACAGTTCCGTCTCACAATTAAAAGAATGCAAACATATCTTCCTCTTCAAAGGAGTGCGCGTCAGGAGCAGAGTATGTCACAGAGATAGAGAAAAGCAAACAAATCAATAGGGCTGTTTGGCTTTTAAGTATGCGAAGCACCGCCGGTACAAAGCTGTTGAAGGCGGCAGCTCACACCCCCTCTGTCAGGAGCAGAGAGATAGAGAGAGAGAGAGAGAGAGAGAGAGAGAGACAGAGAGACAGAGAAAAACAAACAGTCAAAAATCAATATGTGCCCTTCGAGCTTTTAAGTATGTGAAGCACCGTGCAGCATGTCGCTTCAGGAAGCAGCTGCACAGAAGATAGCAACGTGAAGATAATCTTTCAGCATTTTTAGACAAGCGTCCGTATCGTCTAGGTGTGCGAACAGCCCCCCTGCTCACACCCCCTACGTCAGGATCAGAGAAAGTCAGCGCAAAAGAGAAAGAAAAGTACGTTGGGTAGCTTCTCAGCCATCTGCCAATAGCATCCCTTGTATGAAATCAACTGGGCAAACCAACTGAGGAAGCATGTACCAGAAATTAAAAGACCTATTGTCCTCAGAAATCCGCGAACCAGCAAAAAATCCGCAATATATATTGAAATATGCTTACATATACAATCCGCGATGGAGTGAAGCCGCGAAAGGCGAAGCGCGATATAGCGAGGGATCACTGTATTCATTGTCTTGTGGTTTTCTCCTCAAATATCCATCCCCAAATCTGAGTATACGAGAAAATTGAGGGGAGACCACTCCCAATTTTTTGTTTAATTCTATGTGCAGCAGTCTTGACCGGTGAGCAGTGCCAGTTCCAGGTTATTTTGCGCCCTAGGCCAAGCTTGTTAGTGCGTCAACCGACTGTTCGGTAGGTAACCCGTACAGCTGGGTGTTTCCCCCCTTATGATCTGTGCCCTAGGTGAATGCCTAATTTGCCTTAATGGTGGTGCCGGCACTGCCCATGAGTGCAATATTAACATGAGAGAGACTTACAGAAAAGATGTCAGCAAATCAAAGGGCTTCAATGTACCTTTATAACAGTCAAACGCTAGTGATTTGTTATTAAAAGCAAAGTGCATGGCGTTCCTATGCCTTTTAGCACTAATTAAGATATCATCATTTAATGAATGGAGCATAAACACAAGCTTTGGGTGCATTGCCTACATGGGAACGCTTCTCTTTAATGATTTTATAATCACAATACAATGTTCTCAAACTGGGCTGAATGTCTCACTCAGCAGGTGCTTGCAGATGTGAGATTTTCCATTTGACTGTTCAAAGACTTGCCAGACTAAGAAGGAGAAAAAAAAACAGATTAAGGGAATAACCCTAGCAGACCAGGATCAGCATTAAAACAGAGGGAGATCCCAGAAGTGGCCCATCAGGCAAAGCATATTGGTTCTTGATATATTAAACTGGGTCCTAATGGCTGTGCGCCGAGCACAATGAAGCCTGGCGTGGTGACAGTTCTACACATGTTCCCAGTCTTTAGAGAGTGCGGTAGTAATTATTAAACTCCGTCAGGGCACTCACAGTGACAGGGACCTCATTATGGAGCAGGTCTCAGTCTCCAGGCATTTTACCCTGCTGGCGCGGAGACAAAACATGAGTACGTTCATTAGGCTGTGCAATCCCGCTGAGCTCAGGCTCGAGCACACCTCTGTCCTGTCACAACAAACACATGCCGGCTTTCTTTCTTTCTTTCTTTCTTTCTTTCTTTCTTTCTTTCTTTCTTTCTTTCTTTCTTTCTTTCTTTCTTTCTTCACCGTCCATGTTTTCAGCATTGCATAGTAAAGATCATAATAAAATGTAATAATACAAGTCGTAGTTGACATATTAAGCATCAGAAGTCCAGCGCTTTGGGGGACTCCTTGAATCTTAAGATCAATTTGGTTCAAATGGAGACCCTGACTAATGATGCTACATGAATAGCATGGGCTCCACTGCAGGAGAGTTAATGAGACATTGCACCTTTTTACTGTTCCGTTAGATTGTTTTGTCTTGTTTAAAAAAATATATATATTAACGTGGGAATTTTAAAAAGTTTTCAGAGTGAAAAATTTTGGATTGTCAATGTTAGGGAATTACTGGAAGTTGAGCTTCACTGTGGCAGGGCCTGACAATTTAGGGAAATACAAGCTATGCTGCCACTGACATTACATTTAGAGATTCTAAACATTGTAAGGGACTGCCACTCCTGGAAAGATAGAGGGAAGACACATACCTGGCCGGGAGGTCACAATAATTGAAAGTCCAGGGGAGATAACCGTTCTGGAGTGTATACTCCCCCTATGCGCTAGAGAGTAGCACTACTGTACTGCTGTTCCCATATATCTGGTGCAGGGCATGCTGGGAATTGTAGTCCTGTGGAGCAGCCCTGTTGGGTGTCATGGATGGACCCATCTCTATTTTGGAAACTTTCCACCTGACCCAGAAGTGAAGGACACCACTTGTTTGGAGGAAGTGGAGTAGAATGGGAGAAGAGAATGAGGAAGAGTCTATTCACTTTGTGATTTGGTGCTGAGTGGGAAGGTTCATAAAGAGCCTGTAAAGGTATCCTGAAGAAAAAAAATCAAATCCATGACTGTGTCTATGTCAGTATTGTCTACGGTATGGAGCTCAGTGACTCCCCCCAGTGTCCACAACATATATATATATATATATATATATATATATATATATATATATATATATATATATATATATATATATATACAGTACTGTGCAAAAGTTTTAGGCAGGTGTGAAAAAATGCTGTAAACAAAGAATGCTTTCAAAAATGGAAGTGTTAATCATTTATTTTCATCAATCAACAAAATGCAGTGAATGAACAAAAGAGAAATCTAAATCAAATCAATATTTGGTGTGACCACCCTTTGCCTTCAAAGCAGCACCAATTTTTCTAGGTACACTTGCACACAGTGTTTGAAGGAACTCGACTGGTAGGTTGTTCCAAACATCTTGGAGAACTAACCACAGATCTTCTGTGGATGTAGGCTTCCTCACATCCTTCTGTCTCTTCATGTAATCCCAGACACACTCGATGATGTTGAGATCAGGGCTCTGTGGGGGCCATACCATCACTTCCAGGACTTCTTGTTCTTCTTTACGCTGAAGATAGCTCTTAATGACTTTGGCTGTTTGTTTGGGGTCGTTGTCCTGCTGCAGAATAAATTTGGGGCCAATCATATGCCTCCCTGATGGTATTGCATGATGGATAAGTATCTGCCTGTATTTCTCAGCATTGAGAACACCACTAATCCTGACCAAATCTCCAACTCCATTTGCAGAAATGCAGCCCCAAACGTTCAAGGAACCTCCACCATGCTTCACTGTTGCCTGCAGACACTCATTATTGTACCGCTCTCCAGCCCTTTGATGACGAAACTGCCTTCTGCTACAGCCAAATATTTCAGATTTTGACTCATCAGTCCAGAGCACCTGCTACCATTTTTCTGCACCCCAGTTCCTATCTTTTCGTGCATACTTCAGTTGCTTGGCCTTGTTTCCACATCGGAGTATGGCTTTTTGGCTGCAACTCTTCCATGAAGACCACTTCTGGCCAGACTTCTCCGGACAGTAGATGAGTATACCTGGGTCCCACTGGTTTTTGCCAGTTCTGAGCTGATGGTACTGCTGGACATCTTCCGATTTCGAAGGGTAATAAGCTTGATGTGTCTTTCATCTGCTGCACTAAGTTTCCTTGGCCGACCACTGCGTCTACGATCCTCAACGTTGCCCGTTTCTTTGTGCTTCTTCAAAAGAGCTTGAACAGCACATCTTGAAACCCCAGTCTGCTTTGAAATCTTTGTCTAGGAGAGACCTTGCTGATGCAGTATAACTACCTTGTGTCTTGTTGCTGTGCTCAATCTGGCCATGACATGACACTGTCTTCCACAACCTCACCTTGGTAGCAGAGTTTGGCTGTTCCTCACCCAGTTTTAAGCCTCCTACACAGCTGTTTCTGTTTCAGTTAATGACTGTGTTTCAACCTACGTGTGACATTGATGATCATTAGCACCTGTTTGGTATAATTGGTTGATCAGACACCTGACTAGAATCCTACAAAATCCCTGAATTTGTGCAACTGTACCTATAAGAATTGATGCTGATTTGAAAGCAAAAGGTAGTAACACCAAATATTGATTTGATTTAGATTTTTCTTTTGTTCGCTCACTTTGCATTTTGTAAATTGATAACAATAAACAATCATTATTTATATTTCTGAAAGCATTCTTTGTTTACAGCATTTTTTCACACCTGCCTAAAACTTTTGCACTGTACTGTATATATTTTTAATTACACATAACTCATTTTGCCTGCATTCAAATAGTTAGGACAGCATGCTTGTACATTCATCGTGCTGCTCCTTTAATACTTCAAAGCCTTAGTTGAAATCCCAGGCCTAGTCACTGTCTGTATGGAGTGTCCTTGGATGCTCCAATTTCCTTTCCACATCTCAACGCTATGTTGGGCCAGTGTATGTGTGTGCCCAGAGGTAGACTGGCATCCCATTCAGGATTAGATCCTGCCTTTGTTTGGCTAATGTGACCCTGAACCCAGTAAGAGGTGTGAATACTCCTTTTGAGTATTTAATGACCAGGATATGAGATAAGACGAGTGGAAAAAACTAACTGAAGTAAGGAAAAAGCTAAGAGTCCAATACCAAAAGAAGTAGTAAGAAAGCTAAATCATCAAAAGTTCAAAGAGTTGAGTACATTTTGAGAAAATAGAAAATCTGTCTGTAATTCTTTCCCTATCTAAAGCCAAGCAGTGAACAAAGTTTCTTGGTTATTACAAAGTTAGTCCAAATCTTGGCCATCAACATCTTTTATGAAGGTGGTGTAAGGCGCATGTTATCAGCTCGAATCTCTGCATGACTAACTGACATTGCATCCTGGATGAAGGAGCACCATCTGCAGCTCAACCTGGCAAAGGCCATCCTTGTCTTGACCATCTATTCAGCGCCCCATCTCTTTTGAGCTCAGCTCTTTATCACTATCACATGCCAAGTCGGTACACAACCTTGGGGTGGTGATCAATGACCAGTTGTCCTTCACTGACTATGTTGCAATGTTCTCTTCGTCTTACAGATTCACTCTGTACAACATCTGCAAGTCAACCCATATTTGACAGAACAAGCAGCACAACTCCTGGTCCGGGCTTTGGTCTTGTCACATCTGGACTACTGCAACCCTCTTCTGGCAGGAGCACTGGCATGTGTAGATGCCACAGTGTAGCCACTGCAGATGATTCAAAACACAATGGCACATCTGGCATCCAACCAGCCAAGGCTGGCAAATGGCAGTCCTTTTTTCAGATCTCTACATTGGCCTACTGTAGCAGCATATATTAAGTTCAAATCCTTGATTCTTGTCTCCAGAGGAGTCAATGTAGTCATTTTATATATGGAGACATTTGTGAGATCCTGTGTCTCTTCTCAGCACTCATATCTATTGGTGAGAGGCATCTGGTGACACCATTTTTGAAAATTACACTCATGATAAAGAATAAACCAATGTGTGACTTAAGCAAAAACTGTGCATGCCACATCAACGGACCCCAAGGGTCACTCTCTAATGGGGGTGTCAAGTTTTCACAAAACTTGAAAAATGGGGATCAGTAATATATGCATGTGGAGTGTCGTTTTTTCCTATTTTTTGGTTGCTCATCACAAATATGATAACATTTTTAATATTTGATTCATTATCAGTGGTCCTAGCCCTCTGACCATGTTTCTTAAAGTATGGTTCATGAGACAGCTCTAACTGGGTCATGCTGAGTCTTGAATTACAACTGAAGGAAATGAGAAAGCATTACAAATTTTTTACAGAAAGCTTTGCAAAGGGTTGCCCCTGTGCATTGCTGAATCAAGCCCCCTGGATGCCATTTGTCATCAAATCTTCAAGGGTGACCAAACCCCAAGTGACAATCAGCAGAGATTTTCCAAGGTGGACCCCCACCTACACCCCTCCCCGGACAATGAGCAGAGGAACAGCACGATGATGGGCTGCTGTTCTGTGGTGATAACGGGTTACGAAGACAACCAATAGGCAAAACTGGGTTATGAGAAAACAAAAGTTTAAGATCCACTGCTTTAAGAGTCACTCCCAGAAGGTTACAAATGACAAATTTTAAACATAAACATATGGGCAATCATTTTACATTAGTTCAAGGTCAGTGATAATGAACATGATGTTATTTGTGCTTTTTCATCCTTCACTGGGGACCTAGCCATCTATGGATCTTTGTCAGACGGTTAAAAAAAGACAAATTTCAATTATAATCGAGAATATTTAGACTTCAATTATTTAAACTAAAGAAACCATTTTGATATTTTAATTTTTGATACAACTCTTCATGTTTATTATGTACTTTTACCTAATTATGTTTTTATGAACACCCCTAATTAGGGCAGCCTATGCTTATTTTTTCAATTTAATTGTATTATTTCCATAAATAAATGCATTATAAAGTGGAATAAGTGTTTATTTATTTAAGAAACTAAATCAAATGGTGTTTATTCCCCGTGTCACGCATGTGTGCCTGACCATCACCCTCCAAGCTCTTCCCAGGTATGTGATACCACCCCAGGCCGAGAGAGGGCGCTGTCGCTAACTCTCTTCTCCTTTCCTTCCTCCACAGTGCCAAGAAACCACCCAGTGAAGGCATTTGACTCCGCCCCTTCTGTTCCCGGGGTTATAAAAGTGCGACCACCCAGAAGGAGGTGTTACTTCTTCAAGTGTCAACCTGAGCTAAGGAGCTCCACGAGTTGGCTAAACCCGACTAGAGAGCCTGATTAACGACAGCCACTTACTTTGTGTGGAGACTATTTTTGTTTCCTTTTTAACACCATTGTGCGTTTGTTTTTGTGTTGAGATTTAAAGCAAATGGGGAGAGCTGGTTTGGCACCCTAAAAATTCTTCTTTTGTTATTTCCTCAGACGACCACACCTGACAGTTATAAAGTAGTAATCTACTCAACATATTGTGGCACCCGGACGGGGCTCATGCCCGGCCGGGATGCCCAGGAAGACAGGAGGAGGGCTCATTCCTCCTTCAGACCGCGAGGGGGCGTCCACCCTGGTTGTATTGGGGGCCACAGGTACAGGGCTTGGAAGCCAAACCCTGTAGGGGCCCGTGGTCACCGCCAGGGGGCGTCCCCCTGCCTGAAGGATCCTGGACCCCGGTACTTAAACCACACCAGGAAGTGCTGGGGGGAAAAACAGAGGGAACACCTGGAGTGCTTCTGGGAGGACAGCCAGCATTTTCGCCACACTGGGGTGTGTCCGCAGGATTGCCGGTGCACACCTGGAACACATCCGGGTACGGGTAAAAGGGGCCGCCTCCCTTCATTTGAGGCTGGAGTTGGGTGGAAGCGGGACAAGGTGCTAGAAAGAGAGAAGGAGGCGGTCCGAAGAGGCAGAGTGGTTGGCCTGGACTTTGGGGAAGATTGGGGTTTATGGCACTTATGGACATTTGTAAATAATAGGTATTGTAAATAAACGTGTGTTGGGTGACATGAGCGTGTCTGCCTGTCTGTGTCCGAGCCAGCCTCCACAATATATTGGGAACTCTGCTAGTTTTCAGTGAAGCTGCACTTCCACCATACAAGTTCTAGTACTTCCCAATATGCCACAACCTAAGGTACTGTATTTCCTTTTTGCACTTTATTTCCCAACTACCATTATAATTTGGATGGAGTGGTGGCTCTGAGGCTAAGGATCTGTGCTGGTATCCAGAAGGTTGCCGGTTTGAATCCCCGTCACTGCCAAAAGGGATCCTACTCTGTTGGGCTCTTGAGCAAGACCCTTAACCTGTGATTGCTCCAGGGACGCAGTACAATGGCTGACCCTGCGCTCTGACCCCAAGGGGTATGCGAAAACTAACAAATTCCTAATACAAGAAATTGTATAAGGCGAAATAAAGAACAAAAAAAAATGTATCACATGTCAGAGTCTTTCAGAAGACTGACCACTCACAAATGAAGCGCTTTTTGCAACAGGCAGTTTCCAGGCCACTTTGTTCTACCGCCAGGTCTTTTAGCTGCTCAATTTGTTTAAATTTGACTACAGGGAGCTGTACTTCCTGGGAGTTAAAAAAACACACACTAAATAACAGCTCGGAAGATAATGTGATTTAATCTTTATCGCCTTCCAAATATTCCCTTAATTCCAATAAACAATCCACACTGGAAGCAAGACATTAATAATAGCATCCACTAGGAATATTTAGCAGCTCTGCAGAGTGCTCATCTCCTGCAGCTACTGAGAAGAAGGCAGGCTTGATAACAAACGACAAAGGAAGTCTTCACACTGGCTGACAAGTGATCGCCTCCGGGACGGATCCTCGGCCACCCTGGAACATGAACAGATTAGCCCGATTTCTCATTTCACTTACTTCTTGTCAGATGAGCTCCTGTTTGCAATACTTTACTTAACGTCCGTTGACTCCAAGATGTGATAATTAGAAAAACAGAAAAAATGTATACAACTGTGGAGAAGGACCACGCTGGAAGAGTTATTGCCGGGGTTTAATAATAATAATAATTCATTACATTTATATAGCACTTTTCTCAGTACTCAAAGCGCTATCCACACAGGGAGGAACCAGGAAGCGAACCCACAATCTTCCACTGTCTCCTTACTGCAAAGCAGCAGCACTACCACTGCGCCACCTGTGAGGACCTGTGAGGTTTCTATGTGGTCCAAGTTAGCATTAAGGCTGGAAAATGCCAAGTCAAAGCCTCTTGTTGGGGTCCAATGCGTTTGTTAAAGACACTGCCATGGTAGACAACTTGTCTATTAATAAAGCCTTGGGATTAGCTATTTTAAAGGGGAACACATAATGGAAGGAAAAGTAATGGTCACCAAGCAATGGGACTTATCACGCACATTCGCTTAAGAGGCAGGAGTTGGCACTGTATGCTAATGCCTTCTCTCTTCCTCCCTGTGCAGATTGGAAGACCGATGAACGTTCCACCTCTGACGTCACTTCCTTTGTCCGCCTTCCTTCCTGGAACCCACATGACGAGCAGTTCGGCCATCTTTGAGTCAATTCACTATTGAACTCCTGTCTGAACAGATGTCTACTTTATCTTTGCAAAAAAAATATTTCCTTAAAGTTTATTTTCATGATATGAAGTGTCACACATAATAATAATAATAATAATAATAATAATAATAATTCATTACATTTACAGTGCATCCGGAAAGTATTCACAGCTCATCACTTTTTCCACATTTTGTTATGTTACAGCCTTATTCCAAAATGAATTAAATTCATTTTTTTTCCTCAGAATTCTACACACAACACCCCATAATGACAACATGAAAACAGTTTACTTGAGGTTTTTGCAAATTTATTAAAAATAAAAAAACTGAGAAATCCCATGTACATAAGTATTCAGAGCCTTTGCTCAATACTTTGTCGATGCACCTTTGGCAGCAATTCCAGCCTCAAGTCTTTTTGAATATGATGCCACAAGCTTGGCACACCTATCCTTGGCCAGTTTCGCCCTTTCCTCTTTGCAGCACCTCTCAAGCTCCATCAGGTTGGATGGGAAGCGTTGGTGCACAGCCATTTTAAGATCTCTCCAGAGATGTTCAATCGGATTCAGGTCTGGGCTCTGGCTGGGCCACTCAAGGACATTCACAGAGTTGTCCTGAAGCCACTCCTTTGATATGTTGGCTGTGTGCTTAGGGTTGTTGTCCTGCTGAAAGATGAACCGTCGCCCCAGTCTGAGGTCAAGAGCGCTCTGGAGCAGGTTTTCATCCAGGATGTCTTTGTACATTGCTGCAGTAATCTTTCCCTTTATCCTAACTAGTCTCTCAGACCCTGCCACTGAAAAACATCCCACAGCATGATGCTGCCACCACCATGCTTCACTGTAGGGATGGTATTGGCCTGCTGATGAGCGGTGCTTGGTTTCCTCCAAACGTGACGCCTGGCATTCACACCAAAGGGTTCAATCTTTGTCTCATCAGACCAGAGAATTTTCTTTCTCATGGTCTGAGAGTCCTTCAGGTGCCTTTTGGCAAACTCCAGGCGGGCTGCCATGTGCCTTTTACTAAGGAGTGGCTTCCGTCTGGCCACTCTACCATACAGGCCTGATTGGTGGATTGCTGCAGAGATGGTTGTCCTTCTGGAAGGTTCTCCTCTCTCCACAGAGGACCTCTGGAGCTCTGACAGAGTGACCATCAGGTTCTTGGTCACCTCCCTGACTAAGGCCCTTCTCTCCCGATTGCTCAGTTTAGATGGCCAGCCAGCTCTAGGAAGAGTCCTGGTGGTTTCGAACTTTCTTCCACTTACGGATGATGGAGGCCACTGTGCTCATTGGGATCTTCAAAGCAGCAGAAATTTTCCTGTAACCTTCCCCAGATTTGTCCCTCAAGTCAATCCTGTCTCGGAGGTCTACAGACAATTCCTTTGACTTCATGCTTGGTTTGTGCTCTGACATGAACTGTCAACTGTGGGACCTTATATAGACGGGTGTGTGCCTTTCCAAATCATGTCCAATCAACTGAATTTACCACAGGTGGACTCCAATTAAGCTGCAGAAACATCTCAAGGATGATCATGGGAAACAGGATGCACCTGAGCTCAATTTCAAGCTTCACGGCAAAGGCTGTGAATACTTATGTACATGTGCTTTCTCAATTTTTTTATTTTTAATAAATTTACAAAACTCTCAAGTAAACTTTTTTCACATTGTCATTATGGGGTGTTGTGTGTAGAATTCTGAGGAAAAAAATGAATTTAATCCATTTTGGAATAAGGCTGTAACATAGCAAAATGTGGAAAAAGTGATGCGCTGTGAATACTTTCCGGATGCACTGTATATAGCACTTTTCTCAGTACTCAAAGCGCTATCCATACAGGGAGGAACCGGGAAGCGAGCCCACAATCTTCCACAGTCTCCTTGCACATTAGTGCGTCACCATCCGGGTTCCTCTCACTGCGGGCCAAGTGAGGGCACTGCTGCTAACTGTGTCGTCTTCCTTTCACTACACAATGCCAAGAAACCGCCCAGTGAGTGCAACTGGCTCCTCCCCTTCTGGTTCCAAACCCAGCTGCCTGGAAGGAGGAGTCACTCGTTGTCTATGGAGCAGAGGAGATGGACCTCCTGCAATCCCACAAAAAACACTCGAAAGAAGCCTTGATATGCAGTGTCCTTGTTTATTAGAATGCCAGAGGGTGATAATTTAGTTTGTGCTCGAGCACAAATTTATTTATTCTCCCTCCCATTCATCCTTTTCTGATTTATCTGAAGTGCTGTCCGATTGTGCTGTTGTGTTGTACGTTGCACCTTTGGTCCTGGAGAACATTATTTTGTCTTACTGTGTGCTTTAATGTATATGGTTGAGATGGCAATAAACTTGACTGGACTTGAGACTCCCATGTATCTGTGAGCCACTATTAAATACATCCATATACTGTATTTTGTTCATCTTTAATCCAGGCCTGTACACTTAAATCCACAATATCAAAGTAAGAAATCAGAAATGTACTTGTGTGAAAATGACCCCACTCTGCAGTTAGCAGATGATTTCTATTAGAAGCCTGAAAACATAGAGGCACATCAGGACCGGGGTCATCTGCATCTGCTCCATGGTATGAAGCTGCAGGCTACATGTTCAAATAAGACACAAAGCTGATTAATGTGCAAATGTCTGCCTTGTGACATTGGCCAAAGGAATGGGACAGAGTCAGCCTGAGAGGCTACACAGCTGAATATATTTTGTTGAGTCAGGACCAGATGACATCACCCCGAGGCAATGAGATGGTCAAATTAACCATCAGTTTAATCCAGCTCACTTAGGGGACGCTAAATCCACATCCTGACACCATTGGGAAGGAGGATTAAGTGCCTTTTTCGATGAGATATTTATCTGATTACCAGTAACAAAGGTTTTTTTTTTTTTTTTGGATCATTGGTTTTGATTTTCAAATTTCTTTTTTTCAATTACATACTAAAAAGCAAACCTTAAAATGTAAAAATGAAAGACTTTCCATTGAGCAATTTGAATCAACGAACCAATGCTTTATTTGTGTGCATCGTTATAGAGATATTGGATAAGCGTTTTGACAGGATATATGCAGTCTTTATTCTGGATTTTTGGAGGAGCAATCACCTCTTTCTCTCATCTGGGACATTCAAAGTGGTTTTCTAATAAAATTGGCTGCAACCCTCCCAGGACTCCTTTATTCACTTTCCTGAGACAAAATTCCAAAATCAATTCTCTGCAGGCTACAGATTAATAAACCCAGATAATATGTTTGTGGGTTCTTTTAAAATCAATGTGTTTCTCTACCTGAGGTAAAACTCCAATCTGCACCACTGCTGGGGGAACTCGCCAATTACATTACAGTGTCCTGCAGCCAAGCCGCATTAAGGTAATCCGTTGGCGGCTTGAAATTCCTGCCGCCTTCTTTGTCTATAGGTGTGTTATCTAACTGCATGGCCCTTCTCCAGAAATGAGCTTCTCATCCGGAGCGAAGGTTTACTGTAAGTCCTCTACTGCTGTGGCATTTGCTGCTGAAGTGAAGACAGAGAACTATTCTCACAACATTTGAGAAAAGAAATATATTATTACATTACCTATCTACAGTAACACAGCTAAATAAACAGATGAGAACCGTGTTCATCTGTGTCCACATACTCAGTAGTTGTAAGACTGCGCCAGCGCTCTGTGCTTTGTTTCCTGTACTGTTTGTGATTTTCATGGACAGGATATCAAGCCGTTGGAAAATGGATGGATGGAGGATATCAAGCCGTAGCTTGAAAGGGGAAAGTGTCCACTTTTAGTGGTATTAGAATTACGTCTGCTTTTTGCAGATGATGTGGTCCTGTTGGATTCATTGGGTTGTGAACCCCAACACGCATTGGGATGATTTTTCAATCCAGTGCGAAGCGGCAGGAATGAGGATCAAACACCTCCAAATCTGAGGCCATGGTTCACAGTAGGATAAAGGTGGACAGTCCTCACCAAGTGGGAGGTGATTTGCTGTCCCAGTTAGAAGAGTGTAAGTACCTCTGGATTCACAAGTGATGGGAAATGGGATGGTGAGACTGACAGTGCATTATGAGGTCGTTATACTAATTTGTAGAGGTGAAGGAGTTGAGCCAGAAGGCAAATCTCTTGATTGATGAGATGATCTACGTCCCTATCCTCACCTACGGTCATGAGTTTTGGGTTATGACTGAAAGGATGAGACCAGGGATACAAGCGCCTGAAATGACCATGTTCCGCAGGGAGGTTGGACTCTCCCTTAGATAGGGTGAGAAGCTGAGACTTCTGGGAGAAGCTTGAAGTAGAGCCGCTGACCCTCATATCAAGAGGAGCCAATTGAGGTGGTTTGGGCATCTGATATGGATGTCTCCCTGTCAAGGATTTAGTAGGGCAACCAGCTGGGACAAGAACCTGGGAAAGACCCAAAGCTTGCTGGGAGGATGAATTCTCCCAGACGGCCTGGGAACCTTGAATGGACTGGGTGTTGGGCAAGGTCTTGGGGTCCAGCGGCTGTGGGGCATGTGTTGGTGAAGAAAGGTTCATGGATCTTGACTTTTCTGACGATGCTGTGATCTTCGTGGAGTCAATGGAGGCTCTGATTGGGGCACTCAAGAGACTGATTGAGGAATCTGAGTGTATGTCCTGGATAAAAACCAAGACCCAGGCCTTTAATGACCTCTTGGGCACAGCCATCAGCAGTGTGTCTGTTTTGTGGAGAGAGTGTTGACCTTGTTGAGAGGTTTACTTACCTGGGCAGTGACATTCATGTCTCTGGTGACTCTTCCTATGAAGTCAGTAATGGATTGGAAGAGCATGGGGGCTTATGAGGTCACTGGAAAGGAGAGTGTGATGCTCCCGATATCTATACAGAAGGACGAAGGTCCAAGTCTTTAGAGTCCTGGTGCTTCCTGTCTTGCTATATGGTTGCGGGACATGGACACTATCCAGTGACCTGAGGCGAAGACTGGACTCCTTTGGTACTGTGTCTCACCGGAAAATCCTTGGGAACCGTTGGTTTGACTTTGTGTCAAATGAGTGGTTGCTCATGGAGTCCCGAATGAGGCACATTACCTGCATTGTGAGGGAGCATCAGTTACGGCACTACGGCCATGTGACGCGTTTCCCCGAGGGTTATCCAGCTCTTAAGATCCTCATTGTTGGGGACCCGAGTGGCTGGACCAGGCCAAGGGGTCGCCCACATAACACCTGGCATTTCCGGAGGGTGGAACTGGACCGTGTGTCTGCCTGGGGGGTTGCAAACCAGGATCCCGAGTTGTTTCGTTGTGTAGTGGGTGCAGCAACGCACTGTACCAGTGCATGCTCCCCAACTTGACTTGACTTGACTTGCCTGGGAACACCTTTGGGATACCACAGCATGAGTTGGCAAGTGTGGCTGAGGAAAGGGACATATGGGCCTCACTGCTAGGACGGTTGCCTCTGTGACCTGATCCCAGATAAGCAGTCGAAAGATGAACAAAGGAATGAATGAATACCAGCCATTAATTTACAACTAATTATTCAATAAGAACACAAAGTCATGGGTGCCAACATGTCCAAGGCATATTACCTGCAAGGGAGCACCAGTTACAGCACTACGGCCATGTGGCGTGATTCCCTGAGGATGATCCAGCTCATAGGATCCTCATTGTTGGGGACCCAAGTGGCTGGACAAGGCCAAGGGGATGCCCACGTAACACCTGGCTGCGGCAGATAGATGGTCATTTCCAGAGGGTGGGACTGGACCGCATGTCTGTTTGGGGGATTGAGCTGTTTCATCATGTGGTGGGTTCGGCAGCGCACTGCATCAGTGCATGCTCCCCAACCTGACCTGACATGACCCCAATCCACTGTTCCAGACTGTATATAAAATAATGCCTAACTATGTGAAATTCTTTGGACGTGCACACTGTTGGCATGGTGGGTCCAGGTGATCTGTCTCCTGTTTTCACAGTACATCAATCCCCTTCACTGGACTGCATCAGTTATTCTGATTGACACATTTATGACATGGCTTCAGCACTTCAAGGGTCACTGTGTAGAGGTCATGCCCTCAAAGGTCATAATTCGGCAGTAAATGGCATCTTTTATGTTTTTGTTACATTGAATTGATTAGTTTCCTTGAAATAAATCCATTTAAATGATATCAATGGCTCTTCATTAGAATAAGTTCCCTGGCTTGACATAGAGGTGTCTGACTAGCTTTTGTGCTGCCAGAGCTCCAGAGCAGTAGAAGTTAATGTTACTTCCCACAGGTACTGTAGGTAAATGGCAGCAGGGACACCAAAGAAAGAATTGATGAGGCCTGCTTTTGGTTTGAGTGGCTCACTAGAAATCCTGGGTGCAAGAACCTCAAGGGCATTGGTTCTTGACCTTTTTGGCCTTGCAACCCAGTTTTATCAGTTTATATCTAGTGATGACCCTTTATTAGGAGTAATTTAATATAAACTAGTCAAGATTGTCCCTGCATGGCACACATTAACAAATAGCATCCAACCATCTATTTTCCAACCTGCTGAATCCAAACACAGGGTCACGGGGGTCTGCTGGAGCCAATCCCAGCCAACACAGGGCACAAGGCAGGAACCAATCCTGGGCAAGGTGCCAACCCACCGCAGGACACACACACACACACACTAGGGCCAATTTAGAATCGCCAATGCACCTAACCTGCATGTCTTTGGACTGTGGGAGGAAACCCACGCAGACACGGGGAGAACATGCAAACTCCACGCAGGGAGGACCTGGGAAGCGAACCCAGGTCCCCAGGTCTCCCAACTGTGAGGCAGCAGTGCTACCCACTGTGCCACCGTGCCGCCCTAACAAATAGCACCGAATACATATTCAACATTTAAATACAGCGTGTATAATAAATGAAATATGCACATGATCATCCAAAAATTACTCGACACACAGGTGTTTAAAATTTAATTAAATTTAGTGTCCATTTGTCTTTTTAATGGGTAAGCTTGGTTTATCTGATTTTAACAAGTTTGTCAAAATCAGGGTTAAATGAAGAGAGTGCAGAGAGGAATACGTTTTAGTTTGCTGATGGCTGCCTCTTCTAGAATTTCGGTGCGCACATCTGTTGCACAATGCATGATGAACTGTTCTGGAATTGTGTCCTGTGCTGGACTGATGTCTAGCATAGAAGTTCGTAATATTTTGCATGTCTTTTATTCACAAGCTAGACAAAGCACATATAATATTAGATTGTATTTCAGGTGGCATGTTTTACTTTATTGATGAAAACAGCGGTGCTTTGGTGTTTACCTAACCAGTTTTTAGGACTGAATTAGGATGAAGAAGTAATGGTGAGGAGGATGGAGCATCAGACCAGCGTGGCAAGGGTGACCATGTTGGGAAGCCATCCACTGCAGGAAGATCATAAACTGACTAAACAAAGCAACTGGGGAATAAGTTGTACCTGAATTTTACTGGTCTCAAGTATGGCTGTTTATGATTGGCTTTATCTCTCTCACCAACTGGCCATGAAGAGGAGACCATAATGGAGACAACTGTATCTTGGCAGTCATACTGAGACTGTGGCCTGTTTCAATACTCCATTCAAAGTCCATGTGGCAGCAAAGCAAGCTAGACTGAAGGTAAGCTGAGAGCCGCCAATGGACGCAAGATGCAGTGCTACTTAGGCAGTAAGGGTATGGTGCCAATATTCACATTGTATTCTGCTTCCATATTTTTAATAATAATCCATAATTAAACGTGTAACTTAACTCCTGCCTCTTTCTTTACTCTGTCTAATTGCTCGAGGTTGCAAATATAGAAGGGAAGGTGGGAGAAAGTGCTAAAGTACCTGACCACAGAGTGGTAAATGTATGGGATTTTAGACATGTTATTAAAGTCTACACAATAAAGAGTATAAAAATGGACAATAGGGTCATCAATAGGACCTTACAAGATAAAACACGTCCTCTTTCTTATATTTGGTAATTTGATGTACAATGAAACGAAACTCCAAGTGCCTGCTGGCTGATTGTACAAGCACGCTCAAATATTTTTAGTGAAGTCTCAAGATTTTCATTTTTGTCATTTAAATAGGTCAAACGATTTAATTCTGTAAGTAGCATGCTTTGTTTCCAGACGTCTGTATAGCCGAAGGCTTCATGATTTTCTTTGGTAATACCACACCACAGATAACGCACAATGGCAATTGCTCACCACACTTCACGGTAGTAGTAACTCTATACTTCATAAAATTTGTGTTGTATGTTCTTATAACATAGCTTCAGGTTTTTGGAATGAATCTTGCAAGGCTAATAAAGAATTGGAAGAATTTGGAGTAGCTGATGCTATGGGGCATTGGAGGGACTTGTCCTTGTTTGTTGGCTTTCTTAATGAAGCATGCGGTGTAACAAGTCGTTCTCTGCTCATTAGTGGACTTACTGTATGTCAGTCATTTCAGTTCCGCAGTATGCAGGACCAAAATGTCTGTCTGACTGAGTGTAGAACTGAAATATGCAATCAGTAACTCCATATAAATCATTAAAGCAATGCCTGATGTAATTTTTTGTTTTTAAACTTACAGTAAGTTGACGGCCCATCTAGGGCATCCAGTGCCGCACATTTGGGTAACACTGCCATAGAGGGCACCAAGGTCACCAGCTCTATCACACTGTAGGGTGAGCTCTGGTTTCTGAAGTAATTCTAGGAAATGAACCCCTTGTTGCATTTATAAATGAATATTCTAGCTTTGAAATTGAAGGTAGTTTAGTTTAATTGCACGCAGTGAACTTTCAACACCTTTCTAAATGTTACAATGCATTTTATAATTACTTACCTACTAAGTCACACCAATAGAAAGAATGAGAACCACAGGCATTCTTATTGTGATCCTCAAAGTGGAGAATCCTTGAAAAAAATCGTGAGTGTGCTCTCCTCGACTTTCTCGTATAGTGAGATAGAGAAAAAGGTGATCAAATATTTCTCAAATATCATGTCTTTGTTTCTCATCATAACTAATTAATAATATTGATACACAATCATTTATCTCTATTTATAAAGAAACTTTATATTAGAATGATATTTTCGCACTTACGAAGGTCAAAAACGGTGGTGGAATTTTTTTAGGATTACATATGCATTACCCAGATTACATGCAAAGTGAAAAGAGTTATAGTCACCCATAAACATAGAAAAAGAGTTAGTATTATATAATATTTGTTTCAATAAATTGCTATAGGTAAAACAGCATTTAGCTACATTTAATTATGATAATCCCTGCCTTGTGCCCTGTGTTGGCTGGGATTGGCTCCAGCAGACCCCCGTGACCCTGTGTTCGGATTCAGCGGGTTGGAAAATGGATGGATGGATGGATGGATGGATGGATGGATGGATAATTATGATAATGATGACGGAAATAAAAAAAAAAAATCAGAAAATTAAATGTATTACCAGGAACACAATGGGGACGTAGCAGCTTGTTGTTCCCATTACATCTTTATATTTACATGGGATGTTCAATGCTTACGTGTTATTGTTAAACTGATTATGTATAAATTAAAATAAAATTAATAATAGTTATTGAAAGTATATGTGTTATATTGAATACAGTTTTTAATATCGTGTACACATTTATATTTCCATGATTCAAAAAATTAGGAAGGTTATTTAAATAAATTACTACTTCCAGTTGAGTCGTCTTTCTCAGATTTCATATCTGTTTGCTTTTTATCATTATAAATATCTATACAAAATCTGAATCATCTATCTGTAATTATAACCATAGTTTACTTGAAAAGTTATGAAAGTATTCAGTTAAAGTACCACTTCCGGTTGCCAGAAGTGGCCCAAAAGTTGACAGGAATCCATTGATATAAAGCAGGTGTACAATATCTCATTGACCAAGGTCAAAGCGTTTTCGAGTTATTGTGTTTACACACAGGCAGACATAATTTCAAAAATGGTATTTTCGGACTCAGGAAGGTCTAAAATGTCAAGATTCATCAAAATCTCAAGGTCGAATTTTTTCACGATTCCTATACTTTCTCTATACTATGTATACGATAAAATAAAAAAAGTGTACCGTATATCCTCATGTAAAAGTCGGGTCTTGAAACCCGAAAAATCGATCATAAAATCAGACCCCGACTTATTCGCCCATTCAAAAATGCAACACATAATTTTTTTTTCTTTTTACATCTTCTTGCCTCCTCCAATCTCGCATCTGTTTCTCAGACGCATCGAATTTTGTCGCAGCAGCGCAGTTACCAATTTCTTTCGCCACTTCAACGACGTTTAATTTAAAACCAGCTTCATATTTTCTCCTGATCGAACGCTCCGATAAGGGATGCTCTTACGGTGAAGGTGTATGAGAGTGTGAGATACAAAAAACACAAAACAGTGCAAACGTTGCTTCGGAATAGTTCGGGTCTTACCGTGTGGTCACGTAGGCATAACACATAGAATAAAAAGGCTGTGTGCTCCGTGGTTACTCTCTCAGGTGGGCGTTAGCATATCGTAATCTCTTGTACTAATAGCGTGAGTTTTCCGCATTTGACTCATACGACCGACATTATAAAATACTAGAAATTATACTGTAAAATCAAGTCCCAACTTATCTGTGGAAGAACTTCTCCATGAGTATATAAGGTAAACCTAATACAGAGTGCACTCCAGTTTTAGATATGAATCAGGGTCCCAGTGTTAGGAAGCAACAGTGCTGCATTACTGCTTAAAGTGGAATAGCCTCCTCTTATTGTGGGCTCAAATAAATGTCAACCAACATGAAAGTCACTGTTTACTTTTACTTACTCAAACACTCCATCTTCAGTTGTTCTCTTTCTCTCTTCCACATTCTCAACAAAGAGTGATTCAGCAAGCATTCTAATAAATTGGTAATTGGTTTGTGACACTATCACATAATCTTCCATTTTTTTTGGTTCCACTATATTTTTCTTATTGTACATGTATACTCCATGGCAAAGGAAAACATGTAACGTTAAGCGTTGATTGGTTTTGTGAACATCGTGATCACATGCACTCGACCGATGATCCTGGCTTTTCCAACAATCGAAAATTTTACATTGACACAAAATATAATGCAGTGCAGTTCAGATTTATTATCATGTATACTGAAATTTTTATTTGCATGTTTGACCAACAAGGAACATGTGCCAATTTCCCAAAATCTCACTCCATAGGTTATGTAAAATATAACAACACACAATTCAATAGGCTGAAATGTTTGATTTGAAAAGGAAATGGCGTAGCCATAGAGCACCGTTTATAAAGATGGCTAGTGGGACGACGCCGAGGTAGTCTCTGGCCACTGAGACTTCTTAAAATGTAAGATCATAAAGTCCTGACTTATTTTACAAATGACAGGACACCGTTTAGGCCATTCGAGCTCATTTGTTTGACTGATGGCCCCTATGTCTTATCCTTAGTTATCAATGATATTCGCTTTAGCTACATGACGCAGTAGTTTGTTCTAGATTCCCATCTCTTTTTGTGTAAAGAAATGCTTCCTTGATTTCATCTTCAGTGCACTTCCTCTTAATTTCCACCTGCATTCTCAAGTCCATAGTACACCATTTAACTGAAAGAATTCTGATGGATCAGCTGGAATACTCATCTGGCCAGGTGACCCTAAAGCTGCATAGCATGTTGATGGATGTGTTCAGTTGATGGTCGACACATTATAGGTTTTCTAATTCCTTGTATGCCAACTCAGTAACTTGAGATATAACAGAACTTACCAGATTTTCATAAGGGGAAAATAATGAAAAGGAGGAAAATATAGGAACAGTGTTTCCGTGATCCTGGAAGAGTGGGAAAAAGTATAAGCTTGAGGTAGCACCAAGTTGCTCCTTGTCCTGCTAGTAAAACTATAAAGAGTGATTTAAAAAGTAAATGGGAGAAAAGACATAATCAAAAAACAAAAAGAGTAAAATAAATAAATAAACAGGAATACAAATGCACCGTTTCCAAAGCCAATTCACAAGTCAAAAATCAAATTCAAAAATACTAGCATGAGTCAAGGCCAGATATTTTTTGAACAAAAGAATGACTGACAACATGGATTTTGCAACTCAGATAAGGAGATGAACATTTGGAGTGACCTTTAAAGCTGGTGAGTCATTAGTCAAAGGTCAAGACCTCTTAGGGTATGCCCTTGGAAAAGCGGGAGCTAACATAATGACCAGCAAACAAAATGGTAATATTCGTAATTGAAAAAAATGGCAGTGATAACGGCACAAATAAAGAAGCGAAAATGAACGCAAGGTTCTGAATGAAAAACTAATGAAAGATTCAGAATCAACGTCAAAAAAAAAGTAAAACAAAATAAGTATCTGAACAAGCAAAAGTAGTCCAATCATAACAGTACTGAAACAATGTCAAAAAGACACACACAGGTACAGCGCTATGGAGAAACATTAAGGGCATTCTGATGCATTGCACACACCAAGACATTAAATCCATTCACATTTGTGTTACAATTATTTTCTCTCATTGGTGGCAGCAGTGGGAATAAAACTTTTTATCCACTTTATTTAGCACAATAGAATGCTATGTGAGAAAACTCATAATTAATGTTACTCTATAAAATGCAGATAAATTTCACCTAATAGTTAAAAAAATTTACCAGGTCAACCCTAACTCATTTTAATGTATTCATGATAAGCCATTTTTATTTAATGTTCACAATTAAGTACATACTACAACAAAAAGAGAGCTACAGAAAAAATCGGTAAGGGGCTGCTCAAGTGGCCCTGTTTAAAGTTAAGCACAGTCTGTCATGTGAACTAATGCTTATTCATTTTGATTTTATGACAAAATGTGCCATTTTTCCCACCTTGGTGCAACTGCCAGCCATCGACAGCTCCTCAGCAATGAGGCAGTTTAAAGCTAAAGAGTGTCAGCCTTGAGAAGTATAGCAAATTAATATGTGAATTGATTAAGCAGTCAATAAGCAAAACACTTGTCAGGCGCTGGCCTGCTCCTCTCTGAAACATTTGCTGAATAAGACAAAACGGCTTGCAAATGGATGAAATCTCTTCATTTCAGGGGCTTATTCGATGGTAATGAGTCCCTGTTTCTATATAAAAAAACTCTTTCTTACTAAATCCCTTTTAAAGGGAACAATTGATGATCAGTGTGACACTAAATTAAACTAAATTAATTGGTTCATTTCTAGAATGCTTTGGAATTGGCATCTGTGTCTGCTTATTGTTAACGGACGACAAAAAACATATAATTCCACCAGACTGATTGTGTGGCAATTAAATCTATCTATCTATCTATCTATCTATCTATCTATCTATCTATCTATCTATCTATCTATCTATCTATCTATCTATCTATCTATCTATCTATCTATCTATCCATTAATTATATAGTGCCTTCCCTATCTATCTATCTATCTATCTATCTATCTATCTATCTATCTATCTATCTATCTATCTATCTATCTATCTATCTATCTATCTATCTATCCATTAATTATATAGTGCCTTCCCTATCTATCTATCTATCTATCTATCTATCTATCTATCTATCTATCTATCTATCTATCTATCTATCTATCTATCTATCTATTAATTATATAATGCCTTATTTATCTATCTATCTCTCTATCTATCTATCTATCTATCTATCTATCTATCTATCTATCTATCTATCTATCTATCTATCTATCTATCTATCTATCTATCTATTATATAATGCCTTCTCTATCTATCTATCTATCTATCTATCTATCTATCTATCTATCTATCTATCTATCTATCTATCTATCTATCTATCTATCTATCTATCTATTAATTATATAATGCCTTATCTATCTATCTATCTATCTATCTATCTATCTATCTATCTATCTATCTATCTATCTATCTAATAGAGTGCCTTTCATATATGTATACATTGATCTTAAATAATGCTTTAATATCCATTTATTGAAGTAAAAAAAGCCAAATGGCCTATTTGGAAAACCTAAGTCTACCTTTCAATCTATGTGCCTACACGAAGTATTACACTTTCATATTTTATTATTATACTGTATAATAAATGATGGTATAAGTATTCAAACCCTTCAGGTCAGTGTTTAGTAGATGCACCTTTTGCTTCCATGACAGTTTTGAGTCTTACCTGGATGGATGGTCACGAAGTGAGCATTCCCTGTGCTAGCAAGGAGGCTGGCATGGAGGGCCACTATGGCAGTATGGTACGCTTGCACTAGTATCCTGGCAGCAGTAGATGGGAAACCCTTAACTGACCATAAGAAATGAGGGACAGTGGGAAAGTGCCCCCTCTACTCATGACATCCCCGCAGTACACTGGCTTGAGTTGCAGAAAATAATCTATAAATAAAGAAGAGTCTTGAGTCATGGTTACAAAGGATATTCAAAATGGATGTCCCTTTATTACACCAATTGATAGATAGATAGATAGATAGATAGATAGATAGATAGATAGATAGATAGATAGATAGATAGATAGATAGATAGATAGATAGATAGATAGATAGATAGATAGATAGATAGATAGATAGATAGATAGATAGATACTTTATTAACCCCAAGGGGAAATTCACAATTGGTGGAATCTTTCTGTACTCTTTTTCAATGCAACATGGCAGACTAAAGAAATCAAGCAGAATAACTTCCTTTATCAGTTAGGTTCATTGTCAGAACACATTTAGATATATTTTAACCTATACCAATCATCATACAAATAAATGGTATATTCTTTAAAACATCCATTTTGCCATTAAATATTATCTAAAGTCGAAAAATAGTCCATCATTAAAATTCCTTGTTAAATATCTAGGTTATAGAAATAAGACTTCTTGAACTTCTTATATGTGAGTTATTTATGTAAATCCCTGTTTAGACACGGGGAAGGCTGCCTTGTTGATGTACATGAGTGCTGCACAGGTGAGCTGTTGGTATTCGTTGTCTTGACAAATTTTCACACTGATATCATGAGCTGAGGTACTTTAGATGGGGAGCTCAATCCTCTTCCAAAGCAGGTCCATCAAAGAATGACAATTTATGGTTGTGGAGAGGTTTAAGTAGTCGGGAGAACATAAGGGGTGTCACTCATTATATGGCTGCTCCTCTTACACTTTAGGAAAAAATGGAAAAAACGTTGATTTTACTGCATCACTTTTTCCTTCTGCCCAAAACAACCTGAACCATTACCTTGTGAGACCCTTGCCCCCAGGCTCATGTGTATGACACCTATGACGCATGCATGTTGGAGGATTAACTGCCGAGTTCACTGGAGGTATGTAATTCCATTCCTGGGTGAGAGGGGGCACTGTTGCTAACAGTATCATCCTCTTCTTCATTCACAGTGTTGAGAAAATGCACAGTGAGGGCAACTGACCCTGCCTCTTCCGGTCTGAGCCCTATAAAGCCTCGGATGTTCACTGAAAAAGGCATCTCATTTGTAGTCAACTGCAAGACGGAGCTCCACCAAGCCAGACCTGCTCACCCAGGCTACTCAAATTGATCCTGGAAAGCTGTCATTTCATTCTTTTCTGTAATACTGTTCCATCGTGCATCAGAATTAAACAGGACAACCCAACATTTCTTTGGACTCGATCCTTACACCTGCTCAACCACACACCCTACTTAGAAAACCAAAACCTATCTACAGCTAAACTGTGACCAACTTAATCTCAAGTTACTTTAATATCTATGCACAGCAATCATTAAATAAAGCAACTTAGTTCCTAAAATAAAGAATAAGAAAAATGTTATGCTTAGATTCATTTCAGAATGGACGATGATGAAACCATCACATGTTACCTGCATTGTCTTTGTCGCTATCACTAATTACAAAAGTCCACTTTGGATACAAATGTACTGCAGACTCAAAAGGACAAATGGTCTGAATGTGGGAAGAATATCCATCCTGGGCATGAATGATCTTTATTCATTACGACAACATTTAGGTACTTTAAAATATATGTTGTCGCAAGAATGAGTCAGAGACATCATAAAGAGTTGCAGCAGCCACCCGTATAATATGCTCGGCTGCAAAACTGCTTTTTTTTTGTACACGATGTGTATAGTTCAGAGTCCAGAACAGAACTGCCTGTACTGAGGCAAGATGGCAGTTTTAAAGGCCTGGAAAGGAAATGACGTCAACATTGCAGGAACTGGGAGTGGCGTCCTCGTCTCCGGAAGTGACATCATCCTTGGGGCCAGCAAGAGGCGGGATTTCCCGGAAAAGGTCTGCAAGGAACTGAGAGAGATGGTCAGTACACTCTGCCGCCCCCTGGCCTGGCGTAGAATTACTAGTGTTTAGGCCCTTCAGCTGTTTCCCATGTGCACGTGTGTGACAATGTATTGCTCTTAATATAAAATGTGCTATATAAAATAAATACTCATTGCTACAGTATTCATCCAAAAAGATTCTAATAAAACCAGACACAACCATGATTTGGATTAAAAAGATCTGAAAATGGATCAATAGATGGAGAAATGTTCCTGAGGTGGTGAGGGAGAGTCCCCAGGGATGGGAAGCTTCTTATAGAATAAAGCGTTAAGGACAAATTGTGAGCCATCTGACACATAACTTTTTTTCATTCTAGTCTTTACATTTACTATTATTTGGAAAGCATCATAAATAAAATGTGTGACACTGCTCATGGTACGTATGTTTTAAAAAGTAAATCAGGCCATCAGCTATGACTGTACACAGAGAAACCTGAACTTTGCAAAAAAAAAGAAGAAATGCATATATATATATATATATATCCATCCATCCATTTTCCAACCCGCTGAATCCGAACACAGGGTCACGGGGGTCTGCTGGAGCCAATCCCAGCCAACACAGGGCACAAGGCAGGAACCAATCCCGGGCAGGGTGCCAACCCACCGCAGGACACACACAAACACACCCACACACCAAGCACACACTAGGGCCAAGTTAGAATCGCCAATCCACCTAACCTGCATGTCTTTGGACTGTGGGAGGAAACCGGAGCCCCCGGAGGAAACCCACGCAGACACGGGGAGAACATGCAAACTCCACGCAGGGAGGACCCGGGAATCGAACCCAGGTCCCCAGATCTCCCAACTGCGAGGCAGCAGCGCTACCCACTGCGCCACCGTGCCGCCCATATATATATATATATATATATATATATATATATATATATATATATATATATATATATATATATATATATATATATATATATATATATATATATATATATATATATATATATATATATATATATATATATATATATATATATATATGTATATATATATATATATATATATATATATATACAGTATCTATATATATAAAATCCCTATGTGCGTCCAGGTGTCCGTGTGTGGGTGTCTTCTGGTGAAGTGCGCATGCGCGGCCCACGGTACTATGCGCGATATTACTGTCAGAGAAAGTTAGAGGCGTTTTACGGAAATACAAACCAGTATTACTGCGAGAGGAAATTAAAGGCATATTACGGACGTACGAACGTATATTACGGACGTACAAGCCAGCAGACGTACAAGATGGTATCCTTCAATAAGGGAGCGCACAGGCATCCTTCAATAAGGGCGCGCACAAAAAGGCGAGCCTCAAAAGGACGACCTCAATTGGGCGCAGCGAATAAAGGCGCGCGTAAATAAAGATCTGCACCTGTTACTCTTCACATATTCAAGAGACATTTGAACTAAATTATCTACGCGCCCTTACTGAATAGAGCCGTACAAGACAGTATTACTGTCACAGAAAATTAAAGACACACAATACACGGCGGCAGCCCACGAAGAACGGTCAGCTCAGCAAGTAAACATCAACAAAAGAAAGGCTGAAAGAAAGAAAAATACTACCAACAAAAAGAATGAGGTCAAAGTCCCTTGCCATTTAATACAGACTGTTCCTACTAATGTTTATGCACTACTGTTCTAGCACCCATTATTGTAACGGGCTAAATGACTAGTATATATATATATATATATATATATATATATATATATATATATATATATATACAGTATATATATATATATATATATATATATACACACATATAGATATACAGTATATATTATATATATATACACATATACAGTACATATATATATAAACAATAAAGACCCATTTCAGTAGTCTGAAAACAAGCTGTAACAAATGTCAGCACCTTTAAAAAATGTCATAAATCAGAAATCCCCCAGTTACCTCTGCCGACCAGACCACTGAGCATAAAAATGCTTAAAGGTAGCCAGTGCTTCGATTTTTTCATACCAACTGCTGAATTCATCAATTTCAGAGAAAAGCTTAGAGGTATGTGGAGAGGTCCCTCTCAGCACAAGTTTATTGGGAGGACACCAGTTCTTAGAAAGGATTCTTCCCAGTGATATTATTACCTTGCTGAGAAAGGATCCCAAGATGTTTGTTTTGCACCTTCCCCCACCATAACCTATCATCTATGGGGGAGCGAAAGCTTTAGATTCGTCAAAAATTTCGATCTTCGGTTTTCTATGGATCTCGATGTTTTAAGGTCCTCTGATCTAGAAAATACTGATATCTTGATGATGGGTGCGTGTTTGTCTGTGTGTGTGTGTCTGTGTGCCATAGCTCACTGATGATGGTCTAGAGCTAAAATACCAAACTCTTAACTTAGGCCTGTTATGAGATGACGATGTACTGGTTAGTTTTTGAGTCAAATCGTGCAAGAGAAAGAGGCACTCTAGAGGAAACCACAAATACCGTAGTTCTACAATTAATTATGAATTCTTCTTGTCAAATGCTATCATAATGACCTCTTTTATGATCAGAAAGATCAGCATCAGACCGGTAAATAATTTCTGAAATGTTATAGAATAGTCTGGGTAACTTGGTTCCTAGGGCACAAAGCCTACTGACCCTCATGTCCAAAATTTTTGCTATGACTTTTATTTCAGCAACTTCCGGCTTTTCACCAGATTCCTTGCTGAATTAGACAGCTTGCCTCTGTTAAGGTTCTGAAAAGTCAGAAATCCTCTTCGATATGTGATTGTTAGGTAACCGCTGGCCCTGTGGAATACATCAAAGGAGGAATTACACCATTGTTGAGTTAAACGCCCATCTCTGGAACCTGGGACTGATCACAAACAAAGGACCACTAAATGGCTTCTTTGTGACGTCTGTATTAAAGACTTATTCTTAGGTTGAGAACCTGTTACTGATTTGGGAGACTTGATCTGAAAATGGACAATAAAATTCTTATAACTTTGGGTAAGGGTTAGATTACCAATGTCCAAGGTAAGGTCTTGGCACTTTAGTCAGTCGCACATGACAATTAATTTTTGAGGCTTTTTGGTTTTGGAATTTTTGTCTTTCTGTTTTAGTTGCCTTTCTCTACACATTAGTGTATCAACCCTGGCCTTGTCATGATGATTCTTCTTATTTAGCCCCAAAAGAATTAACTCAAGGTGATCAAGTGCGCATTTCTCGTGTTTATTCTACTAATGTGCACGTGACTTGGGCGAATCTTTTTCTCCAAGCCACCATGGCAGATTTTCAAGAGACCACAATGATCACATTTTTCAACACTGATGGACTAGTTCATAAAGAGTTTGTTCCTCATGGACAAACTGTTAATTAGCGATATTACATTGAACTGCTAAGGAATCAAATCTCCAGGACTGGATAATATGTACCCTTGAGTTCTTAAGGACATATATAAACTCTTGACACATATCTAAACATTTTAGAATAAGCATTTATATTGGGGAGAAGGATTCTCTGGCCCTTTTTCTACTCTTGAAAGTTTTACTCTGGCAGTTGGCCTTGCACTCTTTCTTATGGGTGCGGCTGACTTGAATTTAGTTTTGTCAAGTTTGACTTGCTTGTATGGAATGTTACCTGCTTGTAATAAATTTAATAAACTGTAAAAGATAAAAGCCTTCTGAAACAATATTTTTTTCATGAATTTATATTTAACAATAATAAAAAATAACATACCACCCCCACCCCATGACAACATTTAGGTGCACCCTTTCATCCTGGTGCTACTAGATTCCCAGAATTTCCTCTTTATTTAAATACTTTAACATTGCAAATGACCCAATATCCATTTATTCTGTGCAGAAAAGGGGTCAAACTATTGGGGGCAACAGGTTGATCTGCTCCAAAAATTTCCGAGTTTTATCAGCCACGTGGTGTCAGAGGTATAAAAGAGAACCCCATTTGAGTAAATACATAACGCTGTGTGTTCTCTGAAAAAAGGCCTTGGATGAAATATCAGGAGCTCCTCCTGCCTGCCGCTTGTAATATTTTAAGTGCTCTTTCTTGTTGTTTATTTTATTTATTTATTTATTTTACGATTCCTGGGGACTTTGACACGAGGCATTTATCTCCAAACATTATTGATCTCAACTCTATAAAAAAGATTATACTTGACCCCTCGCTGCTCCCTCTTTCATCCTTTCTCTGTCTCTCTCCAGGCTATCAGCTCGACCGATGAAGGCTCTCAGTGCAGCAGGCGTAGCACCGGCGTTCCAAGTGTTTGGTGTGCAGGACCTACAAGGTGGGTAATTCAGTTAAACTAAGCAGCATCCCACCAAGTGTTATTAATGGGGGATAGGGAGGGTGATTTGTAGCATTGTTCAGAAAATTATCACTCCAATGCCTTTGAGGCAAAGTGTCCTTCTGGTTGCACAGGAGACGGAGTGAATTAGCCCGAAAGCTGCATTATGTCTAGTGCTCTAGAAGTCTATCATTGGAGCTTAAAGTTTATGAGAATGTCACTGGAGAAGAGTCTTTGGTTCAAATCCCAGCCTGTTTGGGATTTGAGATGCCCTCCAGTTTCCCCACCACTTACATGTTAGTTAACTTGCTAATGCTAAACTGGTCCTGCGTGTTTATTGTTGGTAAGTCTGTGTGTGGGTCGTGTGATGGGAGGGCACCCTGTCCATGGCTGGTCACTGCTTTACGTCTAATGGTGCCAGGAAAGGCTCAAGTGCCCCTGACCTTGAATTGGATTAGGCGAACTGAGAAATGTCATGTCTCTCAACACACGTTCAGACTTACATTGACTGATGGCTCCGAATTAACATGCATTTGTATCAGTGTGAAACCAAGCAACATAAAGTGTGGGAAAAGAGGAGGTATATGTGGGCATGTATATGTGTGTGTATGCACTCCTCATCGGGATCTCCAACAAGAGCCTTCAAAAGCTCCAACAAATTCAAAATAGTGCTGCAAGAATCCTGATGAGGGTGTGGAAATATTCACACATTTTACCAGTCCTTCGGTCACTTCATTGGGTCCCTATCCACCTCCATATTGAATACAAACTCTGTTTGTTTACTCACCAGTGTATCCATGGAACTGCTCCACAATATCTTAAGGAACTCCTTATACTACAATCCACTGCAAGAAATCTCCATTTTGCAAATACCTACCGCCTTCGCCCCCCTGTGACCAAACTTCATACAATGGGTGACCGAGCCTGTGTGGCCGCTGCTCCACGGCTCTGGAATGGCCTACCAGCGAGCCTGAGAACATAGCAGATTGTGGGCTGTTTTAAAAAACAGCTAAAGACTTTTCTATTTAGGAAAGCATATTAACAAGAATGCTATAATTATTGTTGCTTTATCGCTGTTTTTATGTTGCTTTGCCTTTGTTTAAACTTTTTATATAGCACTTTGAGATTTACTACTAATGTAAAGTGCCCTATAAATAAAATGCATTATTATTATTGTTATTATTATTATATTGTTCATAACTTTTATGGACAGAATTTCTAGGCACAGCCAGGGCGTTGAGAGGGTCTGGCTTGGTGGACTCAGGATTGGGTCACTGCTTTTTGCAGATGATGTTGTCCTGTTTGCTTCATCAGTCCGTGATCTTCAGCTCTCTCTGGATCGGTTCGCAGCTGAGTGTGAAGTGGCTGGGATGGGAATCAGCACCTCCAAATCTGAGACCATGGTCCTCAGCCGGAAAAGGGTAGAGTGCCCTCTCAGGGTTGGGAGCGAGATCCTGCCCCAAGTGGAGGAGTTCAAGTATCTTGGGGTCTTGTTCACGAGTGAGGGAAGAATGGAGCGCGAGATCGAGCAGGCGGATCGGTGCGGCATCCGCAGTGATGCGGGCTCTACATCGGTCTGTCGTGGTGAAAAAGGAGCTGAGCCATAAGGCAAAGCTCTCAATTTACCAGTCGATCTATGTTCCTACCCTCACCTATGGTCATGAGCTATGGGTAGTGACCGAAAGAACGAGATCGCGAATACAAGAGGCTGAAATGAGTTTCCTCCGCAGGGTGTCTGGGCTCTCCCTTAAAGATATGGTGAGAAGCTCAGTCATCCGGGAGGGGCTCAGAGTAGAGCCGCTGCTCCTCCGCATCGAGAGGAGTCAGATGAGGTGGCTCGGGCATCTGATCAGGATGCCTCCTGGATGCCTCCCTGGTGAGGTGTTCTGGGCACTTCCAACCGGGAGGAGGCCCCAGGGAAGACCCAGGACACGCTGGAGAGACTATGTCTCCCGGCTGGCCTGGGAACGCCTCGGGATTCTCCCGGAAGAGCTAGAAGAAGTGGCCAGGGAGAGGGAAGTCTGGGCATCTCTGCTCAAGCTGCTGCCCCCGCGACCCGACCTCGGATAAGCGGAAGAGGATGGATGGATGGATGGATGGATGGATGGATGGATAGATGGATGGATGGATTATTGTTATTATTATTATTACTGTATATATACAATACAAAAGCAATGCAATACAATACAATTTATTTTTGTATAGCCCAAAATCACATAAGAAGTGCCACAGTTGGCTTTAACAGGACCTGCCTTTTGATAGCTCCCCAGCCTTGACTCTCTAAGAAGACGAAGGAAAAA
Organism: Erpetoichthys calabaricus; assembly: GCF_900747795.2. NCBI lineage: Eukaryota > Metazoa > Chordata > Cladistia > Polypteriformes > Polypteridae > Erpetoichthys > Erpetoichthys calabaricus. The sequence goes on from NC_041399.2 coordinate 194,665,616, forward strand.
CTCCCAAAAAAAACCTTGTAGGGAAAAAAATGGAAGAAACCTTGGGAAAGGCAGTTCAAAGAGAGACCCCTTTCTGGGTAGGTTGGGTGTGCAGTGGGTGTCAAAAAAAAGGGGTAAATACAACATAATACACAGAACACAAGTAATCCTCAAAACAAAATGCAATAGAAATATTACAAGTACAGAGCAGAATTCAACAGTAGCTGATATCACATAATAGGATTTGGATTTGTTCAGAGTCCTGGAGACCTCAGCCATCAAGCTGCCTCCCCCTATTGGCCATTCCACATCTGAGTCAGTGCTAGGCCAGCCAATCCGATGAAAGAACCCCTCTACCCGAGGATTCCTGCGATCCTCCATCAGAGATGATATAGCATTTTTATTATACAGGGTGATTCAAAAAGATTCATCCGATTTCAAGGTGCCATATTTTTACAACCGTGAGGCGCCAATCACATACCAATTGAAAAAAGGGGTTATAGACTTTCTGACTGTGACAGTCATTTCTCAACAACGTGCTCCCTCATCAATGGATTGACCCCACGATTTGGCACTCCACTTCTGGGCCCCAAAATTACCAGATCTCACACTATGTGACTTTTTTTTGGGGGGGGGAGTACGTCAAGGATTCTGTTTATGTGCCACCACTCCCAACAACACTGGATAATCTCCGAAATCGCATTGAAAGAGCCACAAGTACAGCAACACCCGACATGCTCAGTCGAGTATGGGGTGAATTTGACTATCGTGTTGATGTTGTCCATAGAGCTGCAGGAGGCCATATTGAGCACTTGTAAAATTACATAATAAACTTTATGCTCACCTAAACCATTTGCAATTTACTGCATTGTTCTGTAATGATTTACAAGCGAAATAAATCATTTTGAAATTGGATGAATCTTTTTGAATCACTCTGCACAGTCCCTTTTCCTATTATTGTCTGTGAGTTACTTGTATTCATTTTGGATACTGCAGAAAAAAAATAAAAACTCACACTGTTCCAGTTTGGTGCTGAGGTGTCACCCGTTGCATGGTAGCACTCGGGTTCCAATCCGGGTGGTCTGTCGTGTAGTGTGTGTGGCAGTTTGCGGTATCAGTGTGTGATCCCAACCTCAACTGCAGAAGAAAGTGCAGTCCCTTATGGAGGAGACTCCTTCATTTCAGTGGAGTAGGCCATCTTAGAGAGGCTGAAGAGACTCCTGGGATATTTAAAATCCAACCAGGAAAGATTAAAAAAACTTAAATAAAATAAAGGAGGCCACAACTGGGACCTGCTGAAGGGAAGGAAAAGTGGAATTGTAACCAAATAATACCAGGAAACTAAAAGATGAAGAAGGTCCCAGTTGGAAGGCACGTTTCAGCATCTGAACGGCAGGGGGTAGAGATCTGCGGGGTCCTTTACACCATGGAGGAAAGCTTTAAAAAGCAACTGACCTCAGGTGAGCTCTGTCTCTTCCATACTGTATGTTCTGTCAGAACATTTCACAGAAGAAGCGTTTGATTTTGGAATGTGGGCTAGCCAGCACTCATAAGGCTAAGGATTTATTGGGACAAGATGAGTTACCAATGACTGTGTGACCCTAAGCAAGTCACTTCACCTACCTGAGCTCCAATTGGAAAAAACAAAAGAAACGTAACCAATTGTAGCTCAAATGTTGTAAGTCGTTTTGGATAAACGTGTCAGCCAAATAGTGAATGTAAATGAACTTAAAGACTACCTTGTGTATTGATCAGCGTGATGCTTTGTATGTTATAAGTGTTTGTAGGTAGGCATGTCAATTTGGTCAATGTAATTGATCTGGCAAAATCTTATGAGTGGTGCATTTAATAAGAGAAAATCAGGACTAACTACAGTAGGAAGGGCTTTGAAATCAACTTATGACTGTGTATTGTCACACACATGCGCATGGGAGGCAGCTAAAGGGCCTGAATGAGAGTACAGTAATGCCACGCCAGACCAGAGGGCAGCAGAGTACACTGACTCTTTCTCTCACTTCTCTACAGCGCACTTATGGGTTAGATAACCTTTACTGATCCCACGGGGAAATCTAGATGCATACAGCAGCAGAAACATAAAAAACAGAGATACAGAGATACAGGGCAAATAATACAGCCAATTCATCAATTAATTGATAAATAAAAAATAAAAAAAGTATTTTATGCAGAGGTGGCACGGTGGTGCAGTGAGTAGCGCTGCTGCCTCGCAGTTGGGAGACCTGGGGACCTGGGTTCGCTTCCCGGGTCCTCCCTGCGTGGAGTTTGCATGTTCTCCCCGTGTCTGCGTGGGTTTCCTCCGGGCGCTCCTGTTTCCTCCCACAGTCCAAAGACATGCTGGTTAGGTGGATTGGCAATTCTAAATTGGCCCTAGTGTGTGCTGTGTTTGTGTGTGTCCTGCGGTGGGTTGGCACCCTGCCTGGGATTGATTCCTGCCTTGTGCCCTGTGTTGGCTAGGATTGGCTACAGCAGACCCCCGTGACCCTGTGTTCGGATTCAGCGGGTTGGAAAATGGATGGATATTATGAAGACATTTCAATATGAACTTTATGAGCACATTGGGAGGAAGCATTGAATTGCTTGACAGCAGTGGGCAGAAAAGACCCCCAGATGTGCTTCTTAGCTCATCCTGGTGGAATGAGCCTATGGCTAAAAGTGATCCAAGAGAGCGCCTCCTGGAGGGGATTTTTCATGATGGCGTCCAGTTTTGCCACCATCCTCTTTTCCACAACAGCTTCCAGTGTGTTCAGATTTCGCCCTGTGATGGTTTTCTTGATAGGTCTGTTCAGGCATTATGATTATTTTGAACTCAAGTTGCTTCCTCAGGAGATGGCAGCGTAGAACACCGCACTGGCTACTATGGACTGGTAGAACACTTCCAGCAATTGGCTGCATAAATCAAAAGACCTGAGTCTCCTTAGCAAGTCCAGTCTGCTCTGGTCCTTCTTGTACAGAACCAATGTGTTGTCAGACCAGTCCAGTTTTCTGTTTATGTGAACCCCCCTGTACTTGTAGCTCTGCATCACTACCAGGTCCTTCCCCTGAATGGTGACTGGTCTCAGAGGCTCCTTGGCACACTGGAAGTCCACCACCAGCTCTTTTGATTTGCTGATGTTGAGTTGCTGGTTGTTGTCCCTGCACCACAAGACAAAGTCCTCCACAACCTTCCTGTATTCTCACTCATCTTCATTATTAATGCAGCCTATGATGGAGGAGTCATCTGAAAATTTCTTTAGATAGCAAATGCTGTTATTGTAATAGACGTCTATTGTGCAGAAGGTAAACAGAATGGGAGTCAGGACAGTTCCCTGAGTTGCCCCAGTATTACACACCACCATTTCTGACACACAGTCCCTCAGCCCCACAAACTGATGTTTGTTGGTCAGGTAGTCCATGATCTAGGAGATTGTGGGGGCATCAAGAATGAAATCTTGGGGCTTTTTCCCCAGTTGATGAGGCAGAATGTTGTTAAAGGCATTGGAAAAGTCAAAGAACACGATCCTGACTGTGGTGCTGGTTTTGTCCAAGTTGGAGTAAATTCTGTGGAGTGAGAAGATGAGAGCATCCTGCACATTTGTCTGTGTCTGATAGGCAAACTGCAGATGATCCAGCTGTTCTGAAATGAGGCTGTTTTAGGACCAGCCTCTCAGAGGTCTTCATGATGTATGAAGTAAGAGCAACTGGTCTGAAGTTCTTGGAAGGCCCTTTCTTTGGCACTAGATGTTTCCACAGTTGGGGAACCTTCTTCAAATTCAGGGAGATACTTGTATGAAAAATGGATGTGCTCTGGAAAGGTATCATTCCTTGAGATTCATTCCTGGTTTTCTGTCTATGTTTAAGTATGTGGATGTTGCATGATGTCATTATTTACTATTATTGTATTATATTTGTAAACATGTATAAGCCTCCAGAGACTCCTTGGAAAGAACCATATAAAAAAACATGAACTTGTAATAAGAATAATTTGTTCATCATGAAATGTTAAAGAGCTCGCAATTCAATATTCAATACAAAAATGTTCTGCTCAGTTTTTCTTTTAAGATCTCTTTCATTGTGCGCCTTAAATAATGAGATCCGGGACAAATAAGAAAATGACCTATTAGCCTGCAAGAATTCAGCCAGCGGGCACAAAAATTGCATCCTTTTCTCTTATACTACAGTATGGCTGTTATGCTCTAAGATGTATGGAACAGAAAATTGTAAGAAGTAATCATTTACTGTTTCGCAGCTTATGCTCAGATATATCGGCCATGTAATGCATCAAGTGTTTTAGTAAAGAAATGACACGCAACATCAAGCCGAAATGTTACAAAGTGATTGCTTTTTCCCAATGGGTTGCAAAATTGTTTTTCTTTCATTCTTTCTTTAATCGCGTTAAGTGATCTTTAGAGTCTGGTCACAGCACGTGACCCAAATCTCAGCCAGATGCCTGATGGGTGATCAGAAAGTATTGAATAACTCCCCTGAGTTCATAACAGCATTCATTCATTCATTTTCAGAAAGTTAGAATGATGGAACGTGTGTGTGTGTGTGTGTATGTGTGTGTGCGTGTGCGTGTGCGAGTGCTTCCTGTAATGGGCTGACTTACACTTCATCCAGGATTCAGATTTTATAAAGTCGTCGTCAAGAATTTTCCTCTTGGTACTCTGGTGTTTTATCTACATCCCCAAAGACATGTTGGTTAAGTCAACAGGCAATTATAAATTGGCCCCACGGGTATACGGATACATGCACTTAGAACAGGTGTTGTCCCCTTGCCTCCAAAACCATACAAGTGGAAAACTGAAAATGGAAATCAGTGTCAGCCCTTAAAGGCAGATGAAGGTAAGACATGGACTATGGCTTTGTAATATACAAGACCAATAGACTGAAAAACTTTTTTTTAAATTCAGGGTTGTTTCTTTATAAAGAATTGGCATCCACAGTTGGGCAGCACAGTGGATGGCACCGCTGCTTCCCAGATCCAGAGTCCTGTGCTCAGTTAGTGTCGGTGTGGAGTTTACACATTCTACCCATGAGACGTGTTAACCCACTCAGTTCATGACTTCTGATCGATGGAGTGCTTCTGAGATGGTTGTCCTTGCCACAGGTTCTCCAATCTCAATAGAGCACTTAGAGTGACCATTGGGTTCTTGGTCACAGTCTTATATGGTTGTTCAGTTTTTGCGAGACAGCCATCTCTAGGAAGAGTCCAAACTTTTTCCATTTCACAATTACAATGGCCACTGTGCTGATGGAACCACTCAAAACTTTAGAAATGGCTGTACACTGTATCCCCTTGCCCTGATCTACGCCTCACCCCGATGTGATTGTGGAGGTCTACTGGGAGTTTGTTGGATTTCATAGCTTGGTGTTTGACCTGACAGGCAGTTTAAATTGTGGGACCTTCTATACACAGGTGTGCGCATTTCTAAATGATGTCCAATCAATTCAGTTTGCCACAGATGGACTCCAGTCATGTTCTGGACACATCTCAAGGAGAATTAAAGCAAACAGGATGACCCTGAGCACAATCTGGAGTGCCACAGGGTCAGATTACATATGTTAAAAAGATTTCAGTTTTTGATTTATTTCCATACCTTTCATAAAACATGTTTCATTATAGGGTTATTAAGTGCAGTTTGATGGGTTGCAATGCTTATTCTCAACTGGACAAAGCTGGAAGCACTGTGAAGGTTATTTTTTGGATTTCTCCAGTGCCTTCAATACCATCCAGTCATCCATGTTTTAGGGGTAAACTCAGAGATATGCAGGTGGATGAGCCTGTGGTGTCCTGGATGATGGACTATCTGCCAGGCAGACCACAGTTTGTGAGGCTCAGGGACTGTGTTTCTGATATGGATGTGTGCAACACTGGAGTACCACAGGGAACAGGCCTGTCTCCTTTTCTCTTCACTCTGTACACCTCCATCATTAAATATAACACCAGGTCATGTCACTTGCAGAAATTATCAGACTATTTTGCATTTATGGGGAGTATTGATAAAGGGGATGAGACAAAGGAGAGGAGTCAGGTGGAGAACTTTGTTTCTTGTTGCAAAGAGAATTGTCTGCAGCTTAACATCAGCAAGGTTATTGACTTTCGCCACACCAAAGAACCAATATGTCCAGTTACTATTCAGGGAGTGGATGTAGAGATGGTCCAGTCCTAAAAGTACTGGGGGTCTACACTATTGACTGATTGGACTGGTCTCAGAAGACAGAGGAACTATAGAAGAAAGACAGAGTAGGCAATTGTGATGAATCTGAGGGCATCAGTGAGTCCCAAACCCTCAAACACAATCATTTATAGGGTCCTGGGTTCAAATAAAAGAGCGTATATTCACCACAAAACCTCCAAAAAGTGACAAAAGCATAAGCACAGTTTTCTCTCTCTTTCCAAAATACTCTCTCCTTTCACCACTGCACTGCCCTCCTCCAGTCGAGTGTTACTCTATGTCCTCCCAGCTCAGACTTGCCTGGATAAAATGAGTGCGGTCCCTTTTATTGTGGACCCGGGAGTACTTCCGGTGCCAGGACTACTGCCCGGTGGTGGGACTTCCAGGTCATACGGAAGTCCCATATTCTGGGGAGCACATCTCCCTGCAGTGTCCCCTTGCAGCACCCACGGACCCCAGCAGGGTTGTGCTGCTGGACTACAACTACCAGCATTCCCTGCTAGTTTCCGAATGGCCGCTGATATAGAGGGCTGTGGCTATCCAACGCCTGGGGGGATTAAACATCCCCCAAAGACAATCCTTCCCTTTCCTCTTGTTTTCTCCTGGCCAGGAAAGGTATTAAGCCCATGTCTGGTTGGGATGCCTGTCCATTTATTTGGGGTTTCCTACCCAGGTAAGGAACCATCAGTTCTGGCTGGGATGTCTGTCAATCCCTTAGGGCTGCCTAGTCCAGGTGCAGCCTCCTTTCTTCTCTTAGCTGGAATGCCTTTACGTTCACTCGAGGCATCCCGTCCAGGTAAGGGATCTTCCTGGTACCTGGCCAGGATGCCTCTCCATCCCATGTGCCACATACAATATATATATATATATTTCTGTAAAGAGCTTCTGTAAAAAGCCAAATTTCCCACTGGGCTACAAATAAAGTAATAAAGGACTAGGACTTAGGAGATGCCTAAGCCCAGCCAGTGTGTCCCTATGTAGTTGCTGTGATGGATTTGTTCATGTGCTGGTACGGAAGGGGATTATTGATGCTCCCCTGCTGACCTCCCTTTCTCATAGCCTGGCAAGGCAAGGGAACAGAATCCATACTGGTCCCTCACACTATCTATCTATCTATCTATCTATCTATCTATCTATCTATCTATCTATCTATCTATCTATCTATCTATCTATCTATCTATCTATCTATCTATCTATCTATCTATCTATCTATCTATCTATCTATCTATCTATCTATCTATCTATCTATCTATCTGAATCCACTGATTTAATTACTATTACTTTAAGTGAGTAAATAGTCCTTTCATACCTCTTTGCTGCAATAGCCCTGACTAGGAATAGCTTGAACCATAAGTACAAATGTGTGATAAAAAAAGAACAAAAATAGGTTTTCCTCAGTTTAATATGGCCGATGTCCTTCAAGGCCCATCGCGTAACTGAAACGTTCATGTTAAAACACACTCAAGGATACAGAGAAAACTGCAGTGTATCCCCTCTGCCAGAAACAGGCTGGCAGCACCCAACAGGAAGACAATTTCGGAAACTACAAAAAGCAAACGTTTTCGAGATGAGTAATTGCACTGAGGACATGATTGAAAATTGGGAGAAAATTGCCTAAGAAGACAAAGCTGAGAGTTATAAACAGTTAAACAGTAAGCCACATAGCTGACAGAAGTTTATTAATTAATTTATTCAATATCTGGTGGGGATGTCCGCTTGCTCTTAGTGCAGAAATGCAACTGGTAATTACATTCTATTATCACTGCTATTTTTACAAAAATGATTAATAAACAGAAAAATAATATGTCTGTCTTTGATGAAGTAAATAAACAGTCGATCTACATCCCTAACCTCACCTATGGTCATGAGCTTATGGGTAAGGACTGAAAGTATGAGATTGCGGGTACAAGCGACTGAAATGAGCCTCCTTTGCAGGGTGGCTGTTGTCTCTTAAAGACAGGATGAGAAGTGCAGACATCTGGGAGAGACTTAAAGTAGAGCTGCATCGAGAGGGGCCATCTGATACGGATGCCTCCTGAATGTCTCCCTGTGGAGGTCTTATGGGCACAACCAGCTGAAAGGAGACCCTGGAGATGACCCAGAGCTTGCTGGGAGGATTATACCTCCCAGATGGCAGTGGGAATGCCCAGTATGAGTTGGCAAATATGCTAAGACTGCTGCAACCTGGTCTTGGATAAGCGGTGAAAAACGAATGAATGAATGAACAAAGAAGAACTGCCCAGTCAACTAACAGACACATGTCTAAGTACAACGGCCCAGTAGAAGACATTATGACTCACACAGAGCATTTCAAAATAAAAGAAAAATAAAAGTCTCAAGCAATACATTACACTATTATAATACTATGCAAGCAAAGATGATAAACAGCAAAAAATGAATAAATGAACAATTAAACAAAAATGTAAAATGCCCTAACTATCAAAACAGTTAACTAACCTGAATGTTACATTATGTGTAATTTGCTTTGGTTTTTTTTCTTGTAGTCACAGAGTGTCTATGATGCTGCTGGAACGCATTTTTGGCTTCAGTAACCCAACAGTGTTCTTGTGAAACTGTATTATTCTTTGATCAGTTCACAGTTCATGGTATCCAAACATTCCCTGCCCTTTTAATTCTGAAGTCTGGCCTCTTGAGGGCGCTCTTCAGTGAGTGCCCTTGTTTTTGCCATTTGTTGACCAATTGAGAGGGAGTTGCAGCAGCAGCGGGGTAAACATACCAATAGAAGAGGCCTGCAAAAAGATGTCATCAAACCATAATGAGATGTCCAGAGTCGCCGAAGAAAGGAAAACGGGAAAGATGTAAAGATGTAGTGAAAGCGCATGTCATGTCACCATTTATGTTCATGTAAGAAGGTTAGAATGATCTGTCAAGAAGAGCTGCTTTGTGGCTGAATTGCCTTCCTGAACAGCAGCACTCTCCTCCATGCTCTTTCCGTGGTAATTAGCAGGCACGGAGCTCTTTGATAATTCTGAGGATAATGGCTGAACACTCTTATGTGCACCACGAGGGCCTCATTCTCTTTCCCTGTGATCCAGCCCCATCCCGCTGAGAGACAGTGCGTCCCCGCTGAGAGTCATTAACTGCTACTGAGACATTCTTAATCAGATTAGTGTGATGCGCGCCTCGGCCGTGATTGGCCAGGCGGAGGGAGCTGTGAAGAATTGCCTCCCTGGGGCTTTCCAGAGTACTGTAGATGGATGTTGGGCTAAAGTTGCATGGTGCCTTGGTGGATGGTTCTCAGCCTGCTCAGAATGGGTGCTAGGCCAATTCAAGTGAGCAGGCATGAGGAGGTAAGATGTAAAGGTGGACCTCAACTCTGCATGATTTCACAGCTTGATAAGTAACATTGCAGCTTTCTGGAATAACAGTGTTGTTTAACTTAGCTCAGTGTGTGCGTTAAAGCAAAATCGAGGGAAGTGGATATCCCAGCTGGAAGGTGTCATTGTCACTAATGTGTCTAACGTGTCACACAAGACACCAAAACCAATGCCATTAACGACTCCTCAGTGCCCTCCTCTTAATCATAACGCTGCACTCTTGGCAGTTTTAAAGTGTCAGAGCGTGTGGGAGCTTAGTGCGAGTGAGTGCAGGTGTCTTCATGAGCGGGTCCTGTGATGGACTGGTGTCCTAGCCAGGGTTATGTCCTGCCTTGTGCCCAGTGTTGCCTACTTCTGGTCTTGTTTTAGGAGTGAATCATCATCTTCCCATGTGTGACCAGCAACATCAAGAATGGTCACCTTTTCAAGTATTATTTATTAGATGGGAAAGAAAACATCTGGAGGGATGCATTCATATAATTCCACAAATAACATCACAATGTTACTCGCAAACATTTTTGTTTTACTTTTCAAACAAGATTAATCTAATACAGGGCAGTGAAGGGCTGCTAGTCCTGTAACTTTTGAATGAAAGCAGGAATCAGGGCACCAGTCATCCTAACCTTGGCATGCTTTTGCTGAGGAGAGATGAAATGTTATTTCAGAATGAAACCCAGGCAGATATGAGGAGAAGGTGTAAACTTAGAAAGAAAGAAAGAAAGAAAGAAAGAAAGAAAGAAAGAAAGAAAGAAAGAAAGAAAGAAAGAAAGAAAGAAAGACCATGTGTTCTTTGAGAGTTAAACCATGCTGACCTGCACTGCTGCTTTATGTTACACCAGCCCTCATTCCCTTCAAGCTTGTACTCCATTGCCTGGGTTCTTAATTCTCTTCTTGGTGTCTCCACCACAATAACTCAAAAGATTTGGTTCTTATTCCTTCATCTAACAGTAAACACTATTAAATGAATCTTTCCCTTTCTAGTGGTGCCTTCATTACCAGTTGTGTTCAGAATGCAGTTTTTCTCTACTAAAATAAACTCTCTTTCTTCTTCTCAGTTACTGATTAATGTAAATAACATTTAAATGACAGAAACCAAACTTTTACTTTACTTGATCAACTAAACATATATACGTGAGCACCACAGATTATTCATTTTTAATTATCATATATATATATACTAGCTGTCCCCTGCAGCTCCGCCTGCGTAGTAGTGAAACAGGACAAACTTTAAAAATCAATAAACAAACAGGTATCGCTTGCTAAGCGGAGGTAAGGTACACTCCAAAATGCAGAGGTACAGTGCCTCAAATGGAGGCTGGCACGTGAGTGAGGAGGACCCCGCCCGGCTCCCTACTCCTGACATTCACGGATCCCCCTCCCCTCTGCCCAGAGCCTCTGTCTCAGAATAGCGTGAATCTTTCGCTCCTGCAAGCAAACTATAGTTCATAGTGCAATGAGAGAAGTCGCAAAATCAACTGGAGTGTTCAAGCAAATTATAGGAAAAAAAAGTAGTTCTCTCATTTGCTAGCTAAGCAGCGTTAAGGTAACGCCCTGAGGCTGGAATGTGAGTGAAGAGTGCCCCGCCCCACTCCCCTCAGTCCGCTGTGTCTCTCTCAGATTCGCACAAATAAATCAATCTAAATCCATTAAGTAGTTCTCATGTGAAAAGCAGACAGACAGACAGACGTTGGATTTTATATATATAGAGATATAGTGACTGAGAAAACAGCTGCAGTGCCTTCCTGCAATTCTTCGCCACCAATTGTTCGCAAAATCTCTACTAAACAGTATTTCAGAAATAAACAAACACACTTCTAAAATGCTCTGTCCAGAATCAGCTACACTCTTATCGTGTAACGTGCTTGTTGCACAATGTTTAGAACATTTAAAGCTGAGCCTTCACTAACGCTTTGGCTTTCTCTCCTATCCTCTCTTCTTTAGAATGCATCTGACCCAGACGATGCTTCTCAGCTGCTGGACCTGTTTGATGAGGAAGGCTTTATGCTCTTTTAACCTGAAGAAGCAAGCTAAAGCAGGACAATTGCTGCAACACCTATGTGCAGTGTATTTGTGTGCTAAAGAGAATCTTGTATTTGAATAAAGCCTTGAGACTGTTCCTGCCTCTTCAACACTAAAGTTATCTTATTGGATTTGCCCCCATATCTCTGGTACAATTCTGTACAAGCTTGACTATATATATATATATATATATATATATATATATATATATATATATATATATATATATATATATATATATATATATATATATATATATATATATATATAGGGCGGCACGGTGGCACAGTGGGTAGCGCTGCTGCCTCGCAGTTGGGAGATCTGGGGACCTGGGTTCGCTTCCTGGGTCCTCCCTGCGTGGAGTTTGCATGTTCTCCCCGTGTCTGCGTGGGTTTCCTCCCACAGTCCAAAGACATGTAGGTTAGGTGGATTGGCAATTCTACATTGGCCCTAGTGTGTGCTTGGTGTGTGGGTGTGTTTGTGTGTGTCCTGCAGTGGGTTGGCACCCTGCCCAGGATTGGTTCCCTGCCTTGTGCCCTGTGTTGGCTGGGATTGGCTCCAGCAGACCCCCGTGACCCTGTGTTCGGATTCAGCGGGTTGGAAAATGGATGGATGGATGGATATATATATATATATATATATATATATATATATATATATTGTATATATATATATATATATATATATATATATATATATATATATATATATATATATATATATATATATATATATATATTATATATATATATATATATATATATATATATATATATATACAGTGGACCCTTGACTTACGAACTCAATTCATTCGCGAGGGCTGGTTGTAACTCAAGTTGGTTGTAAGTCAACACTATTTTTCCCATAAGAAATAATGGAAATGCCCTTAATGTGTTCCGAACCTCCCACAGCAACACTTACTTAACTTTTTTTTAATAAAAAAGGGTTGTATAATGTGCATAATTTACCAAAAACACCAATAATTTTTCTAATGTACTAACCAAAAAGTTATAAAAAGTGCCTAGCCTACCAGAAACAACAATTTCATACTGTACTCATTATTTAAGTTGACATCTTTGACTTGCAGGAAGGAAGGAGGAGGAGAATGAAATGGAAGGTAGTTATTGTTTGGAAGGAGTTTCCTTATACAAATCTTTTCTTTGTAAAATTGTCGAGATGATGGATTTCGACATGCTGTACATATTAGTGAGATTGGTCACACGAACGTCACTCTCATATTTCCACACAATTTCCTTCTTTGTTTAGATTGTGATCACTTTCTTTAACTTCATTACCTTCTCTTCTTTCCTTAGCAATTATCAAAATAAATTATATAAATCACTGCACTGACCGAAATTACGTCCACAAACACATGTATCTGGGCTCCGACTGACGCTTACAAATGCTCTCGGCTGTTTGTTTACAGTCGCATAAGTGGATACACGTGACCGCATTCAGGTCGTAACGCAAGACGTTGGTCGTAATTCAAAACAAAAATTTTGGTCGTAAACCCAGTTGTTCGCATGTCAGGCTGGTCGTATATCAAGGGTCGACTGTATATATACAGTATATATATATATATATATATATATATATATCTATATACATACAGTATATTGTCACTCATGTGTGCATGGGAGGCAGTCAAGGGGCTCAACTAACAGTAAGGAGCTAACACAAATAGTGACTAGGAAGTGCGCACTTCCAGAACAGCACAAATTGCTCAGAAATGGTTTCAGAAACATAATGAAAGGTTCAAGGTGTTTCCCTGGCCTCCAACTTTTCCAGATCTGTCCATTCGAGCATCTATGGAATCTATTAGGATAACAAGTTTGATCCACAGCAGCTCCATCTCTGAACTTGCAGGAATTACACGATCTGCTGTTAAAGTCCTTGTCTCAGATACCACAGGACACCATAAGTGGTCTCGTTGGAGCTGTTTTGGTGGCACACAGTGGAGCAACAGCATATTAGGCAGGTGGTCCTAATGTGTTGGCTCATCATTATATTTATACATGTTTAAAAATATCATCATCCTGCCAATAAACATTAATGAACTCTTCAAATCTGTGTAGCCCTGTCACATGAAATGCCCTTTACCCAATGTTGCAGGCCTGTGTTGTGGTGTGAGTACATTGTGGACACACAAATAAAATATCAATTAGCCCTTTTGATGGCAAATCACAAGAAAACAAACAATAAAGAAATAAATGAGCAATACTGCATGCCTTTCAGAGTAACTCACAGCTCCGTCACATAGCTCCTCCATGATAAGCTGATGCCTAGTTCATCCAAGTGTCACTCCAGGCAGCACGGATGCAAGACTTTTCAAACTAGTCCGACAAAGAAATGACTTTACAGCAAATGCTCAGCCTAACTTCAAGCCATATCAGGTAAGTTCACTCATTAGGTAAATTGAACACTTAACTTTCCATCAGCAATGGGCTTTCGTTTGTCTCTGCTGTGATGCATAGACTTGCCAACATGCACACCTCTAAGACACCATTTACAGTTGTGTGACTTTTCAGACTCGCCACATCACTGCCTCAATTGCTCTTTTTGTTGTCCTGATTTGTTCAGCTTGGGCCATTTTCTTTTCTTTCTTTGTCTTCCACGCTTTCACCCCTATTTATTCCATCCACATCCTTTGTTCTTCTCCTCTTCTCCTCACATACCATCACCCTTTCCCTCGCTCTCTCTCGTCTGCCCCTCCTACCCCCTACATGCCACTCACTATGAATCACCCTATTCGGACAGATTGTTCACAAAACAGCCTGGAGGATAAATGCAAATTTTAAAGACTGAGCAGCTATCAGAAAAATAGGGTCTCCTCCTCACGTGCCGCTCTAATGTTTAGTGCAAACAAACATTCTAAACAAACTTTATTTATCCAGCTGACATTTATAATTATGATCCACACTGGCCTTATTGGCCAATATGGCAGAATTTCTAGATCTCATAACAGTTTATTAGAACATCTCTCTAGTATTGCGGTGTCTCTCTTGGCGAGACATAACAATATTTGCTGATCCACCAGATTATTCTTTATATATAAACTACATGTATTATTTTAATAATAAATATGTTTTAAAAAGCCGAGAAATTAAACCCCCAGGTGCCTCGCTGTCCTTGTCAAGTGAATGCCGCTTCCCCAGTGGCGGCGCTCATGACTTGTGATGCTGCCCAGAGGCTCTATGGCTGGTAAAGTTCCCCGACTGCCTAAGCCATTTTGCCCTCCTTCCCTCAGATGTGAAGTCTCGTCCCTTTCTGCAAGCCTGAGATTTGCTTTTAGCGATATCTAATCCATAGCAGCTCCTGCTGGCTGATAAAGTCTGCTAATAAAAGCCGTCTAAATGGTTAAAGAAAACCACTGCACAGATTATTCCATTAGACACACACAGCTTCTCGGTTATTAGGTCTAAGGTAATTGCTGGCTTGGCGTTTCACTGCATTTCAGGCCGGTGCAGGAAAGGCGACTATCATCAGTCGACTGGAGTTGGTGGAGATTATCCCGGGAGGCTAACAGTTTGCACCCTTTAAGCTGTGAGACCTTCATTTAAACATCACCCGTCTGGGAGCCCACTGGAATGCCCGCGATCCCCAACAAGGCATGGAGAAAGCAGCTGTTTTAACTTTTTAATCAAATATTACTGAAAGCACCTAAGGCATGTTGGGATATATAGGCAAATGTGAATAACTGTTCATTTGTACAGTTCTCTAATTGGAATACCACATCCTTCCATCGCTCGCTAGTGTTACCCGCATGTGACTGCTGAAGCATTGAACTGTAAGCTACCATTTTGGTTCTTATTTCTGACGTACAATACTTTGTAAGCCAGACCAGGTCACTTCCCAGCCAGAGTTCAAAATATTATAACAGTTACAGAGATTTATAAGGTCATTATTGACACATGTAGAGTGAAATTCTTAATTGAATGCGCTAATCATGGCCATAGTTCATTAATTAATGGACAGTTATCGTTGGCTTCAATTTTTGTTTACTCTGTGTGTTTTAACAAATCTGTATGCATAGGCGTACCAGTTCTGTATTTAGCAGTATAATCTATACTTTATGAACACCAGGGGGCAGCACCAAGCCTCCAAACCCCAGACACAACTACACCATATCAGTCCTGGGTGCAAATAAACATTTTATAGTCCACACCACAATACTCCTTCTTCTACTCGAGGTGAGCTTCACCCTGTGCCTCCAGACTCTAACTCACTGGAGGAGATTGAGTGGCTTCCTTTTTATGTCAGAAATAAGAATACTTCTGGTGCCAGGGCATAGCCTGATGGAAGCACCTCTGGCTCAAGCATAAGACCCCTGAAACAAGGTCTTGTTCTCCCTGCAGCGTCCTCATATCCAAGGACCACGACAGGGTTGTCCCTCAGGACTACAAATCCCATGGAGCCAGAGTCAGGAGGAAGAGGATGAAGCTTGCCAGAGGTGCAGTAGAGGCAGAAAGACAAGGGTGACAAGAAGAAAAGTGCTGTGCTTATTTAACTCTGCTGGTACTGTCACTGTGCTGTGCAGGTGGGGAGAGTGACAAGCGGTTCCCACGTGTGCTGTGCAAAGACTTGTGCCAGGTGTCTGTTGTGTCCGGTTTTGGGGGCTGGAGTGCCCCCTGGTGGTTCACAATAGATAGATAGATAGATAGATAGATAGATAGATAGATAGATAGATAGATAGATAGATAGATAGATAGATAGATAGATAGATAGATAGATAGAACTTTATTTGAAATTTGGCATAAAGGTTTGGTGAGGTAATAAGGTACTACTGCAACAGCCTTTTCCCATATGGTCTTCTATGCAATGCCTTGAACTCAAGGAAATTCTGTGCTCTTTATACACATTTTCAGAATTTGTAAAAGGAATTATTTACCCAAACATATATATTTTTATATGTTATTTACCTTATGTTGTTTGTAGTGTGACTGTAACTGAAACAAATCGCAGAGTAAAAAGTTCATGATATAATACAAACCAACGTTGAACAACACCATACAATGACAAGCAGTATGAAAAACGTCAATGGCAAAAAATAGAAGTGCATTTCTTACGTTGCATAATCCACATGTCAGTTATCCAGTTGTTAGGTCGCCACATACAAAACAAATGCATTTTTTGTTAAACTATGATTAAATAAACAGGAGAAGCATTCACATAAGACTGAAGTTTTGAATGAAAGATCTGCTTTTTCCCCTCATTCATTGGTGAAGAGTCCTGCCCCTCCATCTCATTCAGTGGTTAGGAGTCCCACCACTTTCCCTCATTCACTGATTAAAGACTAGTCCAGTCTTCAATTCAGAAGCTCAAGTGTTTGTGAATGTGTTTCCCAAGAGAAACTCACCTTAAATCACCCAGATCCCCAACTACTACCTGCTGGCCTCAGCCAAAGCAGGCCCCAAAAATAGTGAGCTGGTATTAAAAGTTCAAAATACAAAGAAAGAACTTTTCTCACAAGGGGCAGATAAAAGATAAAACATTATATTCTGGCTTCTAGGGACAAATCTGACAATGAATCTTTATAAATTGACAGATTTATATAACAGAAATAGAAAAATAGAGCAAAATACTCAAAAGAATAAAAATGACTTGGCAATCCAAAGCAAACAAGTCAGGAAATGCTATCCAGAAGCAGAAACCAAGAAAACTGCAAAAATCTGCAAAAAAAACTACAAATTCAAAGATATAACTATACTCACAACTTTAACACAATTTGTTTTTTTTATTTCATATACTCATTTTTGTACTCATTTTGTGCATTTGTTGTTTGTTTTTGTTTTTACATTGCTATTCTGTTGACATCGTTTTGTGTTCGGTTTTTGGAAGGTGGCAGCTGTTCACTTACAGTTACTTTGCTCCCTGTCCATCACGTAACGCAAAGGTTACGTGACAGTGTGTTATCATAACCCACCTATAAAAGATGGCGGCATTCAGCTTCATGTATCTGTGTGCTGTATTTAATTTCTAAACCTACGTTTCCATTAGCCTGAGTTGAGGGCATCAGCTTTACTTACATACCGGCTCAGAGTATCAGCGCTGATTTTTTAAACAAGAAAACAGGTTTTTATGTGTAACAGAAATATGCAAATACCAAAACATCAATATAAATAGAGTAGGAAAGGTAGATCCAGTGTTCACTGCTGCAGATTTAGTCCTTCGTGTGACATGTTTTGAAAGCGTCTCCAACACACAGTCCAACGTCGCAATCAGGACAGTAGAAGTGTGTTCCTTTGTGTGTTTTTCTTACAAAAATTTTTCACTTGCTTGCACATGAGAGGATAGAATTTCAGTGCCCGACCCACACGATTGACGCACCCCTTTTATTATTAGTGACTTCCACATTTCCCCTGGCACGAATATTGACAGTTGCCACATTGCCACATTGTGAATGGTACTTACGGGGCTAACATCTTTATTGTCCTCCCAATTGATCGCAGTCTTTTTGCCTGTTTTGCAACAAAGCAACTTGCATCACAGTGACTCTTCATGGGAATTCACCACACATATCATGGCAGTTCCGTCATACAGTGCCATATGTGTCCTGACTCTGCAGGAAAACAGGAGAGCTAAACTTGAGAGTAAACTGGGAGAAGCTGTAAAAGGCCAAACCAAAAGAAAACAAAAATAAACCGTAGTGACCATAACTCAGACGAGAAGCAAAACCAAAGTCAATAAAAACATGCAAGTCATAACCAGGCAATGCAAGTAAAAAACGCACACAATCCTTAATGAATGTAAGGAATTTTACCTACAGATTAGATATCTTATTATGCTATATCATCTACTGTTGAATTCTGCTCCATACTTGCAATATTTCTATTGTACTATTATATTGTATTGAGGATTACTTGTGTTCTGTTCTGTGTATTGTGTTGTAATTACCCCATTTTTTTTGACACCCACTGCACGCCCAAACTACCTGGAAAGGGGTCTCTCTTTAACTGCCTTCCCCAAGGTTTCTTCCATCTCCGGGTCCTGGCGTGGAGAGGAGATATTATCACTCTTTCCATGACCTTCCACCATCAAGGCCTCCTCGCCATACTGGCTGAGATTCCGATTTGTCCGTGACAACGTGTAAAATGTGCAAAATGTGTGACTGCTATAGAGCTATGAAATAGAGAACAGACATGCTGGATTATAAACTACAGTGTCAGAGAAATCCTAAATCATTCTGATCTTTACAAAATGCAGCTATGAGATTGTTTTAAGTGTAATGGAAATATTGAGTTGATGCTTAGTCATTGTAGCATAAAGTGTCACAAGCCATCTTTCATACATTTTCTACATAAGTTAAGTTTTTTTATACTTTTATGGCTATGAACTTCATGTCACTTACCTACTTTGATTTCAAAGACCAAGAGAAGTGAGCTGCTGTGACTGAGGTTTGTGCAAGACACCGCACAGAGAAGAGTGCGGGATGGCAGAAAATGGGATAACCACAGTCTCTTTTAGGTGGGACGTATTCTAACATGGTTGGGTGCTGCTTGTTTTGCATTGCATGTCTGTGTAACTCCTTCAGGGCCCTTCTCTGTATTTATGTACTTTGCATGATGTGATGCCCAGGGTGCGTACAGCCGCCCTAATCCCAACACAAACAAGGAGGACACCAATTTCCACACAGCACACGGTTTATTTACAGAGTGTTGTCTTCCACAGCACACAAACCACAGCGGATAACATTGCCCCTTCTTGTTGCTAGTCCTTCTGCCTCCAGTCCTCCTCAGGCTTTGTTCTCTTCCTCCTGACTCAGGCTGACAACTTCTGGTGACTGGCCCCTTTTTATAGGGAAGGACTCCAAGTGCCCAACAAGCTTCTTCCAGCCACACTTCCGCCATACCTGGCCAAATAGGGCCCTAGCGGTGGACACGGACCCTAGCCGGGTTGAGCTCCCATACTTATGACTTGTGACCCCTCTGGAAACCAAGCAAGCTGCCCTCTGTCGGTCCGGGGGAAAAACTGTCTTGGAAATACTCTCTCCCACAGTCCTTCCATAATCAGGGTGTCTTCCACAATGGACACTGTCAAAAGTGTGAGTATAGCATGATCATAAGAGGAAATGAATCAAACAAGATAAAAAGGAAAGGATTTTGATTCAACGTCAACAGAGGACACATGCTTTATGATCACATGAAGGAGAGGTAGAGAGTAAGAGGTGTGTAGGAGAGGGGATAAGGATTACAAGGAGCATGATGGCAAAACCAGGTGATATGGTGGAAGTGCTGACCATAAGGAGAGTTGATGTGTGCTGATTAGGAGGAGACAAGGCAGAAAGGTAGATGTGTGAGAATGCTTAGCAGGAATGGTGAAAGGTAAGTTCCTCTGGCAGAGGCGAAGTGATGACAATGCTAAGGTTTGAACACTTGTCTCTGAAAAATGGGCAGAAAAAGTGGTGGAAGTCAAAAGGGTGAAAGAACATACAGTGCATCCGGAAAGTATTCACAGCGCATCACTTTTTCCACATTTTGTTATGTTACAGCCTTATTCCAAAATGGATTAAATTCATTTTTTTCCTCAGAATTCTACACACAACACCCCATAATGACAACGTGAAAAAGTTTACTTGTGATTTTTGCAAATTTATTAAAAATAAAAAAATTGAGAAATCACATGTACATAAGTATTCACAGCCTTTGCCATGAAGCTCAAAATTGAGCTCAGGTGCATCCTGTTTCCCCTGATCATCCTTGAGATGTTTCTGCAGCTTAATTGGAGTCCACCTGTGTTAAATTCAGTTGATTGTACATGATTTGGAAAGGCACACACTTGTCTATGTAAGGTCCCACAGTTGACAGTTCATGTCAGAGCACAAACCAAGCATGAAGTCAAAGGAATTGTCTGCACACCTCCGAGACAGGATTGTCTCGAGGCACAAATCTGGGGAAGGTTACAGAAAAATTTCTGCTGCTTTGAAGGTCCCAATGAGCACAGTGGCCTCCATCATCTGTAAGTGGAAGAAGTTCGAAACCACCAGGACTCTTCCTAGAGCTGGCTGGCCATCTAAACTGAGCGATTGGGGAAGAAGGGCCTTAGTCAGGGAGGTGGCCAACAACCCGATGGTCACTCTGTCGGAGCTCCAGAGGTCCTCTGTGGAGAGAGGAGAATCTTCCAGAAGGACAACCATCTCTGCAGCAATCCACCAATCAGACCTGTATGGTATAGTGGCCAGACGGAAGCCACTCCTTAGTAAAAGGCACATGGCAGCCCTCCTGGAGTTTGCCAAAAGGCACCTGAAGGACTCTCAGACCATGAGAAAGAAAATTATCTGGTCTGATGAGACAAAGATTGAACTCTTTGGTGTGAATGCCAGGCGTCACATTTGGAGGAAACCTGGCACCACTCCTACAGTGAAGCATGGTGGTGGCAGCATCATGCTGTGGGGATGTTTTTCAGCAGCAGGAACTGGGAGACTAGTCAGGATAAAGGGAAAGATGACTGCAGCAATGTACAGAGACATCCTGGATGAAAACCTGCTCCAGAGCGCTCTTGACCTCAGACTGGGGCGACGGTTCATCTTTCAGCAGGACAATTACCCTAAGCACACAGCCAAGATATCAAAGGAGTGGCTTCAGGACAACTCTGTGAATGTCATTGAGTGGCCCAGCCAGAGCCCAGACTTGAATCTGATTGAACATCTCTGGAGAGATCTTAAAATGGCTGTGCACCGACGCTTCCAATCCAACCTGATGAAGCTTGAGAGGTTGTAACGGTCGACCGGAATATGTGTTATGTACCTGTAAGTTTGTACCTTTTCCCATACCTGTTTTAGTGGTTCGCCTTTATGTCAAGGCCAGCCCTTGATACAGAGGGAGGGGAGCTCCTGGCTTGGAGGGCCAACAGACTGTACGGGGAGGAGCTATCCGTTTGTAAATAGGTGGCGGGAAAAAAGAAGAGGACAAGGAGAGAGGAGGAGGAAGCCATAACAGGAAAAGGCACAAGGGAAAGGATTAACACTCGTGAATATCGTCAGGTGAACCCGGGTTCATTGAAAGCCAAATAATTTTTTCTTTCGAGAGGAAGGCATACGGGAGAGGACTTGACGGACCAGCACTAGGAACTGTTGATCAAATACTTTTCCCGGAATATGATATATGGTCGGCGCCTCATTTCCCCACGCTAGACGGAGCTCAACGCTACAGTTCAGATAAGACTTTAAAAAAACTATAAATTCATTGTTCTTTTTTTTTTGTGTTTGCCATCTGCTAAAGTCCTAATTAGTAATGTATGTTTTCTAGGGTTTGTGTTGTGATTTTGTGCGGGGAGGGGGAGCGCTGCAGCGCGATATTATACATATAAGGTTTTCTGTTGTTGTTGTTGTCCCGGTGATAATGTGTATTGTCTATCAATAATCATTTCAACTTTATCCTGCTCCTGCTGGTGTGTCTCTATAATTTGAAGTGGTGTAGTAGAAAGTAGTGTTGGTCACTCGCGCCCCGGATTATTTAATTATTATAATCGTGCCGGAGCTGAGAGCGGTACAAGGTGCTGCAAAGATGAATGGGCGAAACTGGCCAAGGATAGGTGTGCCAAGCTTGTGGCATCATATTCAAAAAGACTTGAGGCTGTAATTGCGGCCAAAGGGTCATCGACAAAGTATTGAGCAAAGGCTGTGAATACTTATGTACATGGGATTTCTCAATTTTTTTATTTTTAATAAATTTGCAAAAACCTCAAGTAAACTTTTTTCACATTGTCATTATGGGGTGTTGTGTGTAGAATTCTAAGGAAAAAAATGAATTTAATCCATTTTGGAATAAGGCTATAACATAACAAAATGTGGAAAAAGTGATGCGCTGTGAATACTTTCCGGATGCACTGTACCTATAGTTGTTAAGGTGATTGTTGGTACACATGCCCCACAGGTTGGTAGAAGCGGTGAAGTCAAAGATGAATTTTGGAACTGCTGGACAGAGGTAAAGTTTGGAGTGTCTCAGGGAAAGGTGATTGTAATGAGTGGTGACTTGAATAGTCATGTTGGAATTGATGGTTATGAGGGAGCAATGAGGGCGTTAGCTTTGTTACCAGGAATGTTGATGGTGAGAAGATTCCTGGAGTTTGGCGATATAAGGGAAATGGTCGTATGCAACCTCATCTTCAAGCTACGGAAAATTAGCTGACCTGGTGAAAAATGTGAAGGTAAGGGTCACAACATTGCTTGATTGTAGAAGGTGTTTTAATCTGAGGAATATAAGAGAAAGTGCCAAGGTTAAAGGTCCAAAAATTGAAGAAGAGAATGGGAGAAGAACATTTGCCAAACATTGGCAATGAGAGTGAGTTTTTAGCTCCATCAGATGTGAATGGCGAGCAATGAAGAATGTCTTGATGAAAAAATCAGGAGTGGTCTCCCCTGGACTTTCTCGTATGCTCAGATATGGGGATGGATATGTGAGAAGTAAACCAATGATTATATTTTTATATTATGTACATTAAAGAACCATAAACAACAAATCAAATCAAATTAATAATATACTGAATAATTATTATAAAAGTAAAGTTGAATAAATCAGACTTTTCAGCTGCATGAATAAAAATAAATTGAGTATGTGTTCAGGAAAAGTACCATTTCTGGTTGATGGATTTGGCTCAAAAGTTAATAGAGATCTACAATTTTGGTGTAACAACCACATGCCAAATTTCATCCATCTATTTTGTTGTATTTTTGAGTTATCGTGTTTACACACACAGACATAATTCCAATAATTGGTATTTTCGAACTCAAGGAAGTCTAAAATGTCAAGTTTCATCAAAATCTCGAGGGTGAATTTTTTCATAATTATAATACTTTCTTTTGTGTACGAGAAAGTAAAGAACAGAAGAAGCCTGCTGTTGAACAATGTGACCACTCAGACAAAAACAAACATACGGGTGGAATGCTGGTATATATATTGTAAGGTTTCTAAACTCTTTTGGGACTCACCGAAGAGCGTCCTAAAGCGATCGCCACATCTGTGAAAGACAGCCTATCAGTTGTTGGGGCAACCACAGGCTCCCAGCGCTGTAGCGGTTGGCAGAAAAAGCAAATCCAATATGATACCGTTCACGCTATAAGTGCCTGTTGACGATGGGTGATGCAAGGAACATTATAAATGCAGGGAACAGTATTACTTGGCCACGACGCTGCCTGATTGCTGTGTCTGTGTACAGGAGAGTGGTCGATCCTTCTACAATAAATAACCGTGCTGTTCCTGTATTCAACCTGAATAAAGTTGGTTCTGCTAAGGTACTGAGCCTCGGCCTCTTGTTTTGGGGTGCAAGACAGGGATTCACACGTCACAATAGGACATTTGAGGAAAAGAGGAGTGGCAAAAAACAACAGCAAAAGTTGAAAGGGCAATTGTTAAGGAAGTAAAGCTAAATGCTAGAATGGCAACTAACATGGGAGACTCTACTTCGTTGAAGAGTAAAGCTGCGAAACCTTTCTGAGAAGTAGTGTGCTCAGTGGGACTGAGACATGGCCGATGAAGGAGTAACATGAAGCAGAACTCAGAAGAACACAGATGAGAATGACCAGGTGGCTGTTTGGGGTGTCATGGAGTGAGAGTAAAAGGAAATGCAAAGCCAAGGGACTATGCTGAGGAGAAACAGATGTTTGGATATGTGGAGCAAAAGGCAAAGGATGATTGGGTGAACAGGAGCACCAAGATGGAAGTGGGGACGATGAGACCAAGAGAGAGACCAAAGAAGAAAGGTTGGAGGTTGTGTCAGATGATATGAATAGCATGAGTCTCACCACAAAGGATGCTCAGGAGAGTGAGAAATGGAGAGAAGAGGTTTGGGAAGCAACTGGCTAACCTAGGTAAAATTAGGAAAACAGTTGTTAATCAAGTGATGATGGAGATGCTGATGATGATGATGATGATAAGTGCAAACCCTAACCAGTCAGCTGAACCCGTGAGGCCACCCAAACTAAACACGACTTAAATGATTATTGAAGAGGACCAATCAGAGGTGAGCTCAAAGTCCGCGTCCAGACAAAGCAATTTCAGCTTTGAAAGAAGTCTGCTGTCGGCATGTGGCTCATTGATTTCACATTGCTTCCCAGTTTTCTGCTTTTTTTTATTTTGTGGGTCACAAAGCATGTCACAGGCCCTAAATTTGTGTCACAGCAGCTGATTGGGGATTAAAATTCACGGCAGGGAGAATGATACAGTGATTAGTGCGATAGTCTCTTCTGGCAGCAGCTCTCTGCTGAATTAGCAACATGTTTGAATGAGATAAAAAGGAGAGCTTACCCCGTCGTCCTTCCAGCAGATAATCCCACTACAGCTGTGAAATGAGCAGCTCCATGTCCACAGCCTGCCGACAAGCAGAAGTGTGTGACACAGGTGCTCATCTGGAGCACTGAAGAAATCTGACAGGACCGCATGAAAACACTTGGGAAAAATCGATTCTCAGTCCACCTCCAAAACACTGTCCCTAGTGTGTGCTTGGTGTGTGTGCCCTGTGGTGGGCTGGCGCCCTGCCCAGGGTTTGTTTCCTGCCTTGTGCCCTGTGTTGGCTGGGATTGACTCCAGCAGACCCCCGTTACCCTGTAGTTAGGATATAGCAGGTTGGATAATGCATGGATGGATTTTAGGTAAAACTTCACAATCCATATTTACATTTTTGTCCCACCATCTACAGTATGATATGAATATTTCAAAAAATCATAAACTTCGGAAGATTTCTTTATCTTACATTATTTTACTTATGTTAGTGGGAGTTGATTAGAAAATACTACAAAAGAATATACGTTCATATATCCATCCATCCATCCATTTTCCAACCCACTGAATCCGAACACAGGGTCACGGGGGTCTGCTGGAGCCAATCCCAGCCAACACAGGGCACAAGGCAGGAACCAATCCCGGGCATGGTGCCAACCCACCACAGGACACACACAAACACACCCACACACCAAGCACACACTAGGGCCAATTTAGAATCGCCAATCCACCTAACCTGCATGTCTTTGGACTGTGGGAAGAAACTGGAGCGCCCGGAGGAAACCCATGCAGACACGGGGAGAACATGCAAACTCCACGCAGGGAAGACCCGGGAAGCGAACCCGGGTCTCCTAACTGTGAGGCAGCAGCGCTACCACTGCGCCTCCGTGCCGCCCCCACCTTGAAGATGTCATTTTTAAAACACAGTGAAAAAAAATCTATTTTGAATACTCTTTCTTGTGTTGTAATGAAATGTATTTTATCTTGTAGCATTTTTGTAGAATAAACGTTTGAGATGTGGTTGGCTCACCCTGCACAACACTCAATACGCAAGAATGGCAAACTGAACAGAGGATTTTTTTACGCATTTATTAATAATAAAAAACTGAAATTTTACATTGACACAAGTATGTTAAACCCTTTGCTATGACACGTGAGATCTGGCACAGGTGCATCCCATTTTTTGATCATCCTTGAGATGTTTTTACACTTAGTTTGAATTGACTGGGCATGATTTGAAAAGCACACACACACACGCATGTCTATATGGGGTCCCACAGCTGAGTAAAACCCAAGCCACCAGGTTGATGGATTTCCTGGAGAGCTTAGAAATAGGAGTGGGTCGAGGCCCAGATCTGGGGAAAGCTACAAAAGACGTTCCTGCACCAGTTGACACATGAAATTGGTGGTGGCTTTGGGAACAGAAGCCTTGTGGTTGAAAGTCAAAACCCTTAGCCTCTATATTACATTGCCTAAGATTTTTAGGGAACTTACTAGACAAAACTAGAAGATGACACTTCAGAGGATTGTTGCTACCCTTGTCCTATTGAAAAACAAGCTGCCCTCTGTGATAGAGGGCCGGGACAACCCTGAGATAGAAGGATGGGGGAAGGCAGCTTTTCAAGGAGGTAGCTCCCCTGGACTGCAGCTGTGCCTCAGATTCCTGCAGGGCACTATAGGACATGGAGTTCAGTAACACAGCCCTGCTGGGTACCGTGGGTGCCGCCAGGAGACGTTGGGAGAATAAATTCTCACCTAGCCCAGAAGTACTAATAGATCACGAGGACAGAAGCCCCGAAGTACTTCTGTGCTGATTAAAAACTTAAAAATTCTTCATTTGACCCGGAAGTGATGGCAGGTCACATGGAAGGAAGAGCAGAAGCACTTCCCAGTCAAGGACTATTTAAAAGACTTTAGAATAACCAGAAGGCAAGCCAGAGTCGGAAGGAGGTGGACAACACTTGCTGGGAGGTGTGGAGGAGAGATTTAAGATTATTGTGCTTGGTATTTGTTTGTTTATTGGTGGCTGTGGTGCTTACATGCACTATTCAAAGAAGAAAAAGTATTAAAATACTTCTTGGTGCTTTTAACCTGTGTCCCGTGCATCTGTCTGTTGGGTTTAAAGGGGCAACAGCGACCCCTAGTGTCCACACCTCAAAGACTTACACCATGCTACATGTATGTAATGAATGTTCTAAGGTTCTGATTCACTTCATGAATCAAATGAATGCTACGCGTGTGCTTCATTCTAATGAATGAGACTCGTGTGACTCATTGATTCAGTTCACAAATCAAATGAACAAGAATTATGCACAGTCACACACGTGCGCATGGGAAACAGCTGAAGGGCCTAAACACTAGTAAATCTACTCCAGGCCAGGGGGCGGCGGAGTGTACTGACTATCTCTCTCAGTCCCTTGCAGACCTTTCCCGGGATATCCCGCCTCTTGCCGGCCCCAAGGATGACGTCAATTCCGGGCATGAGGATGCCAATCCCAGTTCCTGCACCGTTGACGTCATTTCCTTTCCAGGCCTTTAAAACTGCAATCTTGCCTCAGTACAGGCAGTTCTGTTCTGGACTCTGATCTATACACATCGTGTACAAAAAGAAGCAATTTTGCAGCCGAGCATATTATACGGGTGGCTGCCCCAACTCTTTATGATGTCTCTGACTCATTCTTGTTACAGCACCTTCTTCTCAAATAACGATTCAGTTTGTGAATCAAATGACAGAGAAACTGTGTGTTTCATTCTCAGGTAATGATTCAGTTTGAGAATCAAATGCACCTCATTCTTGGGTCATGATTCCATTTAAGAATCAAATGAAGGAGAATTAATTTGGGAAACTGTTGAAATGCGTGACCCTGTGTTGTGATGTGATATTTTGCATATAAGTTGATAAATATTTTGTATGTCTTTATTTGTAACTTAGGCAAAACTAAGTCAGGAAAGTGAATTTTACGACAGAGTTGGGGGAAGTGCCTGAAACAAGTTTGGTAAATGTTTCTCTGAAGTCTCTCAGCCCCCACACAAAGCCAGGCTGCCTAACTGCCAAGCTTTACTTTAACATATGGTTTTGGGGTTGGCAGGTGTTAAGATGTTCTTTGCCCCAATCATCTGAAGTATGGCTGTTTGGAACTGTCTTGTATCAAAAGCCTTTAAGTACCATGATGCCCTATTGGCTGTAGGGGTTGGACAGAAAACCCATAAATTTGCTTGCTTTACCTCACTCTCTCTCTCTCTCTCTTACCAAACTGCTGAATGACCATCTCACACCATGAACTGAAAAGGACAATGCAATGAAGAGCACAGCTCGGCAGCCATATTGAGACAGGCATGCGGCCTGTTCTGAAGAAAGCTGACCACCAGTGACACCTTAACTAGAGACATTTTAAGCAACTAACAAGTCTGTGTGCCGCCTGAAACTACACATCAACATTTATCAGGTTGTATGGTTGCCAATATTCAAATGTACTTTGCATATTATTATTTATGAATATTACCAATAATACATTGTATTGTACTTAACTCCTGCTTGTCTTTTACTCACCTAATTGCCTGAGGTTATACATGTAGAAGTTATATACTATAATACCTTTGTAACAGATCGGGTATTCGTCCACCTCTTGAACCCTCAGGTACCACTCTGATAACCAGGTGAAAGTATAAATATTCTTTATTTTACAAGAATACCGTGCACAAAGCACTCTCCACACCACTCTCATATATAAACCACTATTCTCTCTAAACAAACCAATTCCTCCTCGCCCAGACAATTTGCCACCCTACCTCCCAGCTCAGCTCAGTGTCTGGGCTTTCCCATAGTCCTTTTATATCCCCTGACCTGGAAATGGTTCCTGGCAAAACCCACAAGTCCGTTTCCTTCCGGGTCAGGGTAAACAGTCCTCTTCTTCACCCCGGGAGTACGTCGTTTCTTCCGGTCACGTGACTGTGACGCACTCCCGGGTTATAGGGCACGCAAGAGCCCACTAGCCCCCCTACAGTGATCCAGTCCCCAAGGTATCCAGCAGGGCTGTGTATATAAACTACAAAGTCCATGAGGCCCTGCTGGAACTCGGGGCACCATCATGCTGTCCGGAGGGCTCCTCCTAGTGGCCTGGGGGTGGCGACCGGAGTCTGTAGTCGGTCGTCCATCACACCTTATAAACAGTGGTAAGTCTGGGAGATTTGAGGCATTCTGACAAAGGCTACATATTAATAATATAAAAGGGGAAAGTCGAGCAATATATTACTCTACCAAGACAAAACGCCCTGGAATTCTGTTTCAAGCCTGTGAAAGGACAGCCACCGGACACAAACAGACAGACACCAAATGTCCAAAACACACACGTTTATTGCTGTTCTCTCTTTATACAACACCACACAATGCTCTATTAGCCAAACTCAGTCCTTTCTTTCTTTTCTCTATCCTCGAATCCTTCTGCCGCCTCCACTCCTCTTCCCACAAGCTTCGTCTTCCTCCTCCCAACTCCGGCCCTTCTACTGGAGGGAGGCGGCCTATTTTATAACAACCCGGATGCGCTCCAGGTGCTCTGTGACAATCTTCCGGCGGCACTTCCTGGTGTGGCGGAAGTGCCGCATGAGCACCCGGAAGTACTCCAGGTGTCCCTGGAATTCCTTCCGGCAGCATCCTCCAACTGTGGCAGAAGTGCTGCCATCCAGGGTTCCATAATCGTCAGGGAGCTCCTTGTTGGTGGTGGCCAAGGGCCCCAACAGGGGTGAGCTTCCCAGCTTCATTCCCGTGGCCCCCATGCAGACCAGGGCGGCTATCCTCTCATGGCCCAGGGGAGGCACTGTCCCTCCCGTTTACCTTCCAGGCGTCCTGGCTGGGTAGGATCCCCAGCTGTCTGCCACAACCAATAGCATGATAAGCAGATGATTAGATTTACAGATACAGAAGATTAGAAAATGCGGAAAGTTAGCCACATTTTTCAGTTTCTCTAACAAACTTCTAGATTGTTGGTTTAAATTTTACAGGAGTAAGAGTTCTGAAAGTGAAATACACAACACATCCGTAGGCATCCTTGTTCAATAAACTTCCCTTAAATGCAGAAGTGGAAAAAATGCAGCTCAACGATGCAAAGCTGAAATCATATGAAGGCGGCAGTGATATGCAGAAAATATGCAATTGAGTGTGCTGAGCAATGGAGGTGTAACACTAACACAATATCACATCATGCAACACACTCTCAACTTCAGACTTTGCCGTACGTAGTAAAGAATCACGTCTTTTTTATTATTATTTTTTTTGTGAGATCTGAAAGCATGGTTCTTCTGGTTTAATGCTAATAAAGGATTATGTTGAAAATGCTTGAATAGAGGATTCAATGAGATTGTGGCTGGAAACTTTTATTTGATGCATTTTATTTTCCTCCACTGTAGCATTATAATGAATTTATAGCTATCATGGTAATAAAGTGTGTGCGCCTCAGTGTGTGCTGTCAATAAAAGATCAAGCAGACATAAATTATGTGCATCTAAACACCTCTCTTTAATGGCACTATATTATAAAAGCGATTTAAACATTTTTATTTTGTGTTGTTTAAATTTTTTAATACATAATCTGACTATGAAGAAAATATGTCTTATAAAGAGCTACGCAATCTGTGAAGCAAAAAACTAAGAATTCCTAATCAGCTGAATATGTCGCTCGTATAGTACAATTTGACAAATGGGCTCCGGTATTTTAGCAAGTTACCTGACAAATTCCTGGGAAAACTGCTACAGAAGGTAGGCATGGTGTTATATAACAACCAAGAGTCGGGTTAAATTAAGTGGGACAGGATTTTGGGAATGCAGTGGAATTGATTGTCTTACTAATACGGTTGGTTCACTGCAGTAGGGCTGTCCTGTTCAATCGATTCGCAGTCTAAAATTACTCTTCAGTGCTGACACCGTGGACTTTCTGTTTTTCGGTGATGTCATCAAGTGCATCTGTAATGGCAGGTATGTAATGTAATGTCTAGGGGTGCTGCTGGTTCAATCTCCACCTCAGACTTGCTGTCGGACCCCTAAAGTCACTGAACTTTTCTGAGCCCCAGTGGTAAAGAAGTGTAAATGTAAACGGCCTTGAGGGGTGTCTTTGAATTAAGGTAACTGTCAAATACAGAATATCATGCCGGCAAATCTGATGAAGATGGGGGCTGCCTGCACAAACCTATATGCCTTACAAAAGAGCAAAAAATAACTTTTCTTTGTAGAGATTTAGATGGATTTTTCAAACTCGTCTTTCTAGCTCCATTAATCATTTATTTAATTTGTCGGACATCTCCTTAGGTTCAGCTTCTGTTTGTATGTCTGACTGTGATTCTTCTTCATCAACTTGTATTCCTTCTCACATTGCATTGTACTGTTTTCCCATTGTTGTTAGTACACATTTAATAAAAAGTAGATACCACTATGAATTACATGCATTGTAACTCTCTTTACAAATGATGTATTGATTGCATTTTTAAACTGACTGTGTTTTAAATATTGTAATGTGTTCTCTAAAAGCCATGTCATTTCCAATTATTTTCAGGCTTGGCTTTCATTTACATCATCTTAGCAAGTCAGAGGTAGCTGGGAGTGCTCTCCGGTGAAGTGCAGTCTCATACTCTGACATGCAAAGCGACTCTCGCCAACTAGGTCACGGCTTGCGTTACCTTTACTCGTAGGGTCAGCTCTGTGAACATGAAGGCCGACAACCAATGAATGCTCCCCTGGAAGCACAATGTTTTTAATGCAGCAGTGGTGTATAAAGAAAGCAGGTGTTCTGAACCTCACAAACAGATGAGAAGCTTCTTTATCTGATGTCTTCTGCTTTTTGTACCACAGCAGAATGGAAAAAAGAAAATAAGGGCCAAGATTGCAGATGAACTTGCCATACCTGTTAACCTGGCCGGTCATCCATCCATTATCCAACCCGCAATACCCTAACTACAGGGTCACGAGGGCTGCTGGAGCCAATCCCAGCCAACACAGGGTGCAAGGCAGGAAACAAACCCCCGGGCAGGCCGCCAGCCCACCGCAGATATATATATATATATTGTGGCGAGCAGCTGGGTCCCATGATCAGCTGGGACACCCCTTCTACGTATGTTACGGGGGAGCAACCATGGGCGTCTCAGTACCTCCCCCGGGACGCTTGGTGGCAGCCTCCCTGGCTGATGATGGCGCCTCAGTTTCCCGCAGGGCTCCAAGGGAGATGGAATTCTCCACAGCCCTGTTGGAATCTGGGGTGGCTGCCAGGGGGTGCTGCATGTGTGTCTCACAGCACAGTCTCAATATCATGGAGGAGACCAGAGGACGGGTCGTTACACGAGGAGAGCTGAACAGCAGCAGAGACACGGAACACGACTTA
Source organism: Erpetoichthys calabaricus (assembly GCF_900747795.2). Classification (NCBI taxonomy): domain Eukaryota; kingdom Metazoa; phylum Chordata; class Cladistia; order Polypteriformes; family Polypteridae; genus Erpetoichthys; species Erpetoichthys calabaricus. The sequence continues at coordinate 194,697,702 of NC_041399.2, forward strand.
CAGCATACCATGTGATTCATGTCCAGCGGTATATGTAGGACAAACATCAAAAACACTCACAACATGTACAGTATACAGAAGAAAGGATCCACTGTCTCTGATTTGTACACATACAACCTCGACTGGACACACATTTAGATGGGACTCAGTGCAAGTAAAATTCAAGGCAAATACAAAACTGAACTGAAACATGGCTATCCAATAACAAACACCATTAACAGACATTTGGAAATGAACCCAGCATATGCAGGCTCGAAAAGAAGAACATTCACATATAAATAAGACTTTATGACCAACACCCTCCAAACCTCACCTCATCAATCCCCCTCTACCACATCCACATACCCTCCCCTTCTTATTTGCTATATATTGCCATTTTCCTCTGATGATGATTCCTGATAGGAGTCAAAAACTTAGGAATAAAAAAAACTATTTTAAGACACGTAATTCATTTTCTCCCTATGTGGATTTTTAGCTACAAATATATATTGTGGCAGACGACCGGGGACCTTGCCCCACCGGGATGCCTGGAGCAGGGAAAGACTAGGAGAGGGACAATATCTCCCCTGGGCGCAAGAGGGCAGCCCCCCTGGATTCAATCAGGGGCCACAGATACGGAGCTGGGAAGCTCAACCCTGTGGGGGTCCATGGCCACCACCAGTGGGTGCCTGAATGGTTCCTGAGCCCTGGAGGACAGCACTTCCACCACACCAGGAAGTGCTGCCGGAAGACCATCACAGAACACCTGGAGCACATCCGGGGCGGGATAAAAAAAAGGTGCCACCTCACTCCATTCGGGGAGCCAGAGTCAGGAGGGAGAAGACGGAGCTTGCAAGAGAGGAGTGGAGGCGGCTGAAGAGTAGTGAAGGTAAGGACTGAGTAGATGTGTGAGCTTGTGGAAATGGAGTGTGTAAATAGAAATTGTAAATAAACCGTGTGTGTTGTGGACATCTGGTATCGTGTCTGTCTGGGCTGGGCTACCATTTACTATATATATATATATATATATATATTGTCACCTGCGGTGGGAATGGCACCCTGCCCGGGATTGGTTCCTGCTTTGTGCCCTGTGTTGGCTGGGATTGGCTCCAGCAGACCCCCGTGACCCTGTGTTCAGATTCAGCAGGTTGGATAATGGATGGATGGATATTGTCACAAACTCGAGACAGAGTCATATAAAGGTTTGGGGCAGCCACCCGTATAATTTGGTATCCTGGCTGCAAAGTTGGTTTCTTAAAATATACAGCACTGATGTGCATACAACCGAGTCCAAAACAAGACTGAGGGAATAGGGAAAAGGTGAAGGCTGTTAAAGGTGGAGACAGGAAGTGAGATCATAAGGATCGGGCTCATGTTCTTCAGCCATTGGTTCGAGCCCGGACGTGACATCACAGGGGCCGGAGCCGGCAAGGTCTCCTTCCATTGGCTCGGTCCCAGAAGTGACGTCAAGAGAGCCAGCTGGAATCTCCGGTGAATGGTCTACAGGGAAGGGAGAAAAAGAGTCAGTGCACTCTGCCACATCCCGGTATGCCTCGGAACTGCCCTTACTCAAGCCCTTTAGCTGCCTCCCATGCGCACGTGTGTGACAAGATATATATACTGTATATATATATATATATATATTGTCAGAAGAACGACCAAAAGACATCGAGAAGGTTTGGGGCAGCCACCCATTTAATCGTTTATGGCTGCAAAAGCTATTAAATAACAGAGACATGTTCATTCAATCGAGTCCAAAACAGAACTGACTTCCAGGTAGCAAGATGGCAGCTTTAAAGGCCAGTAGCGGAAGTGATGTCATCCCGACCGGAACCAGAAGTGACGTCAGTGGCTGCCCCAGAGCCGGGTGGGATTTCCCTAGAATGGTCTGTAAAAGATCGAGAGGGAAACTTAGTGCACTCCGCCCCCCCCTGGTCTGGCATGGAACTACCTGTATTTAAGCCCTTTAGCTGTCTCCTAAACACACGTGTGTGACAGGGCCCCCCCCTTAGCCCAGACCCGTCGGGTCGGGCGTCCTGCACTGAGAGGTCGTGAACACGGGAGAGAGCGTCGGCATTGACGTGTAGAGAACCCTTCCGATGAATGAGCGAAAACTTGTAATGTTGCAAATCGAGGAACCACCTCGTGACTCGCGGGTTAGACTCTTTGTGTAGGGCCATCCACTGTAAAGGGGCATGGTCCGTGACTAGAGTAAACTCCCGACCCAAGAGGTAGTATCTCAACTGTGTGATCGCCCACTTAATCGCCAGAGCCTCCCTCTCCACTGCCGCGGTCTCCCGATCCAACAGTTTCCGGCTCAGAAACATGATGGGGTGTTCAGCACCATCGACACTTTGGCTCAGCACTGCCCCTAGGCCTGTGTCCGAAGCGTCCGTCTGGAGAATAAAAGGCCGTGAAAAATCAGGCGCCTTTAAAACGGGTGCCGACGTCAGGGCCCTTTTTAAGTCACTGAAGGCTGCCTCAGTCATATCAGTCCATACCACAGTGTTAGGAGCCCTCTTCTTTGTCAGATTAGTCAAGGGCATGGCTCTCTCTGAAAAACGTGGTACAAACCGGCGGTAATACCCCGCTAATCCGAGAAATGCCTGGACTTGCCGCTTGGTTCGCGGACGGGGCCATGTCAAAATGGCTTGTATTTTAGAGCACTGTGGCTTCACCGTACCACGACCCACCAGGTAGCCCAAATACTTGGCTTCCTCCAATCCAAAGAAACATTTCTTTGGGTTGATACGAAGACCGGCTTCTCCCAATGTCCGTAACACGGCTCCAACATGCTGTAGGTGTTCCTTCCAGGTGCTGGAATAGATGACGACGTCATCCAGGTAGGCAGCACTATACGTGTTATGGGGGCGGAGCACTTTGTCCACCAGACGCTGGAAAGTTGCAGGAGCCCCATGTAACCCGAATGGAAGGACACGATACTGCCAGTGCCCACTAGGGGTGCTAAACGCGGTTTTACCCTTTGCGGAGTCCGTTAAAGGAACCTGCCAGTACCCTTTGGTCATGTCAAGTGTGGTCAAGTATTCTGCCTGTCCAAGCCTCTCAAGGAGGTCGTCCACTCGAGGCATGGGATAAGCATCAAATAGTGAGACCTGATTAAGTCGACGGAAGTCATTGCAAAACCTCCAAGTTCCGTCGGGCTTAGGAACCAAGACAATTGGGCTGGACCAGGGACTATGACTCTCCTCTATGACTCCTAGATCCAGCATGCGCTTGATTTCCAGTTCCACTTCTGCTTTCTTTGCCTCGGGAAGACGGTACGGGCGTTCTCGGACTATGACCCCGGGTTCAGTCACAATATCATGGGCAACCAGAGAAGTCCTTCCAGGGATTTCGTCAACCACCTCCGGGACGGACGAGATAACTATCTCTAGCTCCCGCCTCTGTCGGTTATTTAAATTAGACCCGAAGTTAAGGGTATTACTTTGAGCAAAAAGGGAGTGGGGCTGGCCGGAGGTGGGATCAGGGTCCCGTTCCTTCCACGGTTTCAGCAGGTTCACGTGATATATCCGCTCTCTCGGTCGACTATTGGGTTGTTTCACCAAATAGTCGACGAGCCCCTTTCGCTCTTTAACTTCGTATGGCCCTTGCCAGTGGGCAAGTAGCTTAGAGTGGGAGGTGGGAACCAATACCATGACTCGATCCCCCGGCTGGAACTCCCGGAGTGTCGTGCCACGGTCGTAATAGTGGGCCTGTGCTGATTGCGCCTCTTGCATGTGACTTTTTAATATGGGTCGAATCTTCGCAAATCTATCGCGTAACTGTGCGATATATTCCAAAATATTAGTTGTGGGAAGGGCCTCTCCTTCCCAACCTTCCTTTAGAATGTCCAATATGCCCCGGGGTTGTCGCCCATATAATAATTCAAAGGGTGAGAACCCCGTTGAGGCTTGCGGGACTTCCCGGTAGGCAAAGAGTACGAGGGGGAGGAGCTGATCCCAATTCCTCCCATCCCCGCTGACCACCTTGCGAAGCATCTGTTTGAGAGTCTGATTAAATCTCTCTACTAAACCATCGGTTTGAGGATGATACACCGCGGTTCTCAAGTGCTTTATTTTGAGTAACTTGGCCGTTTCCTTGAACGTCTCCGAGGTAAACGGCGTCCCTTGGTCCGTAAGGACTTCTTTAGGGATTCCAACTCGCGCAAAGACCTCCATTAGTGCCCGTGCGATTGCTTTAGAATTAGCTGAGCACAATGGGACAGCTTCTGGATATCAGGTTGCATAATCCACGAGGACTAATATATATTTATGTCCTCGGGCCGAGGGTTCCAGGGGTCCCACTATGTCGACCCCTATCCTTTCAAAGGGGACATCAATTAAGGGGAGGGGAACGAGAGGAGCACGGTCCCTCCTAGGAATTTGCCGCAGCTGACATTCCGGGCACGAAACACAGAAGCGGCGAACCTCCTCGTTAATTCCCGGCCAATAAAAGCGGAGCTTAATACGCTCTAAAGTTTTTTCGGTGCCCAAGTGGCCTCCTAGGAGATGGGCGTGCGCTAACTCACAAACTTGCCGCCGGAAAGTTCGTGGAATTAGCAGCAACTTCCGCACTCCCCCCTCGTGTTCACTGACCCGATATAATAAGTCATTTTCTAACACAAAGTGGGGTCCTTGTGGCATGGGCTGATTGGTGCGTTGGCCGTTGGCGAGGACTACTACATTCTTCGCAAACTTAAGGGAATCATCATTCCACTGCTCCCTTCTAAATGATGCCGGTGTTTGTCTGAATTGAAAGCTCAGATCTGAGAGAGGGTCCGGGCTGACCTCAAGGGGCGGAGAGTCGTCCCGCTCTGGTGAGGTGCGGACTGATGACGTATTCGCCCGCGACGGGCCGGGAAGCTCTCCGTCCTCCTCGGGGTTTCCCATATCTCTCTCCACCGGCTGCGTACATGGTGTGGAGACAACCTGAGACGGTGTATTCCCATCGGTTACTAGGCCTAATTTTGAATAAGGCGAGATCAGTACTGCACCGCTTTTAATGTCAGACCAGTCCCGCCCGAGAATCACCGCACACGGGGGTTTTGGATGTACAGCCACAACGAGTTTTCGTAGTATCCCTCCGTGGCAGATGAAACACCGGGCGGAGTCATAGGCGCGGACATCTCCGTGTGCACAGGTAATTCTGGTCTTTGTTTTTAACCACTGTCGCGGTAGTACATATCGGCAATCAACAACAGAAATGTTGCTGCCGGAATCAAATAAGGCTTCTACCTTGTGGCCATTTACTATGACCTCACCTTTATGAGCCAAAGCCAGGGGGTTTGAAAGCGCACACAACCCATCCCTCTCTCTCCACTTACATTCCGCATCGCCTCCGAGCGAGGACCGCGCCCGCGGGATCGGGGACTCCGATGCAAACTCCGGTGTATGTCGAGAGGGCAGTGTAAGAGGGACGTAATCTCTACGGCTTCTACTTAAGGACCGTTCCGCCCTCTCAAATTGCGAGGCTGCCCTCGATATTTCTATGAGCTCAATGAGCTCGTTTATGTTTGCAAATTCTCCTCAGACCGGCTGGGCGAAATGCTCTGGCAGGCTATTTATGAACAAAAAGCAGGCTACTTTTTTCACTACCTGAAAGGTGGTACATTCAGCGGGCCTTAACCAGCCGGCCACCTCTTCCCATAGAAGGTCTAGCTGTTCTTGGGTAGACCGTTCAGGGTTAAACCTCCAGTTTTTAATTTTCTTCACCTGCTGGTCTGGGGAATGTCCACCTTCCTCTGGGACCTTAGCCCCGGTGGAATGGACAACTCTCTCCTCTGAGAGAGCATAATAAGTCCCCATCGTATCCCCCATAGAGACCAGCCCACGTCTGTGTGTCCCAACGACACTCTCCCTATTCAATTGAGGTGACCCAGAAATAGACAAAGGGAGCGGCGTCTGCACCGGTTCTTTCCGAAACCCGAGGCGCACTCCCCACCCGAAAGCTCGGCCCAGGTACTCTCCCACCTGGACATGATTCAGGTCCGGTCCCGTTCTCTTCAGGGATTCCTCCATCCTGCCGACTACGCCACTGTCAGAAGAACGACCAAAAGACATCGAGAAGGTTTGGGGCAGCCACCCATTTAATCGTTTATGGCTGCAAAAGCTATTAAATAACAGAGACATGTTCATTCAATCGAGTCCAAAACAGAACTGACTTCCAGGTAGCAAGATGGCAGCTTTAAAGGCCAGTAGCGGAAGTGATGTCATCCCGACCGGAACCAGAAGTAACGTCAGTGGCTGCCCCAGAGCCGGGTGGGATTTCCCTAGAATGGTCTGTAAAAGATCGAGAGGGAAAATTAGTGCACTCCGCCCCCCCCTGGTCTGGCATGGAACTACCTGTATTTAAGCCCTTTAGCTGTCTCCTAAACACACGTGTGTGACAATATATATATATATATATATATTTTTGCAACTGGAGATCCATAAAAGGAGAAAATGAAACATGTATCATAAAGTAGTTTTTATTCCTGAGCTTTCAGCCCCTTCATCAGAGGATAATGCTTAGACTTACAACATGTTCATAATAAATAAAATCTTTACAACCAATAACCCCCCCCCCGATCACACTGACTTAGCCCCCCCACCTCGATGCCCCCGACTATGTCATTTTTGCTATATATTGCCTTTGATTCTTGTACGTCTAAGCATTATCCTCTGATGAAGGCCCCTGGTAGGAGTTGAAAGCTCAGGAATAAAAACTACTTTATGATACGTGATTCATTTTCTCCCTTTGTGGATCTCCAGGCTGCAAATATGCAAACCGTATCACAGATCTTCTCTTCCATATATGTATATATATATGTATATATATATATATATGGTTGAAATAGTTTACTGTCAAATAATGCAAAGAGTACGCGACACGTGTTTCGCCCTAATTCTGGGCTCATCAGGCGTACACACTCTAATGCACTCCCTCTCGGGAATCGAACCTCGGACGTCAGCGCCAAAGGCGATGCCCCTAACATTGCGCCACGGCGTGTGGTTCGTTTATTAGACAGCATGTAGATCGGGGTAATTACATTCACGGCTTTCGTAGTCTGTGTTACAATCTGATTATTTGGGTGGTTACCTACCAGGTAACGCTTGTGGTTGGCCAGCAAGTCTGCTAACATCCGTCACGGTGCCCTCAGTTGTGAGAAGCAGATCATAGAATGGTTGAAATAGTTTACTGTCAAATAATGCAAAGAGTACGCGACACGTGTTTCGCCCTAATTCTGGGCTCATCAGGCGTACACACTCTAATGCACTCCCTCTCGGGAATCGAACCTCGGACGTCAGCGCCAGAGGCGATGCCCCTAACGTTGCACCACGGCGTTTATTTGACAGCATGTAGATCGGGGTAATTACATTCACGGCATTCGTAGTCTGTGTCACAATCTGATTATTTGGGTGGTTACCTACCAGGTAACGCTTGTGGTTGGCCAGCAAGTCTGCTAACATCCGCTATATATATTTATATTGTGGCACCGCCCAGGAAGACAGGAGGAGAGTTCATTCCTCCTCCAGACCACGAGGGGGCGTCCGCCCTGGTTGTGTTGGGGGGCCATGGGTACAGGGCTTGGAGGCCCAACCCTGTAGGGGCCCGTGGCCACCGCCAGGGGGCGTCCCCGTGCCTGATGGACCCTGGTGTGGCGGAAGTGCTGGGGGGAAGAAGAGAGAACACCCAGAGTCCATCCGGGGAGACAACCGGCACTTCCGCCACACTGGGGCGTGTCGGGTGGAAGATTGCCGGTGCACACCTGGAGCACATCCGGGTATGAATAAAAGGGGGCGCCTCCCTTCATTCGAGGCTGGAGTCGGGTGGAAGAGGATGAGATCTGGAAGGAGAGAGAAGGAGGCGGTCTGAAGGAAAGGCGTTGTGGTATTGGCCTGGACTTTGAGGGAGTCTGTGGGTTGTGTGGCACAAGACTTTGTAAATAGTTGTATAATAAATGTGTGTTGGATGACAAACTGATGTCTGCCTGTCTGTGTCCGGGCTGTTCCCCACAATATATAAATATATGGCATATTATACCGTTTACTTATTTGGCTGACACCTTTATAACATTTATGATACAACTGGTTACATGTTGGTTTTTCCAATTGGAGCACAGGCAGGTCAAGTGACTTACTCAGGGTCACACAGGGGTGTCAGTAGTGGGATTTGAAACCCCCACCTCAGGGTTTGCAGTCTAAAGTCTTAACCAATGCACCACACTGTCCACCTATATATGGTAGCCCTTATTATGGAACTCTTCACCAGGGTGATAATATGTGGGTTTAACATCCCAGTAGCTGGAACTGTTTCATAAATCCTGTCTTACTGGTTCAGATCTTGCAGCACGTGGATTCTGCATGGTCTTCCTGTATCTGTGAGTGTTTTCATGCCACATCCCCATAGACGTGCAACTTAATTAAACTGATGATTCCAAACTTGCCCTGATTTAGTGAGTGGTGAGGGCACTTTAGTGGACTGGTACCCCGTGACTTGTGATGGATTGGGGAGGTTGATTCCTGCTTAGTGCTCAGTGCTGTCAGAACAGACTCCATCCCAAGCCCTGAACTGAATTAAGCCTGTTGTTGAATGTTAGATTATGTTATTTACACTGTAATTATCCTTCTATAGTATGGTACAGTGAACAGTTAGTTGTCTTTAATGCTTGGGGTTGCTCTTTGAGCACCTTAGTTTTTCATATTATTTTCCATTTCTTCGTCATTTTCACCACCCACCATGTTAAGGCCATCTTTTGGATCCTAGACATTTGGTCTTGCCTAATTTTTTGCACACAAGCCCATGCTGTCTATCCAAATTCTTCATCTCACAATATCTAATGTGATCATCCAGGTAGCATAGTGGGGTTACTGCTTCACCCTCCACCTGTAGAGCAAGATGCCCACACAATAAAGGCAGGCATCACAACTCAGTGACATCGATGCACCATAGAGGGGCGGTCAATCAGAAATTCTGAATCATTTAGGAGAGCTTCTAAGCAACTGGCTGGTCATGTTCACTCCTAAATATAAAGAGACTTTAAGCAGAAATTGTTATTTCTAAAAGAAGGACCAAATTCAGACCTACAGACAGGCTACAAATTCCTGGGCTGAAGCGGTGACCTTGAGTGAGACATGTCACCTTCGAGTGTCCTGTGTCAGAGGGTGCCATGTTCGACTTCACTGGAAGCTGGGATGCTCAGTTTGGGTTCCCCAAAGCGAGCACGGAGGGTCCAAGGTGCGCCTATTGATATTTTAGACCCTGAGACATGACGCAGAGTCGTTTGTATTTGAAGTGTTCAGGTCCTGGAGAGGCAGAGCACACAGGGACTCAACATCTCCCTGGCTGGCCCTGTCTGTACCAAAGATGAGTCTTTATGAGGGGAGACAGAAGAATAAGCATTTTTCCTTTATTCATTTACCGAGTGCCTGTTAATATCATATTGATGATAATTTTCCTTTAATGCACCATTTGCACTAATTATGATGCAGAGGGTGAGTAATTGCATGTGACACCGTGCGTCTCCAATGGATCTCTTCAGACTTAATTCATTTGATTGTTTGGGAGGGTTGAGACGTGACAGGCTGCTCCTAAACAAATGCGATTTTTTTCCCCTTTATTTCTTTATTTTATCCATCCCTGCCCACTCACTGTCTGTGTGAAGTCTATTTGGGTTTCCCTTCAGGTGCTCCGGTTTTCCTCCCTCGACAATTCTAAATTAGATCGATGTGTCTGTTTGTATAAGGGTGGTCAGCAGTGAAGTGGCACCCAAAGGTGGTTTCCACCTTGCACCCAGTGGTTGGGCACTTATATCCTGAGACCTTGAATTGCTTGAACAGATTTTAAAAATGATGGATTGACTTACATACTGTAATTAATTGGTGGATTTCTGCATGACTGTGCCCTGCCACTGACTGACGGTCAGCGTTGCCAGGCTTGACAATGGATGGGTGGCTGGATTGCTGCCCTTATTTTTCATTTTGCACCAGTGAAAATCACAAAGTAAAAAAATGAGGTTACAAGTCAGTAACACCAGCAATGTCCCCCAGCTTTGCTATGGAGCTAAAGAAGCAGAAGGGTCTTTCCTCTCCACTGTCAGATCTACACACAACCAAATGAGTGCTCAGCCCAACCTCTCCTCCACATTTCAAATTAATCAAGTGTTTCTATTTTTTTCTTTCATTTTTTTCCATCCAGAATGATGACCTTAAAGACCTTCTAAGCACTTTATAAATGAACTAGACCGCTAATGGTATTTCTGCAAAGATCATGGCTGCCATGTTCTCCTTCTGAGAAGCAGAACTTCAGGTTTGATGTACTCCTCAATTTTGCTCAGATCTTACTGTAAATGAGCTTGGCTCCTTTTGTCTTCCCACTTGGGGGGGAGCCATCAAATTTCATTATTTAACTGACATTTACATCTGTGGTAATTTATTATAAAAGGATAAATATACTGTTACTTTTTACAAGCAACTTAGAGTCTGTCAAAAGATGAGACAAGGGAGCCAAAAACGGTTTGGGGCAGCCTCCCGTATAATTGATCCTGGCTGCAAAATGATTGATCTTGTATACAAGTAGGTACAGATTGGAGTCCAAAACAGAACTGACTGGTGAGGTTGAGATGGTGGCAGAGGAAGTGAGGTAATTATGACCGGAACTGGAAGTGACGTCATCGGTACCAGGAATGGAAGTGGCATCGTCTGGACCAGAAGTGATGTCATTGGGCTCATGACCAGAAGTGGCGTCGTCTGGACCGGAAGTGATATCATCAGGCTCATGACCGGAAAGTGGCATTATCTTAGCCAAAAGTGATGTCATCGGGCTCATGACTGGAAGTGGCGTCATCTGGACCAGAAATGACATCATCAGGCTTAGGGCATGGAAAGTGGCATCATCTGGACAGGAAGTGACATCATCAGGCTCAGGAATGGAAGTAGCGTCATCTGGACTGGAAGTGACATCATCGGGCTCAGGACCGGAAGTGACATCATCTGGACCAGAAGTGATGTCAATCAGGCACAGGGCCGGAAGTGACATTGTCTGGCTCGTGACCGGAAGGGATGTCATGGAGGCCAGGATTAATTTTCCATAACGGGTCTGCAGTAGAAACAGAAAAAAGATTAGTGCACCTCGCCACCCCCTGGTCTGGCATGGAATTACCTTCCTTTCAGCACTTTAGCTGCCTCCCATGCGCACGTGTGTGACAGGTCATGATTTGATGGCAAGAAATGAACCAACAACTTTCGTTGTCCAGTCCAGTGTCTTAACCACTGTGCAAAACTGCTGCCATCTTTCTTAGGGTATTAGCGCAGTACAAAAAAGTGCTACAGGGCATTCTTCTACTTCTTCATCTTCTTTTGGCTGCTCCCATTTTGGTGTCACCACAGCCAGAGGTGGTCTTAGGGGTGTGCGGGGCATAGGGCTGACCAACCCCATGCAGGGCCGGTTACATCAGACGCTGTTACCAGTATGTGTGGACTGTATAAAAATGATGCATAATGTTAACATACACAGGATTTTCTTGTTACAGTATTCAGCTAAATTTTTGCAAGATAACACGTGGACTTTTTCAAAATATAACTGGAGAATGTAACTTGACAAATCCGCTCGGACGGGACACGCAGACCTCAATAACAGGGCCCCCTTAGGCATGGGGCCTGGGGTGGTCGCCCCACTTGCCAACCCCAAAAGCTGCTCTTGACCACAACAGATCATCCGTCTTCATCTGTCCCTGCCTTTTACGTCCTTATTTGCCTTCATGTTCTCCTTCACCACTTCCGTAAACCTCCCCTTTGGTCCTCCTCTTTTCCTCTTGCCTGGCAGTTCCACCCTTGACATGCACCCCTCATCTCTCCTCTGCACGCATCCAAGCCATCTCAGTCCAGCCTGTCTCACTTGGTCACCCGTGTTGTCCCTCTAATATACTCATTTCTAATCCTCTCTACCCTCGTTACTCCGAGCGAAAATCGTAACCTCTTCAACTCTGCCACTTCCAGCTTAAATTTCTTAGAAAAAAATCTCATCCATAAAAACCATATCTTTGGGAGGGCTTCATAAATAAACACATCCAAATAAATTAATAAATACTTTAAAATCATAAGAAATCCTTTGTGAGGTTTTCCTTTTTCCCCCTCATCAGAACATCATAGTGAATCCCAGTTGCATAGGCCATTGCATCCCAATCTGTCACATTGGTAGGATGTCCCACCTGACCTGAATTGCTGTAATAAGTGTATAAGTTTAATATGTCACTGTGCTCTGTGAAAATATATTTTATAAATCTGTCTTTTTCTACTCACGTGCACAGTTGACACAGAGCCAGATTTAGCACACGGGTTCACCATATAAGACAAGACAGTTAGGGACAACTGTGAAACGGGCAGTCAGACTGATGACCATTGTATACTATTTTTGTGTGTCAAAGTCGGCATGAAACTGTATCCTCTTTGTCTTGTTTGGAATGGCATGATTCACCTAAATGGTGGCCTGCACGTGAAGAAAGAGTGTAAAACCTTTGAAGCCGATGGACGGATGGAAGATGATGTCATCTGATCCTGAAAATCCTTCCAACCCAGCGGTGAAAATGGCAGACTCTACACATCGGGCCTCCACTCCCAAACTGGGTTCTTGCCATTGGCTTCCTTCTTCTGTTATGCAGCGTAAGTCGTCATTAAAGAAAGCTGTTATTTCTCCTATGTGATTTCTTACCGCCGTATCACTAAGGGAGGGGTATCGCCTTTTAAGATTTGGGTTATGTAACACGCCGCAATTATAAAAGAACTCATTCCAACAAGGGACCTAACGCCCCCTGCTGGATACACCTCCCACCTTGGTTGGTGCCCCACATTTCATGAACTTCCACCTCAGTTGATGCCCATCAGTGCTGATGCTGCTATGCTCTGGGTTCTTTGTATTCATTCTTCTTATTTTCTATTGTTTCTCTCTCCATTCTCACTGAAAGTCAGAACCTCTCCACCAGCCATTGGTCCTGCGCCCTTTCATAGCTCAGCAGGGCTGACATTGGCCGTCCTGTCCTTCCACATATGAATACCTCTAATAAGCTCTCTTGAGGAGCGGTCACTTTGTCATCCTTCTCGATCTTCTTTCACTTATGCTGTATTGTTGGATCTTCCCTCTAAGCACTAAGCCACATTTAATTTTGTTGCAACCCCAGCTGATTCACGTCAGTTACTCTGCTTCTCCCATAATAAACTTAACGTTGGTGACTGTACACACTTTCTTGCGAGCCGCTCATCCAAAGTGGTTAAGTGGTCCTGGGAAGGTGGTTAAAAACCCATTAAAATCCAAAATCAATTAATCTATTAAAAGACCCCTGGACTTGACTCACCACACCGCATCTTCTATTGTTTGAGGAACAATAGCACAGTGGTTAGATATGCTGCCTCGTAGCTTAGGTCATATTTTTCGCCACAGTTATTAGTCCACCATTGTTTCGAGAAGCTTCCCTAACCTTGAAACACCATTATAAATCCATTCAGAATTACTTCGGTCCCTCCCTTCCTCATTGACTTCAATGCATTTCTCAGAGTTTATTGGAGTCCACCAAACAGTTTAATGATTTTGAGAAACCTGTGGCGGTGTGAGGGTCCGCTCATGCCTAGTCACTTATTGTAATGTGACACACAGTCTTGTGACATAGTACAAAGTGATTAACAGATGAACCCAGGCAGCCTCTATTTCCAAGTTCAGGTTCTAATATAATTGGAAATGTTTAAAGTACAGCAGAATTCTCACCTGCATGTCTAACCAACATGTCACCACCGTCATTCTGGCATCACAAAATCTTTGAGATTTAAGTCAAGGCAGTCTGCACCAGCAGTAAAGCTGGCATGTGCTGGCTTCTTTATCATGAAATATTCACAGACGTGGCTTGGGAAGACATACCTGAAATAATAACCATATGCTTTTAGGTAAAAGTAGCAAGAAAACTCAAGAGGAGGACAAGCCAAGGGAGAGTGTGACCTGTATGCCTGTCAAAGATACAGCCGACCAATGGATCAGGTTGGATCAGGAATGGAAGAATCAGACCGACATAGAGGATCACATTATGAACTCTGACCCTCAGCTTATCCACGAAGAACAGATGGCATGTAGTCAGAGAAACTGCGGCATCTGGGCCTATTAAACCAGCCAGCTGAACGGCTACCTGCAGCCCTGAGATGATGAGTCATTATCAATTACATATCATATAGACACTTTAATAACTAAGGGATCAATATTAACTTAGGTTGCTGCTATTGATTGAGGCAGCCTATGAGCAATGAAAGTAGGGACAAGCTTGTACGACAAATGCTATTACCATACTGGGATCAGAGCGGAGGGATATAATTTATTGTATGCACCACAAACAAGGCTTCATAAATTGGATGTTTTGTATAACAGTCTATTATGATTCATCACTCTGGACAAACCAATAACTCACCATTACGTTCTTCACAGCAAAATAAATTGTCCTGTGCGGCAGGTTCCTTTCACGTCCTACAGCAGCTTGGTGACAGGCGTGTACTCTAATTGGCATTTGGGCTCAAATAAGGGTGCGCAGAAATTCAAGCATGGAAATGGATGTGCTGTGCACTCTTGGCACATGGCAGGCATGGTGGCTCAGATGTTAGATCTTAAACCCTAAGGTTATTGGGTCAGTTCCTGGCTAATGTATCCAGGCTCTGGACCTGAAATGAATATACGGTATCTTAAACTAAAACCTGTTACCTTAGATAAAGATGTCAGCCAAATATGTCATAATAATTCATTCAGGCACAGTACTGTGAGTGCTCAGCTGCCACCTCTTACCAAATGCTCCATTTGAAAACTCTGTGAAGGAAAATGATGAGCCGTCCCAAAATTATAATGTTTTATTGTTTTACCCTCAGTTGTGGCAGGATGGACATTCGGGCATCGTTTGGAAAGTGCCTTTAATTTCAAACACAGCCACAGAGAATGCTGCATAAATTCTCAGATTAAAATAAATGAATTTACTCTTAATAGATGCAATGGCTGTTACTGTATAAATCTAGCACTCTATAGAATAAATCGCAATAGAGAAGAAGAACATCGTTAAGTCAATACATAATCTGTCTATCTGTCTAATATAGTGCCTTTCATATCTATCTATCTATCTATCTATCTATCTATCTATCTATCTATCTATCTATCTATCTATCTATCTATCTATCTATCTATCTATCTATCTATCTATTGTGGCATGAAGGGGCTCACTGAGCCCCAAAACCCTGGACACAACCACTACAGACACAGTCCAGTTCTTTTATTTACCACAGGAATATCTTCCACAGATTTCTTCCCCACAATCCAGTAAAGAGCTCCAACACCCTTCTGTAGAGCACAGCAGACTCTTCAGTCCTTCCTTTATTTTGTTCCTTTCTCCTCCACTCCACCCAGGTGTGTGTTGTCCATCTCCACTCCCAACTCCAAATCCCTGGGCCAAGTGGAGGGCTCTCTTATAACACTGCACCCAAGAGTATTTTTGGCACTTAATCTCTTGCCTCCAGGAAATACTTCTGGGTCAGGCAGGACCCCAATGGTCCTTGTGCTTTTCAATATCAAACAGCTCCTTCTAGCAGCCTCCACAGAACCTGATAGGCAGGACAATTCCCATGCTGCCCTGCAGACATCCATACTAGGGCTCGGCAGATGGGATGCTGAAACCGAAAGTACTGGGGGACGCTCTGACCATAGCTGTCCTGAACTTTCAGATGCCTAAGCCCAGCCAGTGTGTCCCTATGTAGTTGCTGTGATGGATTTGTCCATGTGCTGGTACGGAAGGGGATTATTGATGCTCCCCTTCTGACTTCCCTTTCTTATAGCCTGGTAAGGCAAGGGAGCAGAATCCATACCAGCAGGGACAATGGCTGGTCCCTCACACTATCTATCTATCTATCTATCTATCTATCTATCTATCTATCTATCTATCTATCTATCTATCTATCTATCTATCTATCTATCTATCTATCTATCTATCTATCTATCTATCTATTACCTGTTTAAGCCAATTCAGTGAGATAGAACCTACCCCTATATCAGAAACCAGCCCTAGACAGGGCACGTCCATCTCAGTGCCCAATCACACACATACCATCCATCCATCCATCCATCCATCCATCCATCCATCCATCCATCCATCCATCCATCCATCCATCATCCAACCCGTTATATCCTACAGCATCACGGTGGTCTGCTGGAGCCAATCCCAGTCAACACAGGGCACAAACCCCGGGCAGGTCACCAGCCCACTGCAGTCACACACATACTTTACACTTTAATATTATCAAATCGAGCTAACATGCATATCTTGGGGAATGTGACAAGAAAACCAGGAATATCAAGAAGAGAACTGCAAGCATGAGAAGAATTTGCAAACTTCAAAGAGATTTTCACCCAGCAGATTGGATCAATGAAACAGTAGAACTAATCACTGCACCAGTATGCTTCTACACACACACACACACACACACACACACACATACACACATTTATATACTGAATATATATACAGTATACATATATATATAGTATATCTCTCTCTATTATAAAAAATTTTTTTAAAAAGACGATGCGTGATTTTCTCGGAGACACTTTAACGTCCCGCGAGACAAGGCAGTGAGACAAAAGGACCAGCTGCTGTACAGCCTTTTAAATGTTGTAAGTGCTGCACGACATGCAGATCACATGGCACGGTAGCAGCAGCAGCAGCTGATCGAGCAAAGAGGAGGTAAAAAAAATGTATGTGTTTCCCATTGTATCACCATTTAAGAGGGGGTGTTGGAGAAGCAACCGCATCTGTTTAGTGTGCGTTGAGCCCCCCTCATCAAACCGCAAGCGGCAGAGACGCGAAGTGGCTGGCGCGTTGTGCGCCCCGGGGTAGTAAAAGATGAGACCAACAAGATAAAGAGTTGGGGCAATACCTTGGTGACCCCATATAATTGGACAAATGAAAAGAACAAAAGACATGCAACAATTGCCGAGATATCTTCTCAAATTGAAGTTTGTTACTGAACTGGAAACAAGCTGGTTGGTTCCAGGGTTAAGTGATCATGTAGCAGAAAGGGACAAGTCCAAGTGGATGGACAATGGAAGTGACATCAGCAATGGCTGTCAATTTTCCATTTTGCAGAACGAGGAGAAGTAAACGCGTTAGCCCACAGCGCCAACCCCTGGTCTGGTGGGTAATTAACATCACCAAAGCCCTTAAGCTGTCTCCCATGTACACGTGTATATATATATATATATATATATATATATATATAAAACAACATGGGCAGCACGGTGGCGCAGTGAGTAGCGCTGCTGCCTCGCAGTTGGTAGACCTGGGGACCTGGGTTCGCTTCCCAGGTCCTCCCTGCATGGAGTTTGCATGTTCTCCCCGTGTCTGCGTGGGTTTCCTCCCACAGTCCAAAGACATGCAGGTTAGGTGGATTGGCGATTCTAAATTGGCCCTAGTGTGTGCTTGGTGTGTGGGTGTGTTTGTGTGTGTCCTGTGGTGGGTTGGCACCCTGCCCAGGATTGTTTCCTGCCTTGTGCCCTGTGTTGGCTGGGATTGGCTCCAGCAGACCCCCGTGACCCTGTGTTCGGATTCAGCGGGTTAGAAAATGGATGGATGGAGGATAGGTTTCAACAGCGTTTCTCAACCTTTAAGTATTTGCGACCCGAGTTTTCATAACAGTTTTAATCGCGCCCCCCCTAAGGTTTTTTTGAAAGGAGCCCACTAATACCAATTTGTTCTTTTTAATTAATGATATATCATAGATACATATTTTATTATACCTACTTAACTTTTATCGACATTTATCTAACTCTATATTTATTTTTCTAGTATCAGAATGTAGTTTAAGTTAATTTGTTTTGGTTTCAATAGATGTATTTTTCATATTTTCGATTCTTGTTTTCTTTTTTTCTCATCTTTGCGCCCCCCCCTTTATGTTACTTCACGCCCCCCTAGGGGGATCCGCCCCACAGTTTGAGAACCACTGGGTTACAACAACCATGAATTATATTAAATGGGTTTTAGAATTTTATACCAGGGTTAATAATTACACTCAGATAATAGCCGTGCCATAATTTGAACCCCGGTCACTAAAGGTGGGTGGCAGCTGTGCAAACCACTGAGCCACCCAGAATCTTAAGATAACACGGCCTTATAATTTGAAACCCGAGTAATCATGCTCATGGAGAGCTGAGCCTATCCCAGCAGCATCAGGTGTAAGGCAGGAACAAACCCTCACCTGGGTGCCAGTTCACTGCAGACCCTCACTTACGCTGAGCCAATTTAAAAAAGGCCATTCAGTGTAAGATATGTTCTTAAATTAATTTGTCTCTGTCAGAATAAATAAGCGATGCCCTTTGTTAAGTCGACTATCATCTGATGTGTGTGCACTCGAAGGCCCGTCTTGCCTTAAGTGACAGCCATTCATTAAGCTTTGTTAACACTGACTTACTTACCGCCTCCAGCCCACCTCCTGTTGGTCTCGCTTTTCCTAAGTTTAAAGCTCTTGGATTACCTGTTAAACTAAATGGTGACTCTCCCCTTATTTGTATGTTGCCCTCATTTTTCTTACATCCCCCATGCCCTTCTGTGTTCGGTGGGCGCCATGCACACAGACACTTGTCACTCCAAATTTCGGTATTCCACTCATCCACGCATCTTGTGAATTTTGCGGACCCTTTCTGAGTGCCTGAAACTTGCAGTGGTAGTTGAAAACTGAGCCTTTCAGTTAATTATTACTTATTTCTCCTCCGTTATAAATGGTCCTGCTTTGCATTTCACCGCAAGCCTCAAACCAACTCCATTTATCAAAGGTTGAACTGGTGTAACTTTATTTGTGCACAGATGTTTGGCGACTGAGCAGGAAATGGTGATTTATTAATTTGTCCTTTTAATTTGCAAAAGAAGGAAGTTTGATTCTGCTTATACTGTATAAAAAACATCAACTGTTTGTTTGTGGCTGACCTCTGGACGCGGTGACAATTGCCGCCAGTCCCTCCTCCTCCTCCTCATCCTCCTACCCCCGTGTTGTTGGTTTTTTTTTTTAAAACTCGGAGGGCTTGGGTTTTCGTACTTCTCTTTGTTCCTAAACAAGATGCTTTCTCACCTCTTTCTGCCGCCTCAGCACAGTTTTAGGGAACTCAACAGAGTTGGACGTGTACTTTACATTTCGTAATGTTCCAGTTTCTAAATGAAGCGCAACACGTGGATTCTTGAACTTTTACTCAAATAAAAACAAAATCAGAAAAAGTTATTAAAAAACTATAATGCAATATCAAACCAGATGTAAAGGGGAAAAAAAATCATATCAAATCCCAAAATGAAAGCTCCGCTCGGCTGCATAGAATTAGAATGGGCGGCTCAGTGGTAAAGATACAGGTGCGGGGAGCTGAGTTCACTTGCAGGCCCAGTTGTTATCTCTCACCATGTCCATAAAGGTTTGCTCCAGCTATTGTGAATGAATCTGTAGGAAATAAACCGTGACTGATTATTGTAGCCTTTTAAATTATTTTATTAAGATATTAATAAGAGTATTAGCAGGGCCGGATTTTCCTATAGGCTAACTAGGCTTCAGCCTAGGGCCTCAAGATCAAGAGGGGCCTACATTCAAATTGTTAGCTAAATTTTATTATCTCTCATGTAATTTACAAACTTAAAAATGGAAGGTGAAAGGTCCTCATAAGTGGAATAGCCTAGGGCCTCTTTTCATATAAATCCGGCCCTGAGTATTAGTCTGTACAGGTGGCACAGTTACAGTTCTGCAGATTTGTGTTCAATTCACTGGTATGGTCACTACAGCATATTATATTTCAGAATCAGGAAACGTTATGGGGTGGCACAGTGGTATCGCTGCTGCCTCACAGTTAGAAGACCCGGGTTTGCTTCCCAGGTCCTCGCTGCGTGCAGTTTGCATGTTCTCCCAGTGTCTGTGTGGGTTTCCTCCCACAGTCCAAAGACATGCAGGTTAGGTGCATTGACAAATCTAAATTGTGCTTGGTGTGTGTGTGTCCTGCGTTGGGCTGGCGCCCTGCCCGGGGTTTGTTTCCTGCCTTGTGCCCTGTGTTGGCTGGGATTGGCTCCAGCAGACCCATGTGACCTTGTAGTTAGGATAAGCGGGTTGGATAATGGATGGATGGATGGAGGAAATGTTACTATTCCCGAGGGAAATTATTTATGTTACAACTGTACACATAGACAAAGGCACAAGTAACACTAAGAGCAAGTATAAAAATTAATAAAATAAATATCAAAATAAAGTATAATGAATCATCATTCACTAAGCTCTACAGGTACATACTATGTATGCGAGTATCTTAGAAAATCTATAGTATGCTAGACAATAATAGCATACTGAGCTTGAAGTATTTCACATAACAATATTGCACATTCTGAGAACAAAACGTTATTCACATGAGAAGTAACAAACAAGTTATTGCACAGCTAAGTAGCTGAAAATGTACTGGGATATCCATTAGAGAAAAAGGAAACAGCTTATAGTGTGGATAATTGACTGGAATAGGAGTTATCGGGTCTGAAGGCTGAGGGGAGGAAGGCTTTCATGTGACGTTCAGTGGAGCACTACAGAAAACGCAATGAAGTTGGTGGTTAGCGTTTTCAATAATAGACTCAAGTCTAGACAACATTCTCTGAGTTTTCAAGCTGTCCAGTTTCTCTCCTTGGAATTAGTTTGTTTAACCTCTGTGGGAAATTAGGGTCCCTGTCGACCCCTGAACCCGCAAACAACACGTTCTGACACCAGGTAGAAGTCCAATATTAAATTTATTATAACAAAATGTGCACAAAGCACCACCACCTCCACTATACGCAAAACTAAATACTAATAAATCACACAATCCTCCACTCCCAGCACCTCCGTTCCACACCCTCCCAACTCGGCTCAGTCTGCTGGGGTTTCCCACAGTCCTTTTATATTCCTTGACTCGGAAGTGCTTCTGTTGCTCAGTGCATGTGATTTCATAGCACTTCCGGGTCAGATGGAAAGCTCTCCTTTTTCTTCAGCCCGGAAGTTCTTCCTTTCTTCCATCCCCGTGACTAGGGAGTACTTCCGGGCTATAATAGAAATCATTGTGCCTCCCTGCAGCGTCCCCTGGCGGCCCGCCACGGTATCCAGCAGAGCTGTGCAGTAAAACTCCATTGTCCATGATGCCCTGCTGGATTTCGGGCCACCTCCATGTTGCAGGGAGGACTCCATCTAGTGGCGTGGGGTTATTGGCCGGGATAAACTGCCGACCATATATCACACCTCTTAATGTCTGCTACATGTTGCCCCCCAGCACTCCAAATAGCACTGCCAACGACACACTCGTAAAACATGCGCAGCATAGTGTAGCAGACACTAAAAGATCTGAGTCTTAGTAGGTAAAACAGACTACTTTGATCCTTCGTATATACAGTATATTTAATTAAGATATTAATAATGTTCATCTAATTTAGTTACATAGTGGCCCAATTACAGCCCTAGCAATCCATGTTCATTTCACAGATTTTATCCCTATAACATATTATTTTTTTATTTTTAACACAATACAATTTAATTCATGTTGTATCTTCTGGTCATTTTTTCTATTACTTTTTCTTGCAAGTCAGCATACAGTACTTGGAAAGTGACTCAAGTAAAAGCCCATGAGAAAACTACTCAATGTGGCAGGCGGTTTGGGTCCATGCCCAGCCGGGACGCCCCTTCACTCTATATTCAGGGGGAGCAGCCCTGGACAGTGCAATACCTCCCCCTGGATCATAGATGGTCGCCCACCCTGGGTTGGAGCGGTGCCTCGGTTTCCCACAGGGCTCCATGGGAATTGGACTTGGGTGCAGCCCTGTTGGGTCCCGCAGGCACCGCCAGGGGGTGCTGTGTTTGGGACTCCTGAGCCCGCATGGGCAGCATATTCGTCACACCCAGAAGTTTAGCTGGAACTCGGAGATCAAGCACCTGGAGCACTTCAGGGTGGACTATAAAAGGAGTCAGCGACCACCACTCAGCGGCCAGAGTCGGGTCGAGGAGGACAAGGTTGCCTGGGAAGAGTGGTGGTGCCAGAAAGAGAGGAGCGTGATTAATTTGTGTGTTGTTTGGGACTGTGTTGTGCCCTGTGGGGATTTCGGGGAAGACGTGCCCCACACGTGAAGAGAAATAAATAGTTTCTTTATTTTAAACGTGCCTCCGTGTCAATCTGCGTCGGGTCGGGTGCAATATAGCGCCTTTCTTACATCAAGTAGAAGTTTAAAGGTATCTGATATTTAGGGAACTTAAATATCAAAATTACAAGTAAGATCCTTGTCATTTTCATGTGCTTCATTTCCTGAGAGTATTGATTTCATGGCTTCTTCATTTATTGGTTTTTGTTCTTGAGTTTTGCTCTTGTTTTATGGATTTGAACTTGTTCACCCTGGATTGTCTTTTAGGGAAATCTTTCTGCCTTACGCTTGCCTTTTTTTGCTGTTTTTGTTCTGTTGTTTATATGAATACATTTGTATTTCATAAAGATTCTTTGTGGGCCTGATTCTCAAGTCAACATTTTTTTTTAGTTTTTCTATCATTTGAGAGGAATTTTGATAGATTTTTGAACATTTAAGTTATTTGAACTTTATAAGCCTGTTCCCCATATTGAGGACTGGATAGGCCCGAAGCCTGCCCGTAGATTTGGTAGGTCAGGCTACTTTTGGTGAAGCTTACTTTTGGGCAGCTTCAAAGCTTCATACCATTTTGTGTGCTGTTCTAACAACACCTTAATGATTGTGTCTTAATTTAAGTGAGGTAGGTCCAAATATAAGAGATATAGAGGCTTATCCTGCTTTAAGGAGAAGCTAATCTGATCCTGAAAACCACAATGTAAAGTGAATTTCCATAAAACAAACACCTAACTACAATTAATTTCAATAGCAAACATTATAAATGTTCCCTAGCCCCCAAAATAACACCCACTTCTGTTCAAATAACACAAAAAATAAATGAAAATTGACATAAATTAATTTTATAATAGCAATATTCATCAAAACGAACTTCTTCTCACTTCTTGTTTCACATTCAAAACACAAATGGCCCTTTTTTCTGGGGTTTTTCAATCTGTTTCAGAGCCATGATGTCCAGGATAATGTGAGTGTGAGCATCACCCATTGACAAGGTGAGTGAACCACAGCACGAGAACACACAGTATGTTCACACACTAATACATCTCACTGACGCCTGCGGATCAGCCCAAGAACTGTGTGTTATGAACTAGAGAGCAGGAAAGTCCCAAAATATTCAAATAAATGCCCACTAGAGAGGGGAAACCATCAAACCCCGGCTAAACTCAAAAGGAAACTTTATAAATAAAAGAGTTATTCTTCCAAAAGCTCTGTTAAATAGTGGAGCTCTGAAGAGCACGACAGGTACAGCAGGAGTCACCTGAAGAGACATTCCAAAGCAAACCTGCCCCAAAAAAAGACCAAGGGTTCAAACGAATTCATGAAAACACACAAAAAACCCAATTATAATAATCACTAGAAAAACACATTCACATTTAATGAACTGCTAGGTGTCATGTTTCAGCCAGCATTTTATCCCTGGCTGAGGTTTAAATTCACGTTTTGGGTGTACTTTGTCTAATTTTATGTCAGTTATTTGTATTAATGTTTATTTTGTTTATTATGTAAGTTTTTCTGCTTGTATGTTGGAAAAGGGGAAGGGCCTTAGTTGTGTCCCTTGTGCTTTGAGGGTGGTGAAACAAGGGGCGGGGCCACCCATCCATCACAGCCAGTAGCGGCCCTCCACCCTATTTAAGGGAGCGCCTCCCATAGTTCCTGGAGGTTCACTGAGCACACTGGGAGTGGAGGGTTTCTTGTGTTATTGTCCTGTTGCCTTGCGTTTTGATTTCCTGGATTTTCGACCCTGTGCTCTATTTTTCGACTATGCCCTTGGTTTTTGTATTGGAATTGTGTTTATTGTTATTTTGAACCTCTGCTCCGTTTTTTGACCACGATTTTTAGGATTCTATTTTGGGACGTTGTTTGCTTTATCTGCCTTGCCTCTTCAGGTATCTCCTTTGTGTTCTTTGGTGCTTTGTGATTGCACCGTCATTTTGTGACAGTATACCTTTGATTTTTATCAAGATTTGTCACAGCCCTTTGTGTTTCTGCTTTGGGCATTTTGATGGTATTTTCCCTCTCTAGTGTACAACTTTGGAAGTGTTTTAGCAGCTGTGCTTTCGGGACTGTAGGTTTTCCTCAGCCTTTACAGGGTTGCGGATAGTCCCTTGAAGGTGATGGGCAGGTGGTCCCACCTCTTGGGGGACCACCCACAAAACACAAGATACATAGGAAAAGATGCGTAGATATAAAGAAACTAAATAATCAACAATGCTACCATAAAAACAGACAAAAAAGAAAAGTGAATCCCAGCCTGAGGAGGAACCATTAATGTCCAGCCCCACCCCTCTGATCCAGCCCTGCCCCTATTATGCAAGCTGCAGCTCAGTGTACTTGGAATGGCCATGTAGATGAGCAGGGGTCAGCACCAGTGGTGCAGACTTTAAGATCATTTTGGTTTCTTTATATACATGAATTTTGGTAAAGCAGGGGAAGCCTTTGTTTTAGGTAAATGACTGAGTAAAGCAACGTGCATATTAGCATTGCCATTTTGTTTCCTTTAATATTACAGTAATGAATGTAAAACATATCCAAGTAAAAGTATCCATTTGCATTTGAAAATATAGTAAAAGACAATGCAGAAAGAAAATGTTATACTCAGCTAAAGTAAAAAATATTCTTGAAACAAGCTGAAGTACAGTAACAAAGTATTTTTTATACAATTCTGTCTAAAACTCAAAAAAGAAAGTTACATAGAAAAACATGGAAATAATAAATAAATGTTATTCCAAAAAGCTGGTATTTAAAGCAAAATAAATAAAATGAAAATCATAAACTGCTTTCCAACATCTTGTCTCTGTTTGGATGGTGACACACAGCGATGAGCGCAACAGCTGAGTTTCATTTTGCACACTGTTTTGCAAAATTGCCCCTAAAATCTGATTTTCATGCAATTTTTCAATTGTGAAATAAAGAATTCAGTAAATTAGGTTTTGGGGTTGTTAAAGTATTTTTTTGGATAGAATAGGCAAAGAATATTGCTCCCTAAGAGCTATTCTGTGGCTGAAAAGACTTTCTCCTTCCTTGGCTGCCCTCCAGTGCCCCTCCGATCTACCGCAGACCCCTCCATGTGGCTCCATGCGCTCTTATCTGCCCAGTACACTGCCTGACTGCACATTCAGGCTCTCGATTCTGCCTTCCAGTTGAGATCAGAGGTAACACAATCTATACTCCCTTTCCCCAGCTCTGTAAACTGATGTAGGTCCAGAACCTTCTAGAGACTGGATGGATTTTAACAGCGCAGAAGGTCCTCCAAACTCCTTGCAAGACTGCGCTCTCCAATTCCAAGACATGCACCAGAATACATTTTTCCAGTGTCACGCATACGTGTCTGAGGATCACCCTTCAAGTTCCTCTGAGGTATGACATACCACCCCGGACTGAAAAGGGGGCACTGCTACTAACTGTCTTGTCTTCTTCCTCTTCCACCACAGTGCAGAGAAACCACCCAATGAGTGCAAGTGACTCCGCCCATTCTGGTCCCCAGGCCATAAAAGCATGACCGCCTGGAAGGAGGCATCATTTTTTACCCAAGCGACCAGAGCAAAGGAGCTCCTCACTTACCTGACGGCAGACAAAGCAGTCTTTATTGTAGTAGGTAAGTTTTTTCTGGGGGCACCAATTTCTGTTTCTTTGTCACACCATCAATTATTTTTGTTTGAATCTTTAAGTAAACAGGGACACACCAAAATGTATCCTTGTATCAGCCTGTCCATTCCCTTGGATAACCATACCACACTTTGTAATATGAAGAAAGAAAAGTATACTGTACTCTATGTGTCAATGGCATGAATTTTGCTGATCACAAAACACAGTTTATTTAATTTATTTTGTTACGGTTTTGCTGCAAATTCTTGAAATTGTTTACTCATCAGTACCAAGATAGCAAATGAGTAATGGCCTAATGCTGGCCCATGCTCACCACTTTCATTGGGCCCACATCCAGTCGTGGAACGACGGTGATGGATCATCCATATCTGGCTTCAAGAACATAACCTTTATTAAACTGTATCTCGGGTATGCTACGTGCCAGAACTGGGCCACAGCTCAGCCACCATTAACAATGTGTGGAGCACAACTGGGCCAGAGCACCGCTACAGCTCAACCATAAAGTATCTATCTCTTTCGTAAATGTTTTGTTTGTTTCGTAAAATTCATAATAGAAATTGTCTTAAACAGAATATATTAACATAATATTGTGAATTTCCCCCTGGGATTAATAAAGTATCTATCTATCTATCTATCTATCTATCTATCTATCTATCTATCTATCTATCTATCTATCTATCTATCTATCTATCTATCTATCTATCTATCTATCTATCTATCAAGACCATACTGTATATGAAGCAGGATTTGGGCCAAAGCAACAGACACACCACAAAGACTGCACTCAACAGCACACAAGAGAATCTGAGGCTGTGTGGTCACAGAAAATATGACTGACTGACTAAATGTTGTATCTTTGCTTACTGCTCTTTCTAGAAAGTTTATTGATTAAGAAAAACTCTTCCTGTCATTTTTTTTTGGGAGCATCCTCGCTTAACTGCATGGCCTAACACTTGAACGCAGATCTGTTAGACATTGACCTTAAAGTTAAAGTATCCCTGCCAAATACGCCTTTCACAGATACACATGGCTAGTTATAGTCAGGCCATTTGTGGCCCAAAACGAAAATGACACACACACTTTACTGAATGGTTTATTGCATTTGGACCACGGTAGGAGCAGGATATAAATGCCACGAAAACCCTTGAATGTTCCTGATTACTGTTAGGCTTTATTTTGCCTTTATTTTACTAGACATGTGGTTAATTGCATTTGGACAGTGTCTGGTCCAGAATCTAAATGGCATGCAAACCTTATATATGGTTGAATAATGGCCCATAATGAATACTAGCCAACCCTCGGATAATCAGGCCACTTTTTTAATGATTTTTAAGCACAGGGAAAAAAATAACATTTGAAAAATCTAATTTAATAAACCACCAAGAAAAGTTACATTGTAACAATGCACGGTACGAACCAACATACAATTGTCCGTGACTGAAAACTGGAGGACTGCCGTCGCGCCTTCTCCTCCTGCTCGGGCGCAGAGGGCGGAACAGGAGGAGAGGGGAAGGACGCTCATTCTGCCCCCTCCGTCATGCTAGTCTGTTGATTTCTCATTCAGTATGCACTGCCTGCTCATGTGCCCACCCCCAACTCGTCACCTGAGTCGTTTTCGTCTTTGCACAGTCTGCATGCACCTGTGAGTCACGTTGACTGTTCATTTTCCAAACAGCGCCTCATTCGCTTTTGTCTCTGGTACAGTCCAAATGCACCTCTGCGCCACGTAGACTTTTCATTGTTCTTTGCGATTCTGGCTGCTTTTCTATATATAATCCACCAAGTCACCCGACCATGGTAGTAGCGAGGGGGGGTGGGGGGGTGTACAATAGGCAGGGACGTAATCAGTGCAAGCGTATGACCCGCACTTACTGGGAATTCCTCATTCGTGGGGAACAATTCCAAGCCCCGGTTTCCAGCACGAATGGGGTTCAACGGCTTACCTACACCTCTCTGCGCCGGGTAGACACACGTTGATCCATTCAGTGTAGCGCGAGTGCAGTTACCTGATGCAGGAATCTGTATAACGTTGAAAGAAGTGTTGTTTCCATGAAATACATTTGAAGCGGTGGCCATGGAAGGCAAATGAACAGTCAACGCGGCTTACAGCTGGATTGGCGCCGTGTTTTGTGTCACCTGACCATGGTAGTAGTGAGGGGGTGGAGGGGTGTACAAAGGGCAGGGACGTAATCAGTGCAAGCGTATGACCCGCACTTACTGGGAATTCCTCGTTCGTGGGGAACAATTGCAAGCCCCGGTTTCCATCACGAATGGCGTTCAACGGCTTACCCATGCCTCTCTGCACCAGGTAGACACACGTTGATCCATTCAGTGTAGCGCGTGCAGTTACCTGATGGAGGAATCTGTATAACATTGAAAGAAGTGTTGTTTCTATGAAAAACATTTGAAGCGGTAGCCATGGAGGGCAAATGAACAGTCAACGTGGCTCACAGTTGGATTTGGATGGCAGCACAGACCAAAGCGAGTGAGTATGTGTTTGATGAGCTGTTCGAGTTGGTGGGCAGTGCTCTGAGGTGCGTTCCCTATCACATGGGAGGAGGGATAGAGTTTCTGGGTGGGGCTTCGTTGTTTCTTTCCCATGGTTTTCGATGGTGGATGCAGTTGGGTGTCGTAACCGAAAAGAATAATGAAAAGTCAACGTGGCTCAGAGGTGCATGTGGACTCCTAGCACAGACGAAAGCGACTTACGGGGTGGTCAGTGAGTTGTACCGTCCAGGCACATGAGCAGGCAGTGGGAATGCCTAGAGAGCGAGGGTGGATGCGGGCCGGGGAATAAGGAGTGTTGGTGAGCGGGGAAACATTTTCCGTGTTCCTGCAGGACCATCTAAGAAGACGCATGTTTGTTGCGGATGCGGTGGACGCGGGCCGGGGAATAAGGAGTGTTGGTGGGCAGGGAAATGTTTTCCGTGCTCCAGCAGGACCGTCTAAGAAGACGCATGTTTGTCGCGGATGCGAATTGCTGTATGTAGCGTGTAAAACAGTTTGCGATGGTGCACGTGGTCGTGCGTCGTAACCGAAAAGCCAACATGGCTCAGAGGTGCATGTGGACTGTAGCTCAAACGAACATAAATGACGGCGTGTTTTCCGAGGCATCGCGTCCGAGTTGGTGGGCGTGGCTCTGCGAGTTGTCGTCGTATCCAATGGTCTTAGAATTGGAGGCCGTGGCTGTCTTGCGTGGTTTCCATGGGTGGCTACTTGTCGGCGGCTTAGTGAATTATATATATAGATACCAAAAATAAACTGTTCAAAAAAAAATTAAAGGAACACTTTGAAAACACATCAGATCTCAATGGGAAAAAAAATCCTGCTGGATATCTCTACTGATCTGAACTGGGTAATGTGTTTGGAACGAAAGGATGCCACATCATTTGATGGAAATGAAAATGATCAACCTACAGAGGGCTGAATTCAATGACACCCCGAAAATCAAAGTGAAAAAATGATGCGGCAGGCAGGCTAGTTCATTTTATAGAAATTTCATTGCAGCAACTCCAAATCATACTCAGTAGTTTGTATGGCCCCCACAGGCTTGTATGCATGCCTGACAACGTCCTAATGAGACGACAGATGGTGTCCTGGGGGATCTCCTCCCAGATCTGGACCAGGGCATCACTGAGCTCCTGGACAGGCTGAGGTGTTAGGTGGACTAAAACACAATGTCCCAGAGGTGTTCTATTGGATTTAGGTCAGGTGAGTGTGGGGGCCAGTCAATGGTATCAATTCTTTCATCCTCCAGGAACTGCCTGCAAACTCTCACCTCATGAGGCCAGGCATTGTTGTGTACCAGAAGGAACCCAGGACCCACTGCACCAGTATAGGGTCTGACAATGGGTCCAACATTTTCATCCCAATACCTAATGGCTGTCAAGGTGCCGTTGTCTAGCCTGTAGAGGTCTGTGCGTCCCTAGACTATTACTGACCCACCATCAAACTGTTCATGCTGAACGATGTTACAGAAAGCATAATGTTCTCCATGGCTTCTCTAGAACCTTTCACATCTGTCACATGTGCTCAGGGTAAACCTGATCTCATCTGTGAAAAACACATGGCACCAGTGGTGGACCTGCCAATTCTGGTATTCTATGGCAAATGCCAATCGAGCTCCATGGTGCTGGGCAGTGAGCACAGGGCCCACTAGAGGACATCGGGCCATCAGTCCACCCTCATGAAGTCTGTTTCTGATTGTTTGGTCAGAGACATTCACACCAGTGGCCTGCCTGCTGGAGGTCATTTTGTAGAGCTCTGGCAGTGCTCATCCTATTCCCCCTTGCCCAAAGGAACAGATACCGGTCCTGCTGATGGGTTAAGGACCTTCTACGAGGTCCAGCTCTCCTAGAGTAACTGCCTGTCTCCTAGAATCTCCTCCATGCCCTTGAGACTGTGCTGGGGGACGCAGAAAACCTTCTGGCAATGGCACGTATTGATATGCCATCCTGGAGAAATTGGACCACCTGTGCAACCATGTAGTGTCCAGGTATCGCCTCATGCTACCAGTAGTGACACTGGCCGTAGCCAAATGCAAAACTAGTGACAAAACAGATGAGGAGGGAGAAATGTCAGTGGCCTCCACCTGTTAAGTCATTCCTGTTTCGGGGGTCATCTCATTGTTGCCCCTGTAGTGCACCTGTTGTTAATTTCATTAACACCAAAGCAGATGAAACTGATTAACAGACCCCTCAGCTACTTAACTGACCAGATCAATAGCCCAGAAGTTTCATTGACTTGATGCTCTACTCATTAAAAAGTTTTCCTTTATTTTTTTGATCAGTATATATTACACATCCTTGGTTGCATATGGGCTACATTTGGCATAGTACACAATGGCATTAACACTCCTAAATGTGTCTGGTTACAATTGGGCCATACCTGGTAAATAACTGCAATGCCAGACATGTTCTTGGTCTAGAATTTAAATACAGTACCATGAAAATCATTGATTGTGGCCACAATACATTTGCTATTGCCATAACTGAACCTTAAGTGCTTAAAGGCAACTAAATTTGGTGAATAGTCTGCTGTCTGGGGAGTGACACCTTTAATATCTAATTGTCCTATATGTTTTAAAAGTCACACTTTATCATTTCTTACAGTGCCACATTTTAAGTAATATGATTTTCCTCTACAAGCCAAATACTTTTTATATGTCTGCATATGAAAGTACATTGTTAAAAATAAAGGTGCCAGATGACAGGAAGGGAACCATTTGTGGTTTCCAAAAGACCCATCAGCATGAAGGGTCCAGAAAGAACCTTAACTTATTTAGATTCATAACAGGCTCCATACAGTGAATAACCATGAATAGAAGGTAACAGGCTTGTGAAATAGCCATGGGTTAGCCTCAAGTGTTCTTGTTCTTGTTCTTGATCTGTTAGTATCCTGCTAGGTAGCCAACAACAACAGCAACATTTATTTCTATAGCACATTTTCATACAAACAATGTACTGTAGCTCAAAGTGCTTTGCATGATTAAGAAAGAGAAAAAAGACAAAATAAATAATTAAAATTAGGGAACACTAATAAACATAGACCCCTCCTTTAACCGTCACCTTATCGTGGTGGAGGGGTTTGCGTGTCTCAATGATCCTAGGAGCTCTGTTGTCCGGGGCTTTATGCCCCTGGTAGGGCCACCCAAGGCAAACTGGTCCTAGGTGAGGGATGAGACAAAGAGCGGTTAAACAAACCTCCTATGAAGAAAAACAATTTTGGACGGCGTTTTCCCTTGCCCGGACGCGGGTCACCGGGGCCCCACTCTGGAGCCAGGCCTGGAGGTGGGGCTCGATGGCGAGCGCCTGGTGGCCGGGCCTGCACCCATGGGGCTCGGCCGGGCACAGCCCGAAGAGGCAACGTGGGTCCCCCTTCCCATGGGCTCACCACCTATGGGAGGGGCCAAGGAGGTCGGGTGCAGTGTGAGTTGGGTGGTGGCCGAAGGCGGGGACCTTGGCGGTCCGATCCTCGGCTACAGAAACTGGCTCTTGGGACGTGGAATGTCACCTCTCTGAAGGGGAAGGAGCCTGAGCTAGTGCGCGAAGTTGAGAGGTTCCGGCTAGATATAGTCGGGCTCACCTCGACGCACAGCTTGGACTCTGGAACCAATCTCCTTGAGAGGGGCTGGACTCTCTACCACTCTGGAGTTGCCCCCGGTGAGAGGCGCCGAGCAGGTGTGGGTATACTTATTGCCCCCCAACTTGGAGCCTGTACATTGGGGTTTACCCCGGTGGACGAGAGGGTAGCCTCCCTTCGCCTTCGGGTGGGGGGACGGGTCCTAACTGTTGTTTGTGCGTATGCACCGAACAGCAGTTCGGAGTACCCACCCTTTTTGGAGTCCCTGGAGGGGGTGCTAGAGGGCATACCTTCTGGGGACTCCCTCGTTCTGCTGGGAGACTTCAATGCTCACGTGGGCAATGACAGTGAGACCTGGAAGGGCGTGATTGGGAGGAATGGCCCCCCTGATCTGAACCCGAGCGGTGTTTTGTTATTGGACTTCTGTGCTCGTCACGGATTGTCCATAACGAACACCATGTTCAAGCATAGGGGTGTTCATATGTGCACTTGGCACCAGGACACCCTAGGCCTCAGTTCGATGATCGACTTTGTGGTCGCGTCGTCGGACTTGCGGCCACATGTCTTGGACACTCGGGTGAAGAGAGGGGCGGAGCTGTCAACTGATCACCACCTGGTGGTGAGTTGGCTTCGATGGTGGGGGAGGATGCCGGTCAGGCGTGGTAGGCCCAAACGTGTTGTGAGGGTCTGCTGGGAACGTCTGGCAGAGATCCCTGTCAGAAGTAGCTTCAACTCCCACCTCCGGCAGAACTTCGACCACATCCCGAGGGAGGTGGGGGACATTGAGTCCGAATGGGCCATGTTCCGTGCCTCTATTGTTGAGGCAGCTGACCGGAGCTGTGGCCGTAAGGTGGTCGGTGCCTGTCGTGGCAGCAATCCCCGAACCCGCTGGTGGACACCGGCGGTGAAGGATGCCGTCAAGCTGAAGAAGGAGTCCTACAGGACCCTTTTGTCCTGTGGGACCCCGGAGGCAGCTGATAGGTACCGGCAGGCCAAGCGGAATGCGGCTTTGGTGGTTGCTGAGGCAAAAACTCGGGCGTGGGAGGAGTTTGGGGAGGCCATGGAGAACGACTTTCGGACCGCTTCGAGGAGATTCTGGTCCACCATCCGGCGTCTCAGGAAGGGGAAGCAGTGCAGTGTCAACACTGTATATGGTGGGGATGGTGCGCTGCTGACCTCGACTCGGGATGTTGTGGGTCGGTGGGGGGAATACTTCGAAGACCTCCTCAATCCCATTAACATGCCTTCCAATGAGGAAGCAGAGCCTGGGGACTCAGAGGTGGACTCCCCCATCTCTGGGACTGAGGTCACCGAGGTGGTCAAAAAACTCCTTGGTGGTAGGGCCCCGGGGGTGGATGAGATACGCCCGGAGTTCCTCAAGGCTCTGGATGTTGTAGGACTGTCTTGGCTGACACGCCTCTGCAACATCGCATGGACATCAGGGACAGTGCCTCTGGATTGGCAGACCGGGGTGGTGGTCCCCCTCTTTAAGAAGGGGGATCGGAGGGTGTGTTCCAACTACAGAGGGATCACACTCCTCAGCCTCCCTGGAAAAGTCTATTCAGGGGTCCTGGAGAGGAGGGTCCGTCGGATAGTCAAGCCTCGGATTCAGGAGGAACAGTGTGGTTTTCGTCCTGGTCGCGGAACAGTGGACCAGCTCTATACCCTTAGCAGGGTCCTGGAGGGTGCATGGGAGTTTGCCCAACCAGTCTACATGTGTTTTGTGGACTTAGAAAAGGCATTCGACCGTGTCCCTCGGGGAATCCTGTGGGGGGTACTCCGAGAGTATGGGGTACCGGCCCCCCTGATAAGGGCTGTTCAGTCCCTGTAAGATCGGTGCCAGAGCTTGGTCCGCATTGCCGGCAGTAAGTCGAACCCGTTTCCAGTGAGAGTTGGACTCCGCCAGGGCTGCCCTTTGTCACCGATTCTGTTCATATCTTTTATGGACAGAATTTCTAGGCGCAGCCAGGGTGTTGAGGGGGTCCAGTTTGGTGGGCTCAGGATTGGGTCACTGCTTTTTGCAGATGATGTTGTCCTGTTTGCTTCATCAGGCCGTGATCTTCAGCTCTCTCTGGATCGGTTCGCAGCCGAGTGTGAAGCGGCTGGGATGAGAATCAGCACCTCCAAATCCGAGACCATGGTCCTCAGCCGGAAAAGGGTGGAGTGCCCTCTCAGGGTTGGTAGCGAGATCCTGCCCCAAGTGGAGGAGTTCAAGTATCTCGGGGTGTTGTTCACGAGTGAGGGAAGAATGGAGCGTGAGATCGACAGGCGGATCGGTGCGGCATCCGCAGTAATGCGGGCATTGCATCGGTCTGTCGTGGTGAAAAAGGAGCTGAGCCGCAAGGCTCAGCTCTCAATTTACCAGTCGATCTATGTTCCTACCCTCACCTATGGTCATGAGCTATGGGTAGTGACCGAAAGAACGAGATCGCGAATACAAGCGGCTGAAATGAGTTTCCTCCGCAGGGTGTCTGGGCTTTCCCTTAAAGATAGGGTGAGAAGCTCAGTCATCCGGGAGGGGCTCAGAGTAGAGCCGCTGCTCCTCCGCATCGAGAGGACTCAGATGAGGTGGCTCGGGCATCTGATCAGGATGCCTCCTGGACGCCTCCCTGGTGAGGTGTTCCAGGCACGTCCAACCGGGAGGAGGCCCCGGGGAAGACCCAGGACACGCTGGAGGGACTATGTCTCTCGACTGGCCTGGGAACGCCTTGGGATTCTCCCGGAAGAGCTAGAAGAAGTGGCCGGGGAGAGGGAAGTCTGGGCATCTCTGCTCAAGCTGCTGCCCCCGCGACCCGACCTCGGATAAGCGGGAGACAATGGATGGATGGATGGATAATAAACATAGAATAAAAGTATGGTCCAATGGCCAGGGAGGACAGAAAAAACAATAAAAAACTCCAGACGGCTGGAAGAAAAAAAAATCTGCAGGGGTTCCAGGCCACGAGACCACCCAGCCGCCTCTAGGCATTCTACCTAACATAAATGACCTCAATCAGTCCTCATTGTATTCAGGGTTCTCATGAAGAACTTGGTGATGATGGTCATGTGAACTTCTGGCCTTCAGTCCATCAATGCAGGGACATCACGGTGCTTTGATCAGGTGGTGGTGGTGCAGATCACCACCACAGAAAACCAGAAAAAGAACAGAAGAGAAAGTAGGGGTTAGTACGGATTTTGGAGCCACCATGAATAATAATGATAATTAATTGAATATACAGAGCAACAGGATTAAACTAAGATGAAGCTATGAGAAAGCCATCTTAAAGTAATGTGTTTTCAGCAGTGTTTGAAAGTGCTCCACTGTATTAGCCTGGCAAATTCCTATTGGTAGCTATTCCAGATTTTAGGTGCAAAACAGCAAAAGGCCGCCTCACCACTTAGTAGACACTCAGTTGAAGATTCCGAAAATGACATTATTACAAATTACCATATTGCATTCCGGGCAGCACGGTGGCGCAGTGGGTAGCGCTGCTGCCTCGCAGTTGGAAGACCTGGGGACCTGGGTTCGCTTCCCGGGTCCTCCCTGCGTGGAGTTTGCATGTTCTCCGCGTGTCTGCGTGGGTTTCCTCCTGTCGCTCCGGTTTCCTCCCACAGTCCAAAGACATGCAGGTTAGGTGGATTGGCGATTCTAAATTGGCCCTAGTGTGTGCTTGGTGTGTGGGTGTGTTTGTGTGTGTCCTGCGGTGGGTTGGCACCCTGCCCGGGATTGGTTCCCTGCCTTGTGCCCTGTGTTGGCTGGGATTGGCTCCAGCAGACCCCCATGACCCTGTGTTCGGATTCAGCGGGTTGGAAAATGGATGGATGGATGGATATTGCATTCCGAAATATAAGATGGAGTGAGATGATTTAAGGCTTTGCAAACCAGAAGCAGTATTTTAAAGTCAATTCTAAATGGCACAGGTAACTAATGCAGTGACATCAGAACTGGAGAGATGTGTTCGGATTTTCTTTTCCTAGTTAAGATTCTGGCAGCTGCATTCTGCACTTGTCTTTTTCGGGTGGTCCTTGGGTGCGTTACAGTAATCTAGCCGACTGAAAACAAAAGCATCTTTTTCAGCATCTTGCAAAGTTATAAGGGGTCTAACTTTTGCTATATTTCTTAAGTGAATAAATGCTGTCCCTAGTAATCTGATTAATATATGATTTAAAATTTAGGTCAGAGTCAATAGTTAACCCTAAATTATTTACCTCTGTCTTAGCTTTCAAGCCTAATGAATCAAGTTTATTTCTAATATCCTCACTATATCCATTTTTGCCAATCACTAAGATTTCCGATTTTTCCTTATTTAGTTTGAGGAAATTACTACTCGTCCATTCAGAAACACAAGTAAGACTTTGGGTTAGTGAGACAAGAGAGTCGAGGTCATCAGGCGCTATTAATAAATACAGTTGTGTGTCATCAGCATAGCTGTGGTCGCTCACATTATGCCTTGAGATAATCTGACCTAACAGAAGCATGGAGATCGAAAAGAGCAGCGGACCCAGGAGAGATCCTTGAAAGAAAAACTACGTTTAAAGAAGAGACGTTTTTTCCCATATATTTTTTTTTGCCTTTTATTCTACGTGTGTAACAACCTTTTTCTTTATTCTTTTGGGGACTATTTTCTTTGGCTTTTCACTAAGTCTTTTAAACTCTACTTTGGTCAAGGTGGCTGTGCGCAGATCGTTCTCTGCATTGTTTCTAAAATGGCATTTGATTGGGTTGTGTGGTTCCTCGTAGGTCCATTGCTTGACAAAGATCTGTTTCATGCTGGGAAGCGTTCTTTTCATGTGAAATTGGTTCTTTGGGCTTTGAAAAGGTTCCTAAAATGTGGACAACACAGAAATCTTTCATGTACAGTGGGCTACTTAGCAGCATATACTGACACATCAAGAAATCGTGAACGTAACCTGTGTTACTGTCTGCAGCATTTTCAAATCATGAACCCACTGATGTTTCACTAGTCAGTTTATTTATGGAAACTGCTAAAGATTTAAATTCATAAAAGTTCTTTATGGAAGCGTCACATGGACAGCTCTTTAGAGAACCAAAAATGGTTCCCCCTGTGACAAGAGCCGTTTTGGCCCCTTTCTTTTCAAGAGTATACAATGGTTTGGTTGGGGCCTAACTCGTGTCTAGTGAAATTAATTCTGTGTCAGTAAAGGAGGAAGACTCATAACATGGGTATGCACATCTACTGTCAAGATTAACATTTGCATACCAGTTTTGGTGACATATTTACTGTAAAAAAAAATAAAAATAAATAATTACATTTGTGGAAACCATCCATTTAATTAATGGGGTAGGTGCAATGTGGGAACCAACAACTTCCTCATAATGAATATTTTTAAAATGAGGAACACTTATACTTTATGCAAAAAAAAAAAAAACTGTACTTGAAGTGGTTACAGTTTAACTCTTGTTTTATCAAAATGTGTATTCCTTTCCATTAGGGTCTTGTCTTATAGTCATCTTATAAGATAACACTCTCAATCCCACTTAATTCAGTCCCGGGTCGTCAGAGACCATCCAGGCAGATCTGGCCACCAAGCAGGAACCAACCTAGAGGAGAAGATTGTCCATTACAAGGGTCTCTCTCTCACACACACACACACACACACACACACACACACACACAGGAGGTCAGTTCAGAGTCCCCAACTGATACAATCTGCTTGTTTCTAAAGATGGAGGACGAGACTTGGAGAACAAGAGAACTCTGCCAAGGCACCCGGGGACAGGACTCGATTCCACAATGTCGCATCTGTGAGACAGCAACTCTACTTACTGTACTACACTGTGGTTTAACTAAAGAAATCAAAATAAAATTAGACAAAGCTGCACGTCTTATCTACATACAGACAAGTGCTTTGAGTCTGTATTCAGTGCCGAAATCTAAGCAAGCAAAAATGAAAATGGAAATCCTCAGATCGGGTTCATGGTATCAGACGACCCGGGCCTATCTTGATATCATCTGACACAAAGCAGAAATCAAGGCAGGGCACCCTCACGTCCAAGCCCACATATCTGCAAGCATTTGCAAGTGAATATCTATTTCAACTTCTTATTCAAACCCTGGAAACATTTGGCACTGAACTTTTTCTCAGCATTTTCTAATTTCCCTTGCACTTACTCAACTTCCTCATGCAATGTGAAGAACTCCTACGAGTGGAAAATTCACAAGAAACCGGTGGTGGAAACACAAGAGCATATTTAAATTTAATTCCTTTATGTTAGTGCTTTCAGCTTGGCATCGATTCTTGACAGGGTGTAGGTTCCTGCCAGACGTGTAATTCCAAAGTCGTAGGCTCGGTAGTCTGTGGCCTGACTCCTTTACATCAATGTCAGCATGAATCACTAGGGAGGGAAAAAATATTAGCATTATTTATAACAGGCAATGTGGGTTTCACACAACTTTTTCTGGACAGAAATTAAAATCTGACTTGCATGTTATTTATGGTATCATCTGCATTCATTAGCTGCTGTGACAGAGTCAATTTAAAACTCTTGCCAAGACTGATTTGTACAAATTTCTTCAGTAATTATTAAGACTGCCAGACGTCCCAAAACTGTGAGAGGGTGGGCTTTGTGCATTTGTTTGTTGGTGACGGCTCTGAATAAAAGTAGCCATACAACTAACTCTTTTGACACACAGTTTAAGTGCACTTGAGCAAAATTACTTCACGTGGAGCTGCATTCTCGCCATGAGACACTATCCACAGCTTAGAAATGGATTTTCAGTCGCATTTCATTTTTGCACAGTTGTTAAAAATATTTTGAAGTCAAAACAAAAAAATAATGTCACAGTCGAGCTCTTTACAAGTACAATATCTGACCAACTAGTCTGCCCTAGAAACCAGAATGATTTCCTATCGTCTGTCTCCTCCATGCAGGTCCACTATTCAATTCAGCATGTGAGTCTTTGCACTTCCCAGAATAACAATGTAGTGAGAAGTCAAGCAAAATGACACCTTTTATTGGCTAACTAGAAGGATTGCAATATGCAAGCTTTCGAGGCAACTCAGGCAACTCAGGTCCCTTCTTCAGGCAGGATGTAATACAGAAACTGGAGTGTTCTGTGTTTATATAGACACCAGGACAAGAAACAACATTGGAAAACTTTTAAGTGAGACAACTTACATGTAAAAATGAATAGACCTCTCCAGGCTAAGATTCATTTAGCGAGAGAGGAGAACAATGTATAGTGTATAGATCTTTTGATAAGATAACTGTATTTCATTTAAAATATACAATCAAGTGAATCAATCAATTTGATTCATTTGATTCATCAATAATAAAAACAACAAAATTTTCTGGGGGGTGCCCCCTTGAATGTCCTCACAGGTGGCACAGTGGTAGTGCTTTGCAGTAAGGAGACTATGGAAGATTGTGGGTTCGCTTCCCGGTTCCTCCCTGTGTGGATAGCGCTTTGAGTACTGAGAAAAGCGCTATATAAATGTAATGAATTATTATTATAATGAATCACAAATTAATTACACTGGTCTACAAAAATATATTTTTTCGTTTGCTTCTGGGAACTTCAGAGCAGCTCTTTATTAACTTTTTTACACTGATTTCATATATGAAATCAGAATTAAGCTAGCACGTCAGGTTTTTGAAATACACATCATTGACATTTTGACACTTTTGAACATTAATATAATATATCAACATGATATCTGGAGTTTGGACTATGTCCCACCAAAATTGTTTTGATGTGTTTATTCTGAAAACAAACCAGAAGATGATACCAGAGACATATTAAAGTATATTTATATCAATTTACCTCAACATAAAAGTGAGGTCAGCGTGCCCAAAAATGTTGGAGGCACTCGCTTTTGTGCTTGTACTGCACATCCGTCTCTCTTTGCAAGAACCGTCAGTAGTCACCCATCATGCTCGGAGTGAATTTTCCCGATATCAGTTTCCCATCACCTTTATATCTTGATGAAATCTTTCCCAATGCTCATCTCTGACATCACTTAGATTTGGTGGAAAAAAGTCAAGATGAGAATGTAACAAAATGCGCCTTCAGTGACATTCTAGCTCCCGTAAGCTGATATACTTTCAGCATATTCTCCACAATCTCAGTATAATTCTCTGCTCTGTGACTGTCAAGAAAATTCTGGAGAACTTGCACGAATGAGGGTGTTGATTCAGTTGGCTTCAGTTTCTTTTTGAACTCATTGTCAAGCATCAGTTCACATATTTCAGAGCCAACAAAAACACCTTCCTTAATTTTTTCACTTTTCTCGAGACCAAACTTATTTCTTGAATGCTGAAACACATCGCCTTTACTGTCCAGTCACCCTAGTTGTCCAAGACCTGGAACATCATAACTAAATAATGGGACGTGCTGGACGAAAACGATTTTCAGATTTAGAGTCAGCAAGTGAAATTTGTTAAAGTACAGGTGAAAGAATCCCAGGAGCAAAATGCTTGTTGACCAGTGTTATTATTCATTTAATTATAATATAAAAGATATATTTATTAAACTATAAATTAAATATAATGGTAATCCATATAATATATTGTATAATATTAACCACTTTGAAAGGATGACGCTTGTCAATATAGTAAACAATTTAGAATCACAAGTCAACAAGATTTGTGTGAGTCATTCTCAGGTAATGTCTCAGTAATTCACTTCGCAAATCAAATGAACAAGAATTGTTTCGCTCAGTTTAAGGTAATAGTTCAGTTCGCAAATCAAATAAACGAAAACCCTGTTACTCAGATCCGTTTAACAATTCAGCTTGCAAATCAAATGAACGAGAATCATGTGACGCATTCATGGATCAAATGAGCGAGAATTGTGTCACTTGATTTTAGGTAATGGGTCAGTTAATGAATGAGAATCACGACACTAAGGACATGAGATGGTCATGAGATTCGTTAGTGAATGAAATGGAACAAGAATCATAGTGACTCGTTCTCGAGTTATGATTCAGTTTACGAATCAAATGAACGAGAATTTTGTAACTCAGTTGCAAATCAAATGAGGGAGAATCATGTCATTCAGTTTTGGGTAATGATTTGGTAAGCAAATCAAATGAACGAGAATCATGTGATCTGATTGCGAATCAAATGACAGAGAACCATTCCACTCAGTTTTGGGTAATGATTCAGTTCCCAAATCAAATGAACAAGAATCATGTGACTCTATTATGAATCAAATGACAGTGAATCATGTCACTCGGTTTCGGGTAATGATTCAGTTTGCAAGTGAAATGAATGACAACTGTCCTACTTGTTTGTGAATCAAATGAGTGAGAATTGTGTCACTTGGTTTCCGGTAATGATTCAGTTACTGAATCAAATGAATGAGAATCATGAGACTCTTTAGTGAATGAAATGAGTGAGAACTGTGTGACTCATTCTTGGGTAATGATTTAGTTTGAAAATCAAGTAAACGAGGATTGTGTGACTTGTTTGCGAATCAAATAAATGAGAATCACATGACTAGTTCTCAGGTAATGATTCAGAAATTACGAGGTGGAGTCAAGCTAAAGTTAGAAAATGGGATTAATTAGGAAATGGAACGAACCTTAACAAAACTGCTCATGGCATTTCTCAATGGAGTCTCCACCCTTCTCAATGCACTTGCGCCAACTGCCTGGCAGTGCCGGGATTGCAGCAGAATATAAAGTTTTGTCTTGTCCTCGCAACTTGTGCTCCCAAGTTATTGTCAAACACTACATGCCAAGGGGTAGTAGTGCAAGTTACTGTGACTTGCTGGAGACCACTGTGAACCCTGCTATTCCATCCAAGCGGCAGGGACTGCTTTCTCAAGGAGTCCTTTTGCTGCAAACAATGACCGCCCACCCGCTTGTACACTGCTAGGAACTGAAACTGAACTTTGAGATATTGCCACATCCTTCTTATTCACCAGATTTGACACCATGTGATTTCAACCTTTACGGACCGCTAAAAAAAACATCTGGGTGATTGTCGATTCAAGACAGATGATGATGTGAAGAAAGCAGTGCACGAGTGGCTGCGAGTCAAGTCAAGTCATATCAAGTTGGGGAGCATGCAATGGTACAATGCATTGCCGCACCCACTACACGACGAAAAAACTCAGGATCCCGGCTGGCGACCGGGAGGACAAGACAAAACCTTTTATTCTGCTGGGGTACAGGCCCTTCCAGGCAGGTGGCACAAGTGCATTGAGAAGGGTGGAGACTCCATTGAGAAATGACATGAGCAGTTTTGTTAAAGTTCGTTCCATTTTCTAATAAATCCCATTTTCTAACTTTAGCTTGACTCCCCTTTGTAGAATAATCTTTTTATAAGGTTGAATTTTGTGTTACTCATTTTTTCAATGTACAAAGGGAGATAAAAGTATTAGTGTAGTATTAGATAGATAGATAGATAGATAGATAGATAGATAGATAGATAGATAGATAGATAGATAGATAGATAGATAGATAGATAGATAGATAGATAGAT
The DNA here is from genome assembly GCF_900747795.2 of Erpetoichthys calabaricus. Classification (NCBI taxonomy): domain Eukaryota; kingdom Metazoa; phylum Chordata; class Cladistia; order Polypteriformes; family Polypteridae; genus Erpetoichthys; species Erpetoichthys calabaricus. The sequence goes on from NC_041399.2 coordinate 194,739,947, forward strand.
AGATAGATAGATAGATAGATAGATAGATAGATAGATAGATAGATACTTTATTAATCCCAGAGGGAAATTCACAATATTATGTTAATATATTCTGTTTAAGACAATTTCTATTATGAATTTTACGAAACAAACAAAACATTTACGAAAGAGAAAAGGACAGTCCTTGTTCTAACAAGAAAGAATTATAAGTGAACAAGAATCAAGAATCAGACACATGGTACTTGCACGTGCATCTTAAATATCTAAACGACAGAGGCTGACAGCAACATACTTCTGTTGAGTTCCACTAAATTGAGAAAGAGCCATTCAAAAAGAACAAACCATTCATGAATCTCACATCTCTGAGAAAAACCACCAAAGAAACAGGGATTGATCAAGAGTGGGATTTGAAGGCAAGCCACTAGAGCTGTGAGGCAGCAGTGCTGACCACTGTGCCACTAATTACGAACCGTTAGTCATCCATGAATCTACTTTTCAACTCATTTTTGCAACCTAAACCAGACACAGTTTAATCAATCTCAAACGTTGTTGTTTATGATAGAGTCTGAGACACAAAGATGTCAATGTACCCCCTCACTCTGACCCTCCATACAGTTAGTGTCTGGGCCACATTTTACAGTCAGGTCTCTGGAACCGTAAGACAGCAGTGGTAAACTGCTGTGCCCCCATACCACCACAGAAATGGAAAGTCTGAAGTCTTCTTTAAAGCTTTACTTTTAAAGCCAGGGACCTATAAGGCAGCCAAATAGTATAAGCCACATAAAACTGCAATGCTCATTAATTTGCATTGCAAAAAAATAAAAACAAAATTAAAAATAAAAAGCACCTTACTTCCACCCGCTAAATTTGATTCAGTGAGCCAGGGTACACCACATTTGTTTCATTTCCTCTTCCATGCAGATGAAGTCTGGGGTTTAGAGTTGGGATCTGCACAATATGTACTTGATGCGACTGTAATGTTGCATTATTTCATAAATGAAATGACTCCCACAACACATACACACTGTGGCGTATGACCAGGGAATTTGCCCAGTTGGGATGCCTCTACGTTGGAAGGACCAGGGGGATGGAGTGTAACCAGAGCATTACCTCCCCCGGAGAGCGCTAGGTGGCAGCCCCTCTGGGTTGCAGTGGTACCTCGGACTCTTGCAGGGCTCCATGGGAGTTGGAGTGTGATACAGCCTCGTTGGGTTCTGTGGGCACCGCCAAGGAGTGCTGAGCCCTGATGGACAGCTCTTCCGCCAGAAGTGGAACAACGAGCACCTCGAGCACTTCAGGGTGCCTTATAAAAGGAGCCAGCAGCCACTACTCTGGGAGTCAGAGTCGGGAGGAGGTAGACGAAACTTGCCAGGAGTAGTGGCTGTGGAAGGATTGACAGAGAGAGAGAGAGAGAGAGAAAAGAGAAGAGGAGGAAGAAGAAGAAGAGAGCTGTGTTTGGTGCTTTCTATTGTGCTGTGCTCTGGGGAGCAAGAGTTAGGGGTAGTGGTAGGGTAAGGGCTCCACACATGAAAATAAAAAGTATTATGTGTTGTACCTGCATCTATGCCTGTCTGTGTCGGGTTGGGGTGGGTGGTGCAACCCCTAGTGGTCCACAACACATACACATATACTCTGCTTAAAGCCCCCATGATGCTGCATACAGTTTACAAGATGGGAAACCTTTGCTAAAGCACCAACTCCTGCTGTGTTTTGCATTTATTAAATGCCACAGAGCCAATTAGTCCGTATCATTGTTTCAACAGTGCGGCACCTTGAACTGACAGAGATGGAGGTCAATTCAACAGCTGTAGTAAAAACACAATTAAAAGTTCAGTGGCAACTCAATCTGCCAGACTTTTCTTAAGCTCCACCGCTGACTACGTGTCCAGGCCAATGGAGAAATAATTGGAAAACTGCAGAGGTAGCACGTTCCTTCCTGTACTGATGGTACACCCAACATTCCATATCCTAGATCTCAGGCTTCAGACCCTCCTGTGGCCCCTTTAGAAGAGCCCAGCAAGTCTGTTTTAGGACTCTGAGGCATTCTGCGCTTTACCAGGCCATGAATTTAAATATTTGGGGGTAATGGGGAGTATGGAATGGGGTGAAGAAGAGAATGCAGGCAGGGTGGAGTGGGTGAAGAAGAGTGTCAGGAGTAATTTGTGACAGAGTGGTACCAGAAAGAGTGAAAGGGAAGGTCTACAAGATGGTAGTGAGACCAGGTATGTTATATGGGTTGGAGACGGTGGCACTGATCAAAAAGCAGGAGACAGAACTGGAGGTGGCAGAGTTCAAGATGCTAAGATTTGCATTGGATGTGACAAGGATGGACAGGATTAGAAATGAGGACATTAGAGGGTCAGCTCAAGTTGGATGGTTGGGAGACAAAATCAGAGAAGTGAGATTGTGTTGGTTTGGACATGTGCAGAAGAGAGATGCTGAGTATATTGGGAAAAGGATGTTAAGGATAGAGCTGCCAGGGAAGAGGAAAAGAGGAAGGCCTAAGAAAAGGTTTATGGATGTGGTGAGAGAGGACATGCAGGTGATGGGTGTAACAGAACAAGATGGAGAGGACAGAAAGATATGGAACAAGACGACCCGCTGTGGCAACCCCTAACGAGAGCAGCTGAAAGAAGAAGAAGGTACTATAGGAGGTCTCATCCCACTGTTAACACCAATGTAGCGCTGTGCCAGTGTGGTGCTCAATGGATTCCCACTCTTTAAAATGGCTCTTTTAGATAGCTCACTACTTTTTCCACAATAGTTGGTCTTCATTTGTGAATGTGTCAGGCTTGCTGTTTTTATAGGTACCCCTGAGGCTACTCATTTGAATGATAAGATGCCAGCTCATACTGCTGGTGATGCCATCCCCAGGCTGATCCGACCTTTTAGCATCATTACAGTATATCTGTCCGAGGCAGGTGAACAGAATGACCCTCCATCACAGGTGACAGAGAACATAACTTAATATTCTCACACCTGCATAATCAAATTACGGCTTATCGAGTCCCAAAGCCCATGCTGGAAGTATCGGCCAAATAGATAGATAATTGCAGATTGCATCATAAAGCATTTTCAAACTCTTTTAATCAAATTTAGGGTTGTGGGAGCCAATGCTAGCAATATGAGGCCCAAAGCGGCCAACAGTCCATCACAAAAGACTGTGAACAATTGTAAGACGTTCATCTGTTAATCCACTTCATTGAAACAGGAATGGGCGGCACGGTGGCGCAGTGGGTAGTGCTGCTGCCTCGCAGTTGGGAGACCTGGGGACCTGGGTTCACTTCCCGGGTCCTCCCTGCGTGGAGTTTGCATGTTCTCCCCGTGTCTGTGTGGGTTTCCTCCGGGCGCTCCGGTTTCCTCCCACAGTCCAAAGACATGCAGGTTAGGTGGATTGGCGATTCTAAATTGGTCCTAGTGTGTGCTTGGTGTGTGGGTGTGTTTGTGTGTGTCCTGCGGTAGGTTGGCACCCTGCCTGGGATTGGTTCCTGCCTTGTGCCCTGTGTTGGCTGGGATTGGCTCCAGCAGACTCCCGTGACCCTGTGTTCGGATTCAGCGGGTTGGAAAATGGATGGATGGATGGATGAAACAGGAATACGCATCATTAAGGGGTCTTTATTGATCAGAAATTTACTGATGAGCTGTGTCTATTGCTAGAATTTGCTCAAAATTACAACCACCACCACTTATATTTCCTAGCCAGAAAACGCCACCGCCTGAATTTGTGAACCCACCCAGTGAGTTTCCTTGCTCAAGTGTCTTTAGTTTAATGATTTCTGTTCTTTTTCTGTTTGCTGCATTCACCACAGGAGGACCCAGCTGTGTATAATTTAATGCCTCCTCACCACTAAAGCGCTCAGCGGTTTAATCCTGACTTCATCTCTTTCACTTTTACCGCTAAATAAAATAAAAGGCACCCTTCTACTACTTGCCATACATAAAAAGCTGCCCATGAGCCAGCTGTGCAAGAGTGCTCTGGAATGTAACATTTATTGCGATTTAAGTCATAACAATAAAAGAGAGAGACGACTTAACGCCGACCACCCCGACACCCCCTCCACTAGCCTAGGCAATTTGATGGAAGCCAATAAGCCGCCATTAGGATGAACGTGTTATTTTATTTTATTACAGGCCTGAAATGTCTCTTTTACCCCATCACCCGCAAAGTCAAGTCTGGGGACAAGCAGATGCAGGACTAGCGGTGGGAAGCAGAAGCCGACCTTACTGACAACTGAAGGAGGCGGTGTGGGGGAGTCGCTTGTTGTGTGAAAAAATCCTTTTTATTGCTTCATTGCTTCTCTTGTGCTGCCAATACCTATCCATTTATGCATCTGGTCTTAATGAGAAAGGAGAACCTAATTTGATCATCTTCAATCTCCTTCTAATGCTGGGCCTCTGGCTACAACAAGCCAATATCACTGAGGCTGGGTGCTCTGATTATTTTTAATCTCATCGTATGTCTTTTCCGGTCAATAAACTCCCTCTCAAATCAAATTGTTACTGAACATAACCTACTGCTAATGTCCATCGGGCTCAGGGCTCGTTGGAATAATGTAGTTTGTCATAATTAAGTGTGCCGCCTAATTAATTAAGTGGTCAGGATGCTAATTGCCATCTTTTGATGGAAGCTGAGTTGAAAATGAAGGACAGGGGTGAGGTTAGCAGGCCATTCAGGCCGTACTTCAAGTCGTTTTTTCCAAATACATAAGACGGTGTGTTTATTTGCAGCAAGTCTTTTTAGGCATCCATGCTATTATCATTTAAAGCAAAATTTTACAGATTAGGATTTGATTGCCTAAATAATACAATTTTTTTAGTTAAGTTAGTTAATTTTATTGCAGCACTGCCTGGTGGGCCTCGATTGGCATCTCATAATTATGACAGCTTCTGACATCATCTGACAAAATACAGTAATACAGGTTTAAATGTTAAGTAAACTGAGAAATATCTATTGGATACTAGGACAAATGCGGGCTTCAGGTCCTCAAACCAAGGGGGTTCATATAGAGCAGAAATCTCAAAGTCCAATGTTCACTGAGGGGCCGGCATTTCTTCATGCTGAAAACAAAAGAATGGAATGGAGAATATTGAAGAGTTCACCTTGCTGTATATCAGGGATCTCAAACTCCAGTCCTGGAGGGCCGCAGTGGCTGCAGGTTTTCATTCTAACCCTTTTCTTAGTGGGTGACCTGTTTTTGCTGCTAATTAACCCCTTTTGAATTAATGTTAATTGACTTGCTCTTGAAGACTCAGACCCCTTAATTGTTTCTTTTTCCTTAATTAGCAGCCAAACAATAATGAGATACAGAATGAACCAAAACGTGACCAGCAAACTGTAACCATCATACAATATCTGAAAATAAAAATGGTGAAGGTCTCAGGAATGCTGATCTGCTCAGGTCCCCAAAACATTTTAACAGTGCTCTTAGAAAAGTGAAAATCAACAATTTTGAAAATGTCTGCTATTGCACAGTGAGAGCAGCCATGGAATTAAAGAACGAGTTTAATTAACAATAAGAATCAACACCTAATTAAGGAACTGGTTGGAGTGTGAGGCCCTGACTTAGCTGGTCTTCTGTTGGCTCACTCACTTCACGTTTCATTTCTGGTAAAAGAAAGAAATGAAGCAATTCAGAGGAACAGATCTTAAAAAACAAGTCAATTAAAATTAATTCAAAAGAGGTTAATTAGCAGCATAAAAACAGGTCATTAATTAAGAAAAGGGTTAGAATAAAAACCTGCAGCCACTGAGGCCCACCAGGACTGGAGTTTGAGATCCCTGATATACAGCAAGGTGAACTCTTCAATATTCTCCATTCCATTCTTTTGTTTTCAGCATGAAGAAATGCCGGCCCCTCAGTGAGTGTTTTGTCAGTCAAACTTTTGAAAGTAGTGCTCCTCAGCCAAACATTGATGTAAGGAAACAAAAGCAATGTTTGTACATGGGCAGAAGTTAAGAGTATTTGACAGGCTCCTCATTTGTCAGCGTACCTTGCTCTGTCGTCATTGTTCTTGCATTCTGTATCACAGAGTACTTGTGGCATATTGATAAGCCATAGCTGCTCAATGGCGCTATATTCAAGCTTACCACTTGCCATTCTTCACCACTGAAGCACTTCCTGGGTTAGGCTTGGAGGTCAGAACATCGAGTTCTTTTTGGTACTAAACGGACGGACAGACGGCTAATACCCTTTTCTATTATCGTGACTCAAATCGGATTTTCGTTTTTAACATTAGGCAACCAAAGGGGACATTAACATTAGGGACCTATAGGCAACTATGCTCCACATCCACTACCTTTAAGGTTAGTATTTGTGGTTGGGGTAAGTCAGTCTAATAATTTAAACTCCAAAAATTAAGCAACCAGGGGCGCCTCCCCCACGGAGCCTAACACTAGAATGAGTCCTTTTACTACACAAGTACCTTCTTTTTCAATGCCATCATGGTCTGTTTATACAGTATTTTGCAATCATAAGGACCACCTGGGAATTAGGGAAAGAAGTGCAGGTCAGTTGGCCCAGGCATTTGTCTGTCTTTGTCATGCATGCATTCTATTTCCTGTACTTGATGCTCAACAGATGCCGCTGTTGTGCTTCTTCTTCTTCTTCCTGTGAGCAGCCTGAACAATGCGCTTGATAGTCAGCAGATGTCACTGCTGCACTTTTGGAACCTGGAATAACTTATTGATAGAAATTCGCCAGGCTAATATGGTGGAGCGCTTTAAAAAACTGCTAAAAACCTGTTATTTTAATATTGCATCGTCATAGCTTCATTTTAGCGTAACTTTGATATTCTGTATATGCATTTAATTATCGTTTTTACCATGGTTACGCAATCCGTACTAACCCTTATTTTCTCATCTGTTCTTTTTCCGGGTTTCTGTGGTGGCGATCTGCTGATTGATTGAAGGCCAGATGTCCACATTACCATCATCATCTAATTCTTTCACATGAAGCATGAAAACCATGAGGACTGATTGAGAGCATTTACGTTAAACAGAATACCCGGTTTGGGGGGGGCTGGGTGGTCTTGTGGCCTCAGAACCCCTGCAGATTTTTTTTTCTCTAGCCCCCGGTTTTCTTTTTGTTTTTTCTGTCCACCTGGCCATCGGACCTTACTTTAATCTTTGTTACTTAGTATTGCCTAATCTTATTTTTATAAGCTTTTCTTTCTTCATCTTGTAAAGCACTTTGAGCTACATCATTTGTATGAAAACGTGCTATAGAAATAAATGCTGTTGTTTTCTTTTCTATCATGTAAACTTCTCAAGCAGTTAGGAAGACACGAACCCCGATTACTTTTCAGAGTTTGCCACTACCTAAATATTGTGCTTCACCACAGCATATTACATCACAAGTGTTTAATTAAGAACAAGTTCAAGGTTCTAGCCCCAGTGGCTCATGAGTTACCACGTGACAGATGGACACAATCCTTTGAATTTTTATATATATAGTGTCACACACATGCGTATGGGAGGCAGTCTATGGGCATAACTAAGGGTAACACGCTGGGTCAGGGTTTGATGAAGTCCACTAATGTCTTCTCTCCCTCCTATGCAGAACCCCGGAAGGGAAGACCAGGCCTAACCAACTTCCACTCTCCTCTCCAGACCACACCCTCCTACTGACCTCACTTCCGCCGGTGCCCTGTTGGACCCTCCTCTTCCTTTCTACCGGTAATAAAGCCAGTCACTTGCCTTCCCCAGTCAGTTCCATTCAAGACTCTGTCTTTTGATACAGCTCTACAGAGCTAACGACTAACGATAATATATGTGGTGGATCCCCAAACCTTTTTTCTTGTTTCTGTGTTCTCTTTTACAATAGATTGTTTTGTTATGGGAGTGCCAAAGAAAAGACCCCACCTCACATATAATATCCGCAATTTACCCATTTATCTATTATTAAGATCTCAAGCTGTGACATTGATCACAGAGAAGTCAAACCAGGATTGACTGCACATGTCATCTATCATTCATTTACAGAAAGAGGAGAAACAGACTGCAGTTCAGGAATTCAAGCAATGGAATGAGCACAACCTTTTATTCACTTATGATAAGTCTTGACCATAAATGTCCTTAAGTCCTAAAATGGCCTAAAGCAGAAGCAAATCAATTACATATAAGTGTGGCATTTATTCCAAATACAACCTGGCAGCATTATTATTGAAGGCTAGACACCTAATGTGTCCTGGGTTCAGGTACAAAGTCTAGTCTGTGAGCTGGTCACTCTTCCTGATGTGGCATTCGACTACAGTGGGTTGCATGCAACTCAGGTCATCAATTTGACATGGCATTTACGTCTTTTTCTTACTTCCCTATATTACCAATCATTATTGGGTTAGTGGGTGTTGAAGAGTAGAGACTGGCACCCTACCCATGGTGGCATCTATCTATCTATCTATCTATCTATCTATCTATCTATCTATCTATCTATCTATCTATCTATCTATCTATCTATCTATCTATCTATCTATCTATCTATCTATCATTAGAAAAGTTATGACAAGAACAGGCCCTTCAGTCCAAAGAGTTCATCCATTCTGTTAACCTGATTGTCCAACATAACATTAAGTCGAGATCTGAAGGACCTTAAAGTCTTTGGTGCAAATAGTGAAGCAGCCATGTTTAATCTATTATATTGTGCCTTATCTATCTATCTATCTATCTATCTATCTATCTATCTATCTATCTATCTATCTATCTATCTATCTATCTATCTATCTATCTATCTATCTATCTATCTACAGTGTATACGGAAAGTATTCACAGCACATCACTTTTTCCACATTTTGTTATGTTACAGTCTTATTCCAAAATGGATTAAATTCATTTTTTTCCTCAGAATTCTACACACAACACCCCATAATGACAACGTGAAAAAAGTTTACGTGAGGTTTTTGCAAATTTATTAAAAATAAAAAAATTGAGAAAGCACATGTACATAAGTATTCACAGCCTTTGCCATGAAGCTCAAAATTGAGCTCAGGTGCATCCTGTTTCCCCTGATCATCCTTGAGATGTTTCTGCAGCTTAACTGGAGTCCACCTGTGGTAAATTCAGTTGACTGGACATGATTTGGAAAGGCACACACCTGTCTATAGAAGGTCCCACAATTGACAGTTCATGTCAGAGCACAAACCAAGCATGAAGTCAAAGGAATTGTCTGTAGACCTCCGAGACAGGATTGTCTCGAGGCACAAATCTGGGGAAGGTTGCAGAAAAATGTCTGCTGCTTTGAAGATCCCAATGAGCACAGTGGCCTCCATCATCCGTAAGTGGAAGAAGCTCGAAACCATCAGGACTCTTCCTAGAGCTGGCCGGCCATCTAAACTGAGCAATCGGGGGAGAAGGGCCTTAGTCAGGGAGGTGACCAAGAACCCGATGGTCACTCTGTCAGAGCTCCAGACGTCCTCTGTGGAGAGAGGAGAACCTTCCAGAAGGACAACCATCTCTGCAGCAATTCACCAATCAGGCCTGTATGGTAGAGTGGCCAGACGGAAGCCACTCCTTAGTAAAAGGCACATGGCAGCCCGCCAGGAGTTTGCCAAAAGGCACCTGAAGGACTCTCAGACCATGAGAAAGAAAATTCTCTGGTCTGATGAGACAAAGATTGAACCCTTTGGTGTGATTGCCAGGCATCACGTTTGGAGGAAACCAGGCTCTGCTCATCACCAGGCCTTTACCATCCCTACAGTGAAGCATGGTGGTGGCAGCATCATGCTGTGGGGATGTTTTTCAGCAGCAGGGACTGGGAGACTAGTTAGGATAAAGGGAAAGATGACTGCAGCAATGTACAGAGACATCCTGGATGAAAACATGCTCCAGAGTGCTCTTGACCTCAGACTGGGGCGACGGTTCATCTTTCAGCAGGACAACGATCCTAAGCACAAAGCCAAGATATCAAAGGAATGTCTTCAGGACAACTCTGTGAATGTCCTTGAGTGGCCCAGCCAGAGCCCAGACTTGAATCTGATTGAACATCTCTGGAGAGATCTTAAAATGGCTGTGCACCGACGCTTCCCATCCAACCTGATGGAGCTTGAGAGGTGCTGCAAAGAGGAATGGGCAAAACTGGCCAAGGATAGGTGTGCCAAGCTTGTGGCATCATATTCAAAAAGACTTGAGGCTGTAATTGCTGCCAAAGGTTCATCGACAAAGTATTGAGCAAAGGCTGTGAATACTTATGTATATGTGATTTCTCAGTTTTTTTATTTTTAATAAATTTGCAAAAACCTCAAGTAAACTTTTTTCACGTTGTCATTATGGGGTGTTGTGTGCAGAATTCTGAGGAAAAAAATGAATTTAATCCATTTTGGAATAAGGCTGTAGCATAACAAAATGTGGAAAAAGTGATGCGCTGTGAATACTTTCCGGATGCACTCTATCTATCTATCTATCTATCTATCTATCTATCTATCTATCTATCTATCTATCTATCTATCTATCTATCTATCTATCTATCTATCTATCTATCTATCTAAAAGATAATATAGTGCCTTCCGCATTATCTAGATATCTATCTATCTATCTAAATGAAAATGAATGCCTAGATGGATGAATGAGCTCGATATTCTCCCTACACTTGTATCGTCTATCATTTCTTGTATATTTCTAAGCGACTTATCCAGCTCAGGGCTACAAACCTAACTGTATTATTAGTGTTACTTTATTATTATCATTGTTGTTGTTGTCATTACAAATTCAAAAAGCAGACAGATGTATTCATTCTATGAACACAATTTTGAGCGCTTCGTAAAATGGCAGTGCTAACAGACAACTTCCACAGCTCTTCTCCCATAAGTATTCCAAGTCCAATCCCCAGGGGAGCCGTCTGCAAGAGACAATATTGATTGTGTCCTTTCTTTTGCTTTCTGCCTACGGCAACCTTTTAATTACAATCCTTCAGAAATGCTAAATAAATGGCAATAACAAGAGCAATTAAAGAAGAGTGGGTGGTATATTTTCACAGTTTTCAATCTGCACCCTGAAGGCAGTGGGCAAACCAGTCAGTGAGAGCAGAATTTCTACCCCAGAATGTTACAGATCTGAAAATTTGCCCAAAGGCTAAATGAACAGCATGAAGCTTTCTGACCTAATGCTCAGTTATTGCACTCCATATTGTGGAGTTTATGGCCAATCAGGTTGGATCTCGCCTGGCAGCTTGAACAATCTTAAGGAAATAGGAATACACTTGGACAGTAAGAATCAGAATTATAGAGGGGTGAGGGAAAGCAGTTGCTGCAATGTCTGGAATATTTAGAACCTTTTGACCATTTCACAAATCTTTACATATTTTGTTAGTGTTTTTTCAAATAATTTAGGAATAGGACAGTGGACTTCCCATTAATGCTTTTGTTTGCAAAATGCAGCCAGCACATAGGAATTCAACAATAAAATGAAAAAGGAAATAAAAATATCAAAAACCAAGAATATGGAAAGCAGTGTGCAAAGTAGTCTTTTTTTTTTTTTAAACCTTTCCTGAATTCAAGATGGCAATCATGGAGTTGGATTGACTGCTGACCTCAGTGTGCATTGCTGGGGGTGAAAGCTTCTTTTGAAGCCACTGCTTAGACATTTGGTACTGGAAAGGGGAAATTAGTTTACACCCATGGTGGCTGGGATCCTTGGTAATGGCACAAGATTTATTTCGGCACAATTTGTCATATTCATCCATTCAGTGATTTCTCCACACATATACAGTAACACAATGCTGAACTGCAAGAATGTGGAGGGAACTGCTGCTACACTGGATGTCCGGTGAATGGAGCAGCAGCCCCATAGCAGAGCAGACTCACACGCACACAGAGTCACTCTCACACACACACACCCACAGACTCGCACACACACAGACATACGCACACACAGTCACTCTCACACACACACAGACTCACACACACACACGCGCATACACACAGGAACACCTGGAATGAATTATAACCAGCCACAAAATCTGCAGCTAACAAATAATCTTTCCTAAATTCAATACTGAAATATTATATTTTATTAAATGAAATCAAAAAATCCCAATTTATTGAAGAAACAAATAATAATAATAATAAACTAAATAAAGCTATGTAAATAAAATGTATTATTATTATTCTTAATTTTATTATTAAGAAACAGCCAAAAAGAATAAAAGAATAAGGAATAAATTAAAGAACTAAATGTTATGATTCTGTACATTGTAGCCTTTTTAAATGGATGGTTCTTTTATAATATAAGCTATATAAATAAAAGCTATATAAATAAAATGTATTATTATTATTCTTAATTTTATTATTAAGAAACAGCCAAAAAGAATAAAAGAATAAGGAATAAATTAAAGAACTAATTAAAGAACTAAATGTTATGATTCTGTACATTGTATATTTTTCTGTGCACGTTTAAGCCTTTTTAAATAGATGGTTCTTTTATGCGTTTAGTTTTAGAATAGAAATGGTTCGGTCTCTATAGACATTTGCCTCATACACAGTTATGGAGACTTCACAATTGGATTAGGATGCTGCTGATTTGTATAAAGAGTTCAAGAGATTCTGTTTTTGACAATCCCCCCTCTGGTCTCTTGGATAATAAGACGACGTCTCCACAAATAATTATGAGAGGAGATGTCACATCAGGCAGTCAGGTAATGACGGACAGGTAAAGATCAGAACTGAAAGAAAAGAGTTAACTAATGGATAAAGCATGAGAGCTCCACGAAAGACAAGTCAGGGACAGAAGAAAGTCAAAAGTGAAATGAAACCTAAAGTTAGACCTCCTTGTAGATAACTAACTATACTCAAAGGCTTTATTTGAAGGAACTTATTCACTGGGGGATAACGTTACTTTGTGGAGCCTCCATATTTCTGTAGCTTCTGCAAAAGTCACTGATGTGCAGCTTGCAATCATGTGACAAAAACTGTGTGGTATCAACCAAAATTAAAAATTAAACTTTGTCCAAATAATAAAAATGTCTTAAAATACCACAAAATAAATTTTCCATAAAAAAAAACTAACATCCAGTATGCTGAATAACATTAACTCATTGACATTGGCTAAGCAGCAAGTAGATTTGCTCTACATATGGAGTGGCTAACAAGGATGAGAAATATACAAGTTATTAGAAATTGTTTTCTTCACTATTTTGTTTTACCAAGGTCGTGTGAATTGTGTGTCACCGTCATCATGACACAACAAGACTTGCTATTGTATGCAATCCTGGAAGTTATCAGCAGGCCATCTGCTGCATACTGTCAGATGCATCATTGTTCAAGTTTGTGGATAATCAAAGAGAGAGCCTATCTTAGTGCGTGGGTCACTTGTGCTATTAAGACTTCCTGCTTTCTGACTTTTCCTTTTGTCTTATTACAATTCTTGATATAGCTTCGGTTATTGATGCTCAATAGGACTTATCTTTATACCTTTATAACACACTGGTGAGGCCTCAGCTTGTATGCAGTTTTGGTCTCCAGGCTACAAAAAGGACATAGCAGCACTAGAAAAAGGTCCAGAGAGGAGCAACTAGGCTGATTCCAGGGCTACAGGGGATGAGTTATGAGGAAAGATTAAAATAGCTGAGTCTTCACAGTTTAAGCCAAAGAAGATTAAGAGAAGACAAGATTGAAGTGTTTAAAATTATGAAGAGAATTAGTCCAGTGGATCGAGACTGTGTGGAATAATAATACTTCAAAGGACCACAAAAAAGAGTTGGGGACTGTCCCCGTATAATGTCCAGTGGACAAGGAATGCAAGAAGTCAAATAAATTGCGGTTAAATTTCTTTACAGTCATTCAACAACAGCAGTACAGACTAATGGCATTTATATACAGTATAAATGGTGGACGGAAATGAGTTGGCCAGATATGACGTCATTTGCTGTAAGCTGAAAGTGACGCCATCAGGAAGGCGCTGCCTCCTACTTCCTCCAGCAAGCTTTGCCCCTCTTCCTCCCAACTTCTTTTAAGTAATCCACAGAAGTACTTCCGGTGTCTCAAAGACTTGGACTTGGAGCACTTCCAGGTAAGGCGAAAGCCCCATGAAGTAGGGCTCGTTAGTCCTCACAGCACCCCCTGGCAGTACCCATGGAACCCAACAGGGCTGAGCCAAAGAACTAGAGTTCCCAAGATGCCCTTGTGGGAATCCGGGGCACTGATGCAACTCAGGAGGGCTGCCATATAGTGTTCTGGGAGAGACAATGCCCTGTGCATCCTGTCTCCCCCTGTCCTTTCCAACTGAGGGCATCCTGGCCTGGCACTCCTCATAATGGAAATGCCCTTTCTTACCTGTTGACCTAGATGTACCATTCTGCTTGAAGTTCCGCTGTTTGACTAAATGAGAATTAGTGTTTTTTTATGATGAGCGAGTGAGTCAACTTTGCATTATCTATTTAGATGACATATTTTTACATGCCATTCTATAGAGGTCTGTCCATGGTGAACACCATACCAGGGCACTTTAAAAGCAATATGTGCCTTTTCAACTGGAGGTGACCTTAATTATGTGACTTCCTTAAGAGTCAGAAGGTGGAGTGGAGACGTATGTGCCTACAGAAAGTATTCAGACCCTTCACTTTTTTCATATTTTGCTATGTTGAAACCTTCTGCTAAAATGAGGTTTACGTTTAGTCATGTTGAAATCGATCAAATTCATTATTTCAAAAATCAATACTCCTGAATGACGAAACAAAAACAGGATTGTAGAATTTTTTGCAAATGTTTTAAAAATAAAAACTGAAATCTCACATTGCCACAAGTATTTGGAACCTTTACTCACTACTTCGCTCAAGTCCCTTTGGCAACGATTACAGCCTGGGGTCTCCTTGTGTTTGACATGACAAGCTTCACAAACCTGGATTTGGGCCTTTCTCTGCCATTCTTCTCTGCAGATCATCTCAAGCTCTGTCAAGTTGAATGGAATCTGTCGGTCGATGGCTATTTTCGGGTTTCTTCAGAAATGTTTGATTGAGTTCAGGTCTGGTCTCTGACTGGGCCAGTCAAGGACATTTACGGAGTTGTCTCTAAGCCAATCTTTTGTTGGCTTTGAGCTTGGGGTCATTGTCCTATTGAAAGCTGAACCTTCATCTCAGTTTGGAAAGCTCTGAAGCAGGTTTTCATGTCCTCCATTTAGCTTTTCCTCAACCTTGACCAGCCTTCCAGTCCCCAACCCCAATTTGCTTCATTGCTAGAATGACATTGCACAGGTGATGAACGGTGCCTGGTTTCCTTTAGACATGGCACTTAGAACTGACACCAAACAGCCAATGTTGGTTTCATCAGAAGGGAGATTCTTATTTCTCACTGTTTTGAGAGTCTTTTAGTTACCTTTTGGCAAATTCCAAGTGGGATTTACTGAGTAGAGGCTTCTGTCTGACCACTCTGTCATAAACCCCAGGCTGGTGAAGTGTTGCAGTGATCGTTGTCCTGCTCTAAGTTCCTCCATTTTCTCCACGGGT
Organism: Erpetoichthys calabaricus; assembly: GCF_900747795.2. Taxonomy (NCBI): domain Eukaryota; kingdom Metazoa; phylum Chordata; class Cladistia; order Polypteriformes; family Polypteridae; genus Erpetoichthys; species Erpetoichthys calabaricus. Next base: position 194,755,354 of record NC_041399.2, read on the forward strand.
TCTCTAGAGCTCAGCTAAAGTGGTCATCAAGTTCTTGGTCGCCTCTCTTGCCAAGGCCCTTCTCTCTCTGATTGCTCGGTTTGGCCTGGTATCCAACTTGTGGTTGTTTCAGACGTCTTCTATGTAAGAATTGTGCTCTGGGATACTGTTAATGCTGCAGAAATGTTTTTATAGATGTCCTCAGATCTGTGCCTCCACACAACCCTGTCACTGAGCTCTGCAGGCAGTTCCTTTGAGGCGATGGCTTGGTTTTTGCTTAACTGTGGGACCTTCTATAGATAGGTGCGTTCCTTTCCTAATCAGGTCCAATCAATTGAACTGACCACCGGTGGACTCTAAACGAGGTGTAGAAACATCTCAGTGATGATCAATGCAAAGGGAGGCACCTGTGCCAGATCATAGCAAAAGGTCTGGAAAACTTGTGTCAATGTGAGGGTTAGGTTTCTTATTTTTAATATATTTCCAAATATTTCTAAAATCCTGTGTAAGATAAGGAAGCAAACAAGGAAAGATTTGGGGATTCACACAGGCTGGGTCAGTGTCAAAGACTGGACTGATTGGTAAGTTGAGAAGGTCGACTTTTATAGGTGGAGGAAAGGAAGAGGCGGGTCCGTGAAGGGTTGACAGGAAGTGAGGTCAGCAGTAGGGCGTGGTTAGGAAGGGAATGCAGGAACTGGTTGTAGTTTAGGTGGGCCTCTGTTCTGTACAAGAAGGAGAAGAGACCTTAGTGCACTTTGTCAAGCTCTGACTTGGTTAAGCCCTTAGACTGCCTCCCAAGTCTGACACCTGCCATGCTTGAGTATTGAGGGTTGTTTGATGAGAATAAAAATGAAATTAAATGATTACAGCACAAGGCTGCAACATAACAAAATGTGACCAAGTGCAGGGTTTTTGAATACTTCCTGAAGCCCCCGTAGCCTTAAAGGTCCGACTCACACACCACTTACGTCTTCACTTCACAATTATCCTGTAGCTGCTCTTCTTTCTCAAACCCAAGTTTAGCTGCTTGTAAAAGCCTCCTCATAAAAGATGGTGCTGCCAGCCCTCACTACATAAGGCATGCTTCAACTAAGAAGCGTATTTTAGGATTTCAAACAGAAGTAAAATATTACGAAGGAAGCTTTGCAAATGGTTTCATTCTTTCCGCCTTCTTAAAAGAAAACAAATCAAAACGACAGCGTTTCAGTGATCATTAACTTCTGATGAAAGAGTGGCAGCCTCTTCAAACTGCACCTTCAATTTTTAATGCTTAGATAACAATGAAAGTGGAAAAGACTTTCGGAGAGCTGAAAGTAATTATTGTCACTTTTATTTTCTTTGGAGTTTAATGTAAACAGAGCGTGCAGACTTCCTCACTTGCTGATGTTTTCATCAGCTCAGCTGAAGAGCTGCATTGTTAATAAATTTCTTTTGTTCTTCCTTCATCCCCTGTGCTCTCCATGGCTGCCATGCTTTGATTTGGTTCACTACATTAGACGGTGCGGTAGACCTCATTTTATAGGAGGCAAAGGCTTTCAAATACTACAAACTTTAAAGAATTGGACTTCATAATGGAAGGCCTGTCTGAAATACAGCAGGCCAGGTAGGCAGACATCTTCACACAGATCACTCAGGCTGTGTGGCCAGTTGGCACATCTGCAGGCCTTCTGACAGCTCAGAGAGGGCTCAGGCCGCTTCATTTGAAGCCCCCTCATTGTTTGGGAGGGAGAGCTGGCAGAAGATAATAATTTAAAAAATAGCATGAAACCTTTTTCGATTTGTAGAACGTCTGGCAGTACTGTTTTGGGTAGCTTTAGGCAATCTGGCTAAAGAACTTTTTTTGGGATTTCTTCAGTTTATGTTGACTACCTGTTGTCGCTTCCCAGACAATTGGGAAGGAATATCTCAGCCAAGCTTCACTTCACCAACTTAATCAGCATTGGCCACCTTAAAAAGAATCTGAAATACAGTCTGTATGTTGTATTCAACACATTTGAAGTTTAATATGTTTGTCACGTAAACACACATTATTATAACTGCTCGATGATATGAAACATTATAATTATGAATTATTATAATTCATATCACCGACAAATTATTAATAGTAATATATTTTAATATTATAATAATGCGTGTGACTCATCATTTAGCTGGTTTAGCTGCATTTCTCTGCTTGATCAAGAGTGTCGAATTTTCCGTTTCTCTGAAATGTTGTATGTGCCTAAGTCAGGGTTGCTGTAATATACACACGTTTCCCCGTCAAGTTTTCATTTATAAATCCCAAGATTTGCATTTTTTTTAGTATATTGTGGAATACTGGGGCGCTCCAGCCACCCCAACCCCGACACAGACAGGCAGAGACACAAGTTTGGCACACAGCACACATTTATTCACGTGGGGACGGACTTTCCCCACAGTACCACAGTACAGAAAGCACCAAGTGCAGAATCCAGCGCAAAATCCTCTTCTTCTTCTTCTTCTTCTTCTTCTCTCTCTGCCTCCACTCCTCTCCTGACGAGCTTCGTCCACCTCCTCCCAACTCTGGCTCTTTGAGTACTGGCGGCCGGCTCCATTTATAGGACACTCCAGGTGTCCAATGAGCTTCTTATGGCAGCACTTCTGGGTGTGGCAGAAGTGCTGCCAAACAGGGCTCGGCAAATGTCCAGGTGCCCCCTGGTGATGGCCATGGGACCAAGCAGGGTTGAGCTTCTATGCTTCAAACCCGTGAACCCCCTGCAAGCCATGGGGGCTGCCCTGTAGTGTTCTGGGGGAGAAAGTGTCCAAAATAAGCTCTCACCCCTGGTCCTCCCAGTATCGAGGCATTCCGGCTGAGTAAGGGCCCTAACAATCTGCCACTATATATATATACAGTATTTATGTAAGACAGGATCAAGCACAAGTAAACTGGGGGTCTGCTGGAGCCAATCCCAGCCAACACAGGGCACAAGGCAGGGAACCAATCCTTGGCAGGGTGCCAACCCACCGCAGGACACACACAAACACAGCCACACACCAAGCACACACTAGGGCCAATTTAGAATCGCCAATCCACCTAACCTGCATGTCTTTGGACTGTGGGAGGAAACCGGAGCGCCCGGAGGAAACCCACACAGACACGGGGAGAACATGCAAACTCCACGCAGGGAGGACCCGGGAGGCGAACCCAGGTCCCCAGGTCTCCCAACTGCGAGGCAGCAGCGCTACCCACTGCGCCACCGTGCCACCCTACTTTATTAATCCCAAGGGGAAATTCGCATACTCCAGCAGCAGAATACCGATAAAGAATAATATTAAATTAAAGAGTGATAACAATGCAGGTATACAGACAGACAATAACTTTGAATAATGTTAACGTTTACCCCCCCGGGTGGAATTGAAGAGTCGCAAAGTGTTGGGGAGGAACGATCTCCTCAGTCTGTCAGTGGAGCAGGACAGTGACAGCAGTCTGTCGCTGAAGCTGCTCCTCTGTCTGGAATGACACTGTTTAGTGGATGCAGTGGATTCTCCGTGATTGACAAGGAGCCTGTTGAGCGCCCGTTGCTCTGCCACAGATGTCAAACTGTCCAGCTCCATGCCTACAATAGAGCCTGCCTTCCTCACCAGTTTGTCCAGGAGTGAGGTGTCCCTCTTCTTTATGCTGCCTCCCCAGCACACCACCGCGTAGAAGAGGGCGCTCGCCACAACCGTTTGATAGAACATCTGTAGTATCTTATTGAAGATGTTGAAGGACGCCAGCCTTCTAAGGAAGTATAGTCGGCTCTGTCCTCTCTTGCACAGAGCATCAGTATTGGCAGTCCAGTCCAATTTATCATCAAGCTGCACTCCCAGGTATTTATAGGTCTGCACCATCTGCACACAGTCACCTCTGATGATCACAGGGTCCATGAGGGGTCTGGGCCTCCTAAAATCCACCACCAGCTCCTTGGTTTTGCTGGTGTTCAGGTGTAGGTGGTTTGAGTCACACCATTTAACAAAGTCCTTGATTAGGTCCCTATACTCCTCCTCCTGCCCACTCCTGATGCAGCCCACGATAGCAGTGTCGTTAGCGAACTTTTGCACATGGCAAGACTCCGAGTTATATTGGAAGTCAGATGTATATACGCTGAACAGGACCGGAGGAAGTACAGTCCCCTGCGGCACTCCTGTGTTGCTGACCACAATGTCAGACCTGCAGTTCCCGAGACGTACATACTGAGGTCTGTCTTTAAGATGGTCCACGATCCATACTACCAGGTATGAATCTACTCCCATCTCTATCAGCTTCTCCCTAAGGAGCAGAGGTTGGATGGTGCTGAAGGCGCTAGAGAAGTCCAGAAACATAATTCTTACAGCACCACTGTCTCTGTCCAAGTGGGAGAGGGATCGGTGTAGCATGTAGATGATGGCATCCTCCGCTCCCACCTTCTCCTGGTATGCGAACTGCAGAGGGTCGAGGACGTGACGTACCTGTGGCCTCAGGTGGTGAAGCAGCAGCCGCTCCATGGTCTTCATCACATGCAACGTCAGAGCGACAGGCCGGAAGTCATTCAGCTCACTAGGATGCGATACCTTTGAGACTGGGATGATTGCAAGATGTTTTCCAAAGCCTTGGGACTCTCCCCTGTTCCAGGCTCAGGTTGAAGATGCGCTGTAGAGGACACCCCAGCTCCAATGCACAGGCCTTCAGCAGTCGTGGCGATACTCCATCTGGACCCGCTGCTTTGCTGGCACAAAGTCTCCTCAGCTCTCTGCTTACCTGGGCTGCTGCAATTGTAGGTTGGGGTAAACTCTCTCCTATGCTGGTATCAGCAGAAGGATGGGTAGAGGGTTCAGTACTCCGAGGTGAGAGTGAGAGTGGGTTAGGGTGGTCAAACCTGTTAAAAAAGTTGTTCATCTGGTTTGCTCTCTCCACATCTCTCTCGATGGTGGCACCCCGCTTCGAGCTGCAGCCAGTGATGATCTTCATCCCATCCCACACTTCCTTCATGCTGTTATTCTGCAACGTCTACTCCAGCTTTCTCCTGTACTGCTCCTTCGCCGCCCTGAGCTGGACTCGGAGTTCCTTCTGCACGCGCTTAAGCTCATGCTGATCACCACTTTTAAAAGCCTTTAAAATATGCAATATGCATCATAACAAAATTAGACAGGTGCATAAATTTGGGCACCCCAACAGAGATATGACATCAATACTTAGTTGAGCCTCCTTTTGCAAATCTAACAGCCTCTAGACACCTCCTATAGCCTTTGATGAGTGTCTGGATTCTGGATGGAGGTATTTTTGACCATTCTTCCATACAAAATCTCTCCAGTTCAGTTAAATTTGATGGCTGTCGAGCATGGACAGCCTGCTTCAAATCATCCCATAGATTTTTGATGATATTCAAGTCAGTGGACTGTGACAGCCATTCCAGAACATTGTACTTCTCCCACTGCATGAATGCCTTTGTTGATTTTTAACTGTGTTTTGGGTCATTGTCTTGTTGGAATATCCAACCCCTGCGTTAACTTCAACTTTGTGACTGATGCTTGAACATTATCCTGAAGAATTTGTTGATATTGGGTTGAATACATCCGACCCTTGACTTTAACAAGGGCCCCAGTCCCTGAACTAGCCAGACAACATGATGGAACCTCCACCAAATTCGACAGTAGCTAGCAGGTGTTTTTCTTAGAATGCGGTGTTCTTCTCCCACCATGCAAAGTGCTTTTTGTTATGACCAGATAACTGCATTTTTGTCTCCTCAGTCCAAAGCACTTTGTTCCAAAATGAATCTGGCTTGTCTAAATGAGCATTTGAATACAACAAGTGACTCTGTTTGTGGCGTGAGTGCAGAAAGGGCTTCTTTCTCATCTCCCTGCCATACAGATGTTCTTTGTGCAAATTGCGCTGAATTGTAGAATGATGCACAGATACACCATCTGCAGCAAGATGTTCTTGCAGGTCTTTGGAGGTGATCTGTGGGTTGTCTGTAACCATTCTCACAATCCTGCACATATGCCGCTCCTGTATTTTTCTTGGCCTGCCAGACCTGCTGGGTTTAACAGCAACTGTGCCTGTGGCCTTCCATTTCCTGATCCCATTCCTTACAGTTGACACTGACAGTTTAAACCTCTGAGATAGCTTTTTGTAGCCTTCCCCTAAACCATCAGACTGAACAATCTTTGTTTTCAGATCTTTTGAGAGTTGCTTTGAGGATCCCATGCTGTCACTCTTCAGAGGAGAGTCAAAGGGAAGCACAACTTGCAGTTGACCACCTTAAATACCTTTATATCTCATGATTGGACACACCTGTCTATGAAGTTCAAGGCTTAAAGAGCTAATCAACCAATTTGGTGTTGTAAGTAATCAGCATTGAGCAGTGACAAGCATTCAAATCAGCAAAATTACAGGGGTACCCAAATTTTTGCACAGCCAGTTTTTCACATTTGATTTAATTTCACACAACTAAATACTGCTTCACTAAAAATCTTTGTTCGGAAAACACCCCAGTAATCAGATGTTCATAGGAAATGAAAGACAGACCACTGTTATCTTTTTTGTTAAAAGGAGAGTCAATTATTATGCAGGCTGAGAGGGGTTCCCAAACTTTTTCATATGCAAGATGATTTATAGGAATATCTCAACCTGTTTGCTATCATGTTCAACACACATAAATTGTCCACAAAAATTGTATATAAGTACATACATAGCAGTACCATTAGTGTTAACATAATTTTGATTCACCCTTAAAATCCGTCTGTTTAGATTGAATTTTTTTCTACAATTTGCTTGAATATTCAGGTTGATTTTGCAACTTCTCTTATCACGCTAAGGATTGTAGTTTCCTTGCAGGAGCAATATATTTGCACTAATCTGAGACGGAGGCTGTGGACCGAGGGGAGGGGAACGTGTGACGTCAGGAGGGGGGAGATGGACGGGGCTGTTCTCACTCAAGCACCAGCCTTTGTTTGAGTCGCTCTACCTCTGGCCACATTTTGGAGAGTACCTTGCCTCTGCTTAGCTAGCGATACCTGTTTCTTTATTGATTTTTAAGTTTGCCATGTTTCACTTACTACACAGGTGGAGCCGCGGGGAACAGCTAGTATGTATATATATAATATATATATATATATATATATATATATATATATATATATATATATATATATATATATATATATATATATATATATTACAATTCTTTATCTAGCTTTTATTTCTCATTATTAGCTTTATTCTATGTAATGCACTTTGGTCAACTTGTGGTTGTTTCAAATGTGCTAAATAAATAAACCTAGGTGCGAATGCACAAAAATAGGCTTGAAATGAAAGCTTTATAAAAGAGGCACCAAACTTCTCTCACATTAGTGGGAACTACTAAACTGGCACAACTTCAGCCCTTAAAAAGTGGATCAATGTTCACTGCTCTTCCTTTCTGCAACTGGAGAGAGGAGCAGCCATGTTCACTTCTAGAAAACAACAAGAGTGCATGACTGATCAAGGTGGGAACTTTTGTTCACTGCTCATTATTTCCACTTTTGTTCAGGGAATGCTCTTTATCCAGTCCCAACAAAATGATCACAAAAGTGCGGCCTGGTCAAACAGCACACCTAACACTTGCTCACAGTCTTTTCCCATAAAGCTTTACAAGTGATTGATGACCACAGGAGGACACAGTATTAGACATGAGGGTTCCCCTGCTGTCTTTCAAGCACCAAACAAAGCAAATGAGCTCCAATAATCAAAAGGGTTTTGTTGATTTTGACAAAATGTAATAGAAGGATGATTATGGGAAAACATAGTGATGAAATATACAGTTAGGTCCATAAATATTTGGACAGAGACAACTTTTTTCTAATTTTGGTTCTGTACATTATCACAATGAATTTGAAATGAAACAACTCAGATGCAGTTGAAGTGCAGACTTTCAGCTTTAATTCAGTGGGGTGAACAAAACGATTGCATAAAAATGTGAGGCAACTAAAGTATTTTTTTAACACAATCCCTTCATTTCAGGGGCTCAAAAGTAATTGGACAATTGACTCAAAGGCTATTTCATGGGCAGGTGTGGACAAGTCCGTCGTTATGTCATTATCAATTAAGCAGATAAAAGGCCTGGAGTTGATTTGAGGTGTGGTGCTTGCATGTGGAAGCTTTTGCTGTGAACAGACAACATGCGGTCAAAGGAGCTCTCCATGCAGGTGAAAGAAGCCATCCTTAAGCTGCGAAAACAGAAAAAACCCATCCAAGAAATTGCTACAATATTATGAGTGGCAAAATCTACAGTTTGGTACATCCTGAGAAAGAAAGCAAGCACTGGTGAACTCAGCAACGCAAAAAGAACTGGATGTCCACGGAAGACAACAGTGGTGGATGATCGCAGAATCATTTCCATGGTGAAGAGAAACCCCTTCACAACAGCCAACCAAGTGAACAACACTCTCCAGGGGGTAGGCGTATCGATATCCAAGTGTACCATAAAGAGAAAACTGCATGACAGTAAATACAGAGGGTGCACTGCAAGGTGGAAGACACTCATAAGCCTCAAGAACAGAAAGGCTAGATTGGACTTTGCTAAAGAACATCTAAAAAAGCCAGCACAGTTCTGGAAAAACATTCTTTGGACAGATGAAACCAAGATCAACCTCTACCAGAATGATGGCAAGAAAAAGGTATGGAGAAGGCGTGGAACAGCTCATTATCCAAAGCATACCACATCATCTGTAAAACACGGTGGAGGCAGTGTGATGGCTTGGGCGTGCATGGCTGCCAGTGGCACTGGGACACTAGTGTTTATTGATGATGTGACACAGGACAGAAGCAGCCGAATGAATTCTGAGGTGTTCAGAGACATACTGTCTGCTCAAATCCAGCTAAATGTAGTCAAATTGATTGGGTGGCGTTTCATGATACAGATGGACAATGACCCAAAACATACAGCCAAAGCAACCCAGGAGTTTATTAAAGCAAAGAAGTGGAAAATTCTTGAATGGCCAAGTCAGTCACCTGATCTTAACCCAATTGAGCAGGCATTTCACTTGTTGAAGACTAAACTTCAGACAGAAAGGCCCACAAACAAACAGCAACTGAAAGTCGCTGCAGTAAAGGCCTGGCAGAGCATTAAAAAGGAGGAAACCCAACATCTGGTGATGTCCAGGAGTTCAAGACTTCAGGCTGTCATTGCCAGCAAAGGGTTTTCAACCAAGTATTAGAAATGAACATTTTATTTCCAGTTATTTAATTTGTCCAATTACTTTTGAGCCCCTGAAATGAAGGGATTGTGTTCAAAAAATGCTTTAGTTGCCTCACATTTTTATGCAATTGTTTTGTTCACCCCACTGAATTAAAGCTGAAAGTCCGCACTTCAACTGCATCTGAGTTGTTTCATTTAAAATTCATTGTGGTAATGTACAGAACCAAAATTAGAAAAAAGTTGTCTCTGTCCAAATATTTATGGACCTAACTGTACAAGGGAAATGCTGCACTCTGGCGGGACCTTTTTACGGCAAGACTGATTACTGGGCTTCCTCACTGCGCGGACATTGTCACCCTCAGCTTGCGGTCACCATCCCTCTCCTTACCAGCCAGTGCCCAATTTTGTCTCTCTAGCTGGATTAACCTGATGCTCTCCAGGCTTCTAGAAACTCCACAGTATTGAACAGTAAAACAAGTAAAAGCTACCTTTTCTCCAAAAGCCAACATAAAACAGCTGCAGATGATGAATGATGGGACTAAGCCTCAGATCCATGAGTTTATTTCTTTCTTTTTTTTCCTAACTATTACAGAGTTGCACATGACCTCCTCGATGCACAACATGGTCCAGCCGTCTTTGCTTCAGGCAGCCTTAAGGTAAAGCGATTAAATAGATGTCCTTTTTAATAAATGTGCTTAATGTGCTCAGAGGAACAGTAAAGTGCGTAATTGTTTCGCTGACAGGTAAACGCTTAAACCGCGAAATGAGAGCGCGCGGCGCTTTGAACAGAGCGGCGCCCCGCTTTCTTTCCGCCGTTGCTTTCTTGAATTGAGAGGCCTTGTTTAATTCCCCACGTTGTCAGCCCTTTTTTGAAAAGCGCAGCGCTGTCAGTACGCATGGGTCGCGGTAGACTAATTGACGTTTGTCTTTTTACTTCGAAAATTGTCTCATGTGCAATATTTAATCACCAAACTTCTGAAAGTTCCCAAGTGGATAAGCAAACATTATTTTTAATGTGTTTAGCTTTTTCTTTCTGTTTTTGATGCAACGCCTTACTTTGCTCGTTATTTACACGATGAGAGAGGTGCCAGGATGGAAATTAATTTTATCCATTGTAAGATGGACGCTATATAGCGCCCGACCTGACACAGACTGGGCATGGGAGGCACCTGTAAAAACAAAGAAACTTTTATTTTTCTTCGTCTGTGGGCTACGCCTTCCCCGTACCCACAGACACAAGACAGTCTCAAACACACAAGTAACAAAAGCACTTTCTCTTCCTCTTTGGCACCATCACTCCTCCCAAGCAACCTTGTCCTCCTCCACCCGACTCTGGCCACTGAATGGTGGTCTCTGGCTCCTTTTATAGTTCACCCGGAAGTGCTCCAGGTGCTTGATCACTGAGTTCCGGCTGCACTTTTGGGTGTGACGAATATGCTGCCCACACGGGCTCAGGAGTCCCAAACACAGCACCCCCTGGCGGTGCCTGCGGGACCCAACAGCGCTGTACCCAACTCCAATTCCCAGGGAGGCCTTGGGAACCTGAGGCACTGCTCCACCCCAGGGGGGCGGCCATCTAGCGTCCAGGCGGAGGAATTGCGGTGTCCAGGGCTGCTCCCCCCGAATATAGTGTGCAGGGGAGTCCCGGCTGGGCATGGACGCCAGCCGCCTGCCACACCATCAATTCGCCTGTTTTCAAGTTTAAGGACACGAGGCACTGGGCAGGGACCAGTCCTGGATGGGATACCATATTTTATTAAAACTGAACGTCCTATGGCTTATATTTTTACACAGTGCAGTTAAAATAAAACAAAATGCTAAAAATCTGAGAAGAAACAATGAGTTTTGTCTCAAAGTGCATGTTCTTTGGTCAGGCTCTGCCATTTAGTGGCAATAACTGCTAGAAAGGAAGTGCTCCAGCAGAAATGTGCGATAATGCAGGAGAGTCCGTTTATTTATTTTGGAACTGAATAATATGTATTAAGGGAAACTTTTCCATTCCTATTTTTATTCCTTCTTTGGGCTTTGAAGAAAGTGCTTGACCACTGAGCAAGTTGTTGAGTGAAAGAAAGTGCTTGGCGAAGCGGTCACAGGACTCAACTGAGTTTATTTATTTATTTTCTCTATTCCTCCTGCTGCTGCTTTTTTAATTTATTTCCACAGATTATCCCAGGTAAGCTTGTTACCCAATGAGTACTGCATCAGCTTCTTGCCTTTCAGACTGACCATCAGCGGAAGGTCAATGTGTTGAGAGATGAGGCAGCCTGAGCCTGGCTGGTAGTCTTTAATGCGGCATGACGACATCATAGACTTTGCACAAATTACTCTGCTGCTCTCCCATTACCCCGCAAATCTCCTTTCCAGGTACTGGTAGTTCCAGCTCATCTGAAGCCACTTAGCAGCCCGTCTCCCTCAGTCGGCTCAGCCATCTCGTTGCAGATCAGGACAACGCTAACCAGTCTCTCCCTTCACGGAGTGGATTTCAACACAATTGATTTGCCACGCTTTGTACAAAGTGTAGAACTGAAAATAGAAAGATTTAGATGTCACCGGACCTTAGCTTTGCCATTAGGAGTCTGAGTGTGAGCAAGTGTGGATACACATGTGAAGGCACAGAATAAAAGTTGGAAAGGAGAACCTAGATTTGATTTCCTTATCACATGGAGCAAGTGGCTCGTCACTGATGCCTCATAGCTCCACAAGACTGATTTCAAATTAAATTCAATTCAGTTTGTTTAAGTGTAGTGCTCTTCAGAGTATGGCAGCAGGACCAAACAGCTCCAGTTCATTATAGTCTTTCTCGATTGCTTAAATGCATTTTCTGAAATGCTCAAAAGTCTTAGTGCAGTTCTTAAGTCTACAAAGGCAGTAATGACAACACTTCATCACTGGTGCAAAAGAGCTGGGGGTCCTTCATACCAGCAGGAATAGAAATTTATGGTGTCTCACTGTGACTGTCAACGCTTCTTTTTCTTTGCTTTCTTTAGTAAGTCTACTGTGTATTTGTTTATTATAATACTTCTTGAACTTCTGTAAAAAGCTACATCTCTACCTTGGGACTAATGAAGTGCTATCTATCTATCTATCTATCTATCTATCATACAGTCAGTCATCTTCCAACCCGCTATATCCTAACACAGGGTCACGGGGGTCTGCTGGAGCCAATCCCAGCCAACACAGGGAGCAAGGCGAGAACAAATCCCAGGCAGGGTGCCAGCCCACCACAGTCTACCATACAGTGTCTTTGATATCTATCTATTGTGGAAAGCAGCCTGGATACAGACAGACGGACATTGTTCATTCACCCACAACACGTTTATTTACAAAGTCCATTATTTACAGTGCACACACAACCCCCCAAACTCCCCCAAAGGTCCAGGCCTCACAAATGCCTCACTATTCATGGCCGCTTCCTTTTCTCCTCCAAGACTTTGTCTTCCTTCGCTCCCAACTCCAGCCATCGAATGGATGGAGGTGTTAGTGTCTTTGATATTGTCTATCTCATCTATCTATTATGTAGTGTCTTTGATATCTATCTATCTATCTATCTATCTATCTATCTATTGTGATGAAATAAATAGACAGAGAGCACAGATTAAGGGTTGGGGGAATTCCCCATATAATGTTTGAGGATCCAAGTAGTCTTTGAAGACTGAAATTACGATCAAAGCGAATAAATTGGTCACTTGACAAACAAACAAAGTTCCGTGGGATTTTTATGAATATATGGCAGGAAGTGAAGTAAGGAGGAAATTAAAGGACGTTGATGGTGAGGGACAGAGATGACATCGTAATCAGAAGCCGGAAATGAGGTCATCGGTAAGGGACCAGGAGTCATCAGTTTGGGACGGAAGTGACATCGATTGAAAGGGACCCGGAAGTGGAGTCATCTAATGGAGCCTGAGCGGACGTTACCCTGGTGGACCTCCCAAGGGGCGCACTTTAATATTTGTTTTTTCTGTTGAGGAAGGGAGAAAGGAATTAGTACTCCATTCTAAACCCCCAGCTTTTGTTCTTTCAAGCTCCATTGGGCCATTTGGCTCCCCCCTACTCGCACGTGTGTGACGTTATCTATCTATCTATCTATCTGTCTGTCTGTCTGTCTGTCTGTCTGTCTGTCTATCTATCTATCTATCTATCTATTATATAGTAGCTTCTAATCTATCTATTATATAGTGTCATTCATATCTATCTATCTATCTATCTATTATATAGTAGCTTCTAATCTATCTGTTATATAGTGCCATTCATATCTATCTATCTATCTATCTATCTATCTATCTATCTATCTATCTATCTATCTATCTATCTATCTATCTATCTATCTATCTATCTATCTGTCTATTCACTATTATATAGTGCCTTTCTAATCTATCTATTATATAGTGTCATTCATATCTATCTATCTATCTATCTATCTATCTATCTATCTATCTATCTATCTATCTATCTATCTATCTATCTATCTATCTATCTATCGTAACATTATATAGTAGCTTCTAATCTATCTATTATATAGTGTCATTCATATCTATCTATCTATCTATCTATCTATAGTAACATTATATAGTAGCTTCTAATCTATCTATTATATAGTGTCATTCATATCTATCTATCTATCTATTATATAGTGCCTTTCTAATCTATCTATTATATAGTGTCATTCATATCTATCTATCTATCTATAGTAACATTATATAGTAGCTTCTAATCTATCTATTATATAGTGTCATTCATATCTATCTATCTATCTATCTATCTATCTATCTATCTATCTATCTATCTATCTATCTATCTATAGTAACATTATATAGTAGCTTCTAATCTATCTATTATATAGTGTCATTCATATCTATCTATCTATCTATCTATAGTAACATTATATAGTAGCTTCTAATCTATCTATTATATAGTGTCATTCATATCTATCTATCTATCTATCTATAGTAACATTATATAGTAGCTTCTAATCTATCTATTATATAGTGTCATTCATATCTATCTATCTATTATATAGTAGCTTCTAATCTATCTATTATATAGTGTCATTCATATCTATCTATCTATCTATCTATTATATAGTAGCTTCTAATCTATCTGTTATATAGTGCCATTCATATCTATCTATCTATCTATCTATCTATCTATCTATCTATCTATCTATCTATCTATCTATCTATCTATCTATCTATCTATCTGTCTATTCACTATTATATAGTGCCTTTCTAATCTATCTATTATATAGTGTCATTCATATCTATCTATCTATCTATCTATCTATCTATCTATCTATCTATCTATCTATCTATCTATCTATCTATCTATCTATCTATCTATCTATCTATTCACTATTATATAGTAGCTTTCTAATCTATGTGTTATATAGTGCCATTCATATCTATCTATCTATTGTGAAGCCCAGGGGTGCGTACAGCCACCCTAACCCGACACAGACAGGCAGAGACACAAGTTTTCCACACTGCACACATTCATCTAAGTCTTGGCCCTTAACAGAAATAGTTTTAGTGTTTTCACAAATCAGAAAAACATGACACGTTGTGTAAAGTGTGTAAAAAGTGTAAATTAATCTAACATGCTTTAATTTGAGTTGTTCATCAGAAATGTAATGATTTTCTTCATGAGGTAGACATACAGTACATAATAAACAAGAATAGTTGCTTCATATATTTCAAATATTAAAACGTGTGCTGCAATTTAAACATAAACATCTAAATATTATCAGTTGTAATAGAAGTGTGTCATTTTTCACCCTCTGATAGACGTACATCGATAGATAAATCTCTAGCAAAGGATCACAAGTCACATCAGATCCATAATCATTGACTGTCTAAAATGATCCCCCCACATCCTCATGATTAAAATTTGTCATTTTGAACCTTCTGGAAGTGGCTGTTATAGGGACCACTGGTAAAGAATCAAATATCAAAAATATTATCAAATTCATGATCAGCAATCTCAAAATAGCTTTAAACGACACTTCACGAGCTTATGAGGGGGAGACCCACAAATTCCTAAAATTGTTAAAAAAAAAAACTTATTAAATTAACAGCAATTCCCTTTTAGTCACCATCAAAACTCAAGGGGAGTACTTGAGATGAAATACACAACAAGCAAACCTTGTGTCTCACCTTAGGATAAATTATGTCCATTAATTCAGAGATGGACTCTGCACCTTTATCATCCTAACCAGAAATAATGAGGTTTAT
The DNA here is from genome assembly GCF_900747795.2 of Erpetoichthys calabaricus. Classification (NCBI taxonomy): domain Eukaryota; kingdom Metazoa; phylum Chordata; class Cladistia; order Polypteriformes; family Polypteridae; genus Erpetoichthys; species Erpetoichthys calabaricus. Next base: position 194,770,712 of record NC_041399.2, read on the forward strand.
GAAAATCCATATTTTGCAATTTGTGTATTTATGGAACTTTTCCCAAATAGCTAAAAGCAGTAAATAAAAAGACTTGGGATAAAGAGATGTAATGGTAATCACAACAGAGAGAAGACCCACTTTATCAGACTTTTGTTAGTCCTTTACATGCAATGCAAACAGCTCAGTGCTAGTAACATTATGACTTTATCGCTCTTATTTTTTAAATATTCATTTATATGGCATGCCTCACATACACTAGAACCCTGCTAAAAGAATGCAAGTGAACCTTTCACAGGAGCTAACGGTTTAGGACCCCCTGCTTCTGTGAAGGATGCTGTATCTTAGGGCTCCTTTATTGTGTGAAAAACCACACGCTGAAAGCAAGCAGCCTAAATAATTCTTCAGAAACAAAAAGACCTTTCTCTTGTGGGAATTTAATTCTTTGTTTGACCTAATGGAGTAAAGCAGTGGATCTCTTGTGCACTGAAAAAAAAATGCTTGATAGGCATTTATGTCGGCCAATACAAATAGATTAACGAGCTAAAGATCTTGCAAATGGCACTTAATTTGATTATGCACAATTCCCGCCGTCTTTGGAAAATGGGATTAGAGGGGATGTTTTAATCAAGGGATGAAGATTAATACACGGACTGATGATGCTGGCAGGATGGTTGCAATGGCTTTAATTTATAGTTTGTGTTGCCATATAGTCAATGTGTCTTTAATTTCTTCTATTTCTTGAGACCCCCTGACCCTCCCCCATCTCTTTATTATCACAAAGTTTAATGGAAATCAAATAATAAGAGACCATTCCTTTGGCTTTTTTCATTGTTAATAGCCTAAGTGTTAATTTAGCCCAGAGAGTTTATTTAATGCCCGTCACGATAAATGAGAGCACAGCAGAGCCTAATTATGGAAAACAAAGTGTTTCTTTCTGTAATCCATGGTCACCAGGCTTCCAAACATTCCTTAAGTGTGCTCATCCACAAAAAGAAAGATTTTTTTTTCGTCTAAAAAATAAATAAATTGCTACCCGTTGTATTAATGTCACCCTCATCATCTGGTTTCAGGTTTAGTCTACCAGTTGCCTCCCAGCAGACAAGTTACACAATAACCGAATGTTGTCCTGTGTGACCACGAGGGGGCATTGCAGCACCCCAGACACAACCTCTCAGACAGAAGTCCCTGTACAATAGAAAGGTTTATTTTGATAAATACCTTACAAAGAAGGCATTTAAATGACAAATAAGACAACTTCAATGCAATTCTTTTCCTTCGCTACTCTTCCCTTCTTCCACCCGACTCGAGGTCGCCGGGATGAGGTCGAGTGGTTTCTTTTATGTTGGGCCCAGGAGTACTTCCAGGTCAATCAACAGGGTCCAGCTGCAGTCAGGACAGTTTTAGGCCCTTGGACAGATTCAGCGATCTGAGACATTCTGAGGCCTGTAAGGTGACGCCCCTGTCAGCTGCATCTCTTTTGACTCCACCCACTTTCCACGCCCCCTGACCCCTGTGTTTGCGGTAAAGTTTTGTGTTTAAAGTACTGTTATAGTAATGGTGGCAAACTGAACGCACGTGCAAAAAAATATCTTCCTATATAATACGCTACCATGGCTGTCCGTTTGTCTGTCCAGCATTTTAAATCACCTGTAGCTTGCAAACTGTTTGAACAATTGACCTGAAAATTGGTATACATATACTAATCTCCAAGGTTATTCCTCTTTTTATTTTATTTTATTGTAGAATCAACTCTCGGTTGCAGGGCGGCCGTGCAGCGCATGCGTATGGGTGCCGTTCTCATTCCTACCACCTTCGCCATCACTTCCTCTACCTCTTCATATCTTAAATCATTTTTGAGTCAGATTGAAGACTTAAGTGCCAGCCTAAGTGAAAAATTAAAGAAAACGTACTAAGTAATTGCAACACAAACACTGACTTAATCAGTTTTAATGTGAAAAGATGCCGACGAAGGAAGAGAAGAAGCGGGCCGCTAGGGTGGAGAAAAGAAGAAGAGCTGCTCAGGAAACAGCAAGCACATCAACCTCTGAGAAAGCGAATGCTAAACGTACAGAGAACGAGGATGTCAAGTGTATTCATCATGCAGTGTGCCGTTACTGGTTTATTATAAATAAAACTGTTGTGCTAATGTAATAAACATCTCTTCATAATTGCTGTGAGGTTGTGAGCCGTCATCCCCAATGGGTGCACAATGCCGCTCGGCTAACAAAGAAGGTCTCAGCTGGGCAACTCAAATGACTACTTTATACTTCTTCGTGCTTCTGAGTGTGAGTGCATCAATCCTTTCGAGCACAGGCTCTGGCACAATTAATGCATCGTTAATATAAATATTCAAAATTTGTACACCAGTAACAATACAGTACTAATGATATAACACAGAGAGTACCACAAGACTGTACTCCTAAACGTTTTTACATATTTTGACTGTTTACACAAATTCTATGACTTATTCAATTCAGAGTCTATAAGAATATGTAGTGTTAATTGTAGTTGAGTGCAGCCTATAATTTATTTTTCTTCGTCTTCTTCCTTAGCATTTCCCATTTTTATTTGGGGTCAGCCTTCTGAATGCCAGTGTAGATCCTTAGCCACAGAGCCACTACTCCGTTGAGTGCAGCATACAACTAACGTAGTAAAAGTGCAGCCTTGTGAATGAGACATGGCAAACGCAGATATAAAATGTATATTATAAAATACAAAAAGTTTTCTTCAATCTGTTTCTAATATATGACGCCAGAACAACTGCTTCTGATGCAGAACTGAGAGATCTCGATAGTTTAGAAGTTTAATAAATGCTGAATCCACATTTGAGTGCAGGAACTAAAGCTTAACATACATCTGACTTCATACATGTGTTAATTCACCTATTGATTTTGTGAGCTCACTGAGTACAAAACAATATTGAGAGGTGTTATGGCACATCCTGGCAGGACCGGGTCGAGAGAGGAACCACACCTGAATGAAACTCACACGCAGACAAAAAAAATAAACCCATTCCCTTACTGAACAGAACATAACAGAGCATCCTCCACTGTCATGGACAGGGCGTCAGTCCACCACAGCTAACTGCTTAATCCAATATGAGGGTCTCGAGGGGCCACAACCCATCCAGACATCACTTACTGCCAAGCAGGAATCGGCTTGTCCTGACCACGGCAACTCCATGCTGTCCATACACGCTCAGGAGCAGGCCAAGTCAGACAGACCTGCCAAATCACCTAATATAGAGGGCCTGTACAAACCTCCTTAGAAGCTTTCATGTTTTATTTTTATACAGTGGACTTAATTTAGCTTTTTTGACAGAAAATGACTCAACAAGTGTAAATGGATCTCAGCAAAGTTAACTGCCAAAAATATAAACCACAAAATATTTGATGGCATAAGTGTTCACCCCTTTAAATCATCACCGGTGCTGCCAATTGACTTTAGACGTCCCCTTAGAACACAGCCTGAGTCTTCAATTGAGTGTAGTTTGAATGCTTCTTATCTGGAAATGTCAGCTTGTAGCGAGTCAGTATGGTGGCCTAACCCACAAAATGAAGACAAAGAACACTCCAAGCTACTCCTTGACAAGGCAATTGACAAGCACAAGACAGGAGATGGAGACAAGAAAATATCCAAGTAATGGAATATCCCATGGAGTCCAGTTAAATTGATCATCATGGAAGCGGAGAAAGAACAAGAAGCAGGAAAGGCTTTTGTGCTGGACTGTATTTGGTGCTTTATGGAGTGTGCTGTGGGGAGCAGAGAAAAAGTGATTCCTCACGTGAATAAACGTGTGCAGTGTGGCAAACTCGTGTCTCTGCTTGTCTGTGTCAGTTAGGGCAGCTGTACGCGACACTGGGCTTCACAATAGATAGATAGATAGATAGATAGATAGATAGATAGATAGATAGATAGATAGATAGATAGATAGATAGATAGATAGATAGATAGATAGATAGTAGGCAAGATTAAAAATTTATAGTTATATATATTACAGTTATATCCATCCATCCATTATCCAACCCACTATATCCTAACTACAGGGTCATGGGGGTCTGCAGCAGCCAACACAGGGCGCAAGGCAGGAAACAAACCCCAGGCAGGGCACCAGCCCACCGCAGGGCACACATACACACCAACACACACACCAAGCACACACTAGGGACAATTTAGAATTGCCAATGCACCTAACCTGCATGTCTTTGGACTGTGGGAGGAAACCGGAGCACCCAGAGGAAACCCATGCTGACACGGGGAGAACTTTATTTGACCCCTGGGGAAATTTACCCATCTACATGAATACTGAGAGAACATGCAAACAGTCATTGACCAAGCTGGGGCTGAACTCCAGTCTCAGAAGCTGTAAAGCAGCCATGCTATCCAATGCTCAACTGTAACACCAAAAAGGAATCTAGACCCACATAGTGCACTACATAGTCACTGAGGGCTTGACTGCATTTGGAATGGGACACTAATCCACTACAGTAGACCCCTGAAGTCACTCACCCCATGCTCGCATGTAGAGAGTGTGACTAGTGAAGGAACTGAACCCAAATCCCAGGAGCCTCCAGGCAGCACCACTGAGCACCATGCCACCCATATAGTGTTTAATGAACTGCACTGTATGTTACCTTTCCACATGTCTAGTATCTTCAGTCAGAGAATGCAATGTGTCGAGCATTTCAAAGTCCATTAAGAGAGAAAAAAATAACCGTGCACAGCTGAAGAATGCCACCATCTAGACTGAGATTTCATTGGAAAAGCAATATGCTGTCATTAGTGTTATGAAGGCCCCTGCCTGATTGTTTCTTTAAATATAGAGTGTCATTTAATTAGTGCTTTATGTAGGCTGAAATGATTGTAATAGCATTTAGTATAATTATTTTTTATGAGTTCAATCCAAAAGCTTGATGAAATGTTCCCAGGACGTGCCGTGTGGCTGAAAGTTGCTGTTTTATTATTCTTTAACAGACTCTCGAGCTTATCCTGAATTTAAAAAAAAAAGCCACACGAAGAGTCCAGATGTGGGTGTCTCAGATTCGAGAGGAAAGCTGCTGAGTTGTCAATGATTTGACCTCCACACTCCGTTTCCGAAGACTGCCCACCGCATCGCGTCCGTGTTTAATCGCGTTTGCCCAGCTGGCACTCTTATTCAGGATGCATTCAAGCTTGAGGCCATCAATGCATTGGAATGCCTGGTGACAAAATATATGGTTGAACCCAAGTCTTGTCACTGTTTCTGTCTTTTCCAAATAGGATACAATGTGCCATCTAGAATCCCCCAAATCCCACAGAGTCCTCTGGAGGTAGCCATTCTGTGGTGGGGCACGTGTACACGATTGGCACTAGTCACCTTTGTAAAGATGTATTTTAAGGAGGTTAAATGAGTCACCCAGCGTATCAGTGTCTGCGCGGGAGGATGAAATCAGAAGCCTATTGCTTTTCGGCCGCTGGACACTCGTGAAGTAAATTAAGCTTTTTCAATGCTTTTGCTGAAATGCTGAGGTATACAAATGTACTCGGTCGGAAAACACAATGGAGCGGATATGTGTGTGTGTGTGCGTGTGTGTGTGTGTGTGTTTGTGGCGGTGTGGTAGTGGTGGTGGGGGGGTCTATTTATAGCACTGGGGCCCCTAGAGGATGCCTTGACAGCAGAGGCCTGTCTGTCATTGCAGTGTATCTGTGCTATATCAGCTTCACTTATTATTACTGTAATATGTCTCTTTATGAAGCAAGAACCAGCTGTCGTCTGTAAGCATTGTATCTTGGGGTACGGTGCCAACACAGATATTATAATACTCACTACTAACCTTATTTGTTTTAGAAATATTTATGCAAAAACTGTGATGCCTCCTAGGAGGAATGCGTCCATTTTATGCACTCACTGATCTTCAAAGTGGGTGACGTGGAAAGCAGAGCGCACCATCAGGAACTTCTATTGAGCAAGATATGAAAAAATAAGCTCCAAAGTAAAAAATAATGAAAGGAATGGATTAAGTGCACAAAATTAAAACCAAATGGATAAGGCATCAAGGACATGACTGTTGGCACGGCTCACATGGGACTGCTTCTTCTGTTTCTTCTACCGCAATTTGAACGCCACCCAATCCATACACGATATATTGACTCCCAGTTTGGTCACCATGCTACAACAAAGGCATAGCAGCGCTGCAGAGGAGAGCAACCAAGTGCATTTCAGGACTTACGGACTCTGACAGGCTCAGAGAATTAAAACGGTTTAGTCTCGTGCAGAGGAGACTGCATGGTGACCTAATCCACATCTTCAAAACTCTCAAAGGTATTGACTACGTAGATCCAGCAGAATTCTTTCAACTTCACAGTGGCTCACATACTCAAGGACACCAGTGGAAATTATGGAGAAGTGCATTTAAGCCAGGAAGTACTCCTTTACGCAAAGAATTGTGGGAATGTGGAACAAATTACTGAGGCATGTAGTGTAAGTTGAATCCTTGACGACCTTTACGAAGAATCTGGATGAGATATGAGGACAGCTTAGCTATTAGCTAAACAAACAGGCTTGGTAGACTGAATGGTCTCCTCTCGTTTGTCAAATTTCTGATGTTCATACCTGTTTGTTCAACAGACATTATCATCTACACATTGTTAAGGAGTAACGTTTGACTTTTTTGAAAGAGAGATCACAGTCACGTGTGTTTTAGAGGGTAGCAGCTGATTGCCAGAGATATCACAGACATGTGCTTTTCTCTCCCATCAGAGCGGAACACGATCAGATACAGTTCCAATGTTTGATATCCGAGCATACCAACCTTCTGCTTGGCCAGAATTACATTTTTTTTTTTTTTTTTTACTGATTTTCAAACTTTGCCCTGTTTCACTACTACGTGGGTGAAGCCATGGGGGACAGCTAGTCTGTAATAGGTGTGAAATAAAAAAATGCAGGAATTAGTAAGAGGCCTAAGAGAAGGTCTATGGATGTGATGAGAGGGAACGTGCAGGTGATGGGTGTAACAGAACAAGATGCAGAGGACAGAAAGATATGGAAGAAGATGATCCGCTGTGGAAGTTCTGATTGGTCAGTTTGGCTTTGGTGTGATTGGTTAGTGTGGCATTGGTGATGCAATCAAAAAAGGAAGTGCAAGTGCGAGACACACGAAGAGGAGTAAAGCCACACTGAGAAGACGGGAAGCGTACAGTAAAAGCAGACAGGAGATGAGCAAGGTGCCTTGAAAATAACGACAGAGTCTGAGAAGCTGGCTTTATGGGAAGGTGCTCAACAAGAAGGAGCGCCGGTCAAGAGAAGTTCGGACAGAAAAGGGGGTACAGAGGAAAGGCACAGAAGGTACATGTAGGGCAAGAGAGAGCAAATATTTTAAAATGCATTCTATTATCACTCTTCAATGGGTAACATTGCTAGTTAATAAATACATAGAAAAATATATAAAATTATTATGCCCTTATTATCTAAAAATGAAAAAAGCTCAACTGACAGTAAAACATGGCCTTCTGACCCTGTCTAGATGTCTGCTTATTGTCTACCACATGTCATGCTGTGCCCCTTTTATACCAATTGAATCTTTAGTTGCTGACCAACAGTACAGATAGTGTAGTGTTGATACCGTAGCTCAGGTCTCTAGCACTTTCTTGATCCATTATTGTACCAATGACTCTGATTTAAACTGACACCAGGCTGAGACACCCAACCCGACAAAAATAAAAAATCTCAAACGCCCACATCATGATACAAAAGGTATATTCAGACATTGCTATTTGTTTCTCTTGTCTGCTTTGTGTCTCTATCTCTATTAGTCTGCTTTTACCTTGCCCTTCACAATTCTTTTCTCCAGACTTGTGTCTTGATCCGTGGCTTTTGCTAACAAGTGCAGCTCTTTAGGTTGTTGACCACATCCCTTCTGTTTCACATCCTCTTTAAACTTCACTACAGACAGCTATAGCTGCTCATCTTATTCGTGCAGACTGTTGGAGACCCGTGGAGATCCATGAGGGACTGAACTGTTGACCCCACTCAGCCTGAAATGTTCCTCTCTTCCTATCTCTTCTCTTTGTCTCCTGCCTATTATCCAATTTGTAATTCCATTTTCAGAAGTTACCGCTTACTCCAATAGCTGCTAGCTTCAAGACAATATCAAAGGCATTCTGGATCTTACTGTTATCATATCCAATTGTTTGGCACTTTTTACTGAGTGTTTAAGTTCCTTTTCCAAGTGTCATTTCCCATTTTGGGATGTGTGAACCTCACTACTAAGATTGTTGCCCCCTTGACCCAGTCTCAGATAAGTGGTAGAAAATGAATGAATGAATGAATTTCCCATCACGTTTTTTTGAGACACTGAATCTGATTTTTGTATTTATTTTGTTTTTAGAAATCTTTATCAGTTTTTAAAAATGACTTTGAATCTTTTCTGTCTCCAATTTGTTTTTTCGATGGTGCCATCATCATGATGCATGTTGCATGTTGCTATGGAGCACAATTCCAAAAGTCACACTCTTGACCTCACCACACACCACCATAAAAATCAGTATATTGCATTCTTCATTATCTGAGTTTACAAATATTGTGTGTGTGTGTGTGTGTGTGTGCATTGTCAGATAATGAGCATAGGCAGAGATTTGACATAACCAGTAATGATAAAGGCGTACATTTGGAAAGATGAGGAAGTTCTAACAAGAAAGCAACATATTGAAATGAAAATATAAAAATTGACTACAGTAATCAAACTCCAGTAGTGTAAACATGTGTGAATATTTTGAAAAAAAAATAAGGAGAAAAGTAAAAAGCAATAATGCTAAATGCAGGGAATCCAAAAACATAAAAATAGATGAATAAACAGCAACTAGCCGCGTGTGGTATTTGGGACAAAAACCAACCCAAAGACTCCCTGGCAGATTTACTTTATTTGTGAACTTGGAGAGGCGTCCGCGAACTCTTAAGGATGACCCAAAGCAGAGGACATGGACCTACCTTGTGCTTGCTACCCCACTGGCTTTCATAAGAAGACACTGGTGATACCATATCTTAGCCATATCTCTGGTATATGAGTCCTATTAACTCTTTGAGGGCTGAATATTTGTTCCAAAAAAAAACCATAGTTTTCTCAAAAGCAATGGTTTCACACAAAAATCAACATAAAATGTCTGTTGCTGCATGCTGTAGCTGCCAGTTTGCCAAGAATGTGAGGCAGGCTTGCGGCCAGGCTGTCTTTGCATGGCTGGGGCATGGTCACAGTGCATTGCAATAAAAGGAATTTCCTGAGAAAGCAAGGCCAGCCACAGGAGACGGAGTCCCAATACTGAATCTTAAGGAAAAGTCGAAAACAGAGCACAGATTCAAAAAAACAACAGGAAATCACAAAAAAGCACAATAAACACAAGTAACACTCCACGGCTTGTGCATTCAAAATGAAGGCCCTTCAGGATGTAAGGAGGAGGTTGGTTCCTGTCGGTGATTGGCAGGTGGCCCCACCCCTTAAGGAACCACCCACAAAAACAATGGGACACAAAGAATAATGTTCATAATAAACACAAGAAACATTCATAGAAATAAATAGCACAAAATTGGACAAAACAGATAGGAAACACAAGTTTGAACCCCAGCCAGGGGAGAAATCCTGGCTGAAAGCGTAGCTTGTTATCCTTAGAAGGACCTCAAGAAACACTAGTTAGTGACCGAGTGACTGTGGCAAGCTCATCCTTTTTATTTGCTCCCCTGCAGCTGGTCCTGAAGCCCTTATTGGAATAGGGAACGGCACACTGCTGCTGCTGACTCAGCACTCATGTAATCCCAGTCGATGGGAGAGTCCACACTGTGTGCTTTGCGCAGAGGACTTGTGGTAACTTGCAGTCATGAATCACACAGTCACACTTCAATTAGTCTTTTTGAGTAACAACTGAATCCTTGTTAGCGCCAAGAACAACAAAAGAGTAAAACCATCACACATCTGCATGTCTCCACTGCAACTCGAATCACATCCTGCCATTTTACTGCCCCAAACTACTTCTGGTACTTGGTAGGGAGGGTGTCCATAATGGCTCGTATCTCCACATGTTACGATTTGCTTTATTTCTTAATATACAGTAATAAAAGACTGAAGAGGGATGACATTTCATCAGGTGGTCACCAAGAAGTAATGGATGGTAGAACTGCTCAAAAATATAAGATTCTCCAAAAAAAAAAAAAAAAAAAAGAAAAAAGATTTGAGATTTTTGTTTTTTCCAGCCACTTTTATCTGAAATATTCTTCCAAAGAAATCTGGAGTTCATTTGATGACAAAAATATAAAAGGACCAAAATGGTTCAGAAGAAACTTGTAAACTTTTAAAGTTATCTTCAAAATCCTATCAAAAGGGAACTTTTTGGGTCACTTCAATATTAAAAACAAAAAAATCACAATATTTCTTATGTTATACCCAGGGTTTGTTTCCTGGATTATATACAGTAGTTTTGTCTTTTGTAATGTTCTTTTGAATTTTGAATTATCTGTTTTTTAAGAAACGTTTTAACTCTTTCAGGGCCGATGTCGACTTTTGTCAAAGTTCAGGAGTAGAGGACGGTAACTGCAACAAAACTCATCCTTATGTTTTAGTTCAACTCTCTTTGCTAGAAAGAAAGTTACCTAGCTTTGTTGATTGAACCTCGATTCGCTACATGTGCATGAGTAGCGAAGAGCAAACAACTTCTAAAATGGCGATGAAATCTGGCGAGTGACCAAAGCAAATGTGCAGAGCAAAATACTCCATGGACGTTTAATGTAATTTCGTTGAACAGGACTTTGACTTGTCGGACTCTGAGTTGGATGCAAGTGATCTGGAGATGGATATCAAAAACAAAAGTGAGGTACCAGCATCATCTCATCAGTCTCCAGCTGATTATGGTGCTGAACACGTTCGTGTAACTGATGCACCTACAACAGCGTTTGCCTGGGAGGACCACCACTTATGATGATAAGAGGTACAAACCATATTGCGTCACACTGCGACTGCCACCCACCTACTGTGCAAAGACAGCCAGGCAGCTGGCCCACCGTGCATTCCTGCTGACCACTGAGGTGCCCCCCCACAGCCACTGCCACCAGAGATGCCAAACATGTGCCAACAACAGCCACAGCACATAGCAACAGATGTTTTATGTTGACTTATGTGTGAAACCATTGCTTTGTGTGCTTTTCAGAAAACTGAGTTTTTTGCAAAAAATATTCAGCCCTCAAAGAGTTAAAGTATTCATATGTTTTTTTAATTAATATTTTATAGTTAGGCATTGTGTGTTTACTCTGTTTGCTTTATGCTCTTTTTATCTGTGAATGGTACCGTAGGAGGCAGGGCCACCCTTACATCACTGTTGTAATATGCTCAAGTCAGGTCCTGTTTAAAGTGTTGGTTTTTATCTTCTTTGTGCTCTTTTAGTTGTCATTCATTATTCTCTGTATAATGATGTATTTTTAGATTTTTTTTAGTCGTGTCTTTTATGTTAATTTTATTTAACCTTTTGCTAATTTAGTTACTATGAGTGAGAACATTATCTGTCATGTTCCTTTTATTTTGACCTGATGAAAGCCCAGCTTGATTGCTGGTTTTCAATTCTTGACTTACAGCTTTCTCCCAGTCCTTCACAAAACAAAACACATGTGCACTCTACTCGGAAAGATGCGTCTACTAAATGTGCATCGTTCTTTGTTATGTGCATGTTTCTGTTTGATTTCCGATGTACTTCTCAGTTTGTATGCAGTGCATCCGGAAAGTATTCACAGCGCATCACTTTTTCCACCTTTTGTTATGTTACAGCCTTATTCCAAAATGGATTAAATTCATTTTTTTCCTCAGAATTCTACACACAACACCCCATAATGACAACATGAAAAAAGTTTACTTGAGGTTTTTGCAAATTTATTAAAAATAAAAAAACTGAGAAATCCCATGTACATAAGTATTCACAGCCTTTACTCAATACTTTGTCGATGCACCTTTGGCAGCAATTCCAGCCTCAAGTCTTTTTGAATATGATGCCACAAGCTTGGCACATCTATCCTTGGCCAGTTTCGCCCATTCCTCTTTGCAGTACCTCTCAAGCTCCATCAGGTTGGATGGGAAGTGTCGGTGCACAGCCATTTTAAGATCTCTCCAGAGATGTTCAATCGGATTCAAGTCTGGGCTCTGGCTGGGCCACTCAAGGACATTCACAGAGTTGTCCTGAAGCCACTCCTTTGATATCTTGGCTGTGTGCTTAGGGTCGTTGTCCTGCTGAAAGATGAACCGTCGCCCCAGTCTGAGGTCAAGAGTGCTCTGGAGCAGGTTTTCATCCAGGATGTCTCTGTACATTGCTGCAGTCATCTTTCCCTTTATCCTGACTAGTCTCCCAGTCCCTGCTGCTGAAAAACATCCCCACAGCATGATGCTGCCACCACCATGCTTCACTGTAGGGATGGTGCCAGGTTTCCTCCAAACGTGACGCCTGGCATTCACACCAAAGAGTTCAATCTTTGTCTCATCAGACCAGAGAATTTTCTTTCTCATGGTCTGAGAGTCCTTCAGGTGCCTTTTGGCAAACTCCAGGTGGGCTGCCATGTGCCTTTTACTAAGGAGTGGCTTCCATCTGTCCACTCTACCATACAGGCCTGATTGGTGGATTGCTGCAGAGATGGTTGTCCTTCTGGAAGGTTCTCCTCTCTCCACAGAGGACCTCTGGAGTTCTGACAGAGTGACCATCAGGTTCTTGGTCACCTCCCTGACTAAGGCCCTTCTCCTCCGATCGCTCAGTTTAGATGGTCGGCCAGCTCTAGGAAGAGTCCTGGTGGTTTCAAACTTCTTCCACTTACGGATGATGGAGGCCACTGTACTCATTGGGACCTTCAAAGCAGCAGAAATTTTTTTGTAACCTTCCCCAGATTTGTGCCTCGAGACAATCCTGTCTCGGAGGTCTACAGACAATTCCTTTGACTTCATGCTTGGTTTGTGCTCTGACATGAACTGTCAACTGTGGGACCTTATATAGACAGGTGTGTGCCTTTCCAAATCATGTCCAATCAACTGAATTTACCACAGGTGGACTCCAATTAAGCTGCAGAAACATCTCAAGGATGATCAGGGGAAACAGGAGGCACCTGAGCTCAATTTCGAGCTTCACGGCAAAGACTGTGAATACTTATGTACATCCATCCATCCATCCATTTTCCAACCCACTGAATCCGAACACAGGGTCACGGGGGTCTGCTGGAGCCAATCCCAGCCAACACAGGGCACAAGGCAGGAACCAATCCCGGGCAGGGTGCCAACCCACGGCAGGACACACACAAACACACCCACACACCAAGCACACACTATTGCCAATTTAGAATTGCCAATACTTAACGTACATGTGCTTTCTCAATTTTTTTATTTTAAATAAATTTGCAAAAACCTCAAGTAAACTTTTTTCACGTTGATATTATGGGGTGTTGTGTGTAGAATTCTGAGGAAAAAAATGAATTTAATCCATTTTGGAATAAGGCTATAACATAACAAAATGTGGAAAAAGTGATGCGCTGTGAATACTTTCCGGATGCACTGTATTTTGTTGCTCAGTACAGCACCTTGTGATGACTGCTAATTGCACTACACAATATAGATAGAAAGATTGATTGATTGATATTATGATTAGTTTTTAAACTTTCAAAATTGATTAAAGACAGTGCACTTCCAGTTACTTTTCATGAAAAATAAAAATACTTTTTAAAAATGGTAAACTGGACTATATGTGTTCTGTGGTCTACAGAAAATGCCCTCTGAATTAACATGTTTCTTTGAAAAATTGACCCGTCCCTGCTTATTATAACACTGCCCACCCATCCTCCCCCCTACAACCGAGGCCATCAGACCGCATAGTCCTCACAGAAACAGATATTTGGGCTGACAGCTCTCACTAATTCAATGCTCATCACTCTGCAATATCACTCGCCTTGCAGTCTTCTATTTTAGTTAATTGCCTCTACCGAGAACCATTAAGTCACTCACAAGCTCAGCAGTCAGGTTGTGGCACAACTCTAAGGTCGTGGGGATAAAGGTTACAGATCAGTGGCAAAGCATTTTTAGCAAGAAGCCCTTGTTAGCCCGAGCAACGGCAGCAGACGTCGCCTTCAGCATTTAGAGATTAGGGAGGCCTCTTTGACAAGCAGATTGAGGGTGACAAGAGGGTCTGCGATTACTGTCTAAATGTGGGAATCCTGTACAAATAAAGCAAAGCCTTGCACCTAACTGGTTTTGTCAGACAGTTGCCTTCTACTCATTGCCATAGAGAGGAAGAGCTGTAGACAGGATGGAAGCACAAGTCGAAGAGGACATGTTGTTACTGTTATCCTTCATATTGAACTGGCAATGTGTGCTAGAGTTACTAGCATTGTGGCAGAAGCACAGAGTAACTTGTGAGTGGCTATGCATACATATGTATGGCTATACCGTACTTGTGTGGTCTTTACATTGACTCCTATCACTTTATTTCACTTTTTGGTGTGGCTGCATACATCTTTCTGCCACAGTGGCTTCTATTGCCTAAGGAGCAAGCCTGTAAACCAGCTATCTATCTGTCCATCCATCCATCATTACATCTGCAGGGTCAATAATAAAAAAGATTTGTTCATTGAGTTAGAAGACCATATCAGATAACACTTTATTTGAGGCCACTGTCTATGATTAATCAGCATGTTCTTTTGGTACTCAGGTTTTCCTCAGACATCCCAAAGATGAACACCTTGGGCAGTTTGGGAACTCTATATACATGGCCCACTAAAGTGTTCACTCTCGCTCTATAAAAATGCAGCTCCCAAACCTTCCCCACACATATCTGTCTGTAAAATAAAATGTATTATGGTCATCTAAGTAACAGCAGGTCAACCTATTTGTGTGCCAACCCAGCTGTTCCCGCTTACTTGCAGAATATTCAGTTAAAAATAACGCACAATGGCATTCAACAAACCTTCACACAAAACATGGTTGCCCAGTAGCTACTGGGCTAAGCAAAAGTTTTAACAAGTTTCTTTTAGCCTGGCTGTGACTCCGCTTGGCTCGGCTCAGCTCAGTTAGGTTCTCCTCTCCTCTCCTTGGGTCACTTAAGCCATAAGTGATGCCTCCCTCCAGTCAGTCTCGTTTTTAAAGCCCAGGGACTGGAAGGGGTGGAGTTAGTTGCCCTCACTCTTCAGTCTCTCTATTCTGTAGAACAAAAACAAGACCAGATTGTTAGCAGAGGCAGTGCCCCCTTTCGGCTTGTGGTGGTATTACACACCTGTGGAGAACTTGGAAGGTGATCCTCTCACACATATTCGTGACAGTATGGTAAAATTGGGACATCTCTACATAAAACATTTTGCAAATCACAAAACGCAAGATGATATTCAACTGTTTACTTTAACTCCTTAGGGGCCATTTTCAGCAACATATTTGTCAGGGGTACAGCTCAATAAGAGAAGTTTGGAATAAACCATCTGCACCACTCCACTAAACAAAAAAAAAAAAAGAAATCTTAATTGTTTTTTAGCAATGGAGCAAAAGCAACTACTTTTTCAACCTGTGTTTTGATTATTCCATCACCTACAATGTACCTCCTTTCTACCTAGTACAGTTTTCTCAGGGTTAATTACCAAGTAAGCTACTTGTATTCTTTTTAAAATGTCTCGCAAATGAAGAAAGTGTCCTTCCTACAATTTTCAAAAATACCACATCATTAATGATGCTCAGGCATAAGCTTCAGGTCACCTCAGTACTTGTTCCTTGAGGAGCTAAAACCTTGCACTAGCCTTGGTAATCCAAAAGGCAACACAATGCGCTGGTACAGGTCGTTTTGAGCTTTAAGGGTCATTAGAGGCTTCCATTAATACACTAATGGTACCTGCCACCAACTGTTCCAACAACTCATCCACTCAAGGCATTGAGTATGTCTCAAAAGCAGATATTTTGTTTATTTTAGAAAAGAAAATTCAAAACCTCCATTGACCATTTTCTTTGGCACTAGTACAAACAGACTATACCACTCACTGTTTGATGGATCAACAACATCTTGGTTCATCATTTGTCAAAGCTCTTCTCCAGACTTCTCCTGCAGCCTACCTGGAACTCTGCATTCCACTGTTTATATTGACCCTGAAGAGGTAAAATGGATTTCATGCATAATTAGGTTTGTACTAGTAAATATTGCTAAACATACCATCCGAAATAACCTTCAGAATATTTAAAATCTCTGTTCCTTTTCCAATAGATGATCCACCTCTGGCATACTGTAGATGATTGCTCTTCCTGACACTCAGGTAGGTACTGTTCTTCAGAATCGTCTTTGTCTGGGATTCCACAAATATATGGCTGCAGAGAAATGTAATCCTTTCTTGCCATGTCTTTCAAATATTGACATAAAAAAGTTTTTTTGTTTTGTTTTTGGTTTATTATGTATAAAAATTTCACACGTCCAGACCTCTTTTGAGCCACCACCTCCTCAATTGCAGTTGCACCTCCATTCATCGTAATTGCCTGTCCTTCCCTTGTCCATCTCTTCAGGTTCCTTTCCTGGAGTTCAAGGCTCTCTTGCATATTTTCAGGGTGGTGCCATATTACCTGTAAATACATGTAGACCCACTTCAATGCTTCACTGTTCATTCATTGATCCCACCACTGCCACCAAAATGTGACAAAATAAGTCCCAGAGAAAATGGACACTGGGACACTAACAACAAGTAATGGACCAAGGATCAGTGGCACAGTATTAAGAGGCAGACTCCAGACGTCTGGTGGAAGATGGCTCTGCAAATGGAGTGGATGATTTAATCGACATTTATGACCATTTTAATACCATTTTATTGAGCACATCTCTCTCATTTAAAATTGTCCAAAATGTTTCCAGGGCAAGATCCAACCTATGAACGTTGCAATCGAGCTCCAGCTTCACTAGACCTCATGTTTTGGGTCTGCACCAAATTAATATCATTCTGGACCAAAATTTTTAAATGCTTATCAGACAGCCTTGGCGTCACAATCTCTCCTGGCCCACTAGAAGCTGTGTTTGGTGGACCCCCAGATGGGCTTAAAGTGGAGAAGGACAAACAAACTGTAATTGCCTCACTACACTATTGGCATGTGGACATATCTTGCTCAACTGGAAGAATCCTAATCCACCTCCGTTAAGTCAGTGGGTAACTGATGTTATATACTATTTGAAATTGGAAAAAAACACATTCCCTCTTAAAGGATCTGTACAAAACTTTTTTAAAACCTGGCAGGATGTAGTCAATAACATTTTAGAATAAGCATTTAAATTGAAGAGAAGGACTTCTTTCCCTCTATACTACTCTGTAAAGTTTTACTCTGGCTGTTGGCCTCTCTCTCTTTCTCATGGGTGGAAGTTGAATTTAGATTTGTTAAGTTTGACTTGATTGTATGGAATATTACATGCTTTAAAGAAATTCAATAAAAGTTAAAAAATTAAAAAATAAATAACATTTATGACCACCTCACTGTTGAGAAGACTTTACTTAGACTTAGTTCTTCCCGTGCATTTCCACACATTGGGTGACAAGTATCCGCCAACGAGGTCAATCCTCAGAGATAGCATTCATATTTTGCAAACTGATGTCGATGTTCTTGAGATCTTCATGCAGGGTTCTTCTCCAGGTGAGCTTTGGTCGTCCAACATTCCTTAACCCCACCCCCCCCGGGGGAACCCAGTACATCGCGAACTTCGGGTGCCGATTTTCTGGTAGGCGGAGAACATGCCCTGCAAGGTGCATTCGGCGCTCGGTGACAATCGCTTCCAGTCGGCGAGTGTTTGCTCTTCTTAGAACTTCATCGTTTGTGATGCGGTCGTGATAGGAGATTCGAAGAATTTTTCTCAGGCTCCGTTGTTGGAATGTGTTCAGCTTTCCGGCGACCCACTTCATATGTTTCCATGTCTCGTTAGCATAGATGGTCGTCAGAATAACAATGGTGTTGAGGAGGTGTATCTTGATGGGTGTGCTGACCGATGCCGATGCCGAAATTTGGCGGAGGCATTGGAAGACTGCTGAGGCCTTGCCAATTCTATTGAGAAGAACAGGCAGATTATTATCAATCGTGATGTATCAAAATGGAAGTGTATGAATGGCCCCAGTTTCATTCTGTAGTCGAAAAAGTCCATGTCCCATGCTGTGCTGGTGCTGTGGGAATTCGAGGCACTGCTACAACCCACGGGGGCTGCTGTCTTGCACTCTGGGGAAGATAATGCCCTGTGCACACTCTCTCCTCCGGTCCTTTTATCTCATGGGCATCCCGGCTACGTGGGGCTGCTGGCCGTTCCTTACAATGTATATACAGTCTACATTTCGAGGGGTGTATTTACTTTTTCACATGACTGTTAATGTTACAAGGTTAATTGGTAATCTCAGTGGAGAATTCTACAAAAAAAATAATAATAATAATACCCACACTGGTTTGCATTTGCCATTCCTGTTTGGTTTCACTCCCAGCTCTCCATTGCTAAAGCCTTTACTAATTATTGCTCATGACTATGTCTTCTAACATGACCTTTGTGCTACAATGCGCCTGTCCTGCCAGGGTGATGTCTTTTCTGGCAGAGCTGTGCCATTTATAGCTTGCTTTTCAGACCACCTCAGGCTGGTCAGCGGTACTCTCCGTCATTTCTGTGCAGTTTGCAGATGAGCCGTGTCGTCATGTTTTGAGCTGACAAGTGCCATCAAGTTCTCCACAGCTTTCCCTCTGGAGCCTTTCCACTTTGCTGTACGCTCACTTCATGACAAGCTGTATGTTTTGCTGCTGTCTAAACTGAACAGTGCGTCAGTGGGCTTGTGTAATGTCCCTGGTGTGTACAGAGTGCTCCAGACACATGGTGTTTGTGAACAAGGCTGGTGTGCGGTTTCATGCCAAGACCGTCAGGCATTTGGCAGCATGGGAAAAAGAGAGAGAGAGAGGAGCGCGAGTCTCCACGTTTAACTCCACCTCACTTGTTGGCCTGAGACCGCCAAGTTCGTGAAGCAATAGGCCTTGTCACCTACATCATACTTAGCAGCTACTGTTTCAGTGAGCTAGGGGGCGTTAACAGCGACAGGTCCATGCAACTTGGTGGTGTCAGAGCAGATCTGGATTTTCTTTATTTTGGTGAAATTTTATTAAATCCTCATTTAACATTAAAAAGAAATACTTAGGCCTCTTTAATCACCTTATAACTTTCAATATATAAAGCTAAAGGACTGTTAGAATTACTGTTCATGTTTATTTATGTCAGGATGTCTGGGCGCCCCAATGACCAGATATATATGCAGCATGTAAACGACAAGCTGAGGGCACTTAGTAAGGGTCATAAATATCTGCTTTTACCCAGGCAGTTTTCTTTCTTATGGATAGACACTTCATTTTTGTTTTCTTGTACAAGTAAAACAATTAATGATTTGTGAAAAATAAAAAATGAGTAGACGTGTTGTGATTTGGAGTTAGGATTATGATGAAAAAGGGCTGAGGCCTCAAAATAAACCTATAAACAGTCCAGGACCCACCCTTGCCTGCCCAGGAAAGGTTTCACCAAAGGTACCCTGACCTGCCAACTCCACAGGCAGGCTTTTAAACTTCAAAATATTCACGAATATCCAAAATATATCTAAAATATCCAACAAAAGAGGGGATAACCATAAAACCCTGGCTTGTAAACAATACAAGAAAAGGAGGAGCATTTATTCGCAAAAAAAATTTAAAAATTAGTAAAATAATCAGAATATCAAAAAGGAGACAAAATTATTATTATTATTATTAAATTGCAATCTACAGCAACCAAGTCCTAATATAAATTCAGAAAACAAAAACAAACAAAGAAGCATAATCCAGAAATCTAACAAAGCAAAAGAAAGGTGAAACTCACTACAACGAACTCTGAAAACTCTCCTGAGGGCATGCAATGAATGGTAAGGTTGTATCTTTCCACGCCTGGCTTTAAAGGCTGGGTGAAGTCCCTCAGAAATGAGGTAAGGGTGGTCCCACCTACGGGGATTCACCTACAAAGTACAAGGAACTTAGTAGAACATAATTACACACATCAATACTAAATAACAAATAAATAGAATAATGAATTATTATTATTATTATTATTATTATTATTAAAATTAGCATAAAATGCATAATTAGACAAATAATAAATGGACAGAAATAATATTAACAGAAATCACTGAAACCAATGAACAATGGACACTAAAGACACAGAAAATAAATTTTAATTTTTGCCAGGGGAAGAACTCTGGGTAAAGCAAAAAAAACATGAAGTTTGTTAGGGCAGTTTTTCTTCCTAAAATAATATTATGGTAACAGCACCACCTCTTAAATTCAAGGTATTTTATCGTTACACCTCATAAGCTAAAGAAATCCATCCATCCATCCATTTTCCAACCCGCTGAATCCGAACAAAGGTCACGGGGGTCTGCTGGAGCCAATCCCAGCCAACACAGGGCACAAGGCAGGAACCAATCCCGGGCAGGGTGCCAACCCACCGCAGAAGCTAAAGAAATAATGGAGATAATCTTGGGCGGTCTTATGAAGGGCACATGGGCTTATCAAGTGAAATTGATTCCACAAAAGAAAAAAAGATGGCCTCAGTATACTTGTATATTTATTTGTACTTCTCGCACATAGCAGTTATTTTTATTTCCTCATATCTGTTTTTGAACAGAGGGGGCATCTTAATTTTGAGGGCATCTTAAAGGATAAGTTGGGTATTTTTCAAATTGAAGTTATTTCTTCACAAACATGTTATATATGCCTTTGCCATGCAAAATTTTGTTCTGAGGTTAAACACTTTCAAAAAATTAAAAAAATATCTACATCTTGCCCACTCTAGTGCTTTACAATGGAGGGTGTGGGGCACAGAGAAAAGCTTAAAGACTTAACAAATATCTCCATTTTTCAAGCCAAGACAGCACACATTGGGTACAGCTTAAGGGCTCAGGTGATGGTAATCTCCCTCCTGGAACATAGAATGGCGCTAATTACTAACACCTTTTCACTTCCTCCTTCTGCAGAACGGAAGATTGATGGCTTTACCATTCTTGACATCACTTCCGGTGTCCATTCGCCTGGACCCGCCTCTTCCTAGCAGACGTCCATCTTGAGGCAGTCAATATTTAGACTTGCGTCTGTCAAGATGATTCCCTTTCTCAAACCGCATTTTCTTTTTCAGTGTTATGGGGTCTGCCTGTAGGTTCCTCGTCACTTTATGATTTTTCTTAATGTATATATATATTGTGATGGATGCCCCTGGAATGGAAAGATGGGGGAAGGCACCTACTTGCCAACACTGCTTCCCCTAAAACGCTAGATGGCAGCTCCAACAAATGTTGCACAGCACACCTTTATTTTCACTCTCCATAAAAGCACAATATCCACAACAAAACACAGCAGCTTTGTTCTTCTTCCTCCCGACTCTGGCTGTTGAGTAGTGACGATTGGCCCCTTTTATAGGACACCCGGAAGGACTCCAGGTGTCCAGCGACCGTCTTCCGGCAGCACTTCCTGGTGTGATGGAAGTTCTGCCAAACAGGGCCCTGTAAACATCTAGGCGGCCCCTGGTTGTGTCCACGGGCCCCAGCAGGGTTGAGCTTCCATGCTCCAAATCCATGGCCCCACTGTAAGCCAAGGGGGCTGCCCTCTATCGGTCTGGGGGAAAAAATGTCCTGAAAAAGCTCTCTCCCCTGAATGCCTGGCCGGATAAGGGCTTTGGGCTGTCTGCCACACTATATACATATACACAACATATGTAGATATCTTCTTATATAATACACTACCATGGCTGTCCGTTTGTCTGTCCAGGATTTTAAATCACCTGTAGCTTGCAAACCGTTTGACCTATTGACCTGAAATTTGGTACACATATACTACGTGACGTCTACTATCCGCTTTCGGGGTGCTGACTGACCTCCAAGGTTATTCCTCTTTTTATTTTTATTTTATTTTACTGTAGCACAGCAGGGTGGCCATGCGGCGTATGCATGCGGGCGCCGTTCTCATCCCTCCCACCTTCGCCATCACTTCCTCTACCTCTTCATATCTTAAATCATTCTTGAGGCAGATTGAAGACCTAAGTGGCAGCCTAAGTGAAAAATTAAGGAAAACTTACTAAGTAATTACAACACAAACACTGACTCAATCAGTTTTAATGCGAAAAAAGAGAAGAAGCGGGCCGCTAGGGTGGAGAAAAGAAGAGCTGCTCAGGAAGCAGCAAGTGCATCAACGTCTGAGTAAATGAATGGTAAACGTACAGAGAAAGAGTCTGAAAACTATGAATGCTCAAATCAAGTGTATTCACTGCACGTTATTGTGCAGAGCTCCGTTACTGGTATGTATATATTGTCATGCATGACCACCAGAGGTTCATCTTCCAAGTTTCTCCCAGGAACGTAATACCACCATGTGCCGAGCGGGGGCGCTGCTGCTTACTTTTCATCCTCCAGAACTGAGAGACCACACAGTGAAGGCCACTGAGTCAGTCCCTTCTGACCCCTGGACCATAAAAGCCAAGCTACCTGGAAGGAGGTGCCACTTTTTGACACAAAAGCTGGAGAAATGGAGTTTCTTTTTGTCATAATGACAACCCTCGATAGGCAGTATTATCTGCTAAGACTGCCAGAGGGCGACATTTCTTTCTGTAATCGCACTATCGAGCACAGTTTTCCTTTAGATTATTGAAGTACATGAGGACAGCCAGGTTGGAGTCCCAACATTTATTGTTGTCATCAATCCTTTATTGCCTCAGACAACCACTATTTATATGGGAGCTTGTTGCGCTCATAGCACGTTGCCACACCCACCACATGACAGACCACCTGGATTGGGACCCGAGTGCAGCAGGTGACACCTCAGCAACACACTGGAACAGTGTGAGGTTTTTTACTAAATATATATATATTCTCTTCCATATATATAGATATATATATATATATATATATATATATATATATATACAGTAATCCCTCCTCCATCGCGGGGGTTGCGTTCCAGAGCCACCCGCGAAATAAGAAAATCCACGAAGTAGAAACCATATGTTTATATGGTTATTTTTATATTGTCATGCTTGGGTCACAGATTTGCGCAGAAACACAGGAGGTTGTAGAGAGACAGGAACGTTATTCAAACACTGCAAACAAACATTTGTCTCTTTTTCAAAAGTTTAAACTGTGCTCCATGACAAGACAGAGATGACAGTTTTGTCTCACAATTAAAAGAATGCAAACATATCTTCCTCTTCAAAGGAGTGCGCGTCAGGAGCACAGAATGTCACATAGATAGAGAAAACAATCTCTAGCAAACCAATCAATAGGGCTGTTTGCTTTTAAGTATGCGAAGCACCGTGGCACAAAGCTGTTGAAGGCGGCAGCTCACACCCCCTCTCCGTCAGGAGCAGGGGGAGAGAGAGAGAGAGAGAGATAGAGAGAGACAGAGTTTGTTTTTCAGTCAAAAATCAATACGTGCCCTTTGAGCTTTTAAGTATGTGAAGCACTGTGCAGCATGTCGTTTCAGGAAGCAGCTGCACAAAAGATAGCAACGTGAAACTAATCTTTCAGCATTTTTAGACGAGCGTCCGTATCGTCTAGGTGTGCGAACAGCCCCCCTGCTCAATCCCCATATGTCAGGATCACAGATAGTCAGCACAAGAGAGAGAAAAGTAAGCAATCTAGCTTCTCAGCCATCTGCCAATAGCGTCCCTTGTATGAAATCAACTGGGCAAACCAACTGAGGAAGCATGTACCAGAAATTAAAAGACCCATTGTCCGCAGAAATCCGTGAACCAGCAAAAAATCCGCGATATATATTTAAATATGCTTACATATAAAATCCGCGATGGAGTGAAGCCGCGAAAGGCGAAGCGCGATATAGCGAGGGATCACTGTATATGTATATATACACACACCTCTGAATTACATTTTTATTTGTCAGTACTTAATGTACAGGAATTTGACTTGAACTGCTTATAACAGAACACAACATCACATAAAAATAACATATATAGCATAAATTAAAAAGAAAAACTATATAGTGTGATGGAAGGCCAGGGGCCTTGCCCAGTCGGGAAGCCCTTCTGTTCAAAGGACTGGGGGAGAGAACATGTTCACAGCAATACCTCCCCTAGAACACAAGGGGGCAAATCCCCTGGATTGCATCGGGGCCACTGGCCTGGAGCTTGGAAGCTCAACCTTGCTAATGCCCGTGGCCTCCGCCAAGGGGTGCCTGAACATTCCCGGAGCCCTGGGCTGCAGCACATCTGCCACACTCGGAAGTGCTGCCGGATGAAGATCAGAGAGCACCTGGAGCACAGAGAGGCCGCCTCACTCCGTTCAAGGAGCCAGAGTCAGGAGGTCGAGGACAAAGCTTGCTGGGAAGGGAGTGGAGGTGGAAGAGAAAGAGAAAGAGAGAAGAAGGAAAGAGAGAGAAGGGGCTAAGCTTATTTGTTAGTGATTTGTGCACTGTGTGCTAAAAAGGGCAAGAAAAGAAATAAAAAGTGTGCTGCTTTTTCACTTGTGTGGTCTGCCTGTCTGTGTCCGGGTTCGGGGAGCAATTTGGCCCTATTATTTTCCACAATATATATATATATAGTATAGATAGATAGATAGACATGCATTAACAGGGGAAACTTCAGGACTGAGCTGGTACAGTCACTTATGCCTTTTCCCTTTTTTGTCCTCAGGTCTAGGGATCATCGAAATGAGGAGCTCTGACATCTCTTCCGTGTCCTGTCTGGAAGTCCCATCTCTTCCACCCCAAGTGCCTCATAAGAACTGCTATCAACAGAAAGAGTCGGTCAATCTGTGACTCATGTCTGTAGTCAATTGAGCATTGGAAATCTCTTTGATTCTTCACTTTTTTTTTGGCTTACAGCCTGCCAGCTAAATTGGGGTCACCTCTGGTGTTCCAGCCCTCCATGATTTGTTCATTGTTTTCTCACTCCACATACAGAAAAATCGGGAGTGGTCTCCCCTAGACTTTCTCATATACTCAGATATGGGGATGGATATTTGAGGAATAAACAATAATTATATTTTTATATTATGTAAATTAAAAAACCATCAACAAAAAATCAAATCAAATTAATAATATATTGAAGAATTATTATAAAAGTAAAGTTGAATAAACACTGCACCTGCATGTTAACGGAAATAGCTCAAAACTTGATAGAAATCTACGTTTTATACCCAATACTTATATGCAAAATTCAGTTGACCTAAGTAAAAGTGTAATGAAGTTATCATGTTTACATACACGCAGACAGACACACAGACATAATTCCAAAAATTGTATTTTTGAACTTAGGGAGGTCTAAAACGTCGAGATTCATCAAAATCCTGAGGTCGAATTTTTGGACGATTCCAATACTTTTCCTATACTTCATTGTTGTGATGTGAAATTTTGCGTACAAGTTTGATAAATATTATGTACAGTATGTCTTTATTTGTAACTTAGACAAAGCAATGTAATATTAGTGTTACATTATAGATAATAACAGCAATGGTTTGATGGTTTAAGGATCCCTTCCCCTCTTTTAGGAATGAGTCTCTTTGTAATTTTACGACAGGTTTGGGGGACGTGCCTCAGACAAATTTGACCAATATTTCTCTGCTGGAGTCTCTCAGTCAACCCCCACAAGAAAGCCAGGCTGCGTAACTGTCAAGCTTTACCTTAACACATGGTTTTGGGGGCAGGTGTGAAGGTATTCTGTCCCCTCATTGGTCTGAAGTATGGCTGTTTGGAATTGGCTTGTATCAAAAGCCTTTAAGTACCCTAATGCCCTATTGGCTGTAGGGGTTGGACAGAAAACCTATAAATTTGCTTGCTTTACCTTTCCCTATCTCTCTTACCAAACTGATGAAAGACCATCTCACACACCATGAACTGAAAAGGACAACACAATGAAGAGCACAGCTCGGCAGCCATATTGAGACAGGCATGCGGCCTGTTCTGAAGAAAGTTGAACACAAATGAAGACTTAACTAGAGACATTTAAGTAACTAACAAGTCTGTGTGCCGCCTGAAATTACACATCACCATTTATCAGGTTGTATGGTCACCAATAATCAAATGTACTTTGCATATTGTTATTATTTATGAATATTATCAATAATACATTATTTAAATTGTAACTTAACTCCTGCTTGTCTTCTACTACACCTGATTGCCTGAGGTTATGGATATAGAAGGGAAGGTGGGGAGAAGTTATATACTATAATACCTTATAAACTGTAGTAAGTCTGTGAGATTTGAGGCATTCTGACAAAGGCTACATATTAATAATACAAAAGGGGATAGTAGAGTAAAATATTACTCTACCTGAGACAAAACAATATACGAGAAAGTAAAAAGTATACTGAAGAGTTCCTTTAAACCCACCAGCAGCCTGTCATGGAATCCACAGGTCCTTTTGATCTTCACAGAACCTGTAAGATGGCATCAGTTAAGACCAGCACCTGAGGATGGCACACTGCTATGACCGGCACAGGAGTTTACTTTTTATTTTTTATTAGTAGTAGTATAGTATTATATGAGAGTCCCTGCTGGATCCCCAATCTTTCCTGATATCTCTGTTTTGTCTTTATTACAATATATACAGGTACCTGTAATATACAGTATGGAGGGAAACTAAACATAAAAGCCAGTCACTTGCATAACAAGAAAAAAAAATCACAAATTGTTTTTTTTTAATTAGAGATTGCAATTTTCTTAAAGGTACTTTAAAAAAAGTTGTTCTTTGGAAAGTGGCAGGTGCAAAGCCTGTTAACTATGTGAAGTTTCCTTCCCCTCCACAAATAACATTTCCATGAATATTTTGCATGTTTTGAGAAGCTTAGACACTTAAAGCCAAGCATGATGGCTCCTGACACTTTTATATAACGAGCTCTGTTTTTGCTTTGTTTCAATATTTGACATTACTTCATTAAATCTAAATGAGACTTTACCTGCCAGATGGCGGGAGACTCGCAGCTGAAATGCAGCAGAGCACCTTGCAGCAGGCATGAGCAGCACAGGGAAACAGCAGGACCCCCGCAAGTCACAGCTGTTGCCGAAACCTTGAGACAAGAGCTGTTAACCGTTTCCTGATTGGCTCCACTCTGGCGGGTGTGAAAATGGGTTGACAGATGGTGATGGCAGCTTCGTGGGCCGACTCCTTTCTGGAAACTTCTTTCGCTTCTTCAGAGGTGCATCCTGGACTTTTTAGCTTATGATTCCTTTAGGAGGAGAGATGGAGACGGATTCAGTGGCATGGAGTTTTTCAATGCCTTACACAGTACCCAATAAGTGGGGTGGGGTGTGGTGTGGTGGGGGGGAATCAAACTGGTACAACAATAACGAGCACAAATACTTTTCAAAAACATTTCATTGTTTCTTTGCAGAAGAAGATTGGCATGGAACTAAGGGTTGTCTGACACACCGAATTTACAATTCATATTGAGTTTGTCGACCTTCTCACCCACTGTTAGGGTTCAACAATTTTTTGTATTGTCGTGATGGCCTGATGTCATACCATGCCATGATTTCATCTTAACATCTCTTAATAATGAGATGGGCTTGACCTTCTGTATCTTTAATTGTATTGAAGCAGACTAAACTAATGTTTGGAAAAAAATGTGGCCATTACCAGACATACACACAATTACTGGACACACTTAACTGAACTCGATGGTCTTTTTCCATCTTGAATTTTCTACCATTTAGATATCAACATGAATCATTGTCAAGCATGCAAGATTAGGAAATGCCTAACAGGGACTGGGAATATTGAATATTATGAAGAAGGATTTGAATGTGGCGGCACCACTAACTTGTTTTTCTTTTGATGCAAAAAGGAAGGAGGACAATCTAGAGGTGGAGTGGTGGCTCTGAGGCTAGGGATCTGCACTGGCAATCGGAAGGTTGCCGGTTCGAATCCAGTAAATGCCAATAGGGACTCTGCTCTGTTGGGCCCTTGAGCAAGGCCCTTAACCTGCAATTGCTGAGCGCTTTGAGTAGTGAGAAAAGCGCTATATAAATGCAAAAAATTGTTATTAGAGGACCACTGATATAATTTTCACCAGGAACACCAATTGACCTTGCATGGGCATGGCAGGGTCATGACATCCAGTGGCTGTGGGGCATCTGTTGGTGAGGAGAGAGTCACTGACCTTGACTTTGCTGATGACGCTGTGATGTTTGTAGAGTCAATGCAGGCTCTTGAGAGACTGAGAGAGGAGTTTGAGTGCCTGGGCTTGTGAGTGTCCTGATAAAAACCAAGGGCTAGGCCTTTAATGACCCCTTGGGCACAGTCATCAACAGTGTGTCTGTCTGTGGAGAGAGTTGTTGACCTCATTGAGAAGTTTACTTACCTTGAGAGCGACATTCATGTCTCTGGTGACTCTTCCTATGAAGTCAGTAGACGGATTGGGAGAACATGGGGGTTCATGAGGTTGCTGGAAAGGGGTGTGTGGTGCTCCTAATATCTTTGCAAAAGGATGAAGGTCCAGGTATTTCGAATCCTGGTGCTTCCTATTTTTCTACACAGTTGCGAGACATGGACTTTATCCAGTGACCTGAGACGAGGAATGGACTACTTTGGTACTGTGTCTCTTCAGAGAATCCTTAGTTACGCTGGTTTGACTTTGTGCCGAATGACCAGTTGCTCTTGGAGTTGGAAATGAGACACATTACATGCATTGTCCCTGTGTGGATAGCGCTTTGAGTATTGAGAAAAGCGCTATATAAATGTAATGAATTATTATTATTATTATTGTGAGGGAGCGTCAGTTACAGAACTACAGCCATGTGGAGCAATTCCCTGAGAGTGATCCGGCTTGCAGGATTCTCTTGTTGAGGACCCTAAGCGGCTGGACCAGGCCAAGGTTACGCCCACATAACACCTGGTTGCGGCAGATAGATAGTCATTTATGGATGGTGGGACTGGACCGCATGTCTGCTTTGGCAGTTGCCAACTGGGACCCCGAGCTGTTTCGTCATGTGGTGTGTGCAGTAACACACTGCACTAATGCATTTTCCCCAACCTGACCGGACCTGACCTGACCTGTGCACTTCTACTCAACTATATAAACCTGGCTTGAACAGGAAGTCTTTGTCACTTTGTACCCAACCAGCTCTGAAAACGTCAAGAGTGATGTATCTTCCTTTCCTTTCTCAAATTCATCCAACACCACCTTGGACATAAATAGTGTCACACACGTGCGCATGGGAGGCAGCTAAAGTGCTCGAGGGAAGGAAGTTCTGAGGCATGCTGGGATGTGGCAGAGTGCACTGATTCTTTTTTTCCCTTGCCTGTAGACCATTCCCGGGAGATCTCACCTGGCTCTCATGACGTCACTTCCGGGACCGAGCCAATGGAAGAAGACCTTACCGGCTCCGGCCCCTGTGATGTCACCTCCGGGCTTGAACCAATGACCGATGATCCTGAGCCAGACCCATACGACCTCACTTCCTGTCTTCCCCTTTAAAAGTCTAACCGTTTCCCCTATGTGTCAGTCTTGTTTTGGACTCTGTATTATGCACAACTGTGTTCTTTATTTGAAGAAACAACTTAGCAGCCAGGATACCATATTATACAGGTGGCTGCCCCAACCCTTTATCAGTGTGATGTCTCATTATTGTGACAATAGTTTGATCAAGGGATCCATCCATCCATTTTCCAACCTGCTGAATTCGAACACAGGGTCACGGGAGTCTGCTGGAGCCAATCCCAGCCAACACAGGGCAGAAGGCAGGAACCAATCCCGGGCAGGACGCCAACCCACCGCAGGACACACACATACACCAAGCACCCACAGTAGGGCCAATTTAGGATCGCCAATCCACCTAACCTGCATGTCTTTGGACTGTGGGAGGAAATTGGAGCACCCGAAGGAAACCCACGCAGACATGGGGAGAACATGCAAACTCCACGCAAGGAGGACCCAGGAAGCGAACCCAGGTCTCCTTACTGCGAGGCAGCAGCGCTACCACTGCGCCATCGTGCTGCTTGACCAAGGGATGTTATGCTCAAATTATATATTGCTCTATTTAGACAGTATCTGGAGTATTGTGTGCAGTTCCAGTCACCACAGTGCCAAGAAGGTCATGGTAGCACTTGAAGCTGTGCAGTGGAGAGCAGCCATGTTCATCCCTGGACTTAAGGACATGTCCCACTCTGACAAACTCAGAGAATTATACCTGTTTAGTCTAAAGCAGAGGAGACTGCGTGTGGACCCAAACCAGGTCCTCAAAATCCTCAAAGGCATTGATAACGTACAGTAGATCCAGCAACATTCTTTCAGCTTAAGTGTAAATCACATACTTGGTGACATCAGTGGAAATTAAGGGGAAGAGCATTTATGACTGAAGCCAGGAAGTGGCTTGTCCAGTTCTGGAACAAATTACCGAGACATGAAGTTGAAGGAGAAACCTTAACAACCTTTAAGAAGAACCTGGATGAGATATTGGGCCAGCTTAGCTATTAGCTAAACAAACTGGCTTGTTTGTCACATTTCTTATGTTTTTGTGGATGGGGCTACCCATTCGTACCCCAGATATTTTTTTTGTGATCTCTCATTATTTTACATCATGTGCAATTTTTCTTCAGATCTTTAGTTTTGCAGAATTGATAGTTGATTGGAAGATAAAGCAATTAGTGAAGTCAAAGACTATAAACGTAAGGCTTAAATAGACCCACAGTTTTACAAAAGTGTTTCACCAGGCAAGGTACAACGTTAAATTAATTGGAAGCTTGAAAGAAAACATTAAAATTGCTACAATTTAAATCTGAATGGCATGTGATCCAAGTCTCAACACTTCCAAAAACAAAGTCCCGAATTTTACAAGTGATGGCACTTAATTCTGCAGTTATTGAGAGTTAACAGGATTTAATTTGTATGTCTTTTGATTTAGGAGACAAGATAAAACAAATTGAATGAAGTCTTCTGGAACTAAAGTGTCTGGAGTGAAAAAAGTGCTGTATTTAAAATGATTTGATTTAAGAGTCTTAAGTGGATCATTTTAGAAAACGATTAAATTAAAAAAGATTTGATCCAACGTTTTTACGGTTTCTCCTGTTCGATTCAGCACTTTTTGGAACTGAACATTTTAAATGAAAATGTGTTGTCGCTGGGATGCAAAAGCATGGGGAAATAAAACCCAGATTTGCAATTTCAAGTGAAAAATATATCATCTGGCTTAAGAAAGTATAAAGTAGCTGGAGGAATTGCTGGGTATTCATTATTGCACACTCTGTAGATTACTTGGTTTAAGTCCAAGTTCATATTAGTGGTTCATTCATCAAGTTCAGGATCACAAGGTGCTTCTGTCTGTCTCAGGTGGGGTGCCAGCCTGTTTTAGGGCACACTCATGCAGATACCTGTGCTCAGTCATGCTGGGCCAATTAATCAGACCTGCACATTTGTGGCATATGAGCCGAAAGCAAGAGTGTTCAAGTCCATGCAGACCTCAAGAGAACATGGAAACTGAACAAGTTTGGAATTAAAGAGCAGAAGCCGCCATGACAATTATGCCACCATACCACCCTATACCTGTAGTGTATGTGTGAGCAGTTGTCAGGTACCGGTGGTATTTTCTGGGTCATCCTGTCTTATCACATGTTTAATTACTGAGTGAACCACAGAGCTCACATTGGAAACATTCCACTTAAGGTTTCGGCTTTCCAATAGACATTGTCACATACGTGCGCTTAGGAGACAGTCAACAAGCCATGAGGTGAGCAAAATATCGCAAGATGAATGATTTATGGCACTAATGCCTCTCTCTCTCTTTCATCAGAACCAAAGAAGACAAATAAAGATTCCATTCACTCACCTTCACCTCTTCCGCATTCACAAAATGGCCACTCAACGTCACCTCCGCTTCCAACTCCCAATGATGACATCACTTCCGGTCTCTCAATAATGATGTCACTTCTGGCTCACTTTCGTCTCCCTCATGATGACATCACTTCCAGTTCCTTCCTGATGATGTCATTCTGTCCAGCAGTTGTGACGTCATTTTCTGTCACATCACATCCAACAGCCATTTTCTGTGTAAATAACACCATTTTTCCAT
The DNA here is from genome assembly GCF_900747795.2 of Erpetoichthys calabaricus. Taxonomy (NCBI): domain Eukaryota; kingdom Metazoa; phylum Chordata; class Cladistia; order Polypteriformes; family Polypteridae; genus Erpetoichthys; species Erpetoichthys calabaricus. The sequence continues at coordinate 194,802,730 of NC_041399.2, forward strand.
TGTGTATTATCAAATGCTTTGGTTTTTGGATCACTTTCATTGCTATTTTCATGACGTCCGCTGGACATTATACGGGGCAATTCCCCAATTCTTTTTGACTTTGTGGATCTCGTTTATTCTTTATTACAACATGAACTGAGTGGTCTTAAGTTATAATGGCCCAAGGCTGCTTGTCCCCAAATTGGCTGTTTGCTTTCAAGGTGATCAAGTATCACTCTTTTTGCACCTTTCATTCTTCCAACTCTACTTGCCCACTTCCAGTTTTTGGTGTTGTTTTTTTTCTTGCTTCTAGCAGACATCCCGTGTTATTAATGATAAAAATCTCACAAGGAGTTACACAGATGTTTCATTTAGTAGGTGTGGCGTCCAAGGGGTGCTGCAGGCTCCCCGAATACCTGACACAGACAGGTTCTGAACACCAGTGTTGCCACAAACAAAGGTTTTATTTTGTTTTTCATGGGAAACTCTTTGGAAGTGTTTCCCACCTCAGCCACAGTCACAAAGCACAGCAAAAACACTCCATAATAACAAAGCACTTTGCAACTCTTCTTTCTCTCTGCCTCTTCTGCTCCTCCTAGCAAGCTTCATCTTCTTCCTCCCAACTCTGGCTCCCTGAGTTAAGACAGCAGGCTTCTTTTATGTAACACCCGGGGGGTACTTCTAGTGTCCCATAAGAGTGGTCTGGAAGCACTTCCAGGTGAGGTGGTAATGTGATAAAGTAGGGCTTCCTAGTCCCTGCAGCACCCCCAGAACCCAACAGGTCTGAGCCAACAAACTCCAATTCCCAGTGTGCCCTGTAGGAATCCGTGGTACTGTAGCAACCCAGGGAGCTACCGCCTAGTTATCTGGGGGATATATTGCCCTCTCTCCCCCAGTCCTTCCATTCCACAGGATAAGAGCTCTGTTTATGGTGTTAAGAACTGCATACTCGATCCTCTAATAGAGTATGGTGCAAAATCCAAGACTGAGTTAGGGTTTGTCATGGCCAATTTAATTTGTGCATCAAGACAAAAGAAAAGTGCAGAGTAATTACATGAATGAGACAAAGGTCTTATTTTGGGACAATTCAAAAAGAGTCATCTGGACAGAGAAAGCGTTAATTCACTAAAAATTGAGGAACTGCCAGCCAGAATAGCTCAATGTTGAAGTTCAAAGCACAGGCAGTAGGGCCTCATCTTTTGGCCTGATCAGATTATAAATTTATGATGTGCACTGAAATGGTTCTCAACTGAGTGTGGGTGGAATGAGAAGTCATGGGCACCTCCTGGAACAAATTACAAAGTCATATGTCCTTTTGGAATTGTCACCTTCCAGAACATTTTGTTTAGAGTTATTATTATCAAGTGTACAGAGTACAGTGAGTGCATTACTTGCATGTACAGTACATGTAACTTTCAGGTAAATTCATGGCTAATGCTAGCACGGTGTTCTATAAGTTGAAGGCCTAAGGTTCAGAATCTCTTTGAGAAAAAGTGCATTTATACCTAGAAATTGTAGTCAATTTGCAATATTACCTCATGAGAAAATAGCATAGCCAGAGTTTTTAATGATAAGGTTTATAATGCCCATAATGATCATAACTGTCACTAGAAGGTCCCACCTTAGGTTCAGAAATACGAGGCAGTAACAGCAGATCCTGCCAACCTCACTACTCTATAGACACAGTTATACAGTGGTTAGGTTTTGCTCCCTCACAGCTGTATAACAGCCCTGGCCCAGGCACATTCTGCCTGGCGTTTCATGCTCTTCCCATGTTTGTCAGACTCTCCGTTCCTTCCAAATTTTTGGTTACCGTAAATACACCTGGTATAAGTGCACAATTGAGTGTACTACTGGCAACCTAGAAACCTGACAATGGAAGGAAGTTTCTTTGGATGAGAGTGGTGCTGTGACTCAAGATTCTATACTTGGAAGCAGACTTTTTATCCCCAACGAGATGTGTAAATAGAAGAGCAAGAGCACTATTCTGTTTCGTTTTGGGACCAAAGTGTGAAAAAGAAATGAAAAGAGAAGAAATAATAAGAGAATAATTAGCATGATTAGAGTATTTGGAGTAATTAGAATGATTAGAGAAAAAAAGGGGGGGAGGAATATCCCTAACATTTATAAATTATCAATTATAAAATTGATCCTACTCTGTTGGGCCCTTGAAAATTGCTCAAAAAGGTCATGTGAAAAAGACAATTTCCCCTTGGGATTAGCAAAGCATGTCCAAATATACTGCTATGATAGGGGTTAAGGTTAGGGTTAGGGAACATATATTTAGGGTTAGGGTTAGGGAACATATATTTGTTGGTACTGATTTGGGAAAAAACAAATTATACAGCCAAAAGTTAACTAAACCAATTGTGCCAAAGGTGCCAGAACATAACCAAAACAGTACAAAGGTATTAAAATATATAAATGGAAGGGAGAACAATGAGAAATTTAGAAGAAATGGAAACAGCTAGTGAAGTGTACGGTGAAAGAGGTGCCAGTTATAAGAGCAAAATTCTTTATAAATGAGGAATCAGAAGTTGTCTGGGAGCAAACAGCACATAAGGAACCTACAAATAAGCAAAAAGACATAGCATGGCAGGCAGAGGTGCTACGAACAAGTGTGGCCCGCTGTAAGAAGCCACTGGGACAAGACAGAAAATGTCCAAGGAGAGAGTGCAGAGAAGGCCTTACCCATGGTTTGGCAGTGTGAAATGACACAAGAGCTATGACACAAGATGGAGTAACAAATAACTAGAGGCATGGGTTTGTATAGCATTGAAAAGTCAACAGGAGTCAACAATGGGTGATATTAAACATAGGAAAAGAAGCTCTGCGGTTTGCAAGAAATGAAATTATGAAAAACAAGAAGATTTTGATGATTAGATGAATATTACAAAAATGTGTGAAAGATGTAAACTAATATGTGATGAGAAAGGAGAGGAAACATGGGCTATCATGGAAGGACTTGAGACAAATTTCTAAACAAGTGGTTAAACAATAATGAACTTCAACATGAGGGAAGAGTTCGAGATATAAATGTAAATTGTATGTGAAGAAAAAGATGATGGAAACATGGTGAGGGAGTGTGTGGTGTTGGTGGTTATCACACTGCAACCAAGAATGATGTGGAAATCAGTCCATAACTAACAGAATCATTGTAAACAGCAACACTTAACAAAGTGAAACGACACCAATGGTGTAAAGTGTTGTGTCTTAAGTAATGGAGTTTAGACAACAAAAAAAATATGGGCACATCTGACATTCCATCTATGGTTGTCTCTGTACTGGATCTGCTGGGTGGCAGCAGCATTTAAAAAGGAATGGAATCAGGAGACAGAATGTGATTTTTAAGAACAGTAAACATCAATATTGGGAAGACAGACCTCTAATAAAGAAGTGCAGGACACAAAGCAAAATTGTAAATGAAAGAAAATGGCAGAGGAGTCGAAAACCACAATAATTTCACACAACAAGAGCCAAAATATAAGACAAAAGTCTAGTCCATCAACAAAAGAATAAATTGCCAAAAATCAGATTGAAACACAAATGAGAAGGCTGGTCTATTCTTTGCTGTATCCACACACTTGGACAGACCACGAAGTGCATAACGCTGACCTTTCTACCTTTGACCTGGTGATGTCATGCACCTCATACTTCCAGTTGTCCTTACCTAGCAATTGCTTGGCAACCAGACCAAAACAATGCACAGAGTGGACGCACCACAAACATATTCATGTTTAAATGCTATTACGAATATATCTACACAAAAAATAAATTAACCCATTGTGTTCCTTGGCATCCTAAACCCCCAAAATGCAGTGTTGTGCATGAACTCATTCAAAATAGCGCGTTCATTGAACAAGCTCATTTTTCTAAGAACGGTAAACTTAACGTAACGTATTTGCAAGTGAAGAACTTGAACGTGATCTAGTTCCATTTTATGTGACATTCTGGATCTGGTTTAGGCCTAAATGTTTGGCCTTACCCTGTAATGTAGGGGTGGAGCCGAATATGGTATTTGGATAAACACAAATAGTGGATTTTTCTGAATTTGTACGAATTTTTTCCCATTTATTTGTATTCAGAAACAATAAGGTAAAATCAAATAGGCCCTGTGTGTGTCTGCCTGCTTGTGCTTTAGCTGCAACCCGCTGACATGAACATGTGGTGAAACTCATGCAATATGTGGCATGAATTTTGCCCGGCAGTATAATTTGACCAGCAGCGTAATAGGTTAGTTCACCTACAAGCTGGTTCCACAGTCACCATTTGTGTCACACAGTTGGAAATGGAGCGGTAATTTATATGTATACTTGCGTCTATTTAATTTCTTTTTTGACTGGGAGGATATTAGCATATATGGTTATACGTGTTTGTTTCTGGGTATAACTCAATAAAGTGTATTTAAATTAAAAAGTCTTCATAATTATTGTATTTTATTCAAGAACACCGTAAAAGCCTAATATAAGACATGCAAAATTGAAAAAAGTAAACTCATGGGTCATTTATTCTCACTCCTTAAAAATTTCAAAATGAACTGAACATGAACTAGTTAGAAATTGAAATGGTGAACTATGAACGTGAACTTATTCATTTTAATCTGTGTGAACTGAACTTTGAACTACCGTATATACTCACATAAAATGGGGTCTTGAAACCCCAAAAATCGATCCTAAAATCAGACTCCGACTTATACTGCCTGTTCAAAAATACGACAATTAATTTTTTATTTTTTTTACATCTTCTTGCCTCCTCCAATCTCGCATCAGTTTCTCAGACACATTGAATTTTGTTGCAGCAGCATAGTCACCAATTTCTTTCGCTACTTCAACGATGTTTAATTTAAAACCAGCTTCATATTTTCTTCTGATCAAAATGCTCCATCGTTGATAAGGGATGCTCTTATAATAAACGTGTATAAGGGTGTGAGATACAAAAAACACAAATACAGTGCAAACGTCGCTTCACGTATTACTGTGCAGTCACTTAGGCACAATACATAGAGAAAAAAGGCTGTGTGCTCCATGGTTAGTCTCTCAGGTGGGCATTAGCATATCATAATCCCTTGTACCAAAAGCGTGAGTTTTCTGCATTTGACTTATACGACTGACATTATAAAATGGCAGAAATTATACAGTAAAATCAAGTCCTGACTTATCTACGGGAGAACTTAATCAGCGAGTATATACGGTAGTTGTTGTGATGTGTGAATTTGCACAACTCTGCCAAAATTATGCCTTGGCCATATTTATAGGACGAGGAATGCCTGTAAAAAGTTTAAATACAACTCAGGGATTGACAGGCCATATGTGGTGCCTGGTGTATAGACTGGATCTTCCCACAACCAGTAAACCTGTACATCTTTAGGAAACAGGAGGAAGCTAAGGATCCTGGGAAGACTATGCAAACTCCAAACTGATAGTAATCAAATTAGGAATTTAAAGTCAGAAGTGTAGATGCAGCAGCATTAACAACTGTGTCACCATGCTGCCCTCCTATTGAATCAGCCAAGCAAATTAAAAAACAAATTTTAAAAAATCAAATTTCTTCGGTGGTATAGAGCAGGGGTTTTCAAACTCAGTCCTGGGGGCCCACTGTGGCTTCAGGTTTTTGCTTCAACCCGATTCATAATCAGTGACAACTGATAACACTGATCTCAATTAATTAGCTGGTACTTTTTCCTCTTCTCTTAGGGGGATGTACAGGACTGCAGTAACTACAGGGGAATAAAACTGATGAGCCACAGCATGAAGTTATGGGAAGGAGTAGTGGAAGCTAGGTTAAGAAGTGAGGTGAGGATTAGTGAGCAGTAGTATGGTTTCATGCCAAGAAAGAGCACCACAGATTTGATGTTTACTTTGAGGATGTTGATGGAGAAGTTTAGAGAAGGCCAGAAGGAGTTGAATTGCGTCTTTGTGGACCTGGAGAAAGCATGTGACAGGGTGCCTCGAGAGGAGCTGTGGTATTGTATGAGGAAGTCGGGAGTGGCAAAGAAGTATGTAAGAGTTGTACAGGATATGTACGAGGGAAGTGTGACAGTGGTGAGGTCTGTGGTAGGAGTGATGGATGCATTCAAGTTGGAGGATCGGCTCTTTCTTATTTGCAATGGTGATGGACAGGTTGACAGACAAGATTAGACAGGAGTCCCCGTAGACTATGATGTTTGCTGATGACATTGTGATCTGTAGCAATAGTAGGGAGCAGGTTGAGGAGACCCTGGAGAGGTGGAGATATGCTCTAGAGAGGAGAGGAATGAAGGCCAGTAGGAGCAAGACAGAATACATGTGTGTGAATGAGAGGGAGGTCAGTGGAATGGTGAGGATGCAGGGAGTAGAGTTGGCGAAGGTGGATGAGTTTAAATACTTGGGATCAACAGTACAGAGTAATGGGGATTGTGGAAGAGAAGTGAAAAAGAGCATGCAGGCAGGGTGGCATGGGTGGAGAAGAGTGTCAGGAGTGATTTGTGACAGACGGGTATCAGCAAGAGTGAAAGGAAAGGTCTACAGGACGGTAGTGAGACCAGCTATGTTTATATGGGTTGGAGACGATGGCACTGACCAGAAAGCAGGAGACAGAGCTGGAGGTGCAGAGTTAAAGATGCTAAGATTTGCATTGGGTGTGACGAGGATGGATAGGATTAGAAATGAGGACATTAGAGGGTCAGCTCAGGTTGGATGGTTGGGAGACAAAGTCAGAGAGGTGAGATTGCGTTGGTTTGAACATGTGCAGAGGAGAGATGCTGGGTACATTGGGAGAAGGATACTAAGGGTAGAGCTGCCAGGGAAGAGGAAAAGAGGAAGGCCTAAATGAAGGGTTATGGATGTGGTGAGAGATGTCATGAAGGTGATGGGTGTAACAGAGCAAGATGCAGAGGACAGAAAGATATGGAAGAAGATGATCCGCTGTGGCAACCCCTAACGGGAGCAGCCAAAAGAAGAAGAAGAAGAAGAAAGCAGAACGGCATGATTTGTACATTTATAAGACATTTAGAAATATTTCTGCTTTTGCTTAACTCTCTTTTGTTAATTTCATTATATTTTGCCCTTTCTCTGTGCAGTTTTTCCCCCTTCGTTGTATCTTATTAATGACAATTAAAAACAAGCAGAGCAGACACTCAGGCAAACGACACTGAATCATGAAAGGCTGCAACTACTTTAGCGTTAGGCCCACTAATTAGAAAACAATGGACTAATTAAACAATTAGAACACCCGGAAAAATAGAATGAACATTAAGATGAAAATATTGTTAAAAAGAAAAAAGATACATTATTCCCATATAATTGCTTAGTACATTTTAATATTTTTTTTTTTTTACCAAACTTAGTTTTTTCATTTCTATATTGTTCCCAAAACACAGAATCTGGGAAATGAGAGTTCACTTAATTAGCCCAGGATTCCAATTAAAAAACAGAAGCTGGTTGGAACAAAAACCCGCAGTCACAGGGGTTCCCCAGGACTGACGTTGAGGGCCGCTGGTATACAGATTGTGTAAGACCTCCAGGACTCATAATGAATGGGCACTATCAGCACTCCTTTACATTATCAGGCCTGGAGGGTGCAGTAGCCACAAGTTCAGGGCTGTCTTAAACCCACCAGGTTTACGTATAGGCCGTGTAAGACTGCGATTTGTGGTGGGCCAAAGCAACAGAAGTCACAAGGAGCAAACGTTGGAAAGATAGTGGAGGATTCTATAGCAGCAAATCCCTGCTGACTTATTGACATGCAAATCATTCACAACCACAACACAAAAACACATCATTTCCATATAAGAGTAAGCAAAACTAACAAGGCAGAGGTCTTCTCCTGAGTTACCTGGCTTCTCACAGCATGCCTCGCAGACCTGATCTCACACAACCTCTGCACCAGGTGTCATCTCCGCTGCTGAGTGTAAAATTGCTTAAAAGCTGTCACATCAGGGACCCAGCAGGAGGGAGGCAATGTCACATATTTTTAACATCTGTTCCATTTCAGTTTTAAAACACGCCAAATCACATTTCCCCTCCTCTGCCTGATGGCCATGGCTGAAGGGGATCCAGAAATGGTGTGGGGGTTTGATTTGACGGTAATGAGCGCAAACCTTCAGTTTCTCCCCTCTAAAAACACCAAGAGGGACAATTCCCTAGCATGTGGAGGAAGAGCAAGATGAGGTGTATGCCAGGGCACATCATGAACACAGGGCAACGTAGCATAATATTTTCAAGTCTTCTTTGTGTGTCCAATCTAAAACAGGGTCACGGGAGGGCCGGAGCTCATAGAGTGAAAAGTAGGAAACAATCCGGGACTGGTTTGCCAGCATTTAAATAAAAATGGAGTTAGGAGACGGAATGTGATCTTTAAGAACAGCAAACATCAATATTGGGAAGACAGACCTCTAATAAAGAAGCGCAGGACGTGAAAGAAAGAAAATGCCAGAGGAGTCAAAAACCAAAATAATTTCACACAACAAGAGCTGAAACTTAAGAGAAAAGCCGTAGTCCATCAACAAAAGAATACATTGCCAAAAATCAGATTGAAACACAAATGAGAAGGCTGGTCTCTTCTTTGCTATATCCACACACTTGGACAGACCAAGAAGTGCACAACGCTGTCCTTTTTACCTTTCACCTGGTGATGTCATGCACCTTACACTTCCAGTAGACCTTACCTAGCAATTGCTTTGCAACCAGACCAAAACAATGCACAGAGTTGAAGTGCCACAAACATATTTATGTTTAAATGTTATTACGAATGTGTCTAACCTTCAGTTTCTCCCCTCTAAAAACACCAAGAGGGACAATTGCATGTATGGAAGGAGAGCAAAAGGATGAGGTGTATGCCAGGGCACATCATGAACACAGGGCAGTATAACCTAACCCAACCTAACCTAACCTAACCTAACATAACATAACATAACATAACATAACATAACATAACATCCATCTATCCATTATCCAACACGCTATATCCTAATTACAGGGTCACGGGGGTCTGCTGGATAACATAACACAACCTACCCTAACCTAACCTAACATAACTAACATAACATAACATCCATTATCCAACCCGCTACATCCTAATTACAGGGTCAGGGGGTCTGCTGGATAACATAACATAACATAACATTGTAACGGTTACTACATATTTTATTCACTTTTATCTGTTTCTGCCACTTGCTCTCTTTGGAATAGATGTCCGAGGGAATGAGTGTCTTGGAAGATATCTCTTTAAGGGGAGCAGGGGGCCAAACCACGCCTGTGGGTCCTGTATAAATGCACTGGTGTATGTCGTAAGAAGGAGAGCCGACTTCAAAAGGGAAGGAGGCACACATTTTAAAAGAAGGATTGCTTGTGAAGGAGCTGGGAAGGTGGATTAGCAAGGAAGCGATCTGTAAGGCAAGAAATGCTCCATAACCAGAATGGTTCAGGAGCATGGAAAAAAGAGAGTGCTGGCTAACCAGGAAAGGTCAACGGAGCGCACGGCTTTGCCTTGTATTTGTGATGCTTGCGTCTTCCATGGAGGGACGTTAACGCCATTATACCCAGGTGAGGCGGACTTCAGCATTCAATAAAGGAGTCGTCACCAAGCAGGTGAGAATGCTTCTTTTATATCTAACAAGTCAGGGGGATACTTTGGTTAGTACGCTGGATTTATCGGCGGACTTCCTAAGCCTGTTGGATTCAAAGCTAAGTCAAACTCGATATAAAAGGGACTGGGGAACAAGTGGGGAATGTGTATGTCTAATTTATATTTGTATGTATAAGTATATATATATATATGTATGTGCTGTGAATATTTTTGTGCTGTCTGTGAATGGTCATATTTCTTTTTTTTTTCCTTCCTTTTCTGTTTCGCTGTTTTCTGGGGAGTGCATTATAGAGGAGTTCAAGGGGTTGGTCATATTAATTAGAGTCTGTTTATTTGTTCCAGATTTGGGTAGGATTGGTTAAAGGTTGTTTATAGTTTTGTTTGGTTGTTTATAATATATATTCTTGTTTGTTTAATTATCTTAATTGTTTGGGTGGTTATTTACCTTTTTTTAAATACATAAAGGACATCTCTATCAAAGGGGATCAAATTGGGGCTAATTAGTTTTTCCTAAGAGTAGGAGATTCGCTTGCAGGCCAGGCTAGTGCAGCAGCTGAATCTCAGGGACAATGAGGCTGCAGTGCTGCAGGGGGTGGTCATAAGCTGGCTGCTCAACAAATGTACGTCACGGACTGATCATCTCCGGCGTACTGGCAAATTGCACTGGGAATCGACTTTAACCGGTTCTGGCGGTTTAAGGGTTAAAAATTCAGAGACCTTGTGGGATGCATCTATCCCTAGGAAATAGGATACGGCACAGAGAAACACCCTGCACAACAAGAGGCATTTGGCACAAACTTTTGTGATTAAACTCTTTCATCATCAGAGTGCTCAGCCAATTATCTGCAGGTCACCTAAAAGGTTCCAGAACCCCAAGTGGAGAAAGAGACAAAAATAACAGATTATGTTTTTGAATTGAAGACAGGACATTTTACCAATAAATTAAAAAAATATATATGAAAAATTCAAAAGCTCAATGCCATGTGAACAGGCTTCCTGTTTGTGGACTACTTTCATTTTCTTGAGGAATTTGTTTACCAATATTTTAGCTAAAAATGCATGAGTATTACAACATGAGTCACATGAGATTGTTTAATGTGGCATAATTAACGTGAGTAACGTGAAATAAATGAAGCAAACAGGATGCAATTGACCACAATTTAGAGTGCCACAGTAAAGGGTCTTAACACTTATATGAATGAGAGATTTCATGTTTTTGATCTCCTATGTAATAAAAAACTAAGGTCTGTGTGTCCAGCCCTTCAGAGCATCCTGATTGGTCAGTTTGGCTTTAGTGTGATTGGTCAGTTTAGCTTTGGTGATGTGAAGAAAGAGGAACTGTGAGTGTGAAACACACGAGAAGAAGTGAAGGTGCATGCTGAGTAAGTTGCCTTCAAGGATGGAAAGTAAAAAACCGGAAAGGAGGCGAGAGAGGTGCCTCGAAAATAATGACAGAATCTGAGAAGCTGGCTTTAAGGAAATGAGTTTGAGAGAAGAAGTGCTGGTGAAGAAATGTTCACACACACATGCAAATACAGCAGGTTCACACTGTACAACATCCGCAAGATCAGACCTTATCTGATGGAATATGTAGCACAACGTTTAGTCCCCGCTTTGGTCTTGTCGCATCTGGACTACTGCAACTGACTTCTGACAGTAGTACCTGCATGTGCTATCAAGCCACTTCAGATGGTCCAGAATGCAGCAGTCCATCTTGTATCTTACCAGCTGAGACGGGCACATGTCACTCCTCTCTTTAGGTCGCTACATTGGCCCCCTGTAGCAGCACTCATCAAGTTCAAATCCCTGATGATTGTCTACAGAGTCGTCAATGGGTCAGCGCCTGCGTATTTGGAAACTGTGGTGAGGTGCTGTACTCCTCCTCACCCATTCAGGTCTGTCAGTGAACAGCGTCTGGTGATGCCACTTCTGCGTGATATCAAGTCTCAATCCTGACTCTTTTCCTGTGTAGTTCCTAGTCGGTGGAACGAGCTGCTCACCTCCATCCTTACTGCTGACTCCCTCAATGTATTTAAGAAGCGACTGAAAACTCGTCTAATGTGATATTGTATATTGTTGGTTAATTTGTTGTCAGATTAAGTTTAATCACTTTTTCGATTGTAATCCATGATTAGTTATTGCATCTTCTCACTTGTGGCAATGAACTTTTGTTGCCTGTCCTACTACATTTACTGAACAAACAGGCCCAGGCCTAATGTTACTCAATTATGTTTACCTCTTTTGTAAGTCGCTTTGTACGTATAAGCAAATAAATCTAAATGTGCCGAAAGTACACGCAGGGCAAGAGATAGCAAGTACTTTTAGTTCTCCTCTTACTTGTCTTTGACAGGAGCCATGAGTAATTTTTAATAAATTTGCAAACCTTTCTGAAAACATGTTTTTGTTTTGCCATTATTGGTTGTTGAGTGTAGATTATTGAGTAACAATGGCAAATGTATGCATTTAACATTGAATCTACAACACAATAAAGTGTGCAGAAAGTAAAGGCGTCGGGAATACGTTCTGAATCCCCTGCACATGTTACATCTAAAAACTTGAAGTATCATTAAGACTTGACTAATGATTGGCTGGTATGAGTGCCGAACAACTCTGATTTGCTGCAAGTCTGTTGATGTTTATTAACCATTTCAGGGAGGTTGTTGACTTATGTCGACTCATAGGGTTGAGGCGGAGGTCGACATCAGAGGGTGGTAATTTGCTGTAAATGTCGACAAAACCTGTGGTCATGCTAGAGTTCGACTCTCTTTACTAGCAGTGTGCTGCTTGCAGAATGTGTCACAGTGGTGCCGCTGTGCCAGGGTGTCTGCCGCTGCAATATGTGACCACTACAGTATGCAGCAACAGACGCCTGGTACACCATCACCAGTGTAACGCATACTGCAAGCAGTGTGATGTGGCAATGCACGCCATTGGCTGCTTCATACGTTACTGTACCTTGCTGTGTAACGGGTTTAATAATACGTGTAGAGGCTCCTGGAACATAAAACCCAGTGATATTTGTCATAAAAAATATTCAGCCTTGGACCAAGCCGAAAAAAATAATAATTAGCCTTCAAAGAGTTAAAATAAAACCTACTGAGAAGATTAATATCAGTTTTACATGGACCGCGGTAGGAATGGAAATCAAATCAGGGCCTCTAAAGCTATGAGGGGGCCACACCACACGCTGCACTTCTGCCTGCTCATCCTTTCCTTTTTCTTAACCTGCTTTTTTCTGTTTTGGGATCATAGGAAGCCATTGTCAATCACCTTTGCATTGACGGAAGTTGAAAAACAACTGTGGCTGAGTTAGAACTGGTAGTGGTATAGGAGGTGAGATTGGTAAAAAAACAAAATATTTATTGATGAATTACAGCATTCTAAACATTGTCGCCTTCTATATACTCCTCCTCCTGATCTCTACACCGCTCCATTTGTATCTTTCATTGATTGAAACAGTGCTGGAAGTCTTCTTGCTTGAGGCTCTTCAACAGGCTTGCCGTTTCTGTCTTCACTTCATCCACTGAAGAAAAATGTTTTCCCTTCAGGTCACTTTTGCTTTTCGGGAACAAGTAAAAATCACAGGGAACTAAATCGGGTGAATAGGGAGGATGATCGAGGACAGGAATGTTCTTATCAGTCAAAAACCGCTTAACAGAAAAAGCATTGTGCACGGGAGTGTTGTCTTGTCTTGTCTCGCTGTTCGATTTTTTCATCTGACATTATTGCGGCAACTCATGTAGCGATTGTTGTGCAAATACTGACTGGGCTATTCATAGGATACACCTAGCCGGTGGGTGGTTTGGGAGGACGTGTAGGAGGGGATATAGTTCTATGATTCATGTCCAGCCGACCTGCAGACGGTTTTCCAGGAAAGCCCCAAACCCAGTCCGGTTATTTTTGTGTTTCACCTCGTACTTTGAAATATGTGTATTATAGTGTAATTGTACTGTATATGTCTTATTGTTAAGCAGAAGGCAGTTGTCGTTTGTTTTTTTTTTCCTGTTTGTGATGGACTGGCAATTCAGTCCTGGATTGTTTAATACTTTGCACTTCAGGAGCTCCAGCCCTCCCGTGATCCTGTTTTAGACTGGACACACAAAGAAGATTTGAAAATGTTATGATATGTTAGGTTAGATTAGGTTAGGTTGTAGTGAGTTCTTCTTAATGTAAGATGAGGATCCCGGCGGTCAAGCGTCAGCGTTGCCCTCTGTGTGCTTGTGTGCAGCCAGTTCAAGTGCAGTTGGCTCGGTGATTTACTGAATTTCATCAATGGCATCAGTTGCACCTTGTGTATGTAATAATAGATTGTTGCAGTAGTTTTTTTAATAGTTTTTACTGTTCATTGGCACTATGTAAAATGATCAGTGTTGCAGTAATTGTGATGCTCTTTGTATGAAAAAAATGTGTTCCATTAAAATTTCACTATTTCTTTGTGAATTGTGATGTTTCCTTAAAAAGTGCAGCAAAAAAGTATTTGGCATCCAGGGGTTCATTAACCTCCAGGTATGTGGCAGTTTAAGGGTTAACTAACCTTTAATTATAATATGAATTATATGCTGATTTAAAGAAAATATCTATATACTTAGACAAAATACATCAAAACATAAAGCAGAGTCCCATAGCCATTTCTGTATGTGTGAAAAATCTGTGAGTGAAACAACAACTTTATAAAACAAAAGTTGATCTATTAAATGAGTTCAGTAAAGCTTGTTGGAACAACCTGCACCAAAAAGCAGTTTTGTTGTCATTTTTGCACAAAATGTTTGCAGCCAGAAAGTGGTGATTTTCCTTTCGGCACAGGAAGGAAGGAAAAGAGGAGCAGAACTCTTTGCAGGCCCACCACTGATCCTGAATGTAATTCTGGGTATAGCTGGAGGTGACCCCAAGACTCTGGGTAAGCACTTCGAGATTGGTGAAACTGAGAGCTTGGGAGATGCGTGAAGGAAATCAGTAATCTGGTGAAAGATAAATGCACCAGGGGTTTGAGAAACAGAGAGAGAGAAACTCAAGGTGAAGGGAGCACGTGTTACATGGAGCAAAATACCTAAAATCTAGAAAGGTGGATGAAGCATATATGATGGAGAAACACCTGTCTTACTCACACAAGGCCTCTGTGCCCTAATTATCTGGTAGGGTGGCCCATCAAAAAGTATTCAGAGTGTAGGTTAGGTCTCTCCTCCTGCTTGTCTTTCTACCATTTTTTCCTTTCTCTGGCCTGTCCTCCTCCTACCAGTTGAGGGTTGCTTTCTGGGTTCTCCTCAGTGCATCTGGAACAGACAAGGAAAATGAATCAGAGAGAGAGGAGTTATTTCACATGTGCAGTAAATAGAAACCTTCTGAGCATTTTGAACAAAATAGGCCACTATAAAAATTCTAAGGGTCATTAAAAATGTATAAATTGTGCATAGATAGATAGATAGATAGATAGATAGATAGATAGATAGATAGATAGATAGATAGATAGATAGATAGATAGTGTCACACACATGCGCATGGGGGACAGTTTACATGCTCAAATAGTGTTATTTGTCAGCCAGACCTGGGGTTGGCACTCACACCCGATCCTCTGCAGCCCAGCCGAAGACTCTGCATCTCAATGACATCACCATCAGTCCATCCACTGTTGACATCACCTCCAGTCAACCCTGATGACATCATTTCCGGTACCCAGAATTCCCCTTCCTGCCACATCAGTTCCTGTTCCGACCACCTTGACTCCACCTCTTCTTCCTACCCACCATATTTATAGAGCAGTCTGAACTTGTTAGTCACTTCAGTTGTGAACTCTGCTTCTGTAAAGACATATTTCTTTTCTTTGCTGATTTTCAGTGTACAGGGTGGCCATCCCAAATCTTTTTTTGTCTGCTGTGTAATTTTTTATCACAATAGATACATAATGAAAGGCACCATATATGATAGATAGATAGATACCATTTGTCACACTACTCTTCTCAATAGATTATCTTCAATTGGCATTACCCACACTCCACTAGATTGGTTCAGATCCTACCTCTCAGGCCGCACTCAGTTTGTTCAGCTTAAAATTTTCACATCCCAACCCACCGCTGTTACTTCAGGTGGGCTCTGTCCTGGGGCCCTTCCTTTTCATTATTTACCTCCTTCCCCTTGGCAATATCTTTCGTAAATATACCATTAGCTTCCACTGTTATGCTGATGACACCCAGCTCTGTCTCACTAGCAAACCTACTGCTTCCTTTCCACCTTCCTCACTTATTGATTGCATAGCAGAAATCAAATCCTGGTTTTCTTCAAATTTTCTTAGATTAAATAGTGATAAAACCGAGGTTCTCCTCATTGGTACAAAATCAAAATTATCCAAAACTGATCATTTTTAATTTGTTATTGATAATTCCTCTGTCTCCCCTTCCCCACAGGTGTCATCCTTGACAGTACTTTATCCTTTCAGTCCCACATCAATAACATCTCCCGGTCTGCGTATTTCCACTTGCGTTAATGGTATTCGCCCCTCCCTCATTCCCCATACTACCGCTATCCTTGTTCATAGCCTTGTCACTTCTCATCTGGATTATTGCAATTTCCTTTTCTTTGGCCTTTCTCGCACATCTCTTTATAAGCTTCAGCTGGTCCAGAATTCAGCTGCCCACATCATTACTAGAACCCCCTCTGTTCACCATCTCACTCCCGTCTTGCAGCAGCTTCATTGGCTTCCAGTTAAGTTCCGCATTCAATTCAAAATTCTACTGTTATCTTTGAAGGCTATCCACAACCTCGCCCCTCCATATCTATCTGACCTCCTCCATGTTGCCATTCCCTCCCGCACCCTTAGATCCTCTTCCTCCATCCACTTGACCGTCCCCTTCGTCCGTCTTACCACCATGGCATTCAGTTGCTCTGCTCCCCAGCTCTGGAACCCACTACCATCTGAGCATAGAAATATTGAATGATTTCCATCCATCCATCCATTTTCCAACCCGCTGAATCCGAACACAGGGTCACGGGGGTCTGCTGGAGCCAATCCCAGCCAACACAGGGCACAAGGCAGGAACCAATCCCGGGCAGGGTGCCAACCCACCGCAGGACACACACAAACACACCCACACACCATGCATACACTAGGGCCAATTTAGAATCGCCAATCCACCTAACCAGCATGTCTTTGGACTGTGGGAGGAAACCGGAGTGCCCGGAGGAAACCCACGCAGACACGTGGAGAACATGCAAACTCCACGCAGGGAGGACCCGGGAAGCGAACCCAGGTCCCCATGTCTCCTAACTGCGAGGCAGCAGCGCTACCCACTACGCCACCGTGCCGCTTGAATGATTTTCACTTTTCAAATCTAAACTTAAAACTCATTTGTTTAAGACTGCTTTTTCTTTTTTGATTGATTACAATTGCTCTGTCTGATTTTAATTTTTGTATTTTAGTTTTGTTTATAATGTTTGCTTTATCTAATGTTCGGTGTCCTTGAGTGTTTAGAAATGCAGCTACAAATAAATAAAATGTATTATTATTAGATAGATAGATAGATAGATAGATAGATAGATAGATAGATAGATAGATAGATAGATAGATAGATAGATAGATAGATAGATAGATGTTAAATAATATAAAATAAGATTCTGATTCTCAGTCCTGCTTAATACAATTCAGTATCACAGATCCCAGAGGCATCAGGGCAATACTGGATACTGGACAGAAATGCTTCCCATTCCATGGCCCACTCATTCACACAGGATAAACAGTTAGCCTACGTGTGTTTGTGTATGTGTGAGGAAAATCCACAAACACAAGAGGGAAACATGCAAAAATCTACATCAATAACAACTGAGCCCAGGATTTGAACCCAATGCTTTCAGTCAGAGAGGAAGCAGTGCTACACTATAGGGCCAAACGTTTGTGGACACCTCTCCTGTTTTGTCTTGATAGAGTTCTAAATTACTCTGATTTCCCCTTTTGTATTATTAATGTGTAAGCCTTTGTAAGAATGCCTCCCATCCCATAGACTTACCACTGTTTATAAGGTGTTGTACTTTATAACTTCTCCCCACCTGCCCTTCTACATCTCTAACCTCAGGCAATTACACAGAATAAAAGACAAGCAGGAATAAGATTACAACTTCAAATAATGTATTATTCATAATATTCATAAAATAATAACAATAAGCAAAGTACATTTGAATATTGGCAACCATACAACCTGATAAATGCTGATGTGTAGTTTCAGGCAGCACACAGATTTGTTAGTTACTAAAATGTCTCTAGTTAAATCTTCATTTTTAGTCAGCTTTCTTCAGAACAGGCCACGTGCCCGTCTCAATATGGCTGCCGAGTTGTGCTTCTCAGTGTGCTCTTCTTTCCAGTTCATGGTGTATGAGATGCACCTTCATCATGATGGTGTGAGACAGAGAGAGAGAAAGAGAGAGAGATAGGGAGGGGTAAAGCAACCAAATTTATACATTCTTTGTCCAAATCCTTACACCAATAGGGCGTCGTACTACAGAATGGCCTCTGATTCAAACCAATCCCAAACAGCATGAGTCAGAGGGGACAGCTTTGGTCAAGCCCGATATGGGGAGACAGGATGTGCCAGCCCTCTGCTTTCGCACCTTCAAGGCTTGGTAATTATCCTTCCACAGGTTCACATCCAGAAACCTTTTTAATTCCTCTATATCAGGGGTGTCCAACTCCGGTCCTAGTGGGCCGCAGTGGCTGCAGGTTTTCATTCTAACCATCTTCTTAATTAGTGAGCCATTTTGGCTGCTGATTAACTTGTTTTGCCCTCGTTGGAATTGACGTGACTCAGACCTCTTAGTTGTTTCTTTTTCCTTAATGAGCAGCCAAACAATAATGAGACACAAAACGAGCCGCCACACGACCAGCTAACCTGAAAATAAAGAAAGGTGAAGGTCTCAGTCATGTTGATCTGCTCAGGTCACCAAAACATCTTGACGGTGGTCTTAGAAAAAACAGAAAATAAACAGTCTGCTGTGGCGGAATGAGAGCAGCAATAAGTCCTGATATCCAATTAACAGCAAGAATTGGCTTCTCATTAAGAAACTGGTTGGAGTGAAATTGGCTGGAGTTTGAAATCCCAGTTTGTAACAATCGCCCAATACGGGAATGCGATTACTACACTTTACCATCCGAGAGGGTAGTGGACGATATTTGAAGGATAAAATAGCATTAACATATTCGGTCCTCAGCTCCTCTTGTCCCCTATGTGCGCCCTTAAATAACTGGCAAAAAAAAAAATCAGAAGAAAGTGGGACCAGTAAATCTATTGAAATCCACTGATTACATTTACTCGCCCGGTGCCTGAGTGCTCATTTGTGAACACCTTTCCCCAGACGCCCTCCCCAGCAGCCAAATCTTAACCCCCAGTTTGACAGGGACATATATAGAAATAAAAAAGAGAAAACAAAAAGAAAGATTTAATGTAGTCCATAAACATGGGGAAAAAACCTGCAGTACAGTTCTTACTGTAGGATGGAGTGAGGAAAACAAAAACAGTCCTACGGAGAAAATGGCTATCCCGAAGAAACTCAATCACGAGTCCGACTCACCAAACTGGAGCACCCGGAGAACACCAGCCCCTGGCCTCTTCTCGGGGATTCGTCACACTGATTCAATTTCAGGGTGGCCACCCACAAATAGCAGACGTCCCTGGTTGAAGTCTGATCCTGACGATTCTTAAAGCGCAGATAGTCGCCTCGTCACCTCCTTGCCTTCTGCCTTTTTTTTCCTCCTCTCCTCGATCCGCTGTTCCCTTTAAAAAGAAAAGTTTCCCGTCGAAACATCCTTTCCCCGCTTGGTTGTTATGGTAACATGACGCCGAAAACTGGCACCTGGAATATTCACCGGGCGGGATCCTCCCAGCACTTGGTTGTCCACAAAAGTGCCTGAAGGGCTACTCATAGACACCCTCCCAGCCACATTATAAAGTGATGGACAGTCCAGAAGGCCAACCCACCTGACAAGTTATGTAGTCTTGCTACAAGTTTAGCTGGTCATCTGTTGGCTTGTTTTACATCTCATTTCTGTTTGGCTGCCATTTACTGAAGAAACAAATCCATTCATGGGTGGCACGGTGGTGCAGTGGGTGGCGCTGCTGCCTCGCAGGTAGGAGACCTGGGTTCGCTTTGCATGTTCTCCCCGTGTCTGTGTGGGTTTCCTCCGGGTACTCCGGTTTCCTCTCACAGTCCAAAGACATGCACGTTAGGTGCATTGGCAGTCCTAAATTGTCCCTAGTGTGTGCTTGGTGTGTGGGTGTGTGTGTGTGTGCGTGCGTGCCCTGCGGTGGGCTGGCGCCCTGCCCGGGGTTTGTTTCCTGCCTTGCGCCCTATGTTGGCCAGGATTGGCTCCAGCATACCCCTGTGACCCTGTAGTTAGGATATAGCAGGTTGGATAATGGATGGATGGACAAATCCATTCAGAGGACCGAATCCTTAAAAACAGGGCTATTAAAATGAAGGGAAAAGGAGTTCATTAGCAGTGAAAACTACTCGCTGATTAAGAAAAGGGTTAGAATGAAAACCTGCAGCCACTGCGGCCCACCAGGACCAGAGGTGGACACCCCTGCTTTATATAGTTTAAGTTCAATTGAGTGACCATGGCAGTGCAGATCTGCGGGCCTCACTAAACCATTCAATCTGTAGTAGTGACAGGCAGTGTGTGTACAAAGGGTAAGGCCCTGATCAGCATGAGCTTATGACCCGCACTTGGAGAACAACTGCAAGCCCCATTTCCATCATAAATGGGGATCAATAGCTGACCCACACCTCTCGGCACTGGGTAGACACACGCTGATCCATTTAGTGTAGTGTGTGTGCATCCCGTGGGTTACACTTTTATAATAGCGGATGACCAAATTCGCAGAAACGCGATCTGTGAATAGTAAGGATTTGCTGTAGAGAACCATATCAAACAACAGATGGGATAGGAGATAACACAACAGGCCAAAATAACAACAACAACAACATTTATTTATATAGCACATTTTCATACAAAAAGTAGCTCAAAGTGCTTTACATAATGGAGAGAAGAAAAATAAAAGACAAAATAAGAAATTAAAATTAAAGTAAAAAAATAGTAAAATAAGTCTGCTTGTTTTTCCCTGGACAGTTTTATTGTACTGTTGTCTTCTGAATCAGATCACAGTAGCACGTCTTAGTGAATGTCTCCATGCTCAAGTCATTTTCAAATGGAGCTTTGATTTCTTAAGCCAATTTGCAGGTGGGCTAGCATGATGGATGGTAAGTTTAAGTCACTCCACCCTGAATTTGTATGTTTTAGTGGTGTGTTTAGACATTACCTACAATGACCTGACAACCCACCCGGTGCCTTTTACAAGTGAAAATAAGCCACTCGCTTCCCCTTACCCAAAACAGATTAAGACAAACGGGAGGTGGATGGATAAAACTAGATAGATAGATAGATAGATAGATAGATAGATAGATAGATAGATAGATAGATAGATAGATAGATAGATAGATAGATAGATAGATAGATAGATACTTTATTAATCCCAAGGGGAAATTAAAAAAAAAAAAACCAAGACAAGTATGCCTATTATAATCCATGATTGGCACCCTGGTGCCCTGCCAGTTCATTTCATGCCTCATTCTTTCCACTATTTTTTTTTTCTCTACTGAGTTTATACATTTCCTCAAGATTTCAGAAAATTTCCCTCTGAAAATAATTTACTGCAGCAAGTCTCATGTATCGTGTTAAACATGTTAATCAAGAATGCATGTAAAACTAAATGGGAATCCAATAGTCAACAGAACAATGCCCCTCACTGTATTCTCACAGAATGACCCTGTAGGTGGTCCAGGAAAAGATTAGCCTTCAAACCACAAACATGTACAGCTGTGCCATTAAGTTTTTAGTTAAGCTGCACCCAGCTGGACGCTCCTCCTTTGTGGCCTGTGTGTGTGCGGGTGTCTACTGGCATTTGTCAAACTCCAAACAGCCTGCAAGTCATTGAAGGAAGGCAGCATGCATCGCTTAGCCCGTACTGCGCTGGCAAGTGACAGCTGGACGTCTGGATGCTCTTCCCAAACCCTGACATTGACTCAGATATGCCTGGCAAAAAAGCAATAATGTAGCTCAGTCTCGCAATCTGTCGACAGGCGACAGAGGTGGACCCACTGATGTTTAGCTCTTGAGGCTGCTCTGCCAGTGTAATCCGAGCGTGGACGTGCATCTTCTTATCTGGGAGACTCATCACAAATGGCATCACGGGGCTGCTTCATAAAGAGAAACAGCATTGGGATCCAAGATATTGTGGTGTGCAGCCCAGATGACTAGGGGGTTTGCAGGTACATAAGGGTGGCATAGGGCAAGGGCAGTGAAGGAAGAATGTTTGAGGGTATGATCAGAGGGCGATAAGCCATATAACTGTTACCACGCATGCATGTCAGGGGATCTCCTCACAGGATTGATTGATTGAGGTATGTGATACCCCACCAGGGCGAAAGGGGGCGTTGGTGCTAACATTCTCTTCTCCTTCTCTCCCAGCTGCTCTGAGTAACCGCCCAGTGAGGGCACTTAGCCCCGCCCCTTCTAGTTCACACAGTATAAGAAGCCCAGTTGCCAGAAGGAGGCGTCTTCTGCACTCAGAATGACCCACCGGACGGAGCTCCTTTAATTAACCCCTTTATTCTACAGCAATACAGCAATTGTTTTACCCGAGAGGCTATTTACATTGTCGCCAAGAGGTGTGATTTTTGTTTGGACTGTTGTCATTAAATGAGGCGACCTGGTGAGTATCCCAACTTTTGATTTGTGTGGTGACCTGTCATTCTTGCACTCAGCCATTCACTGTAGTGAATGTCAGAAAGGATTACAGCCAAGTAGCCAACAGAGGCAGGAAGAAACGTGCAAACTCCACTTCACTCCGGTGGTCAGGAACATGAGATCAGGGGTCTTAAACTTGATTTGGGAGGGCCGAGTTTGTGACAGTAGGTTTGATTCCCAGCTGTTTTATTAATTAATAGACAATCACTTCTGCTAATAGAACACACTGGTGCATTGATTTCGATTGATTCATTTTTGAACAACAACAACATTTATTTATATAGCACATTTTCATACAAATGATGTAGCTCAAAGTGCTGAAGAAAGAGTGAAAAGACAAAAAAAATAAGAAAACAGAATTAGGGAACACTAATTAACACAGAATAAAAGTAAGGTCTGATGGCCAGGGAGGGCAGAAAAAAACTCCAGACGGCTGGAGAAAAAAAATAAAATCTGCAGGGGTTCCGAGGCCATGAGACCACCCAGCAACCCTCTAGGCATTCTACCTAACATCAATGACCTCACAATCAGTCCACATGGTATTCAGGGTTCACATGGAAGAACTTGATGATGACGGTCATGTGGACTTCTGGCCTTTAATCCATTAATGTAGGATGACTGAAGATTCTGAAACGTAAGTTACTTTTTTTTTCCTTTGTTAGCTGTTAGTTAATAATAAGTAATCGAAAAACAACTGGATCACGGGTTTCAGACTCAGATCCTGGAGGGACACAATTAATTGAAGTTTTGTCTGTGACCAGTTTTATATTTAGAAGATGAGTTTTGCTGTTAATATATGTTAGTTTATTTATAGAGCTGTGAGAAAGTATTTGCCCCTTCCTAATATCCTCTTTTTGCATATTTTATATGATGAATGACTTTTAGGCAAAAAACATTCCACCTTTATAAAAGGAGAAGTGTCTGTGTGTGTGTCTGTGTATCTGTGTGTGTCTGTCCAGTTGCTGGGCCTGTGTTATATGCCATTTGGCAGAGGATTCATAAAGGCAGTGTTAATGTTTGTCATGCATCATCTGTTGGAATGAGACATGCAATGCATTTTATTACTACATGTATTGCAAAATACATTCGATTAGGTGGTGCATTGCAAACATTAGCGCTGCATA
This sequence comes from Erpetoichthys calabaricus, assembly GCF_900747795.2. Taxonomy (NCBI): domain Eukaryota; kingdom Metazoa; phylum Chordata; class Cladistia; order Polypteriformes; family Polypteridae; genus Erpetoichthys; species Erpetoichthys calabaricus. The sequence continues at coordinate 194,826,181 of NC_041399.2, forward strand.
CATCCAACAGTGAGTAACTGCAGAAAAGGCAGAAATCTGCTTGTCCACCTACAGTAAATTAAAGGATAAGTATCTGTGTGTGTGTCTGTGTATCTGTGTGTCTGTCCAGTTGCTATGTCTCTGTTATATGCTATTTCAAATGGGATTCATAACAGATGTCCTAATGTATGTGATGCGCTCTCTGTTGGAATGAAAAGTGCTATGCAATTTACTACTACATGAAGTACAAAATACATTCCATTAGATGGTGGATTGTAATCATTGACATTGAATACATCTAACAGAAAGTAACTACCGGACAGACAGAAATCAGCTTATCCATTTAAATAAAAGAACAAGTGTCTGTGTGTGTGCCTGTGTATCTGTGTACCCATCTAGTCAGTATGTCTCTGTTATATGCCATTTGGTATGGAATTCATAAAAGAATTCCTAATGTTTGTGATGTGCCATCTGTTAGAATAAAAAATGCAATGCAATTTATCACTGCATGCATTACGAAATACATTCCATTAGAAGCTGTATTGCCAATATTAACGCTGAACCCATCCAACAGAGAGTAACTGCCGGACCAACAGAAATCAGTTTATCTGCCTTAATAAAAGGATAAGAATGTGTGTGTGTGTGTCTGTGTCTGTGTATCTGTGTGTGTCTGTCCAGTTGCTATGTCTCTGTTATATGCTATTTCAAATGGGATTCATAACAGATGTCCTAATGTTTGTGATGCGCTCTCTGTTGGAATGAAAAGTGCTATGCAATTTACTACTACATGAAGTACAACATACATTCCATTAGATGGTGGATTGTAATCATTGACATTGAATACATCTAACAGAAAGTAACTACCGGACAGACAGAAATCAGCTTATCCATTTAAATAAAAGGACAAGTGTCTGTGTGTGTGCCTGTGTATCTGTGTACCCATCTAGTCAGTATGTCTCTGTTATATGCCATTTGGTATGGAATTCATAAAAGAATTCCTAATGTTTGTGATGTGCCATCTGTTAGAATAAAAAATGCAATGCAATTTATTACTGCATGCATTACGAAATACATTCCATTAGAAGCTGTATTGCCAATATTAACGCTGAACCCATCCAACAGAGAGTAACTGCCGGACCAACAGAAATCAGCTTATCTGCCTTAATAAAAGGATAAGAATCTGTGTGTGTGTGTCTGTGTCTGTGTATCTGTGTGTGTCTGTCCAGTTGCTATGTCTCTGTTATATGCCATTTGGTAAAAACAATGCTAATGTTTGTGATGCACCCTCTATTGAAATGAAAGATAAAATGCATTTTATTATTACATGCATTACAAAATACGTTCCATTAGCTGGTGCATGGCAAACGTTAATGCTGAATACGTCCAACAGAGAGTGACTGCCGGGCAGACAGAAATCAGCTTATCCGCCATAATCAAAGTGTCTGTGTGTGTGTCTGTCCGGTTGGTAGGGTTAGGAAGAAAATTTAAAAAATGGGCAAAACATTTAGAAGAAGAGTGAAAAAAATCATAACTAATAAAAATAACAAATACTGGTTTAAAATAAAACAAATATTCTTATTGGCCCTTTTTTATGTCCAGTGTTATATGCCAGCAACAGCAGCGTGCTAGCTTGGACCAAAACCTCACAAAGGAGAGAAACCTCTAAACTCTGCCTTATAATCAAAAGGGCAAGGTAATATTTTGAAAATTCAAAATGTTTTTTAAAAAAAGAAGACAAAAAAAGAGCAAAGGCAATGCCTAAAAGGCAATTTAAGAAACCAAGTATCAATAGCCAAATTCCAAGGGCAAATCCAATAAACAGGCAAGCAAATCCAGAAACCAGCAAAACAAGAAATAGTAATACACACAAAAAAGACTCCAATACCAAGTTAAGGAACTACTCTGAGTTTCACTTCTGACCAAGAATATAAAGCCAGAAAAAGTACCGAGCAGCAGCAATGACGTCAAGGTGGTCCCGCCTCCTTGGGCTCCAATCACAAAGCACACAGAAAAGCAGCACATTTAAAATTATAATACACCATTAACAAATAATAAAGAAAACTAACAGAAATATCAGGAAAACATGAAGAATAATAGATCACATATAACAAAAATAGCAAAGAAAAAGAAAATAAATACAAAAAAAAGAAAAAAAAAGCTGACAGTAACACAAGAAGAGACAATGCAGTGTTATAGCAATGATGATGGTGGTGATGTCATTAACAGCAATAATAAAACAGTATAGTATATATATATATATATATATAAAATCTTCTTTAATACGCTACCGTGGCTGTTCATTTGTCTATCCAGGATTTTAAATCATCTGTAGCTTGCAAACCGTTTCACCTATTGACTTGAAATTTGGTACACATATACTATGCGACATCTACTATCCGCTTTCGGGGTGATGATTTTATTACTCTTTTCATTTTTATTTTATTTTATTGTAGAATCAACTCTCAGCAGCGCGCAGCAGGGCGGCTGTGCAGGGCATGCGTACGGGCGCCGTTCTCATTCCCTACCACCTTCGCTAATCATTCTTGAGGCAGATTGAAGACTTTAGTGCCAGATTAAGTTAAAAATGAAAGAAAACGTACTAAGTAATTGCAACACAAAAGCTAACTTAATCAGTTTTAACACAAAAAGATGCCGACGAAAGAAGAGAAGCAGCGGGCCGCTAAGGTGGAGTAAAGAAGAGCTGCTCAGGAAGCAGCAAGTGCATCAACCTCTGAGCAAACGAATGGTAAACGTACAGAGAAAGAGGATGAAAACTAGGAATGCTCAAGTCAAGTGGATTCACTGCACGTTATTGTGCAGTGCGCCATTACTGGTGTATATATAACACAACAACATTTATTTATATAGTACATTTTCATACAAATAATGTAGCTCAAAGTGCCTTACATGATGAAGAAAGAGGAAAAAAAGAATTATAAAAAGAGGACACTAATTAACATAGAATAAAAGTAAGGTCCGATGGCCAGGGTGGACAGAAAAAACAAAAAAAACTCCAGACGGCTGAAGAAAAAAAAAAAAAAATCTGCAGGGGGCCACGAGACCACCCAGCCCCCTCTAGGCATTCTACCTAACATAAATGATCAGTCCTCATTGTATTCAGGGTTTTCATGGAAGGACTTGATGATGACGGTCACATGGACTTCTGGCCTTTAATCCATCAATATGGGGACATCATGGTGCTTTGATTAGGTGGTGGTTGCGCAGGTATAAAAATATTATAATATTAAATATTATATTTATATATAAATAAAGAAAATTTAAAAGACAAGAAAAACATTACAAAACATGAATACATCCTGACAAATGTCATCCAGCAGTCAGGTCAAGTGAAAAACCAAATCTGGTACAAGAAGAGCCCCCTGGCCTGTGTTAGGGTTTGTGTGTGTGTGTGTTTTTTTTTCATTTTTCAATGAGAAGAGTGGAAATTTCATCCAAAACATAAATAAAGGGCTGAGACACAAGAATAGTTTGAATCAAATGCAAAAAAAAACTCAGAACTGAAAGGGCTGATGAAAACTAACACATTTAATGGAATATTTCACTCAGAAATGATATTTTGTTTAAATATTACTTACCCCACCTGCCAAGAAAAAAATATAATCTCATGTTTTTATGCAGAAAGAAAGTAAGAACGATCAAAGATCACAGTAGGTGACCAATGCAGGATAACAGAAAATAATATCAAAGCGTTTATAAAAGCATCACATTACTTGTGTCGTGTAATTCAAATTCAAAGTTATCCATTCATTTCCCCACAATTTCCCAAATGTGTATTTTTTCTGGAAAATGCTCTCACAAACAAGGAAGAACCGCACACATCTATGTGAGCAAGTGTCTGAGTTGAAGACCCACCTCTCCCCCTCATTCATTGGTCAGGAGCCCTGTCTTCTAATCTAAAGCATTGAATTGTGGGAATGTGTTGTACTGTTTACATAGTATGCTGCTTTTTCCGGAAGTAAATGTTAATAATATTTTACTCAAAATGCATAGGTTTTGTACTCTTTGATCTTTCAGCTTGATAACGAACATAGGAGAAATGTGAGAATTTTTTTTTCCATGGATGTTTTTCATATCATTTCCTGTAGTCTGATATTTGTGACCGTTTAATTCCAATATTAGATAACATTTTTTCTCTTGTTCTGCATGAAAACATGACATCAAAAATTTTGCTCAGCCATTAGTATAACACACATGGGGTAAGTAACATTTAAACAACAGCAACAACAGCAGTTTCTTTCTTGTATAGCCCAAAATCGGACAAGGAAGGCCTGAATGGACTTTAATAGGCCCTGTATTTTGACAGCCCCCTAGCGTTGACTTCCTATGAAGATAAGAAAAAAACTCCCAAAAAAACTTTGTAGGGAAAAAAAAACAAAGAAATCAGCAAAACACTGATCTGAGAGCTGCTTTTTTACTGGCTTCTCCAGTAGTTCTGCCCCTTTGGACAGTTGAGCCCACGTACAGATATAATGTGTTTGTGATCAGTAGAACAAAGGTGTGCGTTGGGATGTTTATAGTTATAAAAAGTGTGCCTCCACAGAAAACAGAATTTCAAATGGAGGCCAACAGCTCATTCCATCAGCTCAAAGCTACACATGAAAAGAGTCTGGATTGAGATTTGATGTCAAGCAGAGCTGGCAGACCTGAGTAGTCTAGAAGGAGCATGGGACATCACAAGTGTCTCCATATATATTCATAGAAGCCCCCAGATACCACAATGGCATCCAAGACAACAGGTACTCCAGCAAAATACAAAACAATGATGAAAATGGTTAAAAATTAAAAATACCAAATGCAAAGAGTAGAAAAAGAATTTTGTTAAGATAAATAGATTCCTTCAATCAAACAAAATGGGAAAGGGATTTAATTTCAATCTTTTATCAATAAACAGAAGAGCAATAAATAATCAACCTGCTATTTTGTAATAGCAGACATAGCACTTTTGTAGTAGTATTTTTTTATAGCCAAAACCTTGACACTGCATGTTGTGTGCCACCATCTTATATAGGGGTAGTTCAGTGATATCAGAAGGTCAAGGACCTTCAGACTTGCAACAAAGTGGTCATAAAATAGCACACAAAATGGCCATGACCACATGGCAAAATGATTACAAAATGGCCCTGGATGACCTCACCATCATTATGGTAAAATAAATAAACACACTTTTCTAAATATAGTAATAATGCAGCAAAAAAAAAAAACATTGAAACTGTAATTAATTATTCACTATTAATAACAATAGTGAATTACATTTTCCAGGACACCAAGTGGAAATTAAAGGAAATTCTATTTAAAATGGAAACCACAGGGAAATTGGGACAACTTGTCTATTAGCTGACCTGAAAAGCTTGATGGATGGAATGAGATGTATTGACTCCCATTGCAAGTGTCTCCACATATTTAGGAACCCCCAGATACTGTAATGGCACCCACTACAACAGCTACTCCTACAAACGACAAAGTAATGATAAAGATTCCAAATCCAAACAAAGTGTTGAAACTTAATTTTGTTAAAAGAAGTAGATCCTTGTAACAAAAAAAGAATGGAAAAGGGATTTAATTTCATTCTTATTTCAATAAACAAAGAAGCAAAAAATAATTAACCTGTGTATTTCGTAACAGCAGACCTAGCATTGTTGTAGTAGTGTTTGTTTGTAGCTAAAACTTGGTCGCTGCATGTCGCATGCCAACATCCTATATAGGGGTAGTGCAATGATATCAGAAGGTCAAGAACCTTCAGGCTAGCAACAGGGCCTTTGCTAGAAACAACTTATCAGTGGCCATTAAACAGAATGGCAGTGACCACAATGCAAAATGATCACAAAGTTGCCCTCAATGACATCACCATTGCTAGCTTAAAATAAATAGACTCATCTAAATATTCCTACAATGTAGCAGAAAGTTCTTATGGAATCTGCAACACATATTCATAACGAAAGTGAATTATGTTTACAAGGACACCAAGTGGAAATTAAGGGAAATGGCATTTAAAATGGAAACCATGAGGCATTTAGGACAACTTGGCTATCCATATTACTAACCGAGAATGGTAAACCGGATGGCATGGACGAAGGTACACGGCGATGGGACCATGAGACGTACTGTGCAGGCGCGTACAGCGCACGTCTCATAAACCGCAAGCGAAGTCGTATCCACCACGCACGAAGGAGTCACGGCCCAAAAACGAAAGAGCTCAACTGACGTGAATGAGAAATGAAGCAACAACGCGCCCATAGCTAACGACTAACGACACAGCCACACAAAAAAGAGGACTCTGCGCTGCAGCCCAGATTCAAATGGAAGAGGCTACGGAGGCCCCACAGGTCCACAAAGATGGTACGGAAGGCGCGGGAAAGTACGAAAGGCAAAGGCGCCTACACAGCATAGTGAAACCCGACATAGTACGGAAGGCGCAGGCGTCACCGCCATATTGTGAGTGGCACTACTGTGGAGTAAAGGCGCAGGCGTCACCGCCATATTGTGAGTGACACTACTGTGGAGTGAAGGCGCAGGCGTCACCGCCATATTGTGAGTGGCACTACTGTGGAGTGAAGGCGCAGGCGTCACCGCCATATTGTGAGTGGCACCACTGCAGAGTGAAGTTAGGAATAATGTGCTGCTTGGGATTGTACAAACCGCTGAACGCTTTACACCAAATTCAAACACAATACAGCTCAACGATACAAACACGAGCCCACCTGGATAAGATCAATGAACGCAGGCGCCTACAACGCGCGTCTGAAACTGCGGAAGCAAAGCAGGCATGGGTTCAAAACAAACGAGCTCGACTGACGGATATACAAACACGAGCCCGCCTTGATACAATCAATGAACGCAGGCGCCTACAACGCGCGTCTGAAATGCCGCGACTAATGTATTTCAGTATACCCAACGCCGGGGGTAGGATAGCGAAGCGAGCAGTGGGCGGAGCCTCTTTGTTAGTTCACCTGAAACGCTTGCTGGATTGAATGTGATTCATTGGTTCCTATTGTAATGGAAACTATGAATGGTGTTGTGGATGGCATCTCCATATCTTGCAGAGAATTATGGATAAGAAGGTTGAATAGGTTAGGTGTTTAGCAACAGAACTTCAGAAGCAAGTGATGTAGAATAATTGACCTGTTAAAAGACACACTGCAGTGAATGAATTGGGAAAAAGAGAAATTGTTAGGGGAGTAAGGGGGGCTAGATAGGATGTGCTTGGGATGCTCGCTGTAGTGGTTAAGGCATGTTAAGGAGATTTATTGTGGATGGATGTGCATTTAATTGAGCTCTGCAAGACCACTGTATTCCATATTCATTAAATAATGTTTCATGAACAATTTGAGTGGCCTAAATAACTGGAAACTACACCCTCTCCACCTTCACTTTTTTTAAATATACAAGCAATGCAATCTGACTGATAGTCGCTCGGTCATTTTCAAACCCGCTTAGTCCTGGACAGAGTTGTGGGGGTCTGCTGGAGTCTATTCCAGTTAGCATGGGGCACAAGGCAGGAACAAACCATGGACAGCATGAACATGCATACTCCAAACACACAATAGGGCCAATTTAGTACCGCCAATGCACCTAACCTTCATTTCTTTGGACTGTGGGAGAAAAACAGAGCACCCAGAGGAAACCCACACTGACAGGGAGAGAACATGCAAACTCCATGCAGGTAGGGTCTGGGCTGTGAACCCTGCTCTTGTTACTGCAAGGCAGTAGTGTTGACTGATTGTGTTTTCCATTTCTCATTGTCAGCCAAGCTTTGTAGAACACTTTATTGTAAACGATACTTTTAAAAACTGGAATTGCGTGATTTCACAATGGGTGATGGGGTAGTGCAAAGGTAACCACTGCTGCAGCTGCTAGGACTGAATCCAGTGCCCATTAATGGTCTGTTGGAATGTGGATGCTCTCTCATGGTGTATGTGTTTCACTCCAGTTTTCTTCCTATAGCTTATGGAAGGCAAATAAGGGAGAGGAGAACCAAAGAAAAGTTGGGGTGCCAACTGGGTCACTCTGTTAACTGCCAGTGTCCAAAACAGAGAACAAAAATGAGCACTCGGTGGTGCAATGAAAAACAGGTGCAATATCTGCCTCTTAAGCCACAGTGGCTTCTCTTAATTATAGGTCGAGGTCTTGGAGCTCTCACATGTGGGATGTCGGTCCTCTGACTGAGGAGGAGTGGCTTATTTGAGCAGGGGCGTGGCTCAGGTACCCTCCTTGGGGACTCTCTGCGAGTATCTTGGCAGCATTCTCAGTGGACCGTCCCTCTTGTGCCTTCTCCGGCCCAGAAGTTTAAATCTCCTTCAGTCCCTGCCGTTGTCAGTCCTGGACAATCGGTTTAAACAATGGCACATCTAAATTTCCTGTGTTTAACAATTAATGAAAACACAAGTTAACAAAATGTATTGTTACCAACCATTAATGAGTACAAATCTGCTGATTAGAAACCAATATTGTCAACCATGTTAATTTCCAAGTCAGGTAAATACAAACATCCTCCAAGGAAGGAGCAGTTCTGTCATCACATCTTTGTATTGTTTGTATACTCAACCAGCCAAAAACTTCAAACCGGTGACTCCTTTGCAAGACAGCAAATACCTACATCCTGCAGACAGCCATGACAACAATCAGTAACGGGATTACCCAGGAAATTTGCCTTTTAACTTCTCACCCCCAGTCCCAACAATGGGTGCCTAATGGAACCACCCAGTGTACAGAAAATGTCCCCCTTTGACAGATGATCTGGTCAATGAAAAAAGGAGGCGGTAAAATTGTGCAATGAAAAGTAAATTATGATATTGTGAAATGAATGCAAAATGGCTCCTCTCTCCTCTCAGTCTCCCCCTTGATCCTTCCCTCCTGTGGTTTAAATAAAAATATCCCGGATGAAATTGGTGTGTCAACAGGAAATACCAGTATTGGGGTCGCAGCCTCCCTGCTTCATCCTTCCCTGTTTGTTTCCCAGGGACAACATTTATATAGACACACAACTGATTTAAACAGGATGATTCAAAAAAGACTCGACTCAGCACAAAACACACATAAAATATCTACAATCATGTAGCCCCGGAATCCTTAGCCTCATCATCAGAGGTGACCCTGCGACCACGTAGAGTCTCTTTAAAATGTGATAGTGACGGTGCAGCAGGACTGCTTTTGCACAGCATTCCTCTTCTTTTGCTGCGATTTGCAAGTTAGCACGTTAACACTTGGGGCCTCATGCATAACTACTGTGCGTAGAATTCGCACTATAACATGACGTAAGCACAAAAAGATCCAGATGCATAAATCTGTGCGAACGCCAACTTCCACGTTCTTCCACTCCATAAATCCCGGTCAGCGTAAAAAGTAACGCACATGCACGCGCCTGCTGCCCCACCCCAACTCCTCCCAGAATTCCGCCTCTTTGAATATGCAAATCAATATAAATAGCCCTTAAGCTCAGCCTTCTGTGAAAAGCCAATGGCAAAAGCAAGAGAGAAAATAGAAGAATTTCAGCGAATACCAAGTGGAGGCAAAGAAAAACGTACTATTCGTCGGTTTAAACTGGTATAATCAACAAAAGGAAGTTGATTGAGTGACATAGAGTGTCGGAGAAACTCAAAAGCTCAAGTTCACAAAGTCGCACAGTGCCCGAAATAAAAAAGAAGTTGTCAGATATCGAAGTCACTGTGAAAAGGGGAGTCGTAGCCCATCGTCTGAGTGTCATATGAAACCTTATCAGGGTACAGAGAAAAAAAAGGCACACAGTGGGGAAAAAAAGCAGGAAATGTAAAATTTAATCTCTAAATTTCCACTTCAATCACGTAGTTTATTTTGCCATTAAAGTAGAATATCATAAACTTCATCTTAAAATCATTTAATTTACTAGTTTCTCAATCCCAACGTAATTAAAGCAGCACGTTAAATGCTTTATTTTGTATTTGATCTTCTATGTGCTCTGTGTGTGTGAATCACTACGTGCTTCTTAAACGGGCTTTCTCTTCCTCTGACAGGACACAGAATCCATTACATTTGTGATATTACAGCTCTCTGAATAATTAAAATACTGAGATGTATACGTGATATCATTTTCATGATGATAGGAGTTAAAGCATGTTATTAAACATGGGAACACGTTGGCGCAGTGACTGTTCATGTCTCCTGCAAGATGCTTGATGCGCCGTGCGCGACCTTCGATGAAATACTTTATTGCAGCAGTACTGTCTCTTTCAAACGTACTAACCTCCAATTCCTGTCCTTACTTTTCTTTCTCCAAACACCCAATCGCCAAACAATCAGCTCTGTAATAAATGTTAAGACATCTGTAAGCTTAGAACACTGATTCTTCAAAACTTTTAAGGAACATTGAAATATCTTCGTAGTACATGTTTAATTATTCTATCCGTCTATCCTTCCAGTGTCGCGTCAGCACCAGCAAGAATACAACGCAATGCAGGAACAATCCCTGAACTAGCTAGCGCTGCGGCACCGTGTCCTCACATGTTTAATTATTAACAATACAGATTACTTAAATGAAGTAAAAGTTTTATCTGTATAATATAATCAACATATTTTGCTGCATTTCATCTTAAAAATGATATCATCATTATATGTAAATACGCGCTTTATAAAGTGGCTCAGGTTGTGCAATATTATAACCGTATCGCAAGTTTACAGTGAGGTGATCGTACTTATAAGTACAAACAGCTCTACAAGGAGCACTTGATGGACTGATTGAGTGTGTTTAGAGTTCTTGGGATGAAACTGTTTCTGAACCGCAAGGTCCGAACAGGAAAGGCTCTGAAGCGTTTGCCGTATGAGAGCAGTTCAAATAGTGAATGGCTGAGGCAGTGTGTGCTTGATGCTGTATACCGATATTCTCTTTCTGATCAGCTGCTGTACAGCTGTGATTCACACTCAGATACAGTGATATATATACTCTGAATGGTGCAGTGAGAGTAATATGGAAAAAGATGATCTGCTGTGGCAACACCTAACGGGAGCAGCTGACAGAAGAAGAAGAAGGTGCAGTGAGAGTAACAACACTAAAGCAGTTATGGTATTTGGAATAGTTTGACCATTCTGTGGACCATTATATCGTTACAGGTTAATTACAGTCAGATGCCTTAAACTAATAAACAATATGTGCTTAATTTCAGTGTATTTATAAAGCCGCATCAGGGATGTGGATCTAAAAAAGAAAGGGTAACCACACAGGAACAGTAGCACTGCTTTGACGCTGGGTGCCGCCAGTCTGCAAAACCGAGTGGAGAACTTGCATACAAAAGAGTATGAGCTACCGTGGAAATGTGCGTGGCTTTACGCCAAGTTTAGGTTTTAAACATCGTGATGTGAACGTGGAAACGTTCTTACGCAACATTTTTGTGCGCACGCACCGTTTATACATGAGGCCCCTGGTCACTTCTGTCCATGTTCGTGAAAATGCCCGACCCTTCCTGCCCCAAAAGAAGGCCATCGTGATTTTCTTGGCAGAGGGCTGTCATTTGAATTTGTTCTTTATTGGAGAAGGCGGATGTTTCCCAGGTCCCATCTACAGTGACAATCCACTCCAAAACACTTGGATCTTCTTGAGAAGAAGCTTTCTGTATTGCATCGGCTTCCCTCCGTTGCAGTTTACCGTGTCATTTTTATATTGTCTTTACTTTTTGATATGCCCTCATATTTAAGAGTGTGCCTTGTGATGTACAGCAGCCTCTGCCTTGGGCTCAAATCTGCCATGAACGCCTTCAGCTCCTCTGATGCTAAACTGGAGACATTTGGATAAGTGGACAAACAAAGCCTTTATTGTGAGACTTGCCGTCCATTATCAGAGAAGCAACCTGTATTTTATCTCAAACTGTCCATGGTGCACAACTTAACACGCCGGTCAAAATTATATGTTGTGGTGGACCACCGGGGCTCTTACCTGGCCGGGATGCCTTCATCATAGAAGGACAGGGGGAGAGGGCTTATTCTGGGCACTATCTCCCCCGGAATGCTAGAGGGCAGCCCCTCTTGCTTAGAGCGGGGGACATGGATTTGCAGCTTGGAAGCTCAACCCTGCTGGGTCCCTTGGCCACTCTCAGGGGGCGCCTGGACCTTTCCAGAACCCTGTTTAGTGGCATTTCCGCCACACCCGGAATTGCTACCGGAAGAAGCTCATCGGACACCTGGTGTCTTTCCGGGTGTCCTATAAAAGGAGTAGGCCAGCACTATTCGAGGGGCCAGAGTCAGGAGGAGGTGGACGAAGCTGGCCAGGAGAGGAGTGGAGGTGGAGAAGAAGAAGTAGGAAAGGCTGTTTGTCTTGGCCTGTGTTTGGTGCTTTGTGGACTGTCCTGTACGGAGCACAGAAAAAGCGCATCCTCATGTGAATAAACGTGTGCTGTGTGGCACAACTCGTGGCTCTGCCTGTCTGTGTCGGGTTACAGCGGCTGTATGTGCCCCTGGGCTTCACAGTGTCCATACAATTGAGAGATTAGAGGGGTAAAGAAAGATGTTAGGATCACACAATCACCAGGGTGGCCACATAATCAAACCAAATGGTGTGTCAAGTTTATAAGTTTTCAAATGCACTTCGAAAAATAAAGTGTTTTTCAGGAAACGATTCTTTCAGAATAAAAATCAGAAGGTGTACAGTGGAAAAAGTTTTTAGTGTTGTCAGTGCAGCAGAAGGCGCTGGGTGGGCTCAGTGTGTGCAGGCACAATATCTGTGCTGCAAGTCCAGAATGAAGACTTCCTCACTTCAGCTGGTCTGATGTTTTCAGGATGCATCATTAAAATTTTCAATTAGAGAGTTGCACCCCAGCAGCACCCACCCCTGCCCTAGATTAAGGAACAAAAAAGCTGCAGCTAAGTGCGTTGTAAGCACATTGTCAGAATGTCTTTCCTTTTAGTCTCTCGCCCTTTTTTCCTGTTGTTTTTTTTTCTCCCAAACAAAACAACAACCTTCAGGCTCATTAAAAAAAGAATAAAAAAAATCTGAATAATGCTGAAACCCAAGCGTGTGCAACCCAACCTGCGGTCATGAAGTCACTGCATTTAAATGCGCTTGTTACCGGGGATATCAAGGCCTTCAGAGGCAGCGGTGAGTCACATGCAGCGATCAATTATGCATCAAATGAGGGTTTGATTCTTTACTTTGTTTGGACTTTTTTGTTTCTGTTTTTTCCCCTTTGCTTTGAAGGAATGTGCCTGCCAGCAAAGTCTTCCATCTGCGTTCTATCAGCCCCATGTAATTGGAAAGAAAGAAAGAAAGAAAGAAAGAAAGAAAGAAAGAAAGAAAGAAAGAAAGAAAGAAAGAAAGAAAGAAAGAAAGAAAGAAAGAAAGAAATTGAAGCTCCTATGATTTGATGATAGTGCTTTTAATTACAAATTGTTTCAGTTTGTAGCATTCAGGTTTGAGTGAAATTATAACATATTCATATATTTTAAAAACGAAGCACTCACTCACTTTACTGAACTTAATTAGCCATCACTGATGCTCCATATATTAGTGTGATATTTGTTACCAATAAAGTGGTGCAAAAATACCAAAACACTTAATTTTATTATTAATTATTTATGTTTTGCCATCATTCACACATGTTTTGAAATAGATAGATAGATAGATAGATAGATAGATAGATAGATAGATAGATAGATAGATAGATAGATAGATAGATAGATAGATATGTAAGGCACTATATGATAGATAGATAGATAGATAGATAGATAGATAGATAGATAGATAGATAGATAGATAGATAGATAGATAGATAGATAGATAGATAGATAGATAGATAGATAGATATGTAAGGTACTATATGATAGATAGATAGATAGATAGATAGATATGAATAGCACTATATGATAGATAGATATAAATGGGCACTCTATAATAGATAGATAGGGAAGGCACTATATAATATTAGATAGATAGAAAAGGCATTATATGATAGATAGATAGATATGTAAGGCACTATATGATAGATAGATAGATAGATAGATAGATAGATAGATAGATAGATAGATAGATAGATAGATAGATAGATAGATAGATAGATAGATAGATAGATAGATAGATAGATAGATAGATGTTAAATAGTGTGTGGTAGGTTTCCAGGGTCACAGATGCCTCTTCCTAACCCTACAATACTAGGAGCAGGCCTGCAGAGAATGTCGCCCATTCTGTTGGCCCACTCATTCACACAGGACTTTTAAGGGTCTCCAGTTAACCAGGCACGTTTGCCTTTAATGATTTATGAAGAAACCCATCACAGACATGGAGATGCCCATGCAAAAATCTAAAAGGATAACAACTGAGTGTAGAATCTGACCCCAGGACATTCAGTCAGTAAAGACGCAGTGCTAAATTAATTGGAGACCCTAAATTAGTGACTGAGTATGTTCAATGGACTGGCATTCTGCTCAGCATTTCATTACTGCTTTGTGCCCACTGTTGCCAGGATCGGCTCTTGCACCCTGTGACCATGAATCAGAATTAGTGAGTTTATGTTATGGTTTGTCGGCCCTGTGTGAGTGTGGATGTGTGGATATGAATTGATACACCAAATCCTGAGTTATATTCATAATGTTTTTCATGCATTAGTCCACATGTCTTGAAAAGCAAGTGTTTAAAACAAAGAAAAACTATGAAGAAGAACCATTATAAACATAAATATTATGCACAAAAGATAACAATAGCTAGGTAATAAGAAAGGAAGAAGGTTGGATTTAGTCTACCAAACCTGAATTCTTAAAATCATGAACTTCATGTGCTTACAGAAAATATTTTTTTTTTCTACTTTCCTAGTGTTTAAACTTTTTAAACGTGGGTTCTTTGTCTCCCTCTGCATGCTACCCTCAGGGCTTTATTCATCAAAGCTGGATAACTGAGTTTCCCTACATGAGAGTTCGATATCAGGCTTGCTCATCATGCAGTAATTCACTTTTGTTCAGAACCCCAAGCCTTTCAGACAACATTGCAATCTCCAGTCAGCCATTGGTGTCACTGAGGTTTGTGTACCTTTTCCTGCACTACCTGCATGTCCCCTTCCTCCTGTGTGTGGTGATCGGCTCCTTTGTCCTGCTGATTTCATTCCTTTCAGTGCAGTCAGGGTCCATGAGGGGGTTTTCTTGATTCTTGTTATCTGCCCCTTTTTTGTGACATGCCTTGGAAAGTTTGATATGACACCTGAAGTGCCATCACAAAGGGTGAAGTGGCTTCTTTGTTTAGAAGTCTGCTCTTCTGCATTCTGCGTGGCTTTCCTGTTCCTTCTCAGTTATCTAAATAAGGTAACAGTTTAGTAGATTGATATTTTTATATAGCATCATTCACAGTGGGCATCATCTCATATGACATCACACCACAGATTGCAGTACCAAAGAGTTCCAACTCGGTGTTTAATATACAGTTATGTGGCAGGCACACATGAAGAGGGCAGCAGGAGTACGAGCAATGGAGGCAGTCAGTGTCCACCAGAGTCTGAGGTCTGCTTTACTCCAATGCACGTAAATGCTTGTTCTTGTCTAACAATTCAATTCAGTTCAATTTTAAGTTCAAATTTTTATATATATAACATTCTTCATCAATTTTAGGCACAGTGCCATGAGACACGTTCACAGGTAAAATATAAATCCAAGCTTTAGAACCTACTAATTAAATAATGAAAGGACACAGCTCTGCTGTGGTGGATTAAACAGATGGGCAAACAAAGTAGTTAAGGTAAATGAAACCTAAAAATATCTGTCCATTATTAAAAAGTTGTTTAAGTATGGCCAGGTACTCTGGGAACATCATACTCCAAGTATCACAAGTATTGTGTGATCAAAGAATTAAGACAAAGGTTAAAGGTCAGATTTTTAAGACAGTCGGTAGACCAGCAATGACGCATGGAGCTGAGACATGAGCAGTAAAGGGGGCACAGGAGAAGAAGTGTGATGGTGGAGGTGAGGAGTAACCAAAAAGGACAGAATAACAAATGAGAAAATCAGGGGTACAACAACAGTGGGAGAAACTTTCTAAGAAAGTACAGAAAAGTAGGATGGAGTGGAGAGACAATGAAGATGTGGACAAAAGAGTGATGGGAATGGAAGTACAGGGGAAGAGAAAATGAGGGACGCCAAAGCTGGAGGTGGACAGATAAGTGAAAGAAGATCTGAAGGAAAAGGGACTGAGCAGTATGGAGAAGGTTGATCAGGCACATCGACCACACATAAAAATGAGAAAAGATGAAGAAGAAACTATGACCAGCTGACAAAGAAAGGAAAACAAAAACAGCATCCGTGGAGAAAATAAATCTCTGGAGGGTCCACTATCAGTTATTACATAGACACAGACATTTACATTCCTGGGGCCTCATGCATAACACCATGCGCAGAATTCACACTAAAACATGGCATATGGACAAAAGCGGAAATGTGCGTATGCACAAAAAATCCAGATGGATAAATCTGTGCGTAGGCCAACTTCCATGTTCTTCTGCTACATAAATCCCTGTCAGTGTGAAAAGTAATGCATGTGCATGCGCCTGCTGCCACTCCCCAACTCCCCCCAGAATTACGCCTCTTTGAATATGCAAATCAATATAAATAACTTTTGTGAAAAGGCAATGGCAAAAGCACGGGGGCTTGGGAATAGAAGAATTTCAGCGAATACCAAGTGGAGGCAAGGAAAAATGTAGGCTACTATTTGTTGGTTTTAACAGTGGTATAAACAACAAAAAGAAGTTGATCGAGTGACATAGAGTATCGGAGAATCAAAAAGAAGTTGTCAGATATCAAAGTCACCATGAAAAGGCGAGTCATAACCCACCATCTGAGTGTCATATGAAAGCTTATTAGGGTACAGAGAAAAGAAAAAAAATAGGCATACAGTGGGAAAAAAAGCTTAAAATGTCAACTTTAATCTCAAAATTTCCACTTTAACCACGTAATTTATTTTGTCATTAAAGTAGAACATCATAAACTTCATGTTAAAATCGTTTAATTTACTAGTTTCTCAAATCCCATCGTAACTAAAGTAGCATGTTAAATGCTTTGTTTTGTATTTGTTCTTCTATGTGCTCTATGTGTGTGAATCACTATGTGCTTCTTAAACGGGCTTCCTCTTCCTCCAACAGGACACAGAATCCATTACACGATATTACAGCTCTCTGAATAATTTAAATACTGAGATGTATACTTGATATCATTTTCATGATGATAGGAATTAAAGCATGTTATTAAACATGGGAACACGGTGGCGCTGTGATAGTGACGAACTCGTGCCTCGTCCAGAGATTGTTCCTGCCTCCCGCAAGATGCTTGCTACGCTGTGCGTGACCTTCGATGAAATAATTTATTGCAGCAGTACTGTCTGTTCTGATGAGGTTCCTCACACCATCACCCTCGGCTTCCTGCGTCTGAGCCAATTCTGCACCCATCTAAAAACATCACCCTGAACTCCCACTTCTTTTAATTTGATGCCCAACCTCTCATGTGGCACCTTATCAAATGCTTTCTGAAAGTCCAGATGAATAATATCATATGCACCACTTTGATCATATTCTTTTGTTGTCTCCTCATAGAATTCCAGCATGTTAGTAAAACACGACCTCCCTTTTCTGAACCCATGCTGACTGCTCCTAATAACTCCTGTCCTTGCCAGGTGTTGCTCAATCTTATCCTTTATAATTCCTTTCATTAATTTTCCTGTGATGCATGTTAAGCTTACTGGCCTATTGTTGCTTGGATCTGCCCTGTCACCCTTTTTATATAATGGGATGATATTTGCCATTTTCCAGTCCTTCGGAATCTCTCGAGTGCACAGTGACTTCCTAAAAATATGTGTCAAGGGTTTATATAGCGCTACCTTCCACACTGCCTATGTGTTAAAACATCTGTACTAAACTTACTGACTTAAACCTCATTAAAACTTAATGTGTTCCTTTAACTTTGTTCAGTTTTTGCCACATCAATGCAAGTGCCATGCAGGCACGTTAGAGGGTCACCTTCTGGGCTCATCAGAGGTAAGCACTACCAGCCTGGGACACCAGGAGGTGCAATTCCCTGTATCTTTTTCCACCCACAGATCCGAGAAGACACCCAATGAGAGCAACTGACTCCACCCCTTCTGGTCGACAGACTATAAGAGCAGGCCCCACCCCAGACGGAGGCGGCTCATTGTGGGTATGAGCAGCCCGCCAGACGGAGCTCCGGTCCTGAAGTCTGACCACTCCACAGAGGTTTATTACTTGCCTTTTGTTCCTCCTAGCACCGTTCTGCTCCTCTTATTTTTAATGCACCTTTATAGGTTCAGTAAACGAGGTGGCCTGTTTGGCACCCCAACATTTCTTTTGAGCCTCATGGTCGACGACACAAGAGAGCTTCTTCAAACTTGACCACTCAGTCACTGGATGACTGAAGGATGTGTGTGCACAATGACACCAACATTTTACTTCCGATAAGCTACTTCACTCCTGATTCATCATGAAAGAACCTGTGACTTAATGCAAAAACATTTCAGATATTCTCTTTATTTTGTTTTTGTTTCATTGTTTTTTGAGTATTACCATGTACTGTATTGTTACTGGAACCAACATTTGGCTTAAAACACAAGCATTTTCTAAACCTTCACTGGTAAAACACTTAGGTGTGAATAGTGTCAGGTTTAGAAGCGTCCGGGTCTAACACCATATATCTCAATCGGTTGTGCCCAGGCTCTGATCTTTTTCTAAATTATACACGTGATCAGTAGTGATAAGCCCCTGATATTTTTGGCCATCATATACATACAATATAACCTCTGATCAATGTTACGCTATCTTTATATATAATACGCTACCGTGGCTGTTCATTTGTCTATCCAGGATTTTAAATCACCTGTAGCTCACAAACCGTTTGAACTATCGACCTGAAATTTGGTACGCATATACTAAGTGACGTCTACTATCACACTTTCAGGTGATGATTGACTTCCAAGGTTATTCCTCTTTTTATTTTTATTCTATATGATTGTAGAATCCATTCTCAGCAGCGGGCAGCAGGGCGGCCGTGCGGCGCATGTGTATAGATGCCGTTCTCATCCCTACCACCTTCACCGTCACTTCCCTACCTCTTCATATCTTAAATCATTCTTGAGGCAGATTGAAGACTTAAGTGCCAGCTTAAGTGAAAAATTAAAGAAAACATACTAAGTAATTGCAACACAAACACTGACTTAATCAGTTTTAATGCGAAAAGATGCCAACGAAAGGAGAGAAGAAGCGGGCCGCTAGGGTGGAGAAGAAAAGAAGAGCTGCTCAGGAGACAGCAAGAACATCGACCTCTGAGCAAACGAATGGTAAACGTACAGAGAAAGAGGATGAAAACTATGAATGCGCCGTTACTGGTCATATATAAAGTATGTGAACCTAAAGGGACCCCCCCCCAATACCTTTGCTTTTTGATTTTATGTGCATGTAAGACCACACAACAATAATTGAGGGGCTAAGACCCTGATACCTGCAAATTCTAGGAACTCCCCTGGACCAACAGCATCACTTTAAACTTAACGGGTCTCCCTTAAATCATTCCACTGTAATATACATTTGTATCTACGGACTTTGAAAGGGGTCCTCCACCTCTCCTTGACCTCCAAAATCATTTATATTTACACGTGTGCCTGTTTACTTTGCACAGGGATAAATCCGCTCTCCAAAATTCTTTACATATATTTCCCTCTGCATATTACTAAGGGGGACCACATAGGACTGGCAAAAAAACACGAGGTAAACAGATGGAAATCATAAACATCTAACAATAATTAAAATATATACACAATGTTCACATTATTCCTGATTACCCATTACAATTCAAAAGAATACACATGCCTGTAAAATTGTGTTTTGCAACAACCATGAACAAAAGCCAAGTCACCAGGAAAAGCAGGAATTGATGTCATGCAGGAATGTCCCACTCATGGACAATTGTGTACAACACGTTCAAGTGTAAGGAGCTTCACTGACCTAATAACAGATTATTTGACTGATGTCTTTATCCAAGCCGACTTATGTCTGCTGCGGTGGGTTGGCACCCTGCCCAGGATTGTTTCCTGCCTTGTGCCCTGTGTTGGCTGGGATTGGCTCCAGCAGACCCCATGACCCTGTGTTCGGATTCAGCGGGTTGGAAAATGGATGGATGGATGGACTTATGTCTGAGATATACAGTAATTGGTTCAATTTAATCTGTTTTTCCATTTAAGAAGAGGCAGGTGAAGTAACTTGCTCGTGGTCACACAGTGTTAGTAGCAGATTCGAACCCACAACCTCAGGATTTGAAGTCCAAGGTCTAAAGCCTTAACTGCTACAACACACTGCCAGGCAGTGTAATAAACAGTGAGTGCCATAGAGGACAGATGGGCATCCCAACTAGATGGCGGCATGACCACCCATCAAGATGGAAGGTGCCAGGGGTTTGACGAGCAGAAGCTGGAGGCCAGGAGTATTTCTATCCCCCATGCGTTAGGTGGGAGTGGTCCGC
Organism: Erpetoichthys calabaricus; assembly: GCF_900747795.2. Lineage (NCBI taxonomy): Eukaryota > Metazoa > Chordata > Cladistia > Polypteriformes > Polypteridae > Erpetoichthys > Erpetoichthys calabaricus. The sequence goes on from NC_041399.2 coordinate 194,846,632, forward strand.
ATGAAGCAGCTAGGACACCTGCAGGGGCTCATGGGAAGTGTAGTTTGGAAGTGCAACCCTGTTGGGGTCCCAAGGTGCTTCAAGAGGATGCTGTAAGCAGAAGACTTGCCCGGAAGAGCTCCACACAAGTCATGCTGGGTCACCAGTGTTCTGTTTTATTTGTGTTCTGTTTTGTCCGTTGTATTTACCCCATTTTATTTGACACGCTTTGCACACAAAACTACCTGAATTGCCTTTCCCAAGATTTCTTCCATTTTTTTTCCCCCTACAAGGGTATTTTTGGGGAGTTTTTTCTTGTCTTCTTATGCAGCCAAGGCTGGGGGGCTGTCATAACATGGCCTGTTAAAGCCCATTGAGGCATTCCTTGTGTGATTTTGGGCTATAAAAGAGTGTGAGGTTTGCCCGGACACCATCAGACCAACACTGCATCTTTATCAAAATACTTTTATTTTCTTCCACACAACAACACAACTCAGTCCTGCACAACTCACACATTGCTTCTAGCCCCAGTCTCCCTTCTCCTGGGCCTTCTCTCTCCTTGTCCCTGGGCCACCTGTCCTCTCTCTCCAGGAGCTTCGTCTTGCTCCTGCTCCCGACTCCAGCTCGTTGATTGGAGGGAGGCTGCCCCTTTTATTCTCACCTGGATGAGCTCCAGGTGCTCTGCCTGACGTCACTTCCTGGTGTGGCGGAAGAGTCAGGAGAGCACCCGGAAGCACTCCGGGTGATCCTGGAAGGATCGTCCTCCATGGGTGTGGCGGAAGAGTCAGGAGAGCACCCAGAAGCACTCCGGGTGATCCTGGAAGGATCGTCCTCCATGGGTGTGGCGGAAGCAAATAAGTCCTGGGCTCCATGAGGCTCGGGGCGCCCCCTGGCAGTGACCAGAGGCCCCAATGGTCTTGAGCCTCCCTGCTCCCCTTCTGTGGGCCTCTTCTACTCCAGGGCGGTTGCCCCCTCACGGCCCGGAGGACAAATATGCCACAACCCAGTCTTTCCAGGCGTCCTGGCCGGGTCTGACCCCCAGCCATGTACGACAAGAGATAAATTGTTGCTGTTGTTGTTGCTATTCTGGGTCCAGCATAAAAGGAGCCCACTGCCTTAGAGGGGAATTGGAGTTGGGCGGCAGCGGGTGACACTTAACTGGAGGTGAAGGAAACAAAAAGATTTCATTATGGGTATGATTATTGGCTGTAAAGGCACTCGGTGATTATCTGAACCCGTGACTGTATTGAGCATTATTGGGTGTAGGGTTTGGGACTTGGTGGCGCCCCCTACCAGTCGCAAAATCTACAAATATTGCATACAGAAAAGAACTTAGTTAGTTACATACTACTGCTGATACACCCGATTAACTGATGACACTATAACTGAAACCCATTGTTAACGAAATTTCACAAACAAAGCTGAATAAAACAGCAAGGTATTTTATGATTTTTTAAAAAATGGGTGTTTTCCACATGCCTGCCTACTGCAGATTTTATTACACTGACTCTAGGACCAGCAGGGCTACCGTTCAGCTTCAGTGACATTCCTTTAGGACCCCAATCTTCAGCACCAGTTGCACCTTGTAAAGCTGTAAATCAGCCTGATGAAGTCCCGAGGCTCAACTACTGGGTTTTGCTACTTATACCCTTGTAGTGGCAGGAAACATTATAGATGCAATCACAATGACCATCCGCAGACAGTGATTAAACCGGCAACAACTTAATAAATCTGTGGGAGGCCATTGATTGTCCTTCTGTGATGCTCTAAGCGACTGGGCTGCCTCGGTCTTACACGACGCCTTTGAACGAGCTAAATCATTAAACTCACCCTCTCCCCGCCACTATCTTTCAAAAGCATCCCATAAATTAGGAAGAGGCATTTGCAAACCTAATCAGTGTTTCCAAAAAACACTGAGTCTTCTGCTGGGGCTGTTTCTTTTTGTGCCATTAAGCTGATTTTCATTAAAAGCACCCAAAGTGGAGGAAACGAATGGGTGAAAGAGAGCAGTTGGCCCTTGTGAGCGGCGCCTCATCTTCAGTCTCTAATCATCTTCCAATAACACATTTACACCTTTAGTGCATAGCGCTTTATTACTGTTATTATTATTAGTATCCCAATAACACCCTGGGACAAGAGTGTGCAGTGTTTATTTGTGCTATCCCACTGCACCAAGAGCACTGGCAGAGATTTTATCCAGAAGATTCTCTGGTTTGCATCCCAAAGACTTGTCCATTTGGTTTATTGGTGATATTAAAGTGGTCTGACATGGGTGCAGGTGGGTCTATGAGTGAATGAATTCTGCAACGCAAGCCCTAAGGACCCTGAAGTGTAATGGGAAGAATGGGACCTTTGTAAAGGAAACTAGCCAAGGTCTAAACTGGGAACTCAAGAATCGAGAAAAACAAGCCGAGGACGTGAAACCAAAAATTGTAGTCAGGGACACTGGGAAGTCAAAAATTAGTCTATGCCTGAAAACTGAACCAAATGTGCAATCGTAAGGTCAAAGTCAAAAAGCACAGAAAATAAAGGTAACCAGTAAGGAAACCAGAGTTTGTGTCCTTCCTGCATGGAGTTCGTATGTTCTCCCCATGTGGGTTTGTTCTCACAGCTCAAAGACATGCAGGTTCGGTGAACTGGCGATTCTAAATTGGCCCTGGTGTGTGGTTAGGGTGTGTCTGTGTGTTCACTCTGCGATGGACTGGCGCCCCGTGTCCAGGATAAGCTGGTTAGTCAATGACTGACTGACTGGCTTTTGGATTGAATTCACAAACTTGGACAAACCAGGAAGTGCACACCACTGACCTTTAAAACTGGCACGGTAATTATGTCACACTTTTCACACTCCTGGCAGGGTTGCCAGGTTCCTAAAAATGTCTTCTTTAATTTCGGTTGACAGTGTATGATGCCTTCACATAGATGGAGTGATCACGTAACGTACAGAATTTGTTGCGAATATTATTTCATCTCTGTCAGACTGGTATCCTTTTACAAGTTCATTGTTGTCCAATGTTTCCAAAGCAGTCAGCCTTTCCCAGAGTGTGTATGCCCGTCTCTGCCTGTATGCCATCTTGTGGCATCAGGTCACAAGCTCTCGTAAATCCTGGTGAATGTTACAAGTACTTTCCCAAATTAAGAAAATTGACTAAAGTGCTTTTATTCATACTCCTAAGTGGAGGACTAAATTTGAGATTTTTTAACCATTTTCCTAATCTGGCTTGCTTGATAAATATGGGCACAGAACATCACAGTAGCATAGTGGATGAATGTCTGTACAAATTATATTTAGATGCACAAGATTTAATATCCTGTATATTAGCCACTTAATTCACAAAAGTAATCTGCGAACAATGAATTCTATACTGGAGAAATCCAAGGGGTAACCAGGAAGTGTTAAATTATAGTATGACAGGACATTTTGACACACCCAAAAAAATGGCAATGTTGCAAAAAGTATTAAAAAGTGGGAATTTGATTTAAGTAATAAAACATAAAAAAAGATGGAACAATAGAGGTCTTTTATCCAGGATATTGTCCCTGGCTCAGATGTCTTTTCTTTTTGTGGGTTCGCTTCCCGGTTCCTCCCTGTGTGGATAGCGCTTTGAGTACAGAGAAAAGCACAATATAAATGTAATGAATTATTATTATTATTATTTATTTTGTCTTATTGTTATCTTTTAAGATAATATTTCGTAAAAAAATGTTAATATTAATGCTTTTCTATATTTATTAGTGAGTTCTGTCTTGTTATTACCTTTTGTTTAGAATATTTCCATTAGTTTTATTTCATGTTACTTGTCGTTTACATTTTGAAACCTAGGGGGTCAGGCCCTCCTGTCGCCATATAGAAGCTGAGGTTTAACACAGCGCTCGTGTTGTAACACTGTGCTTTATGCTTCTCTTCTGCAGCTCCCTTCTTGGATTCCTTGAATTTTAGAAGTTCTTATTTATCATTTTCTGGTTTGTGAACTTTGGCTTTGTTCTTAAGGATTCAGACCTGAGATTGTAGACTTAGTTTTGTTTGGTTGGGTTTGCCTTTAAAGTGTGTCATTTTTGATTCAGTTTTTCTGTTTTTTGGACTTGTTTTGGATTTTGTTAATAAAACCTATAAAGTCTAAGGAACATTGTTGTATTATTTGAGGCCAGGGGTTTACACAGTTCCCTTCTTCCTCCTGCTGGACCAAACTATATGGAGAAGGTTGATTCGGCAAATTGACCCAACACAGAAGTGGGAAGAGATGAAGAAGAAAAAGTGTTCATTTATGATGTTGAATAATAGCTTTAACATTGTAGAAAATGTTCTGAGCCTGTAATCAGTATGGGGGAGCATACCAGTAGAAAGCACTGCACAAAAATGAATAACGTGAGAATGAACTTTTACATATACGGTATATAAATAACCATGGCTGTAGGTGAGCCCTGCTTGCTTGACTACCATTCTACAGTCTACAATCTGATTCTCAATCTTAAATGAAGCAAATCTTAGCCTGTAGCAGCATGGGGATGTCTTGTTTTGTGTGTGTGAATGAGCTTGGCACTCCCTAGACAGACTGGAAAGTTTAGCACCTCAACCACAAGGCATTAATTGGAAAATGCCAGGAGAACCGTTTAAACACATATCACACCGGATGAGTATGAGTGCAACGATCAGAACAACAAGACAATTTATAACACGCTCGCCGTCCATCAGACAGCCTTCTGTCACCTGGATAATAGATTTCAGGGAGCGTTAGGCGGTCAGAGTCTGACAGATGGGGTTTTTTATGCACCAACTCAGAAGACAAAGCACACATTATTC